>NC_051252.2:23083576-23722807 GCF_015237465.2 Chelonia mydas | reverse complement strand
CAAAGTATCTAGGAACAGTTTATCAGAGCTGGTCTAAAGATTTTTTAAAAAAGAATCTTCCTGTCAGAAATGGGATTTTCATGAAAATCAACACTGTCCACAAGGGGAAAAAAATCTATTTTTGGTAGAACTGGGAAAATCTAATTGAAGCATTGTTTTTTGGTTAGAAATATTGATCTGACACAAATCAATAGATTTAGTCTCAGAATCTCTCTCCTCTCCTGAGGCACCATGGCACTTCATGGGAGTTGCAGGTCCATGTCTCTCCTGCCCCCATCTTCCCTACAGGCCATGCTCCTTGGATGGACTCCAGCTACTATGATGAACTGTGGTATATCCCAGACTTGGCTATGCTTCTGTGATGCCTCATGGGAGTTGTAGAGTCTGAAAAATAAATTAAGATGGGACAGGAAGTCTCATGAGGCACTGCAGCAGCTCAGCCACAGGGACTCCACAGTGCAGCAAAGGACATGGAGTCTGGCTGGGCAGAAGGATGACAGGAACTACAACTCCCTTGAGGTGCCATGGTGGTTCAGGTAAAGTGAGAGAGTCCAAGACAAAATGTGTCCATTTGGGAGGTCATAATGTTTTGTTTGTCAACCATGTCAAAGTGGAACATTTCAACATTCCCAAACTGAAATTTTTCAGAATTTTGTGTTCCACATAAAAAGTTTAAATAATTTAACTTTTCATCTTGAATTGGGACGAAAACAAATATTGGAATTTCCCCTGGGATGGAAATTTCATTTTTCCGTCAGCTCTAGTAATAATGATAGAACTTCACCAATGCATACTAAAAGAGGTGTTGACAGGGATGCTAGTTACATATTCCCAAGTGCCGGTGCAAGTGGTGTTATGCAAGTCCCTTGGCTGTATTCCTGGTGCAAGGTAATGCCCAGGAATAGGGTAGCAGGACTGATGCTGATTCCTTCTCCGGAAGGGGAAGCTGAGAAATGAAAGGAGTCTCAGACAAATGGCTGAAAATAGAACCCAAGAGTCTTTGCTTCCAGTTCCATGGGCTAGCCTCACTTCCTTCTATTTGTACATGGGAAGCAAAGTGGAGCGCATCCTAATATATTTTCATTTGCAATGTTTAGTTGAGAGAAGAGAGAGGTGTCACAAAGTAACCAGTCACAAACAAAAATAGTGTCTTATGATAAGAAAATGCAGATAACAGGGGGAACTGCATATACATCTAGAGAAGTAACTCTGCCATACACAGTCCGGGTGCAAACATACTTGGAAATACGGTAGATATTTCTGGTCCCCATACTTCAGAAGAAGGAAATGAAAAACAAAGGAGGGCAATAGTGATGGATGGATTAGAGAACAAGGCACGTACAAAGAGGCTGAGGAAGCTAAATTCATAGAGTTTGGCAAAAGAGAAGAGGTAACATGGTCACAGTCTATAAATACCTTCAAGGTAACAATAGAAATGAAGGAAGGGAATTATTCACACTCTCAGAAAATTGTAAGACAGGGAGCAATGGCCTAAAGCTAAGAAAGAAAAAGTTTTGCTAGATATTAGAACAAAGTTCTGAACAAAAAAAGAGCAACTGAGTAGTTTAATAGGCTGTCAGAGGAATTGGTCAATGCACCATACATGCCACTCTTATACAACCAGCTAGATATGATATCCCTGAGAAAGACAGTGAGTAGTATAGTAAAATACAAAAGGCTCAGGTTGGATTAATCAAGCAACCTTTTCTGGCCTTACAGTCTATGATTCAAAAGGTGTCACACAGATGTTATTAACTGGGATCAGGAAGCAAATCCACTTTTCAAAACTAGACCAACTCCTTTCTTGTATTCCTCTCTTTTATATTCCTTATCCATCAATTACACCCTCAGTCTCCAAATGTGGATAAATACTAAATTGTCCCTCTTCACGCTGATTTGCTTTCCTATTCATCTGAAAGAGATGTCAGGAGACTCAGAGGAGCTAGTATGGGAATGGTTGTTACTTCACAATTAGTTGAGCCAAGAGAATAGCTGATGCAGAGGATTGTAGGAATCAATCTCAAAATCACTACCAGTGAGTAAATGGGCATTTCCATGAGTATGTAAAGAAAATGTTTTCACACTGAAGAAGTTAAAGGAACCTACTTTTCTTATCACACTTTAGAAGCCAACTCCTCCTATATACCCTAATTCAAGGGATAGGGACCATTCTAGGACAGACATTTCGTTTGGAGAAGCTTCCTACTTGGAGAAAGTGAACAGTGTCTTTCAAACTCAAATCCAGAGTCTTCATTTTACAAATTGTCTTTGATAGCTCTGTTCAGTCCTTAGAAATGAGGGGGAATCTGTTCAGCCAGATCTATGGCACAGCTAGATTGACTCTCAGATAGGTGTGCTAGCAAACTCATAAAACATTGCCAAGTACACTGTGAGTTATGCAGATAATTTCATATTCCACAAGGCACCCAACAGGCAGTATTCAGTTGCTTAAGCTACTGAGGGAGGAACTAGGCAAGCGTTGTTACAAGTGGGACTATCCAACTCCCTATGCACAATATACTCAGATAACCAATCAAAGATGCCTCTCTCGTTGGCATCTAGCCAAATTCTTGTGTAAACGGCAGCCAATAATCAGATGGTTTACAGCACAATTACAGAGCAAGTGCCAAAGCAAATGCCTAGTGTACAGCACACAGACATACCCTTCACCACTATCCAGGAGCAGCGGTCAGTAGAACGGCTGCACATCTGACCCAAGGGTGATGTGCACTCCAGCTTCACATCTGACTGATAGCGTGTCTTGTAGAACAGTGCTTTTTTTCCTATTTCACGTTGGGCAGTGCCCCTAGCACACATGGGGAGAAGAGACCTGTGACTGGTTTCTCATTGACACTCCTTTACTGGCTTGTCCCTGAAAAGGGTTTCTGCAAAGAGATGAGGATTGCATTATTCCTGCCCTAAAACTAGAGTGACTTGTTAGCTCGTTGAACAACTTTTGAGGTCTGAAACCTAGCTCACTGGCCTAGAAGGCAGAACATGCCCACTCTTCCCTTCTAGCCCATACGCTCTTGTGCCTGCATGCACTAGTGTGCTTTCAGATATGTTGGAGCTGCATGAGAGGAGCACAGCCGTGTAATAACAGTTACTCCAGCTTTTGTCAGGAAACATGCATGAAAGTAATATGCTTCCGACTGCCTCTAGGGATGTGCAGGAACTTTGCTTGCACATCTCAGTAGTGAACTGAGATCTAGATGGCCTTCCCATTGCTACATCATACCATTTTATGAATTCCACCAGTTTTTTCTTTACCATATGTTTTAAAATGGGAAATACATGAGATTTTAAATGTGATTCCTCTGTATCTTTAAAATTATTAAGGAAAATTCTCTGAAGTACCATCCTTGTGTGTCTAAACCTGGGGTCTCAAACACGTGGCCCACGGGGTTATTTCCTGTGGCCTGCCAGGCTCCCCTCCCCCCACTCCGCCTCCCAGCTCCTCTGCCTACCGGCAGGCGCTTCCCACCACCAAACAGCTGTTTGGTGGTGCTTAGCCCTTTCCAGGAGGGAGCGGGGAGGAGCAGGGAGCTGCATGCTCAGGGGAGGAGGCGGAGAAGAGGTGGGGCAAGGCGGGGATTTGGGGAAGGGGTTGGAATGGGGGTGGGGAAGGGGTGGGAAGAGATGGGGCAGGGGTGGGGCCTCACGGAAGGGGTGAAGTGGGGGTGGGGCCAGAGCAGCGAGGGGGAAGGGGGTCAGTGATGTGGTCCTTGGGCCAATGTACTAGTCCTCATGTGGCCCTCATGGTGATTCGAGTTTGAGATCCTTGGTCTAAACCATGGTATTCATTTTTATTGCCCTTAGACAAGTTAGGTTGATAATCAAATTAAAAAGTTAGTAATAACATGAAAAAAGCCCAGTGGAGCGATGCTGATTTGCACCAGCTGAGGATTGGGCCTATTGTGTCTCATCTTGAGAGGTGCTGAGCACCCTCTGAGCAGTTCTTAAATTAACACTTGCACAATCAGATTTTAAGCATCTAATTTCTTGATAAAGATCTTGTTACCCTAACAAAGCTCTAATACCCTCAGTACACAAGGCAGGTGGGATTTTCAAAAGTGCTTCAACTGAATCATGGAAAAACTCCTATAGAGTTTAGTGGACACAGGGTTAGATAATCCTGAGTATTCTGAAAAACCTACTCTATTTTTTTAAAGGCTGAAGAAATGGCAAGTGTTGACTTCTTGTGGCCTTAAAACTTATCTTTGTAATGTCTGGTGCTGAAAATCACTGATAATTCTCTTGGCCAAGAAACAAAAGCATGAAAGTTGGTTTTTAAAAAATGCATCACTCTTTTCTGCCTAGTTTGTTTAAAAATATCCTCAGTCTGGAGGAATCAAGATAAATACTTCCAGAATTTATATTCTTGAAAATCTTGAATGAATTAAAAGAACAGAAAAGCACCATGGATCTACTCCACCTTTATAGAAGTTGTTACTTGCATTCAGGAACTTTGTTAAAACAATCTACAGTTATATGCAACAGCTTAAATCATCGTATTTCAGAACAGCTATTTAACTGATGTAATCATAGTTATTTTAAATACGTCTCTATTAGCACTTATAATGAATGTAATCTTCAAGGGGAAATAACTTCTCAGATACATGATTTTTCTGTTCAGAAATGTCATATGTTGCTGTCTTGTTTGTAAGCTCCTCTGGCATGGACTCACTCTTTCATTTCTTTGTAAAGCATCTTGTACACACTATAAAATAATAACTATAATAACAATTTTACAATATAATGTAACCATTTTTTAAAATTATATTATCTTTCTTTCAAGTGATTTCTCAGTATAAGTACATCAGTAAGAGCAGCTGATTGGAGATCTGCAATGATAGCTGTTTTGTAGATATCTCTGCAGAAAATGCCTTTGACTAGTAAAATTTAAATCTCTTTATAAATGCATTCCATCTTTTGAAATTAGCTAATCATTTTTGGTCATTTAACAGCAATGTTATTTACTGGCTAACAGTTGCTTTAGTGAAAAAGTCAGAGAAAATGAATCATCTTCTAGCAACCTGCTACCCACCTGCCCGTATGGTAACAGCTGGATTAACCTGATTTGGTTTGTTTATTGGGAAATGTCCTTTTATTATTATTTGCAAGCCAGAGAATCGGGAGAGGATTCCATGATGGCAGTTTTACAAAGAATAAGCCCAGTGCATGAACTTAAGAAATCTACCCAGAGTTAAGGTTCCAAGGTCACATCCAGAATCAGGAAGGAGAACTATAAATTACAAAGCATTGGACTGCAGCCAAGCCCATGGGAAGCTACATTTAGCATATCATTCTCTAAGCAGCAGGATGAAACCTTAACCCCCTTTCAGACAGAATTTGAATGGAATTTGTTTTAAGAACATTTTGATTGAAATATCATCAATTGACTTTCCAAGACAACTCTGAAACGGATTGCAATCACACGTAGGGGGAGAGGACAGCCTTGTCAACCAGCCTAAAATGATGATGAGGATGATGATATAGCCCCATAAAATATTTATGAAAACCAGACGAATCTCTGTGCTAGCAACATGCTGATATTATAACAGAGACTTCAAATAAACTCTTGACATTAGCTTAAGCTTAGATTTCTCCCAACGTAAATCAAAGGTTGAACAACAATGTGACACATCTATTTCTAAGTAAAAATCACTGCACAGGTTATTATTACTAAGATAATTAAAACAGTGTGAATAATGTGATTATGTTTTATTTGTATGACAATAGTGCATATAGGCCACAGTCAGGATTGTTCTAGGTGCCGTACTTCCATACAATAGGATGTAATTGGAATGTAAGCTCTTTGAGGCAAGGGCTGTAATTTTGTGTGGGTGTACAGAGCCTACTAAAATGGGACTCTGATCCCTGATTGGGGCCCATAAGAGCGACCACAATGTAAATAATAACAATAAAGACAAAATATAAAATAAAACTTGTGAAATTTTAATCTGTTTTATGGGGAAAATAATGGTTACTTCAATGGATAGGAAAATTATATTATACTTAAGGATGCCTCCCCTTTTCTTAATTCTTTCTTAACCAAATAAATAACTAAAACAATCCACACCAATCCATGTTTCTTTTTTTTGTAAAAGCTCTGCCTGCAGGCAGACCTTAATTCACAGACCCATATTTAAAGACATGAGAAAATATTGTCAGTCTCTGTGGGGAAAAGAGTCAGCTCGAAAGTCCTTACCCCCTGCCTGCAAAAGAACAGCATTGGCATCAAGTGCTGAGACAGCTGCCATCCTGCCATTTTGGCAAGGAAAAAAGGTGAGGGAAAGCAACTCAATAAATGCAGGTGAATTTGGGGAGGGTAGAAAGGAGACAGAAGAGATGAATAGTTTATTGGACAATAGTTGAATCATATTGCGCTTACATCTGTAACTAATAAGTAGGTGTGGACCACTTTTCTTGTAAATTATAACTGATCATCTAAAGTACTGTCCACACGCATTTTGTGAATATGGAAATTAATATCAGACAATCTTAATTCTGTGGTGGTGTATATCAGAATCACTGTTGTTAACATAGACAATTAAATGGTTGGGGTTGCAGATCAGCTGCTATTGTAGGAGATTTTTTCCTATAAGTGTGATTTAAGTATTGCTTTTTGACAAATCTGGAAGAGAACATTCCCATGGCACAGGAATGAATTTGTGCCTAGTTCTGCTGGATGTTGAAACCTGTGTTGGATGGGATGAGCACCTGCAGTCTGGAGTGACAGACATAAGTGCTTTATGTGGAGTAATCTAAATATACTTGTGGTCACCTGATAACCTGCTGAAGTAAGTAAGTTTCAATCACTGCAGACTGGAATGGAATTGTCAATCAATCTAATTTGAAAAATCGTAAAAACATTTTCACTACCTAACAATTTAAAGTTCTGTTATATGGTCTTTTTTGTGGGGGAGGAAGGGGGACTAAATGAAAGAAATAATTACACTCTAAATTGCAACACAAAGATCAGATTCATGGTGTACTAACCTTTATGTACTTAGAGTCTCACATGTTTTATTAGCCCGGACTCTACTTTGCAATTTCATCCATTGTTTATGGATTATTATTGTTTCCTAAATGAATTTTGTGACTCCTGAGAAATAAGTTATCCAAAGTTTCAGAGACCAAAGCTCTTTATTTTCTTGCCAAATGAAATAAATGCAAGTGTCACTTTGACTTCATGGACAGCTCCATTTTATGCACTGGTTTAATTTTCTTTTACTGGTATATTTTGGGTTTCTAAAATTATTATTTTGCTAATGCAGCTCACATACTGCATGGTAGGTCTAAGGCTGGCTGTGTGAAAAACTATAAGTAAATAATATAGTAAAAGATGGTGATTTGCATTTGTATATATCTTCCATCAGAAGATCTAAACAGTAAAAAAAAATTACTGAATTTAGTTTAACCAAGTTTAGTGAATAATATTATCACCATTTTAAAGATACCAAAACTAAGACACATTGGCTCAAATTTTCAAATTTGGATGCCCAACATTAGGCACCTAACTATGACCCTGATCCTGCAAACTCATATGTGGGTAACTTTATGTGCGTGAACAGGCACATTGAACAAAATGAAACTACTAACATACATAAAGATCTTCACGTGTAAGTAACAGCAGGATCCAAAGTAGTCTGATTGTGGTGGATCTGGCCCATGCTCACACTGAAGTCAACGAATGCTGAAAAACAGGTATTTTTATTTAGGTACTTAAATGCAGATTTAGGTGTCTAACCATAGGCAGCCAAGTTTGAAAATTGTGCTCAGAAAGCTTAAGTACTTGATCCTACAACCCCTACTCATATGACTCATTACTACTATCTCAAGTAGTCTCATTTTCTTAGATTAACTTACTTCCATGAGGTTGGTTGTTGTGTGAACAAGAATTAGAAGATTGAGCCCTAAGAGACTTTACCAAGATCATGGAGGTCTTTTGGCAGCACTGGAAACTGAAAGCATGTCTCCTGGCTAACAGCCTTGTGTCTTAATCCCAAGAGCATCCTCTATCCCTTTCTCCCAGAACAAGGATTTGGACCTTATAGTAAGCATGGTTCTTTGTGATTAAGAGTGAAAGGCCATTTCTGGAGGTTCTGAAATACATTTTAAATGAAGTATTTTAAGGGATGTGGTGTAATTGTCGAGTTTGCATATTTAATAGACATTTGGCTATAAACATTCTAAGAAAAGTGCCTAGTTAATATCAGTTTGACAGTAAATTGGCACAATGCTGAGCTCCTATGCATCAAATTAGCATTGATCTGCAAAATGTTTCTGAAAGGTTTCTTAAGTCTGCCAACTTTTCAAATCAATTTTGGAGAAAAGGGCTTCGGCTGGTTTTTGAAGTTTGATAAACTTTTCAAATTGTCTATCATGAGACTGCAGACCTTTCCAATCTTTGCTTTTGAAATGCTAATTCTTTTCAAATGTTGTTGTTTTTCCCCATCCTCATTCAATAATAATCAATTCTGTTTTAATTTGTTTCTTCTCTGTATGTACAGTTTTAAAGTCTCTTTCTCTCTGAGTTCACAGAGCCTGACATTACAAGTGAGCAGGTCCCTGCATAGATAGATACTCTTTCAGCGAGGCATTGTGTAGAGAGCACGTACTGAACATGCTGGAATGCTGGTGCTTGGTAGTCTACTCTGGGTACATAATCGCTTCCAGGTGGAGTGTAAGGAACTGGCTTTGAGCCATAATGTTGTAAATGGTTTTGATTCTGGCTGCCTAAGAGATTGCGCCTCTTTCTGTGTGATATTAATACAGCTGTGATTACCAGAGGCAATAAAGCTCAAACTCCCTCAATTAATACAAGATTAATAATATGGCAGCAGAGAATGCTCTGTGAAGGGTTCACGGCTTTGGAACTTATTCCTGTTCCGGTGTGGTCTGCCAGAGACTGGCTTTGTTAACCCTCCCGGCATACTGTAAAGTCAACATTTCTCTTGGGCTTTCTATCAGGGGTAGGTTGAAGTTGGTGTCAATGGGTGGTGTCTGAATGAGGTTAATCTGGGAAGAGAAGGGATTATTCCATGTTTTATGTTCCTGGTTGGTTTCAGTGAACTTGGTTGGTTGTATTTTGCTATATTGATTTTTAATTATGAATTTTCATTCTTGACAACACCCAGAGCTATGGACCGGAGCTGTGCAACCTGAAGCAAAATAAATAAGACAAAATGCTGACATTTTTCTGAATAGTTTTACATTTATCTTAATCTAGATAGAAATACAAATGATGAATAATGTAACTTCACCAAATGACTGAACCTTTTGCCTAAAATGAGCTATAACAGCCACCCAAGTGCCCTGCCAGTGGCATTCTGTACGAGCACAGAATACAGAGGTTCATGAACTAGAGCCCTCTCCCCTCGAGCAGTGGAAATTGCATGTGTTTTGCGGGGAACATATCTGAATGGGCTGTTTAATGGTTGCTTATAATTATGGGATGGATTATTGGAGCAGCTTTGTGAGCTCTCCCACCAATACAAAGCGGCTCTAAAACCAATACAGCTAGCCCCAGAAGGCTCACCTCAGGGTAAGGGGATCTCCTGGTGGAATAGTGTCAGTGGGGCACCTCTGATACCATCCCCTCCAAGCTGTCTTATTCTCCCTTGTGCTTTGGTGGATTTATGCTGGGGACCAGATTGATGTACAATCAGCCCATGATCGAGGAAGTGGAAAGGTGGCTTTGATGACACTTTGCACCACCTTCCTTGTTGTGCTACATGCTGCTCAGCTGAAGCTGTGGATCTGGGTTTCAATAGTACTAATACGTATATTTGCAGTTGCAATGAGGCCCAGCCTCCTCGTCTGTTCCTCCAAAATGAGTTTTGGTTGAAAATCAGACTGCCTATTTTTCTACCTTCTCTCAAAACTTCCAGTGATGTCTGTGTGGGTGCTGCATGTTCAAGGAATGCACTTGTGACCAACCTCACCAAAGGCCCTGTGAGAATTAAGGAAAAAAGTAGGTAGAAACAATGTTGTTTCTTTGGCTCATCTGAATTCGGAGAGAAATATCAGCTCCTGTCTGATGATGTAGGTTCACATGTTTATGATTTCTATCAGTTAGAACTCTGTTAATCACTTTCTGCTGTTTCATCCTTTAACATGAGTTCACTTGGAGCTGTGAAATACACCATTTTTGCCATGACTCATTTGTGAAATCTGTCACCTTCCTTTGTGGTTTGAATTGTACCCTAGTTAAACATCATTGTTAATTAGAAAAATCTGTGATTTGTTTCCTACAGGTAAACTTTATTTCTCTTCTGTCCTCAATGTTCACTTGAAAGGTGTGATTCCAGTCACTTATCTTTTGTGACTAATGAAAAATGACTTGAAAGCCAGTTTTGGCTGGATTTGCACACACTGTGCTTTAGCTTTTGCTCTTTTACTTTAGCTCAGTGTGCACATTGGGCTCACTCCTGCTCCAGTGGAAGCTTTGACGTGAGCTTCAGTTAAAGCAAATTTGGTCACATATTTAGGCTGGATAAAATATAATTTTTATTTTTTATAATTGACAGATAATATCAATGTTTATTTTTAAGGATTTCCCCAACAATTTTTATCAATTTAAAGGTTCACTGTTGTGAGAAATCATGGAGGGGTTAGACAATAATTATTCAATGATAGTAGATGTTGAGAATCAAAAATCAAAGCATTAAACCATTAGAACACAAGTTGTCAAGGTCACGTCAAAATATATCAAGTAGATGTTCTTAAATCAAACTCTAATAAATAATCAACACCATTTTTCTTACTTTGCCTATCTGTAAATTTTGACTATTTGTAATGGAATTATTTTTCATCTTTGTGTGTGTATGGTGAAATCAATGTTTACCAACATTTAATGATAAATATCTAATGCTTCCAAACCTAATTACTTTGCATTTACCATCTGAATATATTTCTCCCAGCACTTGCCACAATGGTGTGAAAAATAGAAAAGCATATTTCACAATGTATGTACCCTCTACTGATTATATTTTAAACTGGTGGTAAAACTAAATACAAAATAATCATAATAAATATTGTATACCCTATATACACACTAAATATTCTGGCAGTATTGATCTCATCTATAATCAGTCGTATTAATCTTTTGTTTTTCACATATTATAAACAATATCCTGTGGGCACTCCACAAGAGGAACTCCTACTTAGGATTGGGCCCTAAATTCCAATAGGTTCAGTGGTTTGGTTAAAGTGCCACAGATGTTTACAGCTTCTTAATATGTTAATTGCTCATTGATGAGATGTCTTGTTCATCCATACTGTTATCCATATTGTTCATCCACCCTGTGTAATTCACAGCCTCCAACAAATCTAGTAAACCATTATTTCATTATTTCTGTCACCAAAAAACAATGATAAATGGTCTTATTTTTAAGATCAGTAAGAATAGTCTAATGGAGTATAGTAGAGTTTATTGGCTGCACATGCCAAAGTGGAATTAGGCTATTAATACTGGGACTAGAATTTGGCCTGAACACTTTTGACCCTTAGCACAGTACCCTTACAGGGTAAATCCAATTATTTTAATGATTGATATTAGGAGGGGAGTTAAATTTAACATAGTTTGAGCATCTCTCTCTCTCTCTACCCATTTTTACTTTAATTTTCCTTCTCACCTCTCTGCTCCTATGGTGTTCTGTTTTCTTGCTAATTTCAGACTCTACCTCATTTAGGTTCATCATGTCCTGTTTGAAGTACAATCAACTAAATAGATAAGATCAGGAGCATTTCTACAGACAGGAGAGTGAGCAACTCTGAGTTTCGTGCTGTAATTTAACCAGGGGTGAAAGTAAGTTAAAGGACTTACCAGTATGCCGGAGTCCCGAGCAGGGGGCGTGGCATCAACCAGAAAAGGCGGGGCCTTTAAATACCCAGGCTCTTTAAATCACCCTCGGAGCTCCAGCCGCCGCTACCCCGGGGCTCTGGCAGCGGGGCTCGGGCGGCGCTTTAAAGGGCCCAGGGCTCTGGCCGCTGCAGGAAGCCCCGGGCCCTTTAAATTGCCAGCCCTGGGAAGCCAGTCCGGTCTGGCACGGTGTACCGTCTCTTGCCGGTATGCCATACTGGACCGTACTGGCTTACTTTCACCTCTGAATTTAACCCATCATCATAAACCAGAAAGAAAATATTCAGGATTATCTAAGGTGGATCTTCAGTACTACTTTCCTTCCAGTCATCTAACCCATTCCTGCTCCCACTGAAGGAACTGGTAAAATTCCTTTGGATGTCTGTGGGAGTAGGATTGGGTCCTTATGCTGTTGTAAGACAACCCATGCCCCTTATTATATACAATGCATTAAACTCTGAAGTACTGAAGCCATCTTATTATAAACTATTTACTTACCACTACTATGTACTAATCACCAGATAGCAATAAAAGCTTTTACACTCCCATCCTGTCTGTGATCAGCAGAAACATAAAAAGCATATTAGCCAATTGATTTTTGGCATTAATTGTGAGCCAGGAGCAGTGCATGGAGTACATAGAAATTTTTCAAGCAGGAAAATTCAATTTTAGTTTTTTAAAAGTGATTTTGGAAGATACTCAAACATGCCTAATAGACACACTTTTCAAATAGCATAAAGCAAAAAGTAGTTCTTAGCTTACATAAACATAAAGATTTGAATAAATGTTAAAAAGCCAAATTATCCTGATATTCCATAATCTGTAAATGTTCATCACAAATACATCAAATATGCATGAAGTTTCCCAACAGACATTTTGGTTACAAGATTTAAAAGGCATATCAAAATCTTCAACCCCTATAAAACTTTCACAGATTCCAAAGATCAATCAGTTGCAACTTCCACCTTTCATATCCCTTTTCAGTAAGTAGCAAAAGAAAATCAGAATTCACTGTTTTATTTTACAGCTCTGGTGATATATAAATAAATCATCAACACATGCTCATTGATGTCTCCATACAAATAATTAAGTCTTGACCTTCTGTTATGACACTTCCTAAATTTTTTTGGTGCTTGAAACTAGTGCTCAGAAAATATATTTCACACCGTATAAACAAGGATGTTTCAAGAGTGGTGGGAGGGGTCCAGTTCACTTTCACTTATTTTTTTCTACATTTGATTCTGCCATGTATATTGAGTTATTATTGATTATCAATCTCTGTAGCAGTCTACAATATGGGTTGAATTGTTACATGTAATTGCTGTTGAAAGTTTGCTTCATTAGAAGCAAACTTGGATTAGGTCTCCAGAAGCTACATTTTCACAGTGCTCCTCCATATGGTGGTGTAATCTAGCCTGGGTACTTAATATTTTTTTTTATTATTTACTTTGCTCAGAACTCCAATAACCCTTGTGACCGCTGTCTTTGTGTTCAACTGGGCTAGGTAGCAGGTGTCAGCAAAAGTTTAATTTGGAAGCTCATGAATTCTAAAGAGGAGCTTAACTGTTATCCCCAACACTGGGAGCTTCCGTGGCCTACGCCTGGAAAAAAGCAAATCCCGTGAACATGAAAGGAATTTATGAGATGCCAGTCATCTGACAAAATGAAATCTTTTCAGGATAAACAAGGGATGGCTTTTTTATCCGGTGATAATTAATAATAAATTAGACTACATTTCTAATTTGTGAGAATTCCTTATATGAGACCATTAATGTTTACTATTCAACTTCCTAACTGGCAATGTCTGTGGCCAGAGTTCTTCAAAACTGTAAAAACAACGAGGTGTACTTGTGGCACGTTAGAGACTAACAAATTTATTTGGGCATAAGCTTTCGTGGGCTAAAACCCACTTCATCAGATGCTTTGTGGGTTTTAGCCTCTAAGGTGCCACAAGTACTCCTCATTGTTTTTGCTGATACAGACTAACACGGCTACCACTCTGAAACCTTTAAAGCTGTAACGTTTAAATCTTGAAACAAAATACATCATGGTACCCTTCTGACACAAATAATGTGCATCTCTGTTTTTTATAAACAGATTAAAGTTAAACTGTACACATTTCCATCTGAAGATAGACTAGTTATAGGAAGAAAGCTACATTAAACTGACTTCATGGGCTTCCTAAACCCCCAGAAGCCTAAAAATTGGACTTGAGGCTACGACCTTGCTTTTTTATGTCTAGTTATTTCACTACCGATATCAAAGGATCCTAGACAATAGAGATGGAAAATGGCTGATAGACATTTAGCTCCTTCACCTGCCAATACAACATTGTCCACTATACTATATTTTCCACTGCTTTGTTTAGTCAAGTTTTAAATGGCTCAAGTGGCATGGTACAGTACTGTACAGTCTGAGTGGTCTAATCTGAATTAGACAAAAATCAAGATTAATATAGATTATGCTCTAGAAGAAAATAATTTTGCTAAATTTAATAAATAATTAAATGAATGTAATTCTATTTATAAAATGAGAAAATGAGAGAGTGAGTTAGCTCCCCTTAGTATGTTTATAGTTTGAGCCCTGAAGAGAAAGGGTGAGTTAGAAGTAGGAATAGAATTGCAACCTATTGTGATTTTTTTATTTTACTAATGTATAATCAAGGGACTTTGTATCGAAATATTTTTAAAGAAGAAACATATATCTTGTGAAAGACCCGTTCATTTATTTGAAACGTAGTTTAAAGCAAGTATTAACCCCTTGCATTTCTGGTGTATAGTGTAAGGATTTATGACAGGTTTCAGAGTAACAGCTGTGTTAGTCTGGGTATTCGCAAAAAGAAAAGGAGTACTTGTGGCACCTTAGAGACTAACCAATTTATTTGAGCATGAGCTTTCGTGAGCTACAGCTCACTTCATCGGATGCACATGCTCAAATAAATTGGTTAGTCTCTAAGGTGCCACAAGTACTCCTTTTCTTTTTGTAAGGATTTATGAGCATCTTTTGAAATGTGCACTACCCTGCACAGACAGAGGCAAGGCATTAGTGGAACTGTGCGTTACCCCATCAGTATGTATTCGGGAATTGTCCCAGGCTACTTTTTTGACCGGCTAGAGCAGCTCATTCGGAGCTGTTATGGTCTGCCATGCCAATGAGGGTTTAGGGATTCTCAAGCCCACAAATCTCCCAGCTGCAGAGCAACGTGAACTACATTTGCCTGCTAAAAATCCTTACATTGTTCTCCCGGGGAAAAAATTGATGCACATATGCAAGAAGCTGCATTACTAAAATGCAACTACAGTGAGAACAGAAATCAAACCGCGCCAAACCACTGGGTCACCCGATGGACTAATCGAGGAACCATTTCCACGGGAGTTGGGGGTCAAGGGAAGTTTGGGGCCAAAGTCTTGCAGTTAATCAAAACTCTCAGTAACTTCAGGCTCAGGTCCTGAGCACACGGGGCAGGAGTTGGCTCCTAGACATCCCCCGCCCCCCCAGCAGACAACAGGGTGGTTTTTTTTCTTAATAGTCTGGTAGTTTGAGGAGCAGGTGTCAGCCCGAGTCTCCTGCTTTTCAAAGCCGCTCTCCCCGTGGGGGTGGGGGTGGTGTTAAAACTGCTGCCCAGAGCGGGTCCCAAGTTTGTTTGTTTGTTTGTTTGCAAATTGCCCACGCCCCGCCGCGAGTCCCTGGGGCCCAGGCCAGCGCCAGGTGCCGGGGCCGCGGCCGTGGGCGTCCTGCCCCACGCGGGCTCCGCCAGGCGCCGCCCCAGCCGCGCTGCCCCGAAGTCCCGGGAAAGTTTCTCCGCGCCGCTCGCGAGCGGCACTTTCCCGAAGTCGGGGCGTGCCGGCGCGGCGGGACCCCGGGGGCTGCTCCGCGCGCCCTCGCCCGGCCGGCGGTGACCCCTCCCCGGGGGCGGACCTGCGCGCACTGACCTGGCCACCGGGAGCAGCGCCCCCTCCTCTGCGGGCGGCTCAGCGCATCCTCCGGCCGGGGGGCTCCGCGCCGCCCCGCTGGGCTCCCGCCGCTCCGTCCGGGCACTTCCGCGCCTCCCCGCCGGCAGGACGCAGGGAGCTGGGCTGGGAGGAGAAAAGTGGGACAGTCAGCCCGGAGCTTGCAGGCGGCTGCCTCCCCCCGCGCCCCGCCGCCTCCTGCCGCCGCGCCGGGCTCGCTGCCTGGCCGGGGAGGCTCCCAGGGAAGTGATGCTCCTGCCTCCCGGCAAGGCTGGGCAGCGCGGGCTCTGAAGGGCTGAGCTGAGAGCCGGCTCCCTTTCCCCTCGCCTCGCCGCCGCCGCCGCCTCCTCCGCCATGGCAACACGGGAGGCAGCCTGCCAGCCCCTTGCCCTGCTCTGCCACGGCTCGGAGCCGGCGTCCCCAGCCCCGGGAGCTGGGGAACAGACCCCTTCTTTGTCACTTGCCTCTTGGCCAGAGGCGGGGGCGGTGGGGGGAGGCTGTCACGGCGGCTCCACTGGGCTCAGCGCGCTGCGATTTGTCTGAGCAAGGGGGCTTGTTCGCGCTTATTAATGCAAATCTAATGAAGTAAAGTCAGAGCTCCCTGGGGTAAGGGGGAGCAGGTGCTGGTTTGTTTCAGGCTGGGAAATGAATGTGGAGGCACGGTTATTTATTTTTTTCTAAGTATCTAATCACTCTCAATTTCCGAAGGATGAAAGTACATGTGGAGACATTTCAATGCCTTCACATTTCCAGGGTGGTATTTCCCTTTAAAGTTTTACATGCATCCCCCCCTCGTCGTCCCCCCCCCCACACACACACACCACAAAGCTGCTGAATTATGCATTGTCTGCAGGGGAAATTAATTTTGATCAAAACAGGGGAGTTTGTTTTAAAAACATATATACACCTATTGTTTGCCACTAAGCTGCATAATAACCCTGATCATTCTGAATATTTGACTAAGACATTTCAAATCCTAAAGGGAAAGTTGCAGAAAAAGGAAATCCCAACCAGCTACAAGATTCCTTAGATCTCCAGGAGAGAAAAATTCCTTTTTAGGGCGCAGGAGAGAATCTTTTTATATATATATATATATATATATATTTGTACTTTAGTCCAGAAATACACGGATATGTTTGTACTTTAGTCCAGAAATTCAATCTTGGGCTGTTAAGAAGAGGCATGGCCCAAGTTTGCCCTCCAAAAGGTTCTGATTGTGAGTAATAATCCAAAGGGGGTAAGTGCTAGAAGTAACTGGAAGAAAACTGAAGTGATGTAGATCTTGAACAATACTACAGAACTAGATGTGTTATGACCTGTGCGTGTGAACCAAGGAGCTTTGTCTGGAAGCTAGAATGTTAGGTGTATAATGCATAGAAGGTAGCTCTTGCACTCTCTACTGGCAGATGCTACTTTTCTGATCCTTTCCTGCACAGCTCCACTGCAGAATAAACAATCAGAAATTCTATGCGGAAATACTACACAGGAATGCTCTCTGTGGCATACATTCCAGTTGTTTGGCCTAATAAAGTGTGGCCGCCTGGATAAAATCCTAATCAGGAACAGTCAGACGAAACAATACCCCCAGAGCACTGGATCAGCTAGATGGCATTCTGCTCTCCTGGCCCTCTCCTCAGTGTTTAGAATGGAGGAAACCCAGGGCAAACCTTTATATCAGGTTGGCCTTGCAGCAGAGTGGCTCTACAGAGATGTGCTCCAGAGATGTGGAGAGAGTGGCAATATCCAAGGAGACATGATTGTGACCACTGGAACTTTTGCAAATAGGCCCTTCAGGCATGATAAATGAGCAAAGAAAAAGAAGGTTGGTTAAAGAAACCTCTGGAAAATAAGGACTGTAGAGAGTTTCATTAATGCCACTTATATAAATATATTGTATCTTTCTTAATTTACACTTTAATCCTGGAGGAAACAAAAATGCCAACTAACCACTCTTGTCTAGTATCAGATGCTCATAGGAATACATTATAGTGAGATATTGTCGATGTTGTTTCCTGAATTGCTTTAAGAAATAAGCATGGTACAAAATAAATATTTTCTTACAGCTACATTGAACTGTCTGTCTCATGTAGCATCTTTATTAAAGTGCTACACAATGAAAAATGTATACCAAGACCAATTCACACCTCTTGGCTAGGAATAAACTTCTAATTAGTTCCAGGTGTGTCTAATAAAAGAACTAGGTATGCTATTTATCCATTGTTTAGAATTACTGAAATACATTGCACCAGATCTGTCTCCTGGCAATCAATTATTTGCATTAGACAGGTGTGACTTATTAAAATATTGAGTAAGGATCCAATCCTGCCATCTTTTTCAGGCAATATTCTCAATGAAAAATGGGAGATTTGGCTGAGTAAGGACTGTAGGATCAGACTTCATTAGATAAATAAAGCACATATATTCAAGTTTTCTAATGTGGGAGGGGGGTAGAGTTTATATGGTGTTAAGAAAACCAACAACAAATACGTTTCTCCTGAGAGATGAGAAATCTATCAATTCAGTGTTTTACCTCAGCTATTCCATCCCATTCCTTGTGCAGCAGGAGACACAGATTTTAACAGCAAGAATAAATAAATCTAACTGGAGAAAGCGTATGGATTATATACAACATATAAAATATTCTTTGATGTCTGTTACTATTGTGGATGACCTAGAGAGTATGATACTCTGGAGGATTAAATCCTGTTTACTTCATTCATGAAAGCTGTCCCACTGAAACCAAGAAGTATTCATGTGAGTAAGATGAGCAGGTTTTGGCCTTGTGTCATTTACTTATATTTAATCTAAAAACCTTTTTAATAGAAGATTTCAGTGAAAGGCTAAAAAACAATCTGCTAGCTACTGATTGACATCAGCTGTGTGCCCTATTGTTGGTTACATTTACAAGGGCTGTCAACTACTTCTTAGTGAGGAATTCAGTTTAATCTCCATTGTTTTCAATATGTTCTTAGAAGCTTGAAAATAAAATATCTTTCACCACTGATTTTGTGGGGCTTATTTTTCCAGTTGGAAAAATTGATTTCCTCCCTCCCCCATGTCTTTAATGAAACACAAGGCAGCATGTACCCCCTTAGTTTTCTTCCCTGTTTCTTCACCTGAATGCTTAATGTTGTTAGCAGACATGTGCCTGGCTCTGGGACCACTGTTTTTGGTTAATTGCTACTGCAAAGCTAGTGGAAGCAACGCAAGAACACAAAACATTTTTCTGAGATGACAGAACAAAAGAAATAGCAAAAATAATCAAAACTGGTTAGACTGTTTTACTTAGCAAGGGAAAAAATGATTGATAGGCAGCTATAAGAACAACAACAAAAAGTTTTATCCAGCTCTTTCTATAAAATGAGCACAGTCTTTGTTAGTATGAGGAGGAAACGTTTTGAAACGATTGCAATATTTATTGTTTACTTTTTCAGTGATCTTTTGTATGCTTCAGAATTTGATTATACATTATAATGTGTGCTCTTGCTCGCTCTGTATCTATAAATACAGTAGTATATAATAATATTAGTATACACACTGTAATGTGTGAAAATGGGTTGAGGATTCTTGGCTGTTTCATATCACAAATTGTCACCTAGAATCCTATTTTAATCCTATTTTCACTGAAACTAGTTGAAATTATTAACTGGTTCATTTATAAGGCAAATAAAATGTATATATTTTTAAACTTTAATTTTTTGTTGTGGAGAAATAAAAGTTCCTTCTAGTTATTAAAAAAAAAAGAAGAAATATTTGCAGGAAATTAATTGTGAAGGTGCTTTGAAATCCTTAAAACATTTCAGTTGGAAACATGTAGAAGTTATTTTTTCTAAGGCTTTGGAGGCTAACCTTTTCCATAATAATAATATCTATTGTGCTGAATGCATCTGTAAATTATGGGTTCCCCTCTTGTGGTTTCCATGAAGCCAAAGTCTGTTTTTCTGTGAATGACGTGGAGGTTCATTTTATACTGTATCTTTATTCATTTCTCAGAAAACAGCACAGAGAAAAATGAACAGAACATATGGTGCCTTCTATCAGTCATCATTACTGTTTCTTCAGCTATGTCAACACCCCACAAATAGCAAATGAGTGTGAATTTCTACTGCTGAAAGAGTAAAGAAGAAATGGTTAGTGTATCAGAGTAAAAATCAATAAATATTAAAATAACCATCAAGTGGAAATGTAATAAATTATTAAAGCATTCACGAGAATGCAGAGAAAAGGCCTCAACTGTCAAACAATAATATCAAACCGGCAAACATAGGGCTGGAGCAAGAACTCGTGAATTTCTCTTGATTTGATAACTAAGCCTGAAATATTGATGGGACACAGTCTCTCTTGCCTATTCTTTATGAATGATTCTGTACTATTTGAGGTGCTCATACAGACAATACTCAAATATGAACTGTGAGGAATGGATTGTAATAGTTTGTCTCAGGGGCATCCATAAAATCCTGAATTTCCTTTTAAGCAGACATCTAGAAAAGAGATAATTTTATTTAATTCCCTGTTGCTCCTATTACATTGCTAGTGGAAAGGTTGCAATCCAAACCTTATCTGCAAAGCCTCTGCCATTCTTAAAGTCTCTTGCTAAGACATATATGAGAAAGCATCCTTGGAGATAGCTACCACAGGAACTTAATAAAACCCAATACTGGTAATGTGTATCCCAGCTTTGGAAGGGGATATTTCAAAACTAACCTACTACAGAAGCAGCAGAGGCAGTTGAGGTTTATGAAAGAAATTAATACGTGAAACTTGCTCGGTTTCCTGAGATCAAGAGTTCTCTGAAGGTAAATCCTTAGGCATCTGAAAAAGCTGAAATCCAGTTTTTTCTCTCTCTCAAATCCATTAAAGGCACAAAGGTAGAACCTGTGAAAATGTACTCCTTGTGGTATACCCACAATAAAACAAAATATTAAAGACCTGTATGCAGAAGTCAAGAGCAAACCAAGGCCAGTTTATCTCCCAGGTCTTTAATGGTCTGACAAAGCCTTATTCTTTGCTCAAAATCAAGACAAAACAAAACAGGATGCTAATGTATTTGGAACTGTGCCCTGTGAATACTCTTGGAAGCAATAGCCTATTCATTGCAAGGCCACTTTATTTAGCTAGCCGTCTGAAATAGACGCATGCAAGGTGATTAATAAAACTGTATTTGAATGCTATTGTTTGAACAACCATCTGGAATCATAGTGATGCTTGAATTGGAGTCAAATATCTTCTTCTACTAGTCTCAATATCCCAAGTAACCTTCCTGATTTTTTGATTTTTTTTTTTTTTGGTACCCACAGCTGAGTAAACAAACAGTCCTCCAAAGAATATTCTCTCAAAAATACATGTAAACTGCAAATGAAGGAGAACATGGCAGATTAGCTGGATAGATGAATGGGTAGAATCCATGAAAGAAGGAAAAGTACCTGGATTTTGAAATATGAAATATTAGGAACATGAGTACCAGGAGTATTATCACTCACAGTGAAAGAGAAAATCCTTGGGGAGTAAGGCAAAAGTGAGAAATGCTGAGCATCTCTATGGATTCTGGCTCTGGAAAAATGCTTCTATAAGTGTAGTGTCTGGATTAATCATAGAAATCTTAGATGAGAGAATTGGAAAAGGACTACAAGATCATCAGGTTCATCCTTCTGAAGAGGCAGAATATAGTCCCCTAGAGAGAAGACACTAGTTATTGAACAGATCATAGCCAATAGGCAAACAAGAAACTTTCTGTCTTATAGATGGAAGGCTGCAGTAGCTTCTAATTCAGTGTCACAGGGATGTCCAGGCCCAGAGGTCCCTGGCTGGAGGCCTCAGTGTCCTGCCACACCCTTCACAGGAAAAGCGCAGTAGAGGAGTCCTCCAATGAGGCCTAGCATGGCTGCAGGGGAAGAAGCTAGCGAGAGAGGCTGCAGGGAGCAGCCAATCAGGGCCCAGGAGGACCATATAAAAAGAAAAGGAGTACTTGTGGCACCTTAGAGACTAACCAGTTGCCACAAGTACTCCTTTTCTTTTTGCGAATACAGACTAACATGGCTGTTACTCTGAAACCTGTCATGTAAAAAGAGTTACAAGATGGTCACTTCCTTGCTGGAGCAAGAGGAGTACAGCGGAGCTCCTGCCTGGCTAAAGGGAATTGCAGCACTATGGACAGCTCAGTGGTGGCAGAGATCAGAGAGCGAGAAAGAGCTCCTGGCTGGCTGCTGAGCCTGAAGTTAGATGAGCCTTGAGGTAAGGGTAAAGCTTTGGCAAAGGCTGGGGCCATGGAGAAGTGGCCCAGGGAACTGAAAGCAGTGTAGTTAAAGGGACATGGTGGCACCTGGCTGCTATTCTTAGGGTCCCTAGGCTGGGACCCAGAGTAGTGGGTGGGCCTGGGGTTCCCCTCCACCGCCGTAGGTCACTGTGGAGCTGACCTACAGTCAGACAGTGATAAACCCCCAGAAGGGGAACTGAACTACTTAGTGGCCCAGCTAGAGAGCTGGGACCAGACTAGACCTAGAGGGCAAAACCATTGCCTCCAGGGAGGAAGCCCTGGGGATGTGGCCCGGTACCAGGGCTAGAATTATTTAAAGACTGCAGACACACCCAGCCAGAAAGGGTGCTTGCGAAAGGTGGGTACCACACTGTTACATTGAACCTAGATAGAAAGGCAGCTAGATCTGCCACACCTGGTAAGGGACCCTGCTGCTTTAGCCTTATGGGGTTTTATGCCATGCCTTAGGGGACACCATAATTAAAAATAAGCAAAATTAATCACTATTGTTAACTATGCCTATTTTATTGTTAACAAAAATAATCAGAACACAAACAATAAAGAACGGTTATTTCAGATACAATCTCTTCTGTAAGTCCCTCTGTGGAGAGCTTTCACCAGAGATTGTATCTTTGAGGCTTGATGGGGACCAAGGTATCTTCTTCCCCAAATTAGTAGTGATTTCTGTCTTAGAGTACCTGTCACAGAGTAGCTGTTCCCAGTGCCCCTGGATCAGATCAGGGGAGTCCAATCCAGCCAAGTAAAGGGGCCTGGACTACACCTTGGCCTAGAAAGGGCTGCTGGTGGGCAGGAAGACTGTGTCTGGGGAGGGAAAGCCACAGTGGAGTGGAGATAACTCTGGTGTTAGGTCCCCTGGAGCAAGGGGCCAAGGGCTCTGGGAGACAGCCCTGAGACTGCTGTCCCAGAGCAGGGGTAGCACTGACAAGAACTGGAAAGCTGCCAGAGGCCTCTGAGGGTACATCTGCAGAGGGATAAAAGATCTGCGGCATGGCCACGGCTGGTCCAGGTCAGCTGACTCAGGCTCAGACTGCAGGACTAAAAATTGCTATGTAGACAGTTGGGCTCAGGCTGGTGCCCGAACTCGGATACTCTCCACTTTCTCAGGGTCCCAGAGCTCAGGCTCCAGCCCAAGCCTGAACGTCTAGATAGCAGTTCTTCAGCCAGAACCTGAGCCCCACGAGCCCAAGTCAGCTGTTTGTTTACTTGCTTCTATTCAGAAAATAAACCTGCTTTAAAAAGATTGGGTGTGGCAGCACATATCTTGGAGCTGGGGAGAAGAAACTCTGCTCAAGTGACAATTCGGAGGAATTTATAATTGCCTCTTCCATATCATCATGGAAGGAAGAAACACATTTCTTCAGGCTTGGCTGGATTCAAAATTAGCTGTTGTCATCCTTTCGTTGGCTTAGCACCTTTGTGGGTTTGTCTCGTGAGTAGTTTCAGGTCATGAATAGATTATCGGCTTCTACGTATACAGTAGGGTTTTAAATTTTGTTCAATTTGATGATTATACTGCCTGCAGCTTTGTATGGGGAAATTCTCAGAACATCTTTAAAAATTAGAGTTTTAACTTTTTCTTTTATTCAGGTAATTTTCTGAGATATCCCTCTAATTTCATCAGGTATTATAAGAGTTGAAATTCTGTTTCAAATGAGTCCAAACACATTTACTTTTTACAGAAAAAGATTTTCAGTTCTCAAAATAGACTTTTTAAACTTATTTCTTAAAGCGTGTCTAAATTTAAATAACAATTAGAGAAGGTAATGTCTCTTCTTCTTAATCTTTGGAGAGGTGGCTCTTGTCTTTCTGAGTTGGATAAGGAAGTTTCTTGAGCGTTGCCAGATAACTAATTAATCCCCCAATTAATAGTAATATTTGTATACTCAGATGGCTTCTTATATTAGTAACCAGTCTAACAAGGTCATTGGATTCCATGTTGATACACGAAGCATTTTATCATTTACATAGCAATGATAATAGGAAGTTCTTACATTAGCAGCTTTGCATTTTGATAATATAGTTCCAAATATACATCTCATGAGAAGTTGGTACCATCTTCAAGCATTTAAGGAATAAAGAGGAAACATGAGTTAGATAGAAGTAATCAACATCTTCTATAAAACATTTTCCAGCCCTCCATGTTTTTCTTGATGTGTGAAGGCTTTAGAGTACTTGTAGTGGATAATACTTTCAATAAGAAATTTGTAGGCGTATAACTGAGGTTTTTCTCTATGAAAGGAGGCGGCGGGGAGGAGAAAAGCCTACGTTTAATACTTAGTTTTATATCTCTGATAACACATCCCTAAATTCTTCTTTGCTCCTAAACAGTATGTCCTTTTAACATCAGGACTCTTTCTAGAGTATAAATATCTGACAAAGTCCCCCACCCACTAGGTAAGATCATATCAATACCAGCTGGGTATCTTATATAAAATATGTGTCCTGTTCTTTGATAAAACCTCCTTGTGATTTGTTTGCCTTTTGACCAGAATGGTCCTTGGATTTATGATCTGCCATTTGCAGTATGTTTACAACTTGCAACTAAAGACTTCTATTAAATATTTTATACAAGACATGATGATCAATGCTTATATACATTTTCAAAACATAGCATAAAAGAAAATAGTATAAAAAGTTCAATCAAGATAGAAGTTATAAAAGCTTAATTTTAGAGTCTGTATAAACACACTTGGGTGTTTTCTCCTTTGACATGAGACTTGTCCCTGAGTGACAGAAAGCAGAAACATGGAATTTTTGTAATTAGCTTGCATATCTCAGTTAATAAAATAACCAACCAAAACCATAAGCATATGTTGTTATATTCTCCAGGCATTGTGGGTATAAAATAGAGTATCTCTTAAATTCAGTAAAGGTGGCGGCAAGCTTGTAATGATCTAACATTATAAGAATAAATTATAATACTCCTATTAATAAAACAATTTGTGCATAAATATTGATGTTTCCTCCCTACAGCTGTATTGTCCATAGTAAAAGAATGCCAATCCAGATCTGGTTATTTCAAAAATTCTTTCTGATAAAAGACTCTTTGAAAGTTGAATCTATTTTTATGAGAGAATGCCTCTTTAAAAGATTATCTTGTTGCAAGTTACACCAAATCTATTCTCCAGGCCTCCACTGGATATTTGCAAACTATTATTATTTGTATTAGCCTAGCCCAGTGGTTCCCAAACTTGTTCCGCCACTTGTGCAGGGAAAGCCCCTGGCGGGCCGGGCCGGTTTGTTTACCTGCCGTGTCCACAGGTTCGGCCGATCGCGGCTCCCAGTGGCCGCGGTTCGCTGCTCCAGGCCAATGGGAGCTCCTGGAAGCGACAGCCAGTAGGTCCCTCGGCCCGCGCCGCTTCCAGCAGCTCCCATTGGCCTGAAGCAGCGAACCTTGGCCTCTGGGAGCCGCGATCGGCCGAACCTGCGGACGCAGCAGGTAAACAAACCGGCCCGGCCTGCCAGGGGCTTTCCCTGCACAAGCGGCGGAACAAGTTTGGGAACCACTGGCCTAGTCCCTAGCAGCCTCAGTTATAGCCTAGGCCCCATTTCCTGACCACTGGAGACAGACCTATTGAGGAATCATATGACTATCCTGAGTTATCCTACTTTGTTCTTTTTGGAAAGTCTAGTCATGCTAAAGCTTTCGGAAAACCACTTGTATGAGCCTTGCTATCTTTGTGTGTTTGGACAGGGAAGTGAATCCAGATGCTCTGCACTGAAGTATATAGAGCAATACCATTAGGCTCCTGAGATGACTCAAAATATATTTGTTTGTTAATTGTTTTAAAGGACTTGTGGCATACTACCTTAGCACAAGGAGAGATAAATTGGATAAAAATATGCATAATGTTAGTCAAAAAATGTGATCTGCTACTGGAAGGATCACTCTATCATTAAAGAAATGGGTCACAACTATGCTGCCATACAGACACAAGTTCTCTTAGGTATGAGGGAACATGGATAGATAGCTTGACATTTGGAATCCTTTCCTTGGTTTTATGAATATTTGAAACTCATTGTAAGCTGGTAGGATGACTGAGCAGAAAGAAAATACAAGTTAGGCAGTAAAGCTGCTCATCAAACAAGGCAACACGAGCAAAGAGAGTCACAATAAAACTTCCTCTGCCTTGGCTGGACCAGGTATAATCTCACCCTTCCCCAGGTATACTCCTAACTTCAGCCCTTTTTCCTCTTTGTGCAGATGTTCAGGGGAAGAGAAAGGGACGCTGGAATTAACACCTTCCATACTGGGGACCCGGCTGTGCCCCTACATACTATCTCATACGACTGTTTGTTTTGGGAATGCATGCTCCACTGAGCAGTATCGTATCAGCAAACCACCACTCCATCACCTCTCCCCCTTTTTAATTGACCCCTTCTTTCTTTTCCCTCTTATGTGAGCATTACTAGTCCAACTTCTATTTTGCATAGAATGTGAATAATGTAGATGGCTTACAGAGGGAGGGACTGAATCTGTAAAAGGAGCAAATATTCCTTGTTTTATTCTACTATCTTTCTGTGTTTCCCATGTTTTCAATAAACAAAATAAATACAAGTATTGTGGCTAATTGGGTTTTTACTTACTCCATATACTTGAATATCTATTGTAAGGAATGGGAATGACCTACTCGATCACTACATGTGATAGAAAAGTTTGGTGACTTTTGGTTTCTTATTTTGCACCAATACCCTTCCCTTATGTAAAATACTGTGATGAGAAGAATCAAGGGTAGATTTACTTCTCGTTTTGCGAAGTCTTGTTCATTGGGTTTTGGTTTTGCAAATCCAAAGATTTAGGACCCATTTATCTGAATCCCCCTGTAGAGGTAGGGTATGTGTGTGCATGTGCAACAAAGAGAGAAATGGTTCCGATTATGATCCATCTCTATTTCAAATATTAATGGGAAAAATTTTGTGTGTTTGCTGTTGCAAAAATTTGTTGATTTAATTTTTGTTTTGCAAAACCAGGTGTCGTTTCAGTCTGGGTGCCATGTATCCAGGCACCCAGAAGTTGAGGGGAGTTCAGATGTACAATTTCAGTTTGGTCTGCCTCTACAAGAAAGGCAATCAAGTCAACGAATTTTAAAGAGGAAAAATATACATGGCCTTTAGTATTTTTCCCTAACCTTTGATGTGGATGTGATTCCATGCCCAAATTGGAATGCGTTACTAGTAGATACAATCCCTGACCCTGAAACCTGTGTGTATGTACTTACTTTGGAAGAGATTTGCTCTGCCATAAAGAAACTGGGAGTGATGCTGGAGCCAACGGCATAATGCCCAAACTGCTCATAGCATTACACCAACTTTTTGTCCAGACTTGGACTACTTGGAAGGTACCAACGGAGTTGAAGTAAGGGACCATCATCCCATTATAAGGGGAAAGGCCAACACACTAAATGCAACACCTACAGGCCAATAACTCCTTCTGTTCCAGGAAAAGCTTTTACATGTACCCTACTCACCCAGCTCCAGTCTCTCCTTATGAAACACTGTCACCCAGAGCATTTGGGCTTCACTGCTGGGTGATCTACAATGGAAGCTACACTGGATCTTTGCCTTTTATCTACGATCCATTGCAAATTCAGTTGTCCTTTGACAGCACCATATGTAGATCTAAAGACAGCTCTAGCAACAGAATCAAAAGGTGCCCTGTGGGAGGCGCTATAAGGAACTGCAGTTCCTGTCATCCTCTTGAGGTTAATTCAAGGTCTACATAATGACTCAGGGACACAGGTGCAATGGGGGATCCATAGGTCCTATAGGTTTTACACTAGATCTGGGGTGAAGCAAGGGTGTGTCTTGGCTCCAGCCCTGTTATGCCACACTATGGATTAGCTCCTCAAACATAACTTTGTAAATATTGGTATAACTGTGGTTTTGACTTCTTTTACCAACCTGGATTACATGGATGATGTCATTTTCTTCAGACAGGATTTAAATGGCTTTAAAGACATATTAGAGAGCTTCCAGCACATGGCATCTGCCCCAGGGCTAAAGATTTCTTGGGTAAAAACAAAAATCCAAAAAACAAAAGTTGCGCTACAAGACATTTGTGCTGTTGGACAAGCCTTGGGAGTAGTGGATGATTTCATCTATCTAGGCAGTGAAGTGTCATCAAATGGGCACAGACAGCCTAAGGAGAATCAGTTTAGCAGCCTCAGCCATGAAGGACCTGTCTAGGGTATGGAGCCCAAAAGAAGGTGAAATTACATAAAAAAAGTATGGATTTATCAAACACATGTATTTCCGATCCTCTCATATGGATCTGAAACATAGTATCATAGAACTGGAAGGGACCTCGAGAGGTCATCTAGTCCAGTCCCCTGTGCTCAAGGCAGGACTAAGTATTATCTAGACCATCCCTGACAGGTGTTTCTCCAACCTGCTCTTAAAAATCCCCAGTGATGGAGATTCCACAACCTCCCGAGGCAATTTATTCCTGTACTTAACCAGTCTGACAGTTAGGAAGTTTTTCCTAATGTCCAACCTAAACCGCCCTTGATTCAATTTAAGCCCATTGCTTCTTGTCCTATCCTCAAAGGTTAAGAAGAACAATTTTTCTCCCTTCTCCTTGTAACAACCTTTTATATACTTGAAAACTGTTATCATGTCCCCTCTCAGTCTTCTCTTCTCCAGACTAAACAAACTCAATTTTTTCAATCTTCCCTCATAGGTCATGTTTTCTAGACCTTAAATCATTTTTGTTGCTCTTCTCTGGACTTTCTCCAATTTGTCCATATCTTTCCTGAAATGTGGCACCCAGAAATGGACACAATACTCCAATTGAGGCCTAATCAATGCGGAGTAGAGTGGAAGAATTACTTCTCGTGTTTTGCTTACAATACTCCTGCTAATACATCCCAGAATGATGTTTGATTTTTTTGCAACAGTGTTACACTGTTGACTCATATTTAGCTTGTGATCCACTATGACCCCCCAGCATCCCTTGGATGGTACTTAAACAAGACATCAGCAGGCTGGAGGTATTCCATATGCATTGCCTGTGGTGACTAGTGGGCATAAGAAAGTTTTATTTTTATCAGTAATGGAGAGAACTGGCCTTGAGAAGATTGCAGTCTTCATTGGTCACTGCCAACTAGCACTTCTTGGTCCTATAGCCTGCCTTGGAGATAAAGTCCTCACCCTTCGATCACTGAAGATCAGACTTAAGG
Organism: Chelonia mydas; assembly: GCF_015237465.2. Lineage (NCBI taxonomy): Eukaryota > Metazoa > Chordata > Testudines > Cheloniidae > Chelonia > Chelonia mydas. The sequence goes on along the minus strand of NC_051252.2, from coordinate 23,693,536 downwards.
TTAGGAGGGGACATTGCCTGGTGATAGCCACACAGCATCCATGATTAACCTGGATGAACCAGATCAGTAATAATCCTGTAGAGCTCTTAGGTGCCTGGAATAAAGCCATACAGCGTGGCCATGGACATTCAGCTGTACGGCTCTTAACCTTAAAGACCCTCACAGTCTAAATGTGGTGTTTGTGTCCTCACAGTTTTCAGTTCTAATCAGTCATCACCATCTAGCAGCATTATATATAATAAAATATGAAGAATAGAAAGGCAAAAATCATAGCTATAGATATATGCAGTGCAAACTAGCTCTTTTTGGGGGGGAGGGTTATATTAGGGATTGAGGAAATCTGTAGCAGGTGTTTTGTTAATTGGGAAAGAATGTGCTCTTGTCCTTTTAAAAACCAAATGCTGTCTAAGTGCATTGTTTTCCTTAGTGCTAAAGCAGTGATGCTTTCAGAATCATACTTATGTTCTGTCCTCAACTCCAAGGTCACTTCCTGGAATACCTTTGGATTTTCATCACTTTTGACCATCTGGACTAGATGAGCAAGGTGGTATCAGTGTAGTCCTTTGTGAACAACTATCCATATGACAAAGGAATGAATGCCTTTAACAATGTTGAAAAGGAAAAGCAAAAGCTCAGGACTGAAGCCTGATTTTAGCTTGATTTTTGAACAAAGTAGGGCAACCTTTCAGATTGAGACTGACCTTGTTCTGTGATAGTCCCTAGTTTGTTTTATTATTTTGGGTGGTTTTTTTTTCACTTGCGTGGGGTAATATAGATTCTTAGCTCTCTTAGGGCCCAACCTTTCCAAGCCTTACTCATGTGAGTAATCACATGAGTAAGGGCTATTTTTGGGAACAAAGATTTATTAGATCAATCCTTAGAAAGCAGAGAGAGATGATATCTGTGTATTTTAATCCTAACAGCTTATTCATTCTGAAAATGAGAGAGAGAAAACACACAGGTTAATTAGTGTGATTACTCTAAAATAGCAACTTGTGTTTGCATTTTGACTCTCCACTGTGGGTATTTCTATCCTGCAGCTGGGAGTGTGGTTCCCGGGACAAGTAGACAGACATGCACTAGCTCTGCTCAAGCCGGCATGCTCAAAGTAGCAGTGTAGCCAGGGACAGCCCAGGCGGTGGCTCCGGTTAGCTGCCTGAGTATATGCACAGGGGTCTGGGTGGGTTTGTCTCAGGCAGCAAGTTGCCACCAGTGCTACCTCAGCAGCTACACTGCTATTTTTAGAGGACTAGCTTGAGCTGAGCTTACACATGTCTGTCTACCTGTGCTGGGACGCATGATCCCAGCTTCTGTGTAGACATACCCTATGTGGATGCTGGCTGTGCAGGCATAACCCAGTATCAAAACACAGTGAGAATCTGATTTATTGTGAGCCCAGAACCTGTGTCCTAGGGAGTCAAAAAGTAAACACAAGCTTCTCTACTAGTATGGTTGCCAGCTTTGGGGCATCAGCCTGTGGCATGGGGAGTTTATCTTGCTCTGACAATTTCAGAAGAGGAGTATGTTCAGGAATAAGAGAGAGGCAAATAACTTCTTTTTCTGATGCTTCAATATATTTCTCTTTCGTAAAGTTAAAATGATCAGTGGCCCTTTCAACGTTAAAGTGCACTAATACACTGCATGGAAACTCATCATTCTGTCACACAGAGCCTGATTTGCCCCCTTTGCTCACGTTGGGTAATATCTCACCATGCAATCAGACCTGTTAGCCCCAGAGTAAGCCTAGTAAGGTACTACTCAATTTGAATTAGGGAGGCAGAATCGAGCCCTTTACAAACTCATAATGGGTTTCTACCATGTAATCTCACAATCTTCTCTCTAGTTAATTTACCCTGATCCCTGGTAACTCTGCTTCAATGTTGAGCTGAGGGGTGAAGACATTACTTTTAGTTTGTCATTTCCACTATGGATTCTACTGCACAACTTCATAACCTAGTGTCAATCAGGAAAACAGTAGTTCATTGGACATGTTAATAACAAGACTTCTCTTTACGACACTATGTATCTTACTGATGGACCTAAAGTGGTGCAGTGGATCAAAACCACAGATGGATTCTGAGGAGTTCAGATTAGGAGCTGAATGTAGATCAGAACTTCAAAACTCAGGCCCTCTTTAATAAGTAGAATACTGAATTATCTGACCTTTTACACAGAAGAAAGCATAGAGTGTCAATACTTGTATAATAATAATAAATAACCTTTTTTGATAAAGAATGGATAACTTTTGTCACACCGCCTCCTCTGGTGCTGTCAGAATAGATTAAATTTCTTGTTTAATCCCCTGGGATCCTTGAACTTTATTTCATTACAGAGTATAATATATTATAATGGAAAACAGGTAATGGTATACTAATAGCAAGGAAGCAGATATTTATTATGAAAAGAAAATTCAATTTTAATTAATCTTTCCAAAGTAATTCAATTGAGTCTTCACAGGGATATATTTCTGTTTTTCCCCATGGTTTTCTACACTGTTTCTGCATATTTAAAATCTATAATTCAGTAGTCAGAGAGTACATGTAAACACAAAGCGAGATATGCAAGTTAGACCACATCTTGGGAGATTTGCTTGTGTGTTAGGGCAGTATTTTTTTCCCCCATGCACTGAATTGCTGTTGTTTGAGGGCATTGAGAGAGTCCTGGTGTTTTTTCCCCAATGTATGTAAATATTGATTTGATTTGCCATTTAGTTATTTTGGGGGGGGGAGTAGAGCTTTCCTCCTCTGATTTTAATTTAAATGCAACATGAGTCACATCTTTCTTTGTTATCTCTTCTGCCTCCATTTAGCAGTGCAAAAAAGAATTATGTGTCAGCTTTGTGTGTGTAGTCCCTGTCTATTTCTACAACCTATTGAGCTTGATGTAGTAATTCATGAACGGGTGACAGCCAGTTTAGAAATGATCCACTATAAAACAGAGAGAAAATATACAGAATATATAAACTTGTAGTACTATCTCCTTTTTAGCTAGCTTTTTTGGTCATTACTATTTTCAACATTTATATTTTTGATCAACCTTATGGTTGCAAAAATGTATCTCTTTGCATTGGTCTGATTTTCCAAACATGTTGCTTTTAATTAAAATGCTTCATTTACAGCTGACTTTCTGTTGATTTGTGATAGAGGAAAGTGCTACACTGACATACACCCCATGGAACCATCTGGACTTCACTGAAGATACTTGGTGTAAGTTAGGTCAGAATTGAGCTCACTGTAGGTGTGAAATGCATGAAAATCATATAAAACCAGAGTAGCTCATGCTTATTGACACCCACTTTATGTTTAAGTAACTAATGGATTATTACCAAACTGAGGGTTGAGCAGCTAAATGTATGAAGAAAGGCAGAGTCTGTTCCACAGAGTAAAGTGTGGGTATCAAGAGGAAGCAGAGAACATTGCTCTTTAACTGTAGTGTGGCTTACAATACACAATTAATTAATATTTGTTTTAATCTCCAACAAGATCAATGCATATTGCCTAGCTTGCATTACAGGTGGTCCATATCACCTCTGAAAGAACGGGGAAATGCAGATGCAATAGAGACCCCTTTACGGAATAAAGGTCTGATCCTAAAAGGCTGTAAATGGAGCATTTTGATAAAAGCAACATATCTGAAAAAATCAGACTGATACAAAAAACAACTTTCCACAGCCCTTAGGTGGATCAAAATCTAAATATTGAAATGAGAGGAAGCTGTGTCTGCCTGTGGGATCTGGTATTAAGTGCCTGGATTTCTTTTTAGTTTAATTCTCCTTTGTTTTATTTTTAAATTGTTTTGATTACGTAAGACTTTTTGGATTCTGGGAAAATAAAGGAATGTTGGGCAGAGGGAGGAGAGAGAACCAAGATTTTGTATTTCTTATATGTATATAGTGCTTCTGGTAGGGAGTACAGCTTGTATTCAGATGTGGGCTTGCCCTCACGGCAGTGAGTAGTACATCAAGATGATGAGCTTCTATGGGACAGGGACAGGAGATAGAAGAGAAGAGTTGGAGGAGAGAGGGGGGGAAAGGTGAGAAGATAGACGAGAGCAGAAAAGAAGTGAAACTGACAAAGGGGAGAAGAGAAAGGGAAGGATGAAGTAACTCAGAAGAGTGGGATGAAGACATAAAGAAACCCCATTCTTCCAAGAAACTCGTATCAGTTACAGCAAGGGCGGGCACTGCCTCACGAAGGGTTGGTTCAGGCATCAGTAAATGAGAGGAGTAGTAGGGAAGCCCGAATAATAAAAGGAGAAGGTAAAATCCTTGGTAAGGAAGTAGTGTTGGTAACGCACAAGGTGGTGCCACTATATTCAGGTGTTGAGACAAAAAAGAGAGTTAATTAGCTGCGGGCTGTGACAGGTAGAAATGTAATGCTGTACCACTAGAACTCCCCCTTCTTCAAGGAACACGTGAAAAACACGTGACTATCTAGTATGTATAGGCTATTCTTCTGACATGCTATGAAAACTTGCTCTTCATTAAGTGAAGGAAGAAAGTGAATCTGAAATTACAAAGTGTCTTCTCCTCAGCATCCGTAATGAAGAACGCTAAAGCGGAAAAAGCAGAAGAGCGCATGTATCAGAAACAATAGTTGCCATTGTATCAGTGGGTAATTCTAGGCCTTGATGGCATAACAGATGGGCAACAACACAAAAATAAGTGACTTCAGTCTGATAAAGACATAACTATCATGACTTCTCTTTTAGACACTATATCTCTTCAAGAAGTAATAAGAGGGCTTTTAGGCCTTTATCCCACATATTTTTCTAATGCTACCAACTAGTTCAGAGTTGGGTTCGGATGAGTATCTAGAGTTTCAAGACTTATGTGAACTATTTGAACTGCTAGAGCAGACATTATCTGAGCTTTTCTGAACTTCAGAAGAAGGTTGGTTAGAGTTTCAAACGATAGATAAACTCTGGCAGCCATTCTAGAGTCCTCAATTAGAGATCAAGGCCCGTTATGCAAGATATTATACAGACATGGAGGACAGATGCTCCCAGAGTTTAGTCATGCTTATGAGAAGATGTACCAGATGGATGGAACAAACAGATGGTTGTGGGTGGGGGGAAGGATGAGGGAACAACAATTACAGAGTATGGTCAGAAATTGGCTTGCTCAGCCTATTTTTCGTTTCAGGTAACTTTTTTTATTCACTCTCACTTTCATTTTTGTTGACTTTTACTCCACTGTTCAAGCTCTAGTTCCTAGATTAATGTCGTGTGTAATCCATGACTGTCACATCTTCTTCTGCCAGTATTGAAAGTGAAAAATAGGCCTGCAGCGTATCAGGCAGCACAAGGCACTGTAGTACAAAGAGACATCTCCAGACACTTGCCCTTCGCCAGTAGCAGAAATAAAAGGAGCAGCAGCTGAGGATGAGCAGTTGAAAAGAAAGGTGAGCAGCACCTGGAGAAGAAATGCAGCATTGTTCTGTAATAAAAAGAGACATCACATATTGACATTGAAAATATGCTGAATACTAGTGAGGACACAGACAGCAGCAGAGTATTAAAGAATAATGCTTTAAAGTACAAAACCCTGCACAACCATTAATTTTCCCATGGTGAGGTGGGGAAGGCTTGTCTCCATTTTATTATGGGGAAACTGAGGAATAGAGGAACTGTGACTTCACCACAGTCACAGAGAGTCAGTGGCAAAGCCTAATTTCAAATTCAGGAGCTCCTCTCATCCAGCCCCTTTTGTTCAATCAACTAGACAGGCTGCCTCTCATAGGGTCCCATCCAGTAAGATGCTGCATTCCTCCTGCAAGATGGTGAGGCCTTCAATTCCCACTGGCAGTCAGTAGGGCTGACAGGGCTCAGCATCTCATAGGATCAGGCCCCTAATCTCTATAAATATTGGCTTGTAGTTCTTTAAATGCCAGGGGATTTGGAAAGACTTTCTTTATCAGAAAAAGCATTGAGTAAAGTATTAACTTTACCGCTCTAGCGGAGACACCCCATTCACTCAGCTGTAACCTGGTTTATTAAAAGAGGTGGATAAATGTGTTCCTAGGAATGAACACACTCCGTCATATCTGTGAAGTGCTGGACTTCTCTTAGAATGGGCAATGTGAAAACCAGATTGATTTGCCTCTGCTGTTCCCTAGGATACCTGCAGGATGTATCTATTTGTCCTGATGACACTCCTACACACTAACTAATACCTGACTCCGCTGCATGCAAACAACGTTCTGTTCATGCATTCTGGACTCACACAGTGTCAGCACTAGGATATCTAAATTAGCTGCTGTCCATGGAATTGTTCTGAATTCAGAATGCTAGCGAGGGGCCTCAGATAGATTTTATCCACTCCTCCTCCGCTGCACAGAATGTGACTAAGTCATATTAGCCATTCTGTTTCCCAGGCAGCGCTTCCTACCTGTGGTTTGCTCAAACATGCATAGTAAAGGGAGCAAAGCAAAGTTGCCCATATAGAGCTTGTCTACATTAGCCAAAGAGTGAATTACTATGTAAAAACAAAACACACTGAAAAACCCCAGTGTACTATTAATAATACCTCTTATATAGCGCTTATCTGTCGATCTCAAAGTGCTTTAGTTCGACTTTGACTTAACTGAGAGTTTGTTTCCTCCGCGAGGGATCACCTTAACCAGCTAATTCAAGAAAATACTTCAATTTTCCCTGTCTACTCTAGCATTTTATGGCATGTTAGTTATCACATAAATAGCACTGCTTTTTTCCTGGTATACAGGTACCCGTCCATTACTGTATCCATAGGGTAAGTTATGGTGCTGTGGAAAGAGCCAATGTTGCTATAGGTAGAGTACTGCAAAAGTTATGGTGCAACCAGTATCAGCACAGGGCAAATGTCTTCAACATTTTCTAGCAAAACAAATTAGTTCAGTTGTGGATGGTGCATTCAGTTGCCTTAATTCATCTGGGAATGCTGGAATCTATAAAAACCAAGGATTAAATAAACCCAGGGGAAAGATTTTAAAGCTTATAAAACATACTTAAGCCTGTAAATGAATAATAAAGAAATCAAAGGAAAATCCAACAAAACTGATGAAAATTAAGAACGTCTCTAGCATTAGGTATTAACAGCAATACTTTAAAGGAACCCATCCTTGTTTCTTGAAGGGGAAGTATTAGCAGTAATTTATTAGACTCTATACCATGATAAAAGAAAGAGAAATGAAAGCATCTGAGCATTTCTGTTGTAGCCCTGACCTTCTGCTTTTTAAGAAACATTGTCCAGCTATAACATGTCTTAAATAGTTCAACTATTTTCTCAGATGTGATTTGAATTCAGTTAGAGAATAGGAGGAGTGAAACAAACTGCATAAGGCACAAACAGCCTTTGTATCAAAATGTGGGGCCAAAATTTCCTGTATAATTAACTGTCCATGGAAACCTCACGCTGGTACGTTACCTGGAGATCCCGAGTTATGAAAATGTGGCCATGAAAGTGAAGGGTCTCAAATTATGCCACTGAAGTGAATGCACCAAATTCATTCCAGGGGGGGCTCAATGGCAATGGATTTGCACCAGGGATGAATTTGGCCCAGTGGGTGTGGACCAAAATCTATTGCCACTGAAGTCACTGGAGTTTTGCAATTCATTTTGATAGGAGCAGACTCAGCTCCAGAGATATCTACTTCACTGCACATTAGCTTTGTAAAGTGGGTCTGAAATGGTGAAATAGTGTCTGGTCTTTCATTGCTGCATAATAGTGAGTTGGTTATTTGTTCCATCTGGCAAATACTTGGCTTAAAATTGAACGTGACTTATTTGCTGTTGTGAGTGCAGCTAGCTGGTCAGCAGCTAAAGCTTTTGCTGGAAAGGATTTTTGCTTTAGAATCACTCTGTGAGCCTGTGCAACCTGCTCTGGGGCTGAGATAGCGGCTTGCTGGCTGCTTCGGGAGCTCCTCTCTCCCTTCCAAAGACTTTGCCTAGGGCATGATAACTATTTTGTTTCCCTGTGTTTCTTGGAGGAGTATGAACTGCCAGGCTTGTGCCTTGTCAGTCCAGGCTGTGAACTGTGACAATTAAACCAAATTCCTTATTTGTGTAACTGCCTCAGTCCCTCCATCTACCTTGGGGTTCACTGACATGTGAACATCCCATGCAGACTCTGAGAGGATGAGCAATCTTGTAATGCACTTCCCATTAACAGTCCTACTTCAAGGATGTGCTGGGTGGATAGATGAGAGGTGTCTAAATGTCACAGGTAGAGTAAGCACGTCAGGTGCAATCATCCACACTGCCATGAGCAGATGCAATGATGGGATCAAAGGTCTCAATCTCAAGCAAATGGAAAAGAACAATAGATAATGACTAAAATAAAATGTCTTAGCCCCAAGCTAGTGTCTTTGTTCCTCTTTTTACTTTCCCCTGTTTTGGTTTGGTTTTTCACTTCTTCCATTTCCTTCTTTCACTCTCTCCTGGCTCATCCAAGGATATTTAATATTCTTATTTAATCTTGGTGGTTTTAAAAATAAGCCATTTAACTCCAAAGCTTTGTGTTGAATAAAGCCTGACCGATTTCCCTGCTGAAGTCATTGCGTTCTCCTCTGCATTGACACAGGTTGCAGACATGGTGTTCTTTGCTGGGAACTCAAAGCTTTGCAGTCTGGGAACTCAAAGCTTTGAATTAACTCTGCTGAAAATTTCTTTTATTCTGGCCTCTTTTGAAACCTTTAGGATTGCCATCTCTCCCAAAAGAACTATTAGCAGGCCCAGGGATGTCATTACACCATGGCATGGTTTCAAGATTTAAACTCTATAGGGCACAGACTCTGTCGTCCTATACTTTCATAAGGTATCTAGCTTGAGTATATCTGAAAGCTATTCCCATGCCAACTGGTTCTACCCTTCAGCTATTTTGCTGTAAATCTGTTCCAAAAATGAGAGCAAGGAATGGGGAAAGTATCATTTTCTACTCTCTTCACAGCAGAATGATTTTTTTTTCAAAATGTCAAAAAATAAATAACATTAAAAAATCATCACCTTGAGGCGGAAACTACGCCTTGAACATTTCAGACTGTATGGGGACTATTTCAGCTGAAAAGAAAGATTCAGAATGGAGGCAGTTGATTGTAACACTGGTTCCTGCTCCAGCTATATTGTTTGTGACTCTGCTGAAGCTGGTACCTGAACGGAACAAAAATAGTTGGGATAAGTGGCCATCATTGGGCAGCAGGAAAGGAGAAACTGCCTGAAGTTGTGTATCACAGCTGTCCAGAGTAGAACCAAGCCTGTGGAGTCTACAGGCTTCATGCAGAATGGAGTCTTCCAGTGCTGGTTGTACTGAATGCTCTTCAGAGAACAGGTTTTTCTCTCACAAGTGTGAGAGAAATGCAAATGTGGCAAAGGTACAATTGGTGTTTCTACACAAGGGTACAACTGCTGCTGCTGCTGCAATTGCAGGAGCCAAACCTTTGTGATGAAACAACAATTGCACAAACCCAGGGAAGAAGGTGATCTGGAAACACAAACCTGCATAATACTGCATTTCAAAATGACAAAAGGCTTTTGAAGCTGTCAAGAATAAGGTTTTGTCCGTCTCTCATCTTTCAACAGTGCAGGCAGGCAAAATGAGTGATGGCCAATGAGACAGGCACTTCAAATGGAGAGAGTGGAAAAGACATTGCAAATATTTTGTAATTGTTGTATGTAGTGCCACCAACATGCTGCATTTAGTTTACAGAACTCGTTTTTTAAAAAAAAACTATTTATTTAGGAGCTATTAAGAGGTTTACAATTCCTTGCCATGTAAACATCAGAAACAAAACAGTCATTACAACACTGAGCTTTTGTTTAAGGAGACATTATACAGTAAAATAGTCATCTGATCTTCCTATTTACCATACTATAAAGTGAGCTCCATTACAACACCCAGGATGCGGTGTTTCTAAGTGATTTTATTAAAGTGTGTGAATTCTCTGATTACACATAGACAAACCTGGTCTGTTAACTATCAAAAAAATTACTATTCAAAAAAATTGGACAGGTGTGCTCGGTTTTTTGCAGTTGAATGTACTTTGAATATTGAGTAAAAGGTAACCAAATATCTAAGCAGTTATTTGTCCCCTGTCCATTTGCAGGGTATGTATTTCATCTGTTAATTTTTTCATAACAACAACCTCTCATATGCTTTGAACCATTCCTCAATGGTTGGACTATTTTTTTTTCCAATAGGAGACTGTCAGACGCCAAGTAGCTACTAGCAGATGAGGGATTAATTCTTCATTTTCTTTTGTATGACCATTTCATCTAAGAAGCCCCAGGAGGATGACCAAACAATTGTTTGGTAATAAATATCCAACAGGCTGTGGTATTTCGTTATGGGTTAATCACATCGCAATACTTTCTAATGACTGGACATGTCCACCGTATATGCATAAAATCTCTTTCACAACAATTTCTCCATTTATCCCCATTCAGTCTCTCTCTATTTTTTAACCTCACTGGTGTGAGGTATCAATGAAACAGTAACTAAAAGAAAATTTATTTTATTGTGCTAAAGATTGAAGTTGCTGATCACCTTTTCGAGATCAAAACCCATTCCCCTGGAGTAATTGTGTGTATCTAGGTCCTTTCCCCATCATGTCATATATGGACACTTGTTATGAAAGTTGTCTGTAATGTTTGATATAAATGAGTGTGTATATATGTTTCCTAATTGACCAGATGCCAGTGCTTCTATTAAAGTTAGCTTTCTGTATAAAACAATGTTTCTGGTAAGCTGAGATACATAATACCTAACTTGAAACTACTGGGAGAGTGGGCCAGGTAAAGTTAGTTTTGATCCCGAAACAAGTTAGACAAGTTTCCTTACTGAATAGATGGCAAACCATATGTATTCCATGGGTCTCCCAAATTTTAAAGAATGCTCTCTGGTTCATAATTTGGGTTGCGGTCTGGATTATTTGCAATGGGTGTCACTGCTAAGGGAAACTTTTATAAAAAGAACTTTGAAAATTGAAGACAAACATAAATCAGTGCAACTTCATGTAATCTCCCTATTTTACAGATGGAGAAACTGAGGCACAGAAAACACAAGTGACTTGGAGTGTCACTGTCAGAGCTGGGAAGAAATTCCAGGAGCAGAGGTTCACAGTCCCCTGCAGTATCCACTGGACATCTCCCTTGTGCAGGTCTGCATGTCTGATACCTTTTGGAATCAGGTGGTGTTTTCAGTGTTGCATGTCAAGGAATTGTGTTGGGTATATCTGGAATGTTAAACACTTACTTTGAGTTGTAAGTAAAATTACAGCCTTTTGACCCAGTGCCAATAATTATGTGTTATTGGGATGCAGGTTTAGAGAAAGAATTCATGATAATTCTTAACAATGAGATTTGCCTGAATTTTAAAGCTGTCATTAAATTGTTTCGCCCTTTCTTTACTGGTATCTAATTTTTGCTCACTATATTTCCAATATATTTTACTTATAGTACATGTGGATGTCAAAAATAACAATTTCCCTTGCATTCCATGTCTGCTTAGAAACACTGACTTAAATACAACTGCTCAAGTTTTGGCATGTTTAATCTACCTTCTTCAATGAAGAAAAACTGCACTGCCAATGAAAAGAGGTAAATGCAATTGAGAAATAATCCCTGCAGCAGATCATATTGTTTGGTAACCTTTTCCACAAGTCTCCTGATAATATATTATATTAACAAAGCATACAAGCAAATATACAGTATTAATATTACTGTATTCAAGAAAGTTATGGCTATAGTTACTGAGGTTGATTGTGTGTACCCTGAATGACAGTTATCAAAATGCCCCAGTAAGAAACATTTCAGGCTAAACTAGTTGCAAATCATTCAGATAATGATCTCTCTCGCTTGCTCGCTCTCAACTTTTGTGTACCTCCTATCTTAGCAAAAGTGAAATGGTTCCTTGGGAAGTAGAATTCCAGCCCCCACCCACTCTTAAAGTACATACAAAGTACATACAAAGCAGCTCTATGGAATAACAGATAAGTTGTGAGCCTGATCAGAATGGATCAATATACCAGAAGGGTCAGCAATACCAAAGACTTCCCATGAAACTGAATGACTCTTAAATAAAAGTTACACCAGTGTTAGTCAGGAATGACTTCACTGAAGTCAATCGAGTCACGCCAGGTTTGCGTCAGTGTAACTCAGAGCCCCTAGGTTTTCTTACATGTTTGAACTGAAGGTGTATGTCTGTAATAGCTGATTGATTTAAGTCTGTCCCTTTCAGGACATCAAGGTGGGGGAAGAGGGGGGGCAGGTGACTCTTTTCATCTTTGTTTAGTTTTTAATAACTCTGGATTTTAGAACCTACACTTATTATTGAAGCAGGTGACAAAGGACCTACTGCAAAATCCCACTTTTATTGAAGCTGAAAAGGTCAGTTTTGTTGAACGTTTCCATGGTGAAAATAATAAATTGAACATATTCAGACTTCTCATGTTATTCAGATCTGCCAGTTGGGCTGACCAATGGAAAGATTTTTCTGGTAGTTATTTTAGTGGTATCTTGTTGTAGAGCTTTCTCCTGGATTTTTTGTTATCAAAGTCCAATTGTCCTGTTCATTAAGCAGGGTTATTTAGTCCTATTATTGCCACCGTATTGCCTAATGACGAGATGTTATCACCAGCACTGAGCAGCATTTCAGCTGGGTTGTGGAGAGGCAGAATCCAAGTAGATATATTCCTATTTTCTCACCAAGGGCCTGATCCTACTCCCAGTGAACTCAGTGGAAAGACTCCCAGTCAGGTTCACTACACAGGTGAGCAAAGCATTCACAGTTTGCCCCTACATTATTATTACTGGGCTTGTTTAAGACCTGAGCCATCTCCCACTGAAGTCAATGGGAGCTTTACATTAAGTTCAATGGGAGTTGGATGAGGCACTTAGTGGGATTGATTTCAGTGGGATTCTTCAGGTGAGTAATTGCTTACCCATGTGTATAAGAGCTTTATAATCTGCCCCGTAGTCTTTTACCATTTGAGTACTATTTGTGAATACCAGTAAGTAAACAGGCAGAGATCTTAGCATTCTATTGTCTGTGTACTACACCTTTAAATGGGAGGAGTCTCTCTCCTTGCCTTCTGGGATAGACCAGCAGAAAATTACTGCCTGTGTCCCAGCAAGGAGAGAGCAAGGAGGAATGGTGACTTGGAGGGCTGCCTCCAGGGACCACTTGTAAGAATGTTTCAGGACCACCAATCCAGCCCACAGATTACCTTATGAACCTAGCAAAGCAAACAGCCACTACTTGCTCTAGCAGACAAAAACCACTGCTAACCCTGAGTTCAAATCCAGGGAAGAGGTTTATACCCCAGTGATCAGCTGGCATGGAACAGGCCAATGAGTTGGCTGCATGTACACACACCAAAAGCTGTACGTAAACAAAGGCAAAGTTTAAGTCTCAGTACAATCTTTTTATACTCAAGATAACACCCTACTTTTATCAAACGCCCTCCTCTCCTTCCTTATATAATAATTAATAACATGTATGACCAAATATGATATTTTGCATTACACACTAGATTAATTTATATTACATGTTTATTTACTTATGCGCAATAACAATTGACAGCGACTTTGGGGACTCTCCTTGTTTATCCTGATTATATCTGGCAGGTTACAGTAACCTCGTCCTTGAGCTGTACCCAGATCAGGGTACTGAATAACAGAATATCTAATAAGCCAAAAAGGCTTTATTTACACTCCTTCCGAGAAAGGTCATTTAAAAATCTTATTAACCACATTAAACACTAGGCCAAAGATTATATTGCTTATGCAGTTGCTTATATATTACTCGCAAATATGCAATATATATATACACATCCATTAAATATATGAAGACCCTTACCATTCTAAATGAGGTAAGTTCACCTAATCACAGTTTCACTTCCTTACACCACTTCTTGGGTGGAGCAGCTTACCCACCATGCCTTGTCCAGGACTGTCACATCTAAAGGCACAATCTACCTCTATTGTGTTTTAAAACATGTTGTTTTATATTTCATACTTTCTCTATTTCTTTTCCTCTTTCATTATTACTACATGCCAGAGACATGAAAATAGGGTCTTCCTTTCCTAACAGTCTGTCTGCTTCTGCCACCCATTTCATTTTTAATTGCTCTTCCTTTGCATATTCTTGATATCCTCCTACAGCTCTCTCTCTTGATTACAATGTACTGTGGTGTCTAATACAGGGTTTCTTGGTGTCCTTAATATAAAGCACTATGATTGCAAAAATTTTTACAAGCTCATCAAGGGTGCCTGTTATAACCTTCCCTTTGCTAACTTGTACACTTTGTAGGGTTGTGTCTATATTTAAATTATTTAATATATACAGAAAAAATCTCATTGCCAGTAATGGGGAGAAAGCTCTGTTTCACAGTCAGAATATAATCTGGCCCTATATTTGATGGCAGTGAGGCCAGAGTGATGATATCAGTGAAATATTATCAAAACCCTGAACAGCTTTTACAGAATTTTAACTAATAGGATTGAAGTATACAAATTAATCACATGGTTAGCTATTATATCATGTCACAATCCCACCTCACATCTCAGCTCCATAAATTACATTTAATAAATATCAACAGTGTTTTTTCCCTACATTTCACTACCAGAATCTTGCAAACAGGAGACACACAAGAGAGAGTGTTAGTGAAGTCAATGGGAGTTTCCCTGAATAGTGAGGGAAGATCAGATTCTAAATGATTTGATTTTAAAACAGGTGTGTGTTCACTTTTTGGAATAATCTTTGAATATATAAACTAATGCATAGAAAATGGTCTACGACTGTTTGCCCACACACGGCAGGATTTTGGTGACGTAATGAACACTTCATTCTTCTGGCTAATATGCTGTCATCAAAGCTGCTGTCCATACTGTGTCTGTAGACTACACAACAGGCAATTGTGAATTATAGACCTATGCTGTAATTCCATCAAGAGGTGGTAACACCATAAGCAGGAGGCTCAACCTTTCAGCATTTTGTATAGTCATCAGGACCTTGAGGCTGAAATTCTGTCATATTAATTCAAAATCTGCCTGTTTTTAAATTTATATTCTTGGATCTGTGCCCTTTATGTCATGCTACCCACTCTGTTCTCACTACTGCTGCCTCCTCTCCAGCACTCACTGCTGCTCACCCCCGAGTGACCTTCCCTACCTCTCTAGAGGCTTTTCTCTAACCATCACAAGAGCACAAGTGGTAGATGCAGGGAATTGCTGAATCTCACATTTCACCTGCAAGATGCAACCACATGTGAACTAAGGGTACTGGGTTTTTGTTTTTTTTTATGCACAGTAGGTTGTACTGTGTTTAACATTGTAATCCTTATGCCTTTTATATCTTCCAGTTCTCCTATATCCTTATACCTGACAATTTCCCTGTGTGTGAAGGATATGGCAGAGTATAGTTAAAAAGCAATAATATAATACTCCTCCCCCGTCTACCTCCCCCCGACAACCCAATCTTGCAGTTCATTCTGAGCCCTTCCTCAGTCAAGTTTTGCTTGCATTTTATGTGCATCTTTAAAAAAATCAAATCAAATAGCTTTTAGCTATTATTGCTGACTTCAGAGGTATTTTTTCAGTCTACATAGCTGAAAGTAGTTTCATTTTGCATCCAATGAAATGTGAATTGACAACTGAAGAACTATATGACAGCTAGATTTCAAATTACTCACCACAAGTTTGAGTTTATACAAATATGAAAACACACACACCTCAAGCACAGCTGTGTATTACTCTGTGTAGAATAGTTTTGTTAAAAGCAAACAATTTTCATTTTTTTTAAATAGAAAAGAATCCACAAGTTGGAAAAGACATTATTTTGCCATTTTCCAATGACATAAGAACCAAGCCAATGTAAATGCAACAAGTTTAAATGAACAGGTAAACTAATTTGAAAAGATCGACTGCAGTTTTAGATCAAATTAAGATAAAGTCCCAGTAAGTAGAGGGTTTAGACATGGTTCCTAAAGATTATGGAGACCTGTACACAACATACATGATATGAAATTAGATTCCTGCTCTCTTCTCCTGCAACATAAGCCCAAACTAAACTGCCAGAATATTACTGTGCTGTATGTTACAATGTGAACAGGAAAGGACATGATCTATAGGGAGCAACTATATAGAGAGAAAAATCGAAATGTATTGATTATTATTTACATTATCGTGGCACCTGGAGGTCCTGTTGTGCTAGGTACTATACAATCACATAAGAAGAGATAGTTTCTGCCCTGATGATCTTACAATCAAAATAGACAACACAGAGAAAGGGTAGGAGAAAGGGAGTATTACCAGCCCCATTCAGTGGATCTGGAAGTGCAAAAGAGAAAGATTAAGTGACTTGCTCAAGGTTGTACAGGAAGTCTGTGGCAGAGATGGGAATTGACTGCACGTTCACTGAGTCCTAGTACAGTGCCTTACCTGGAAATTCATCATTCCTCTTCCTAATAATATAATATTTCAAATGAGATAGTGTGTGTGTTTGGATTATTTAACAGCATCATCTGCATGAAGGACCCAATCCTGCCAGCTACTGAGCACCTCCAGTAATGACAATGAGAGCTGATGATGCTCAGTTCCTACCAGGATTAGGTCCTTGGTGCAGCTGATGCTATTGATAGATTACCGTTTATAGCTTTGTATTTCTTTCTGTGGGTTTTTTGTAACCTCTTCCCCCTCCCGACCCAGTTCTCCTTCCCACTCTGAGAAAACGTAATGTACAGCTCCATGTAAATATCAAACATTAAGTAATTACTGGGTTATTTCATCTGAAGTGCTAATAATGCATCATATCTGAGAACCACAGGTTCAAATGTCGGTATGCTGTATTAGCCATTCTGATACCATTCTGACTGGAAGGTGAACTCGCCCCATTACAGCTATATCGCTGAATTATTGCTCACTCACCCCAGGAAACAGAGGGGTGTCCCTGAGGTTAACATGGTTAGTAAAGCAATTTGAGGAAGCTGGGCTTATATCTGTTTACAGCGAACCGATGATATTTGAACAGCGGATTTCAATCTCCTGGTCTATTCTGTAGACTCTTACATCCCTGTCTTTCTTCTCTAATCACTGCAAATGTTCTGCTGAAACAAGAAATGGTAGTTCTGAGAATTTGGTACATACCAAATTCCTAAGGCAAACCATGTAGGAGGACAGATGTCAGTGTGGTGCTTTTGAGCAGGGAAGATGTGTGCAGATCCATAGATGGATGACATTACTGCCATTGTTTGGAGTGGTGACAAACTGTTATAACTATTACAGAGTGAGTCAGTAAAATTAAGACCCCTGAATTCTTTTGGCTCCCCTTCTCCCCTCACAGAAGGCTAAAGGCCTGATGAGGGTAGTGCGCATAGCCCTGAGGAAGGGGTGGGGCACCACCCATCATGCTTGGGAGTGGGGAAGGTCTAGGAGGAATTGTGCCTTTCAGGTCCCTGGCATGAGGTGGGTGCACAACCTGCCCCCCTCCTTTGGACAGCGTGGGATGGCCCCACAGGTCAACTCCATGGACCAGAAAGGAAGGAGAGGGAGGCCGTCGTCCTCTCACTTCTATATCCCCGTTGGGGTGCTTGGTGCCTTGGGGAAATAGGAGGGGACAAGCATAGGCACTATTTTTGTTTCTGGCCCTAGCCCAGGGGCTGTCACGAGGAGGACAGGAGCGGGCAAACTTTTATGCTTTCCTCCCTAGCTTGCTACAGGACCAGACACAACCTGGCTTTATGGCTAGCGATGACTTGCAGTGAAAGCCTTGGTCCGAATGCCCTGAGTTCCCGCACTCCTGAACTGCTCTGAATGTCAGCTTTGCAGTTCAGGCCCTTAGTAACATAACAATAGCCAGTAATATAATAGCCATAATAATCAGGCAGCCCTACAATATCTCATGAACACTTATCATTGACTGAGATGAAAACGGTGGGTTTTTTGGGGCACATAATATATCCATATGCATGTGATTAACACTGACATAAAATGTGTCTGTCACCAGCTGAGAAGTTAGTACATTGGCCTGGTTCCACTCATGCTGCATACAGTATATTTGAAGGTGTTAAATTTTTTAATAAGTGCTGTAGGCAGATTGGCAGGCCACAGTGGGGGAAGACTGTGCTGCCCGTGTTATACCTGTTCAGTGGATAACCAGAAAGTCATTCTGCAGAGCTGTCAATCCTGCCCCTTCAACCAGTACTAAAGTCACTGAAAAAATTATCAAGACACAAAATAAAGGTACAAATATGTTTTCCCTTGTCAGACTAGGGAATTCAAGATGGCATCATGTACTGGGAAAGGCCATTTCTACAATTTATACGCTGTTTCACATACCCACGAAGAAATAATCTTCTTCATTTCTAATATTCTGCTTATTTGGTAAAATATTAAAATCAACAAGATGTGGTTTCTATTTAGGTAGTTTCACAGTGTCTCCTAGGCAATATGTCAGTCTCTGGTCTTTGCAAATTACTATGCTCTATACTAATTTTTTCTTCTTTAATAGGGTTAGTTTTGAATAGAAACATCATTTTCAGTCAGAAATGGCTCCTTTATAATTCTTAAAGGCATGCTCAGCATTGTGGAGCCAGTGCTCTCAACTGTTGTTGGAAAAAGGTAAGACTGGCATAATGGACACAGGTTTGGATGGCAGCTCTAGAATTTTTTTTCTTGCAGTGATAAATGAGTCTATACTGATGGATTTTTTGCTGGCCTTTTTCTGGCATTTGGCTCACAGCTGAGCTAGTTGTCATAGCAGTAATGGGACTGCGTGCGATCCTGATAAGGGGTCAGTTTACTGACAGATATCGTGCCCTTTCCTTTTTTCCATTGAATGTGAAAAATGTGCTGCTTATTTTTCAGAGAGACCCAATCCTCAAAATGCAGATTCAGATTTCAGTCCTGTCAACATTTGGGTGTTTAGATGTGGGGTTTAGATATGGCTCATGATAGAAAGAGCCATGTATCATTAAATGGATCTGGGTTTAAACTCTGAGCCTCTTTTAAAATTTGGTGTTTTGGTTCAAGCTCATATTTCATTTCTATAGATCCAAGAGTAAAACCCTTTAGTAATTCATCTTAAGGTCTGTGGGTTTAAAAAAAAAACACAATGAAGAAGACTCTCATTTTCAGGTTTGTTCGATCTAGAAACAGCATTAGAAACCATGATCACTGACTTCTCTCTCCCCATATGCTCCTATTTCAGAAACAATATTTGTATTTAATATACATATATTACTAAACCAGACTGAATTGAGATGTGATTTAGAGGGCTTTTTCTTCAACAGTTTTGTCCTGCGTGGAATGGATGGTCCAGAGGATTGGGAGATGAGTAGTGGGATATGGCTGCTTATCTCTGTTACTCGGATGAATTTATCCCAGGTTGCTAGTGCCCAAGTGTCATTCCCATTTGACTTATGTGCATTAATTTGGTGGACATAGTCTGGTTCTTTGTGGACAAGTCAAGGTTAACACTACTTGGCAGCCTATAGAGGCCCACAGAGTGTAAGCTACTTTCTTTCCCTAAGGGTACAGCTACCTTTGAGCTGGGAAGTGTGATTCCCAGTTCTTTTAGACATATCCACGCTACCGTTGCCTGAGGCAGTGCACTACCACTAATAGTGTAACCGCGGTCGCACAGGCAGCGGCCCAGACTCCTAGATACCTAGGCAGGAGGCTAGCCCCAACTGGTGCCTGGGCTACTCTGCTTACGCTGCTATTTTTACCATGCTAGCTTGAGCAGAGATAGCACAGACACATCTGTGCAAGCTGGTCAAATGCAGACATACCCTAAGGTCAGGGTAAGGCACATTGGCAGTGTGAGGCATAGAAGGGATTGGGGCAGCCACTGCCTGTGAGCGGCTTGTTTTGCAAACACACAAAAAGATTCCAGAACCCAACAGTCATCAAGCCTGTGCTTTTCTTGAGCTTTACAATTCAATACATTTTAAAAAGCCATGATCACGATTTCCTCACACTGCTCTCTCTCACTGATAGATATAAAAAAAATATCTTGAGCATGCTTAGTAGATACAGTTGAAAGTCTCTATTCTTGGGGAGCTCATAAGTAACTCATATATTGCCTTGGAAAACGCAGGTTTTCCCTACTGAAAATTTTGACTCATCATCGAAAGATCAAGAACCCCACATCTGAAAATATTGAGATGACAACTGCTGAAAACCAAAATGTTTTCTGGTGAAAAATCAAAACTTTTCAAGGCAAGCAGATACCTTCACACACTTTTCGTCTGTCAAAAACACAATTAACCCAGCAGCAAAGATTAGATGGAAAATTTTGGAGCCGCCCTCATAAATCCTAGTAGAACGTTCAGCAGCACTCACATTCCAGTAGAATAAAACCGGATTCCTCCAGGGGAGGGTGACCCAGCCATGGCTCTTTTAATTAATTGTAACCAGGAGCATCAATTTGTGATCCTTTGGCTAAACTCTGTAATCAATAGGCTTAGATATCAATAGTACTGTGAAGGAGACCTCAAGCAGATAGACCCGTCCTTGTCTTTTGTAGAAAGAATTAAATCCTTATTTATTAGATTACCCTAAAATATCCTGTCAGGGCCCAGTCCTATCATCTTTATTTAGACTTTACTGGGAGTTTTAACTAAGGACCTTAAGAGCATAAGAACGGCCATATTGGGTCAGACCAAAGGTCTGTTTAGCCCAGTATCCTGTCTTCTGACAGTGGCCAATGCCAGCAGCCCCATAGGGAATGAACAGAAAAGGTAATCATCAAGTGATCCATCCCCTATCACCCATTCCCAGCTTCTGGCAAACAAAGGCTAGGGACAAAATCCCAGCCCATCCCAGCTAATAGCCATGGAACTGAGCCTTGGAATTGAGCAATTCATTGGTGCAACAATAGTAGGCTGTGAACATTAAAGTGTATTACGGTGCTATAGCTGGTTTGTATGTTGCAGGTTTATAAACCCTATGGAGATCAGATGGTGTATTTTTACTACTGAGTGCAATTTCATAAAAATCTATTTAGTATTCTGGCACTTTGCTAGATAAAAATCCAAAAATGCTTAGGGGCAAATTTTCAGCTTGGTGCATAGGGACTTATAACACATAATAACTAGAGTTGGGTTTGTAACTCACTGCATTGGAAATTTACTCCTTAATATCTTGAGATTATAATGAAAAGATAATTTTCTACATAAGCTTCTGGTTCTCTGCTTCTTTAGATCTCACCTATAGAAATAAGAGAGTGATAACAAAGTTTGTAATGCAGAAGGAAGGGAAACAAATACATTGTTGAATTAATCAAGGGCTGTTGAAATAGTATGCTCAAGTAAGACTTTTACTGGCTGCCAGTATGACCATATTTGGGAAATAAAATGGTAATTGAATCTAATGTTTGTGCTGAAAGCTGAATGCATTTCAGATGAGTGAGTTAAAACTATGTAATGTAGAGCAGTGGTAGCTGCTCCATAATTAAGGTTGACGTTAGCTTCCTATTATAACTCTAGCTTTCAACACACCCACAACCATCTCCCTCGCCCCACACCACCAAAAAAAAAAAAAAATCCAGATCACCTGAAATGTCACAGGCAGCATCTCATCACAAAGTATAATTTTTCTGGGGAATCTGAAATCGAATCCAAAAAGGAGGTTTAAAATGACAGGACCAGATTTTCCAGTCTGACCAAGCTGTGCTCAGCAGACCAATGATATGGGGAGCAAAAGGTGACTTTTGACCACCTTTGTGGTCAATTTGTTCTCACCTGTTTCAGTACTGGGCCGGTCTCTTGGTGTAGATCAAAACAATCTGAAGACTGCTATAAGCTGCACCAATTAATAGTGGCCAACAGCATAGCTAGCACAAAGAAGCAGTGGGGACACCAGTGAATTGGGCCCCAGAGTCTGATGGATAAAAATAAAGATACAGAAAAGGTGTGATATAAAGCAATGGTGAGAGAAAGAGACAAAATTCGGTGATATCAAGGTTGAGAGGAATTCAATTCTGGATCTGTGTCCAAAATCGTGTTAATTAGAGCTGACTGGAAATTCAAATATACTTTATGGATTTGGACATTGACTGAGACATGGATAATTTAAGATGATAGTTGTCCCTGTGTTGTAGCTTTCTTTGTTAATTTTTACTTTCTAACTGCTCCTTGTAGTGCAGATAAAGGTGTTGGTGAGCTGCAGTTATTATTTACTATAAATTGAAATAGTCTCAGATTTCCATGAGTTCTTATATTTTTTTTAACTTTTTCTCCTGGTCCTTAAACATTACTAATTATGTTTATAGTTGTAATTATACAGAAGCTTCCTAAACACTTAAGGTATTTCTGGAGCTATCCTAACCTGCCCAAATACCTACATAAATATACAAAATATTCACCACCATTACACTAAAATATAAAGAAAACAGAAGCAAAAACTACCTTTATTTGATCACCATAAAGGCAACAGAGGAAGAATGAGGACCACATTCAAAAAGATCTAGTTTTAAAACTAAACGCCATGTAAGAGTGCTTGGATAATATAATGCCAACATCAGAATCCTTACCATGCTTATGATGGAATGGAAGGTTTAGAAAGAATGGGACAACCCTAGGTCTAGAAGATTCAGCGGGGGGTAGAGCAAGATGTTACAAGTAGAACAGTGTAAAGTGCATGTTTCACTTCACAGGGGCCAGTGCTAACATTTTCTATGGTGGGCTTACACATCACTGGCTAAGAGTTTCAGGTTTGAACAAACATAAAAACTAAAAAGGAAACTGTCATTTGATTTTGAGACAGAACTGAATTCCATGTGACTTTAACACACCATTATAGATTGGGTCAGGTTCACTTAAGGTGACCAGATGTCCCGATTTTATTGGGACAGTCCCGATATTTGGGGCTTTGTCTTATATAGGTGCCTATTGCCCCCACCCCGTCATGATTTTTCACGCTTGCTGTCTGGTCACCCTAGGTTCACTCAACTGGTTCATGGTAGATAATCACTTGAAAACATTTGTCTGAGTTTAGAGTTTGTAACAAAACCTGCAACCAGGCCAGTTTCATGTGGTTTTGTGTTCCATTGGGAACCTTTCCTCAAAGTGAGATAATTTCTCTTGATACAAATTCCTCACTTTACAGGAATCAAATCACTGTTGGGAATGAGAAGAACATAGGAGTTTTTAAAGGGTGAATATTGGCAGCATGGCTGTAACCAACAATGAGCCAGAGTGGTGCTGCAGCTGGCTTCACTGGGCTTACACCAGGGACGAATCTGGCTCATTGTGTTTGCAATATGTTTAGTACATATCAGTAATTTTGATTGTTTAGAAGAATCTGAGGGGTTCTGTGATTTATTAAAGGGCTCTTGCTTCTTAAGACCCTGATCCAAAGCTGATTTAAATTAAGGCTCCTACTGACTTCAGTGGACTATGGAATATAGACCCTGTGTGCTTAATGCAAAAGTTTAAAGTGGGCTGGGCTTCCCAGGACTGCAAACCCAAACAAGCAAAGCCAGACAGTTGAGGTGAGTTTGAACTAGATAGGTCACTGGCATGAGGGAATTTTAAGTGCATTTAAACAAGCTGTCTGATCCTAAAATTTGATTAGGAATTAATAAAATTCTACTGCTGGGCAATGAAAAACTTCTCTGAGACCACTTTAAGCCCTGCCTAAGGCACTCAGTGAATATTCAATGTGATGACCTCTAATAATATTGCAATCACTTAAACTTACCAGGCATGTAATGTTCATTTTCTTCATTCTGCAGACAGGACATTCTTTTTTTTTTTTTTTTTCCTGTTTGATTGTCATGCCTTGAAGTTGACTACTCGGTTGTTAACACTTACTGATCATTGCATGCTGATCTCCATCTTGCTGTTCTCATTGGATGGATGATTTCTTGTCTCGGGTAGCCATATAAGCACCTGATCACTGCTTTTAGATTATATCTCAGAATTGCTTCTTTGCCCCTGTTCATGTTGTCTAAATTAACTGACCCTGATTTGTCTCAATCTGTAAAGCAAGGAATGGTGGAATTCCTGAAGAGAGAGATGTTTCAGTGACCACAAAAGGATGTTAGGGTAGGGGGATCTCTATCTCCTCAGCAGTCCAGCAGATGTAGGGTTTTCACGAATACATTCTGACCTGTGACAAGCGGATCTGAAAGCTGTCTGTTGTGGATTGGTTGCTGTGGCATGATTGGGTTGGAGCATAAAGGAAGGATGATCTTGTGGTTTGAACACTGGGCTAGATCATTTGTGATGTTACATGTTTTGAGGCAGAATTCCCTTCACTTTAACACACAGTTTTAGATTGGCTCAGGTTCATTCAACCAGTTCATGGTAGATGATCACTTGAGAACGTTTGTCTGAGTTTAGAGTTTGTAGAAAAACCTACAACCAGGCAAGTTTCATGTGGCTTTGTTTTTCATAGGGAACACTCTTCAAAGCAGCACACAGATATTGCATCTGAATTCCATTCCCAGCATTGCCATGGATGCCCTTGGAGACCCCTGGCAAATCACCAAGGGCTTGAATTATCAGAGATTCTGAGCCCCCAGAATTCCATCTGCTGTCATTAAGAGCTGCAAGCACTCAGCACTTCTGAAAATCAGGCCTTTAACTTCTGTGCCTCCTCTGTAAAATGGGGATACTAATCCTTCCTGCCTCACGAGAAGGTTGTGAGGCTCAATTCATGGAAGTTTGTTCCTTTGGTCACACGTGTTAGACAAGGGCAAATCATTCTGACAGAAGGGGCAAGGGGAAGGTGCACACGTTCTCCCCTACTAGGAGCAGATCTTCCTGCCTTCCCCAACATGTATCTCTGGGCAGGATACAGAGTTGATAGTTAATTTGTTTCATTGCAGACACCTTGGCATACCCTGTGTTTGACAGAGTAACAAGGAGAGGGAATTTCTATACCATGGTAAACAGGTCAGTCCACTGGGGCCCTTTCCCTTCTTCTCCATCATCAGCTGGGGGTTGCTAAGGGACATGCAGTATCTTTACCACAAGGGCTGTGTATTTTTGCTGGTTTTATGGGAGTGGCTTGTTGGCAACAACATTTTTGACCCTGGTGTATTTTTGTCAAGATGCAGTTGGTGATGTCCCTGAGGGTGTTGGTAAAGCCGGTCACAAAGTTGCAGCCAGTGGCCTTAAACCAGAGACAGGTGGAATGTGTGGGGCAGATCATGCACCCTGCTCCGGAAGGGCAAAGAACCTATAAAGGTCACAGATCTGGCTCCCTGAGGATTCTCCCTTTCATGAGATAATCCTTGAGTGGCACAGAGCAGCCATACAGCTCCTCTGCCACCCACCCTGCCTGCCTGCCCAGAACATGCAGAAATCCACTAAATGGTAGTTTGGAACAGCTCCAGGATCAGGTGAGAACAAAACTGACTGGAAGCCTCTTTTCCCCCTGTCCCAGTCCTGTGCTGCGCCCAGCTTGGATTTAGTAGATGATCAAGATGTTTACTTCAACCATACAGGAGGAGGCACTTGGCAACTGGTAAATATCACAAACGATCTAGCCCTGATAGGTACTCATTCTATTGCATTTGATCTTATGCTGATGCACAGAGGAGTCTAGGGACAGCAGCTGAGAGGAAACTGCAGACAATGAAAGACCTCTGGCCTAACCGTTCATTTTGATATATGGAAGAATCATGTTAATTTATATAAAGTGGCTTTGGCTAAGGCTGCTTCTACTTAAATTTGATTTTGAAAAGGAGAAATTATTCTGCCTCCTTACTCCAAACTTAATAATGCTCTTTTGTATCCTTCTGTTGGGTCACTCACTGTATCTGAAGCATCCTGTGCTGTTATGTTGCAGATAAAATAGAAGATATTACAGCCTGCTATTTCTCCAGATTGGCTCCTTATTCAGCACTGACTCCTCTTACACCTGTCAGTCCACGTCACTCTGGTAATTCAGTTTCCATGGGTTCAGGCAGCTTGCAGTGTGCTTTCTCTTGAGGATTTAAATGAGATAATCTTGAAGGTTTTGTCATCCACTCCTAATTTCGATCCTTGGCCTCCCACAATTGTGGCAGGCCATTTCCTTTAGTATCTAAGTCATTCTGATTAATCTTTCTGTCAGCAAATCTGCCAGGCTAACCTCCCACCATCCTGTTATTGAAATTAAGTTCACCAGAGGGCATCTTTGCTAATTACTGCCCTATCTCCAGCCTCCTGCAGTTACCTAAGATGGTTAAGAAAGTACTGTAGGGAGAGTCCAATCTGAGGTATGTTTGAACCATCCTCAGATTTATAATAAATTTCCATCAGGATTCCTTTTATACCACCAATCCTGCAATGATCACTTGGTCCTTAATGATTCTCATTCACTCTAGTTTTTGACATCTTAGCTTGGTCTGTGCTCTGGAATTGCTTTGACTTGGTTTGTTTCCTATTTTAGGCAGCATACTCAATTTGCATTCATCATAGAGCTCCAATGATATTCACCATACAGCAATGCCTTTCTTTATGGGATAACCCAGGGCTCAATACTAGGCCAGATTCTGGTTTTGATTTATATGTTGCCATGAGCAGGCAGTAGGTAAACAGAATTTGCCCCACACAATGTGTTCCTCTCCAGGGGAGGGTTTGCCTAGAGCAGCCACATATTTCTTAGTAGGACCCAAAGGCTTTCTAGCAGCCTGATGGAGTTCTCCATGGAATCCACTATAAACTCCCTGCCTTAGGAACTGTATTCCCTTCCTCTGTACTCCAGGTCTTTCTGGACTTCCCAGTCCTTTTGTCCCTTTGCTCAGGATCTTTCCCCAAATCTCACTCTTTTTTTTCCCCCCCAGTGCCTCTCTGCTACTACTCTGGATGCATGTTATAAAGCCTGTTAGCTCCCTGACTCCCACTAAAACATTGATAATGAGCTCTGCACATTCCTCCGTCAAACAGATCTTAGCTGGGACTTTGCTTTGATATAACTTTCCTACCTGAAATTCGTTCTCTATTACTTCTACCACTCTTGTAATCTCAACCATTCCGTAATGAGATTTAGCTCAGGAAATCTACCCTTGTGGATCCAAGTCAGGCTTTTACTTTAATTTAGGCTAATTAAGTTAAGACATTGAGCATAAGGACTGCAAACGCTTTGGAACAGCAAAGATCCAACTCCTAAACCTTGTACATGAGAAGAAAAGGCGGTCCATAAATTCTGTAACACATTAGTGGGTGGGTGGGTCCTTAATTATGCATGTTTGTGTCAGTATTACAAAGTGTTGCAAGGGAGGGGATGAGTCCTGAAAATCACCAAACTGTATGTTACATAATTCATGGACAGCCCCAGAGGAGAATCCACTGAGCGAGAGAGCACTGATGGTTCTCAGGCACAGGTAAAGGATCAAGAAGGAAATCCTTTCTACAGTTAACAGTCTCTAAAAGCACAGATTTATGTAACACCTGTTAGTGCTTGAATTGGGAGGATGCTATATTCCCCCCTTCTTTGGGTAAAAGATGGGGAGGACTTGAGGATCAGGGAGAAATTGCATATGGGCACCGTGTTGTTCTCCAAGTTGAACGCTAAAGGATCCATCATAAAGCCTTTGACAAATTGCAACATACACTTTATGTAAGCACACAACACCACTATGTACTGTCTTCCACACACAAACCAGACACAAACACACAGAGTCAGGTCTAACATGTCTGTTCTAATGGCAGATCTCCACAAGCCTTCACTCTCTTAATAGCTTGTGCACTACTATTTGATAGTACTGGGGTCCCCAGGTTACTGGTGTATGGTATGTGGCAAATTGCCACCCTCTACTCTGGGTCCCAGCCCAGGGGCCCTAGGGATAGTGGTAAACCACTTGAACTTGTGCTTCCTTCCCCTGGGCTACTTCCCTCTCCTGCTCTTCAGCTTGTGGGGCTTCCTGCCCTCTCTCTCTCTCTGCACAAGCTGGGTATCTCTTTACCTAGGGTCTTGGTTTTCTAGCCCGCCATGGCACTTCTCCAAACTCTCCTCTACTTCAACTCCTCCAAACTGCTCTCTGCTCCAACTCCTTGTCCTGGCTGATTGAAGCAGGGGGTATTTATCAGGTGACTAGCTTCAAGTGCTCTAATTGGCTTCAGGTGCTTTTAATTAATCTATAGAAATCTTTCTTCCCTCTACAGCAAATAAGGCTTCTCCTCATCCTGGGACTTACCTATCTCTCCTATATGACTCTCCTGCTGCCTTCTGGCCATGCTGTATCATAGGTAGCATGAAAAAAACGCACTATTATATACTACACCAGATATACACTGTAATACACTACTAGGGTGTGATTCTCACTTACACTAAGGCCCCTTTATATTGTCTGGTGGTAAAAAAGGGACTTAAAGAGAGAATAAATGTAATTTACGTCTTCTTTAAGGTAGCTTAGAAAGGAGACTTAAGAGAGACTGATGAATAGGATAGAAAAGGTAAATCAGGTGTGCTCCTACTTACCCTGTTACATAAAACAAGAACATGGGAATGTTAAATGAAATTGAAAAGCAACAATTTTCAACCTATAAAAGGAAATAGTTATTTACACAATGTATAATTAGCTTGTGGAACTCACAGCCTCAAGATATCATGTCCAAAAGTTGAGTGGGATTAGAAAGAAAAAGAACAATATTTATTTATGTGGATAATGAGAATATCTGCCATTAAATTCATAGGATTATATATTATAAATATCTTATATATAAGAGAGATAAAATCCCTAGCTTCAGGTAATAAACCAATCGCTGATGGATGAGGACAAGGAAGAAACTTCCCCTATGGGTAAGTTATTTTATATCTGTCCACCACATGGTTTCTTGCATCTTCCTCTGAGGCACCTGGTACCAGATACTGGAGACAGAAAACTGGACTAGATGGACCACTGGTCTGATCTGGTATGGCAGATCCTGACACAAGAGTTTTAGAGAGAGAGAGAGAGAGTTGAAACTGCAAAGGGCATTTAACCAGTCTGATTATATTTATCTGTGTTCCCTTTTACCCAGCACAGTAGGACTAACATGTCTGCATTTCAAAAAAGCACTATGTGATCTGTTAACGAGAACAAGTAGCCAGATGGATGTTGGTTTTATGAAGCTTCTTTTTATAATAAAATGTAACATAGGCCTGAGCAGTGCATTTCAGCTTCTCTTTCAGCCTGTGCACCATTGAATTATTCTGCTTCACATATTTAAAGCCTGAAAGATATTACATTGAACATCCACTTCTGAAGGTTTTTCTCCCAAAAATATATAGAGACTTTTTTTTTCCTAGGGGGCTTTTTGTTTTAATTTTTTATTCCAACATTAGTCAACAATATTTTTCGCACCGTTCTGCAGTTGTTTGCCTCTGTAGAATTGACTTCAACAAGCAAAAGAGCTCCACAAACTACAATGCAAGCTTGTAATTGACTAGTATAGAATGATATGATATATATGTAGGGAAATAATCAGAACATAGAAACTGGCAATAGTGATAATAGTAAGCACTTATCTTCAAAGTGCTTCATAGGCATGAATGAAACAACTGCCCTGTGAGGCAGCAAAGTACTAATATTCCCATTTTACAGATGGGGAAAGCAAAGGAGAGAGATCACAGCCACAGAGGAAGTCAATGTCAAAGCAACAAGTGAAACTTAGGAGTTCCTGTCGCTCAGGTTGCCATTTCCCATCACTAGGCCAATCTCTGTCTCACTATAATTATACGGCTCTGTCTCAGGCAATGCAAGACAGACGCAAACAGGGTGTTAGTGACATTTTTACTGTTGGATTTTGACTGGAAATTCTGGCCTACAGCAATAAAATATTAGGATGACATGATCCATATGCAACTTTTAGAGGAAATTGGGGAACCAAAGTGAACTGGTGGCACCTGTGGAAAAGAGGAAGGATTATTTTATTTATTTATTGTTTGTGTTACCATAGCACCCAGGAGCCCCAGTGCTAGACCAGCACTCCATTGAAGAAGGTGCTGTAAAAACACAGAACAAAAAGATGGTCTTAGTCCCAAAGAAATTACTATCTAAGGATAAGACAAGAGACAACAGATAGACATTCAGATTGATGGGGAATACAATGAAACAATATTGGTCCTATGATAGGTTGTAGTATCGGCACACCAGTTGCTCAGCCATTGTTGAGTTTTTTTAGACATCATGGCGTTAAAGGGTCAGTGTGTAATAAAGTAATGTATTTGGCTATATACGGATATAGCAGTACATGTCAGGAATATGAGAGAGATATTGTAACCATTTGATAAATAGCTACAGTAAATAAGAGATAAGATATTGTGATACAGAGGCAGATAGATGAGGTATGTTAGGAAGAAAGCAAGTTAGATAGATTTATAAATCACTCAAGGAGTTATTCAATACAATGCTTAACACTAAACTAGACAGGCTAATGAAGAGAGATGGCAACACCAAAAGTCAGGATAAGCAGGGCGATATGGTAAGGAGGATAAGAGTTAAGTATGGAGAGGTACTGTAGAATGAAATAAGAAGGCCTTACTATAAATACATCATTTTGATCTAAAAGGTTTAGCCAGATCTGGATTCCAGCTATTGTCTCCAGCTTTTCCATCATTAAGAAAAGGAGCTAGTTGGAAAACAAGAAGGAAAATAGCAAAAATGGTCAGTAAGGGCCTCATCCAAAGCTAATTACAGTCAATGCAAAGATTCCATTGACTTCAGTGGGCTTTGGAGAAGGCCCCTCATTCTGATTACCTTTTTTTCTTGAAAATGTTTATGTCTGGACAGTTTTTTTATCAGCTTCATCTGGAATCATCCTTCCTGTTCTCCTGAATTGGGGAAGTTCCAATGTGTGGGTATCAGAGATTTCATCAATTGCAAGGCACAACAGAGCTTTTTATAGTGGGGGCAGCAAAATAGAAACTAGAATAGAATCCTCTTCGGGGGAGATAAAAAAAATCAGCCATTTGTGGGTGTTGTCAGGGTGTCTGACACTCTTAGATCCCACGTGTTTCTGTCTACTTTATAGTCTTCTTGAGCTAAATGACACATTGATAAACTGTCTAGGATGAATTGTGTTTTCCAGACATTAGTAGACAGGGAGGAGTTTTTTCAAAGATTCTTTGTCACCATTTAAAACCAAAAAAGTTTGTAACCAGTGAAATGGGAGGAAAAAGGCTTTCTTGATATTGCAGAGAGTATTTAAGTATCCCATTGTTTAGTTAACGCGTTTTGACAGATGTAGTTTCAAGATGCATAAAAGTCATAGATAGATAGATAGATAGATAGATATAAACCTGATCAGCTGAGGATTGGAATTTAGATTTACTTCTTACTGAACAGAGCTATTGTGTTGTACCATGAAGCTAGTGAAAATGCATAGCCATAACACTGTTTGGATTTAAAACACTATATACCAGGTGGACTTGCCTGCAGTGATCAGAATACTAAATGTCACTGGTGGTTTACAAAGAGACTGAGAGATTATTTGTTTTAGGAAGAAAGATGGGTAGTGTAAGAGTGTAAAGAATCTATGATTGGAGGACACACGATGTACAGATCTAACATTTCATTATGATTAAGTGACATCAAGCACTGAAAGTTAGTTTGCTTATTATAGTTATGCTATTGCTCCCTTCGTGTCTTGTAGAGTTAATTTGTGCTTCCAGCTCAGGAGTACTTGGGTGAGGAATTTTGGCATTTGGAATATGCTTTATTGTTTATTCCCCTTCTCTGATTTCTTTATTTTAAATTACCTATCTATGACAGAACTCAGTCAATCCGTTACATTGATTTAGGGTCAAATCCTGAGAAGTGGCTCAAACGGAAGTAAAAGACCTTTGCTCTGAGAACAACACTGTGCTGAAGCTAAGGAGAGGAATCTGCATTCCCAACATGAATCCAGGCATGCACAACTGCCATCCTCTGGACTCATGCCTGTAGGCAGCAACTGCAGGATATAGGCTAAGTAGCAGCTGCAGCCTGCAACTCCCACTCTAGTGCCAGCTCTCCTTTCTCTGCCATGCAGTGCAGAAAGCTGCCTCAAAAGCCTTCTCTATGAAATATGTGGGGATGATTCCCACTATGTGGATTCTTCCCTATCTGAACTTTTCGTGCAGCACCAAGTTTGGGCCTGAGTTTTCATTGTCTTGCACAGTGTGCAGACATTTACCTTGGGGAAAGGTGTAAAATCCCACCATTCTGGTATGGTAGCCTATTGCCCTTACTTTGCAGCAGCGTAAATGCCTACACAAAGTGCCATGCAGCATAGAATCAGGCCAGTTGTATTCGCAACAGGCCAGGTGATACAAATATTTAGGGTCAAACACTGAAATTCTTTCTCAATCCTCAGTCAGGTAAAGCTACCATTGGCTTCAGTGAATGGTGGATTTGTCGCCACCATTTCATGGGCATGCAACATGGCAATTCCTTGACCACGTGATGGGATAGCCAGTGTGACTGATGTGATTCTGCAGTTCAGCTGGGGCAAGAAGCAAGATACAGGGAACCCATGCAGGGTATGCTCACTTCTGGCACACAGTGCAGTGGGTCCCTATAGCTCAGTGCATGCAGGAAAGGATATTGAGGGAATCTGGCTGAGAGGCTGTGGCAGAGTTTGTTCCACAGTGCAGTACAGTTATGGACATCTGAGTTGTTTCCAGGTAGGGGTTTTTTTTTTGCCTCTTGTTTCTCATTGGGTTGGGTCCTCTATCAGGAGGGCATTTCACACAGAAAAAATGAATATCCTTTGTTATATCATCTGGGGGTAGAGGACTTTCTTCTGCTGTAATTTCTTCAGATCAGACTCGTTTTTGCAAGGACATACAGTTTTAGCAGGCTCCTGGGTGGAAGGCAGAGTTCCAAAAAGAACATGACAAGGTCTCCAACAGTCCAGAGCAGGGCTTTGATAGGTTAGCTACTACAGTCTGATTTGTACTGTCCTGAAAGATTGTGTTAAGTCTTTCTAAGTAATTCCTTTGGGACCTTTATCATCACTAACATCCCAGCTTCTGCTCTGACTCTTAACCTTGTTGCCTGCTGAGGAAAGAGTACTGTGCGTGTTGCCTGACTTGGAGTCTATCATTTCCAGTTTGTCACAAATGGTATGAGATGAACTTCCCAGGATGCAAAGAAAAGAGGTAATGATGCTGATGCTGAATCACAGGATGACATGGGCTGCCTGTAATGTAGGCAAGAGATTTCTTGAGGAAACAAGCTTACTAGCACAGCTCCTACTGCCTGGCCAGGAGGGGCTCCCTGCTGGCACATCTGGAAGAACTGATACCTTTGAACTACAAGGGTCCTGACTGTGGGTCTGAGCTGCAGCCGCAGGCAGGCGGTACACACCTTTAGCAGACTACAGCCCTAGTACAAGCAGGTCTGACTACTGACTTTGATGGAATTGCACTTGCTTACATCCGGACCCTGTAACTTGGCCCTGTAAGTCCAGCTACTGGATTTTGGCCTCTGCTAATCATTTGTGTCTGCACTATTTTCAGGCCACCAGCAGGCAGAGACAATATTGCAACCATTTGGGGCCCACAGAAATCTTGTTGGTCTCTTTCTTCAGCTACCTATGAATAGCTAGTGTCATGACCTGCTACTTTACGGAATGGACACCAAAAGAACTGAGCAAAACAAAGACAGGAAAGAACAGAGCAGCGATGCTGGAGCTCAGAAAACAGGCAACCTCTGACCCTGAAAAATGCATTTTAAAAATAACCCTACTTGTTCTGATTTAAAACAAAGCAACAATAAAATAAAGAAACAGTTTTAGCTACTTATAGGCTTCAAAGCCTGACACGTAGTAGATTATGCATCTGTATATATCAATGATGTATTGATCTGGCTGGGGTATATGGGGTGTGGGGGGAGGGCGGATGTTGGCAATGTCCAACAGTGGATGGAATCAGAACTGCTCAATTCTGTCATAGACAGTTTCTGCTGATGGACATTCTTCATCAGTTCAAGGGGCAGGGTCCTGTATTTTTTGGAATAGGCGGATCTAAGCCTACCTCCTAGTTCTGTGAAATGCTCAGTGGAGTAGTGTGGCGTGAAGCAGATCTGGGAGAATAACAAAAAAAAAAACGTTAAATGTGGTGTTTGACCGATTTTTCAGAAGTATTTCTCATAAATATTCAATGGATATATTCAGTAATTATTCACGCAGTTCTATAAAATAATATAAAATAACGATTTGGAGGGGAGGAGAAGGGGAATCATTAAATGCGTTATTCACAGTAAATCACAATATTCATCAGATCAATTATTTGACAAATCTGATTCAACCAGAAGCCACAGATTTATTAGTGTTAAATTCTTGATCATTGACATGTGTTATCTGAGCTTTGTAAATGCATGAAGCAAGTTATTAAACTGCTTAGATTCTTTAGGTATTTGTTTGCATTAAATGCTATACTTGGCTTTGTTTTGCCAAACATCAAAACAGACGTATGTCATTGTTGTTTTTATTCCTGAAGTGTTTGATTTACTTTATGCCCTTGGCAGATCCTTCATAACAGAAGTTGACAAAAGAATAATTTTATGAAAACCTTCCCATTTGCTTCCATTTACTGTAGCTGATCCTTGAACAGCGTCTGTTCCTTCATTTCCTTGTTTAGTCAATTCAATTTAGTTATTAGCCTGTGAAATTTCCTGAGAACTTAAAAATCTTTTCGTGGTGGAGTGATGGCTCATTATTAATAGAAATAGCTTTTCAGAACTCATTTGTATGTTTTGTTGGTACATTCAGCCTATTCTGTAGAGTTCATGTCCTCTCTAATTTGAGAGAAGACTTTGATTCTTAATTTTTTATCCAAATGCTGCAATCCAAACTGACAGCATCTCCTTACTTTCCTTTCCATTTCAATTTACACAGCATTTAGAGCCAAATCAGGCAAAATCACTCATTAACTATTAACTTCAATGGGAGTTCTGCTTGACCAAGGACTGAAGGAATTAGCTAATTATATGTTTGATGCAGCAGGAATACCTTAAATAGATTAGTCTATTTTAGACCTGTGAATAAGGAAAACACGCACATCACCCACAAACAGTAGTGTAAATGACAATGGTTTGAAGTATCATTAGAGACTAACAAATTTATTTGAGCATAAGCTTTCGTGAGCCACAGCTCATGAAAGCTTATGCTCAAATAAATTTGTTAGTCTCTAAGGTGCCACAAGTACTCCTTTTCTTTTTGCGGATACAGACTAACACAGCTGCTACTCTGAAACCTGAAATATCATTGATATCTAACAAATAAACCTATGCTAAAAGAACACTAAGGTTGCAAAGATGTCAAAAGCCAAGGATGGGGGGCGGATAGGAGCAGACGGGGGTGGGGGACAGGAGCCAGGGGGTAGCAGTGGTTGGGAAGGTTACAGAATTAAGTTGTGGGAGGCTATGGAGAAGAGCAGAGGTGGCTGGGGGTACACAGGTGTAGAGAGGGAGATGGGCAGTTTCAGGGGTGGGACATTTGGATAGGAGCAGAGGGAAGGAGGCAGTATGGTGGGGGACAGGAGCTAGGCTGGGGCAAATAGGAGTGGAAGGGGATAGAGACAGGCTAGTGGCACAGAGGCAGAAGGATCTATAATCACTAGACACACTCTCCTCTAAAACATGGACTTGAACCCAGGAGTTCTCAGTCTCTACATTATTTGTTAACAGCAAATAACTGTGAAACCCACTGGCAAAGTGTTTGTGTGTGTCTCATCCCCCTCTAGTGATTAGTCCACATAGAGGATAACAGCCTACTACTGCTACTAGTTACTCCGTTAAGTCGAGTGGTAGAGGTCTAAGCTGTGGCTCTAACCATGCAAACCCTGCTGAGAGAGCCCAAGTTGGGGGTCAGCTTGGACCTGAGAGCAGGTTTCCACATGATGGCATTTCTGTTTTCTCTGTTTGTTTTTTAAGATCTTGGTTATTTTGTTTAACCAACTAAAAGTTGAAGTAATCTTGCACTGGTGATAAAAAAGCAGAGAGAATGTGCTAAATTCAGCTATTATCATTCTCGCTGTTACAGCAGTATACACTGTGGAATGTCAAACAAGTTTTGCTGAATTCAGCTGCAGATTGCATAGTACTGACCATGCCTTAACTCAGTGTAATCATCTCCATAACTGTGTACAGAAGAACAAAATTATTGCACAATATCACCTTCAGGAAAAGCTACTTTTTTCATGTGACTTTCAAATAATTTAGAGCCACATATATGCAATATTCGATGACTTAGGCAGAAAAAAAGAACTAATCTTGCATTACACATTGAATCCATTATGGATTTTTCTGCTTTAATGAGCAGCCTGGGTGAATGACAAAAAAAGAAGAAATAGAAATTATATCATAAAAAGGACTGAGTCTGCTGCCTGAAAATGACTGATCCTGAATACATTGCTGTAAATACTGTATCAGTTGAATAAACAGTGATAATCAATGGGACTACTCACAGAGTAAGATACTACTCAACGTGAGTAAGTGTGGCATAATCTGAGCCTATGTTTCCTGTCCCCTTTGTTGTGTGTTTCCAGAGTCGAGGGCAATATAGCCATAGAATTTTAAAAATGCTTCCAGTTTCCATAAACTAAAGTGGTGTTTGTAACATAGGAGAAATGTATGACTTTAAACCTGACAGTTTCCCTTTAAGGGAGAACACTAAGAACAATAACGTTCAGAGGCATGTCCCGAAAATGAACTTAGATCAAGGATTTACAGCCAATAAGTAAGAGGTCATTTTTGAGGGAGCTGAAACATGAGAAGGTGTCTTTCATGAGTGGATTATAAAGCTATTGCATTGTACTGTGTATGTTTCAGGGTATTATAACCTCAGGATGGACCATCTGAGTGACACCTCACAAGGTTCTTGTGTAAATGATGTTCTAGGTATAGGAGAGTAATCTATTAATCTTGTCCCAGTGCATGTCCATTGTACCAAGTTGTTATTCTTTTCAGATAACAACCCTGTGCTGTGCAGCTCTGCACTGTCCACAACAAAAGAGGTGGCTGTCAATGAAGGACTGAATTAATTGTGTCTGGATGACGGTTACACTGCAGGGTTGCGTTGGTAGTCATGCTCAGATTTTATTTACTCTTAATAATGCCTGCATGTCATATTGGTGAATGGATGGAACTTGGATAGTGGAAGATGTGGCCTTGGAGGACTGTAACACATGTATCATGTCTTCATTTTTTTGTTTCCTTTCCTAAAATCTATTGGATTGTAAAAATGTTGTCTTGTTGTCCATTACCATCACCAATATGTTTTTTCCTGCTCACTACGAAAATTGGCCTTTTTTCTTAACAGCGAGAATAGGGTGAACTAAGTGAGATTACAGTTTGTTTATAGGGTAAGTGGACAGGTACTTTAGCGGAGGAGATTGAGTATATGGAGTGCAATGGCCAGGTTTTTCTTTATATCACAAAGACAGACTTAGGTGGTTCATTATCATCTTGCATTTGGAAGGTCATTTTCATTGTGAATGTTCTACACTATTTACCCCCTTAAAAATATATTCCATCCAAGCCTATACGTAGCATGTTGTCCTGGGTACCTATGCTTATTCATGAACTCCATAAAAACAGAGCTTATACAAATCAGATATACATGGACAAAGCTCTCTTTGCCAGCACCAGGGCTGCGTTTGTGCTCAGCATCCCCTCTGCACTGTATGCAGCTGCTTATTTAACTAAATGCAGTAACATGGAGCCATATGCCCCCTCCTTTGCAAAAACCCACAGGAGGGGAAAAACTACATCAATACAGCTGCAGCTTTCAAGCTCTGGATAAGCTGGGCCATTCTCTCCTCAGAGGACAAGGAGTCTGTGGCCCCTTGAATTCCATGGGGAATCCTGGCCCCAATCCTGCAGATCTTGGGACAGCTGCTCACTCAGTGCTAACCCATCTGTGGAACAGCCCCTCCATTACCCACACGTGCATACTCATGGCATCATGACTGACTTTTTGCTATTAGCTACTGGGTATCCGCCTCTTAACTACTCCCCACACCACATCCCCTCAGGGAAATAGAAGCAGCAGATTGGAAGTAAACATTCCAAGGTGCAGAATTAACATTGTATGGATTCCTGCTGGGCAATTCACTAGGGATATTGACTGCCTAGAGCAGCTGCCCCAACTCCATACACTCTGGTCACACAGCCCAACCCATAATCTGCACAACCCCGTGTTGAGGAGATACTGAGGAAGGGCTCTGGATCCTCAAATTGGGGTGGGGTGGACTCACAGGAGTGCACTAATAGTGGCTCTGCTCTGTGTCTTCCTCAGCTTTTAGGACATTTTTTCGTGACTTAGCATGTGTTTGCTCCCCTGAATGGCATGGAATGCAGCATAGCGTTATTAGCTTTATCTTTTCAATAGAAGTAACAAATTGTGTTGCACCCTTGGGGAGTGACAAAGAGCTTGTCTTTGAGTTTTTGAATTCCATCTATACACGCATGTATAGAGAGAGTGAGAATGAGAAAGGGAATGGAGAGAAAAGAAGCTTGTGTGGAATATAACAACACAAAGAATAATGGATCCTGACTACACACCATAAATAGGTTTGGCAGAATTAGATGTTTATTTTTTTTATAATTTTGATAATAGCAATGTTTATAATAAGCATTTTTTCAATTTTTAGCAATTTAAGTTTTCACAGTTGTTTGAAATTGAGGGCCAGAAAATAATTATTTTATTCAAAAAGTTAAAGCTTTATAACCATTACAGCACAAATTGTCAACATCACATGTCAAAATAGCCTTAAATCAAATTCTACTAAGTTCTCAAGCAGCATTTTCCTTACTTTGCCTGTCTGTAAATTTCAGTTATCAATGAAAATATTTTTTCATCAGTTTCTATGTGTAAGGTGAAATCAACCTATACCAATAATCTCATCCTTCCAAGCCTAACATTAAAACTCTAATTGCTTTGAAAGAGTATCTAGTGAGATCATAAACAAGAGAGCCCAGCACAAACTCTTTGTTCTTGCCATTGGAACCTAAGGTGGAATTATCATCTGAATTTATGTGCATTTTGAGGAACATGATTTAGTATATTTGGGGTATATCAACTCCACACTGAGCCAGTCAGGGCTAACAAGCTGCTGTGAGCCCACTCACCCCTGTCCCACTACACTGGGCTTCTCGCTGTCAGGTAATAAAGGGGCAGCTAAAAAAAGACAGTTCAGTAGCTGTGTGATGAGGGAAGAAAACAGAGCTTCTATGCTTTGCTTCCTGAGGAAAGAACCAGGCGAGAACCTCTGAACAGACTGCTGGCTGCCGGAGCCCTTCCAGGGGAAGGTAGGTCTGGCACAGGACGAGAGTTTGTTTTCTTAATGGGATTATTTCTTTGCTTTACTCCAGAAAGACTATTAGGCTGTGTGTGCTGCCTGGGACGGGCCTAGGGGCGTGGCAAGACTGTTGCAGGGAACTCCTGTCTGTGGGGCGGGAGTGGGGAACTGCCTCAATAAACTCTGGACTTTTGCACCCTCCTCAAGTTTGACTCTGAAGAGCAGTCACAATAATACATGGTTGTAAAGAACCTTCTCCCCTAATTTGCCTTACCTCTCCTCCTTCTGTATCTCAGTCTTCATCTTCTTCCTCATCTTTCTTGTCCTCCTCCATACTCACATTGTGCCTGACATCATCTCCCCATCCTGACAGTTTAAACTGCAGTTACTATTTACATAAGTGAGAATTTGATTGTGTACTTTTCTGGCTGTGCTGCCTTATTATGGGTTTTTTCTTTCTGTCACTTTCTTATTATATCAATGTCTGAACAATAATAAGGTTGTAAAAACCATTGTATAACCCTAATACAGGCTCCCAAGTTTTATGCAAACATTAACATTATTTCATTACTGTAATAAAAACTCCACAAATTTAGTATGTATAGTGGAATGCAGGTTAGAAACTTACAATGTAGAGTTCATATTTTTACTAAGTTCAATGAGTAAGTAAGCACATAAAACACCATACAGTATGTATACTGTGTGTTATGTCACTTCTGTAATTTATAAACTCTGGTCCAGTGTTTTGCCAACCTCTCTAATTACACCCCCAAAAGCTGAGGTGGTATTTGAATAACTAAAAGCTCAAATCAGCATCTGCACATATATTTACCTGTCATGGGCATGTTGTTATGCCATTAAATAGCATGGGCACAGTTAAGGGACCTCCTATTAAAATTTAGCCCCCCAAAGTTTGGGGGCCATTTTGAATGACAAAACATTGCATTACAGCTAGAGATATAAGGTCAGTTCAGGAATAACTCCACTGAAATCTCTAGGTCATATCACCATATCAGTTATTATGTGGCTCTCCCCACAATGGAATTGCTTTCACAGTTTGATGTTGAAGTAGAATTGGTCACCAAGCCTTTTAATCATCTTTGTCACCCTGCACTGTACCTTTCCTATTTTTTCAGTCTCTCTGCATCGGTATAGCATCCAACTAAGGGTTATATTTCAGGTAAGACTTGCTAAAATTTTTGTACATTTCCAAAAAATCCTCAGCTGATTTATCCTCAGTTCCCCTATTTACAAGTCCAAGAACCCTACAAACTTTTCTTTATTAAAACTATTTGTTAAGGCTCATGCACATAGCTAATGCATACAACACATTATTATTATTACAGTCAAATAATAAGACATATACATAAAGATACAAATACAGATTTTCACCTATACATAAGGTGCTAACATATCAGTTGAACAGAACTGATACGTCATACACAAAAACATTAAATTCAAGTAATAAAGTAAAATAAGTGTTAGGAGTTTCTTCGCTGCTGCTCATGGTTGCCAATTCTGTTCTAACGGAAGTCCATGGCAAAATTTCCATTGACTTTACTGGGAGTAGGAGCAGGTCCATTGTGTTAAATGTTTCATTTTTCTGTTAAGCTATGTCTACACTTGAGAGTGTGTACTACTAGCTATATGTGCTGGGCACAGGTACACACTGGGTACACACGTATACCTGTGTCCACATTGCCCTTTGTTGGTGACATGAATGCTTCCATTTCAGGGGTAGTATCCCGGAGTTCTCTGCATCACAGGAGACACTCTCGGAACCACCTTGCTGCATGTTGCTGGAACTGTCCTCTGCCTTCATATATTTGGCAATAGCAGCTCCCACCTCTCCCTTCTGCTAGAAGGTGTGGACCAAGTCCTGGATGTTGTGGTTCTGTTCCTGTTACTTGTCACAGGAAAAATATTCCAGAGGTGCAGTGTTTGATTCATTAGATACTTGATGGAATCAGGCCACAACTTTTTGATACACTAAAGATGGTTGACTGAGAGGCTGAAAGAAAAGGAGTACTTTTGGCACCTTAGAGACTAACCAATTTATTTGAGCATAAGCTTTCATGAGCTACAGCTCACTTCATCGGAGCTGTAGCTCACGAAAGCTTATGCTCAAATAAATTGGTTAGTCTCTAAGGTGCCACAAGTACTCCTTTTCTTTTTGCGAATACAGACTAACATGGCTGTTACTCTGAAACCTGTCATTATGAGAGGCTGAGTGACAATCCACTGTGGTCCCATGCAATAAATATTGTCACTGCCAGTATTGCCATGGTGGACATTTGCTTCTGGTCTAGGAGAACCAGCATGGTGTGGTGGAATCACCTTGTTTTGATGACCAGTG
The DNA here is from genome assembly GCF_015237465.2 of Chelonia mydas. Classification (NCBI taxonomy): domain Eukaryota; kingdom Metazoa; phylum Chordata; order Testudines; family Cheloniidae; genus Chelonia; species Chelonia mydas. The sequence continues at coordinate 23,652,006 of NC_051252.2, read as the reverse complement.
ATTTCAGAACTTCTGAATGAGGAAGTAGACCTTCATGGAGCTGTGAAAGGTGTTTACACCAACACTCCAGTGCCAGACCACTGATTGTTTGGCACCCATACTGGCACAGAAGCAGTTGGCTATTGCTTGGAAGATGGCAACATCTGATAGCTGCTGGTCAGTTGCAAACCATTTCAGGATTGGGAATTCCACTGTTGGGGTGGTGGCTGTACAAGTTTGCCAGACAGTTAGTACTGTCATCTACCCACAGGTGGGTGCCATAATCCAAGTACCTGAAATTATAGCTGGATTTCAGTGGATGGGGTTTCTGAACTGTGCAGGGGCCATCAATAACACCCTCATCCCCATACTTTGCCCACCTAAACTGTGAACTGAAAAGTTACTATTCACTTGTTCTCCAAGGCTTGATGGACCACAGGGGTCTGTTCATGAACACCAGCATTGGACACAAAGGAAAGGTTCATGACACCAGGGAGCTCAGGAGATCAGAATTGTACTTGAGTGGGGAAGAAGATATTAACTAAACTGGATCTCCAGGGAGCTTACAGTCTTGTCCATATCAGAGAGCGGGACAAATGGAAGACCGCCTTTTAGACCCGCTACGTCCACTTTAATTATTCCATTCAGACTCACTAATGTCCCAGTGATGTTCCAGCACTTCATTAGTGATGTGGCACAAGACCTAATGAACCAGTTCATGGTGGTGTATTTAGATGATATATTGATCTTCTCAGATAATCTGAACCAACACACCACTCACATCCACACAGTCCTGGACAGACTATGACAACGTGGTTTCTACACTAAACTTGAGAAGTGTGCATTTGATCAGACCTCAGCCGCGTTCCTGGCTTTCATTCTATCCCAGGAATCGAGATGAATCCATGCAAGATCCAGGCTGTTCGCAACTAGGCAGCCCTCCACAATGTGCATGACCTACAATGTTTTTAGGCTTCACAAACTTCTACCAGAGATTCATTTTGAATTTTTAGAACCAAGCTGAGCCCCTCACTTCCCTACTCGTTAAAAATACCCAGCTCCATTGGTCACCTGGGGCCCAGTGCTCATTCAAGCAATTGAAGCTTGCCTTCACCACCACTCCAGTACTGGCCTGCCCAGACGTGACACAAGTTTTCATTGTGGAAGACTATGTCTTTAATAAGGTGATCAGGGAAATGCTCTCCCAAAGGCACGGACCCAAGCAAATATTGCACACCACTGCCTGCTACTCAGAAAAGCACACCCCTGCTGAGTGAAACTAAAAGACCTTGGACAAGGAGCTCCTGGTAATTGAGACCACCTTTGAAGAATGATGACACTAGCTGGAAGGGGCCCACCATTTGGTGTAAGTGTTTGCTGACCATAGGAACCTGGAGTACCTGCACAGAGCGAAAGTCCTATTCATCTCCTGGTTCCACTTTAATTTGACTTACCCTGGAACCAGAATTGACAAGGCCAACACCTTTTCATGAAGCTATGTCTCTGACCCATGAGGTCACAGTCTAGAACCAGCCCACATTTTCAAGTACCATAATTTACTTCATCTGCTCTGCTTCTGTCTCTTGAATTCTGTCCAACAAGATAGCCAATATCCACCAAGAACTGCATGACACTTGGGAGGGGACCAAGTTCGTAAGGGACTGTGTTTGTGTTCCCCCGGGACCTGCAAAAGTGGCGGTTCTTGAATTGTGCCATGACTCCAAAGTGTCCGGACACTTAGGGCAATATAAAACCTGACAGTGTCCCATTTCTTTTGATGGTCCCAAATGTGCCCCATGATGGAGAGCTTTGTTGCATCCTGCAAGGTGTTTGCTCACACCAAGATCCCATGCCAAAGATCCTGCAGTCTTCTCCAACCTCTGTAAACTCCAATTCAGCACTGGGAGGCCATTTCTTTGGACTTCGTGGTTGAACTACCAGACTCCAGTGGTTTCATAACCATCCTGATGGCAGTAGATCACCTTTCTAAGATGGCTTACTTCATTCCCTGTATGAGTTTATCCTCTGCAGAGGAAACTGCCCAGCCATGGATAAACAATGTAGACCATCTTCATGGCCTCCTAGATCATCTCTCTTTTGACTAGGGACCACATTTTACTGCCCGCTTCTGTCACAAAGCCCTACATTTATTAGGAGTCCATGCACACCAGTCCTCTGCCTACCATCCTCAGCTGAATGACCAAACAGACTAGAATCAACCAGATCCTTGAACAAGTCTTACGATGTTACATCAAGCATCCCCAGGATGACTGGCCTTCACTGTTACCATATGCAGAATTCTCGTATAATTAATGCTGACCATGCATTCACATGTCACAGCCCCTTCTTTATCAGTGATGGGCTCTGCCCCTGATTTCATCCACAGCTACCCACATCCTCCCCAACCTATCTGCCTCAAAACTAGTACAACTCATTCATCACATCCAAGAGGAGATGAAGGGACACTTTGAAAGGCAAAGGAGGACTACAAAAGGTATGTGGACTAATGTAGACAACAGGGTCCTGCCAGTCCCTGAAAAAAAAGGTTTGGCTTTCAACCGCACACCTCCCCATGGACAGACAACCGCACACCTCCCCATGGACAGACCCTCATGGAAACTAGAGTATCGGTTCCTTGGCATATACCAGATGTGGCGGTGGACTGGACGGTTGCTCCGGGAACACGATTCATGTTCACCTGCACTGACCAGAGTGTAGCGGACAACTGTTCTGAAGTGGTCAGCATATCTTGCTACTACCACTGATAATGGGAGGCCAGATCTTTATACACTGGGTGAGGGTTAGGCAGGAAAGGATTCATTGCGTTGTGGGAATGGACCTGGAGGACTACTGAAACTCAGGACCTTGCCCCCATTCATACTGCACTCTAGAATGGATTTGGAACCATGCATCAGTGGAGGCATGTACATACCAACACCTTTCATGCATGCTAGCTTTCTCACTGTGCAATCTCCTTCACGCATGTGCTTCAGGGTTTTCAGATGTGGACAATAGGGGGATTACACAACAATGTCCAGAGATGCACATACAGTTTCTAGTGTAAATGTACCTTTAGTTACTAAATAGTGGTCTCCAAAATTGTCTCTTAAATCTGTTTTTGTGGCATATAACCACACTGAAGGTATAATCCCTATGTCAAATCTTCAGTCCCTTACATTTTTCCATGTTGAACTGCATTAGCCACTTGCCTTCCCATGTCACTAGTCTGTTTTGATACTTTGCTTCTGATTGCCATCTTCAGTACTGTCTGTTCCCTCAAATCATCTGCTAAATTTGATATCACTCTGCTATGTATGATATGATCCATCTAGAATGTAGTTATTACCAACAATTCTGTAAATCTAAGGCTCTTACAATTATTTTCTATATAAGAGAGCACATGTTATTACCAGCTCCTCTTACTGTCACACAGTTTCTGTATATACACCCAAGGTGGTGGTGGGATAACTAATCTAAACCATATGAACTAAGATACTTTGTGGAGTCTTCCTGGCAAACTCAAAGAAGTCCTTGATGTGACAATTGCATTTTCTGAATCTGTTCATCTTCAGGGTATGATAAGACCCACTGCTTTTCTCATTTTTTGCCTGTCTTGAGGTAGAAAGTTTATTTTGCGGGGCAGGAGTTTTAAAAGGCCCAATTTCTAAAAGACAAGGTACATGAATTTATGTTCAAAAATAATGTGCAACTAATCTGTGTGCACAACTACTTAGTCTATTTAGGCAAACTATTTGCCTATGCAAATTACTAGTTAGACACAGAATTATCTGTTTGTAGACACACCGTTGTAATTGTGCATGGAAATTAGATGCACAAATATGTGCATATTTTCTGTGCATGCATTTGCATACCTACAACTTCTGAAACACAGAGCCTTCGTGTGGACAGTTGTTTGAACAATTAAGTGTGTTTTAATATTTTGTATCTGACCTACATGCATCTTATTATTCAGTTTGTAAATATCCTCAGGTTTTACATTCTTGGATTAACCCAGCGCACTGATATAATAAATATATTTTTAAATGGAAGGAATTCTTGGGAGCCATATTATTATAGCTTCCTAATGAGAAGACTGGTGTACAACCTGCCTTACACTGAGCAATAAATGCATATATAATTCAATGCCTTTCTATTGTTTCAGACAGGGATTTCTTTCAAAATGGCAAGGTTTGGAGGAAGCAGCACTTACTATAATTTTTCAGTAAGATTAATTTTTTATCCAGAAATGTATCCAATACTATGCTTTTGCAAACAATTGGAAAGAGAGCTTTTATTTGGTGTGTTTGTTTCAGATAATTTAAAGTATTTAACATGTATCTGGGTTAAAATAATGATTTCCGTTGTATCTGTCTGCATTTAAAATTCTTTCAATACTTTGGAAGTGGCCACAAGGAAGCGGCCAAAAAGGATGATTTCTTTTTTTTTTTTTTTTTTTTTTTTACTACAGACCATATCTAAATGGGCATAAAGATGAGATATAAGTGCATGTATTGTGCTGCATGTGTGAGCTAAGGTCAGAATAATAGCTTTAATATAAGAATGCATTTTCAACAGCTCAGGCTGTATTTTTGATTCCTCTGACAGGAAGCCCAGGTATTGAGAACAAATCCTTTTTCCTATCCAAAAAGACTATTAAAATGAAAATTTTAATTTAAAAGCAAAGACCATGATTTGAAATAATTTGTACAAGTTGTAACAGAAGAATGTGTTCTAAATAAAACATTGATCTTTGCATTCTTTGTCAATGTTAACATGGTTTTTATTGGCAAAGCAAAAGCCATCTCCAGGTCTAGCAATAAAAGTGGATGAAGAGGTTCACAATCTTCCAGAGTTTCACTAGGTTTGGGAAAAAGAAAAGGAGGACTTGTGGCACCTTAGAGACTAACAAATTTATTTGAGCATAAGCTTTCGTGAGCTACAGCTCACTTCATTGGATGCATGCAGTGGAAAATACAGTGGGGAGATTTTATATACACAGAGGTTTTGGGGCACACACACTATCTGGCCTAAATGTAAAGGGAAACTAAGCAGGGAGATGGCATTGAGATGTGATTTTTATTATGAATCAGTTATTATTGATTTAGAATTTTGATGATTATGTTATGAGTCTTGATGGAGAATCTGTTTGAGCCAAGAACTCCCATATTCAATATGAGCAATCTTATATCTTTTTCATGCTCAGTTAGTTCCACATACAAAGTATTTTCATTCCCTTCAGAGAGTTGGAGACAGGTTTAAATTAACCAGGAAGTCCTTTGATTGCTATTTTTATACTTCTGAACTATAACGCATGACACAATAATCATCAAAGATAGGATTAATCTTGGGCAGATCGTGAGTTATGGAAGAGTTTGTGGTGATAATTGTGTGTATCAGATGGCTAACAACTTTCTGAGCCTTTCAGGCTAGAATGTTTGTCTCTTCCTCTTGGTTGCTGCACACAGCCATAGTTATGCTAGCATGCTGAATAAACACACACACTCGCTCTCTCGCTCCCCCCCCCCCCCCACTCAATTAAGTGGAAGGTTTTCCTGACTAAAGTCTGCAGAATGAGTCCTTGATACAGAATATATTTATATTCATATTATCTCGTTATTTGACTAACGCCCTGAAAACTGTATATAAATACTGTAACTAAAAACTGCACTGGCACTAAAGGATGTTTTTTGCATGGTCAGAGTTGCTTCAGGATTTGCATTAGTGATGGGCCCATGCTGCAAAATTCAGAACTGGATTTCAAACTTAGACGTGTTCAATTAATATCTGTGAAGTGCTTTGAGAGCTTCAGATGAAAGGTGCCATATAAGTGCAAAGTGTTATAAGATGAAAGGTTCCTGTCCATATGAACAAGATTTATTTACTGTGGGATTTAGGATTATATATTGGGTCAAATTATGAAGACTTTACACGTTTCTTGATCAGGCAAACTCCCAATAAAATCAACTGTTAAACAATTCTGCCACCCTTACCCATTGTTGGCAATACCTCTCTGTGTGAATAGTGCCATTGCAATCAACATGGGTAAAGGGGCATAATAGGTAAATAAGGGCCTCCTGATTTGGCCCCATAAGGTTACTGTTCACATAAGACAATTTGGGCTGTACCTTATCTCTTCTATAACATCCACGTCCATGACTATGACTCCTAGGTACTATGGTAATACAAATAAATACTGCCCCCATTAATAAGGGCATCTGCTCTCAGTTCACGTGCTCTGCAGTTGTGAGGTCTTCTGATTCCCCAGTGCTGTTAGATGCCCAAATAATCACAGCAGCAAAAATACTTCTATCAGTGACTGGTCAGAGGATTGTATCCTATTCTATAGGACAGGACTGACAGTGATCCATGCATATTTGTCCTCTGGGCTGGATTGCAGACAATCATTATATCTAGGTATGAAACCACACGTACTGGAAAAGCACCAGCTGGTAAAAAATGCAGAGCTGCTGCTCCCGTAGGTTACTATGAACCAACATATGACCCTGTGCTCTGCTCTCTGCACTGGATCCCTATTGATTGGAGTATATTTCTAGATCTCTGATATCAAAAGCCCTCCATGGGCATGGCCCTAGCTACCAGACTATCATTGGGAGTTTGCCTGGTGTCATCTCTCTCTCAACTACTATGCCCTTTTACAACAGCTGCAGGGGAACCCGGAAACTGACCAATATGGCAAGGCTCAGGAGGGCAGGAGACAAAACTTTCACCGGGGCTGGATTGGGGAACTCATTACTGCAAAAGGTAAGAATGACTACAGATCTTGCCCTAAACTAAATGCAAAACTCATCTCTACAGCTTAGCTTTTCCTCAGTAAGTTCTTTACACATGCACATACACCAGATTTTGAACTAATCAAGCTATTTCTTCTACAATCTTGGAAGTGACAGAGACTGCTATTGTTTTTTCCATATATAAATGCTTGGGAGGCAGTCACATAATACTGCGACAGAGAGCTAGGTAGATGTATCATGCCTCCAATTTTTGAAAAGAATTCCATTTCAGCTGGGACTTCAGTTTAACAGTTGTGACAAAGTTCCTCCTCTACCTTGGTGGGTCTTGCGCTTTTTGGCAGATTTACTCGCCTTGGAGCTTCACAGCAGCCCTCCGTTTGGCCATTTTCATGAATCCACAGTCCAGGACAACTCCTCCTGTGTCTGACCAGGAGTTGGGAGGTTTGGGGGGAACCCGGGCCCGCCCTCTACTCCAGATTCCAGCCCAGGGCCCTGTGGAATGCAGCTGTCTAGAGTGCCTTCTGGAACAGCTGTGTGACAGCTACAACTCCCTGGGCTACTTCCCCATGGCCTCCTCCCAACGCCTTCTTTATCCTCACCATAGGACCTTCCTCCTGGTGTCTGATGATGCTTGTACTCCTCAGTCCTCCAACAGTCCGCATTCTCACTCTCAGCTCCTAGTGCCTCTTGCTCCCAGCTCCTCACACGCCCACCACAAACTGAAGTGAGCTCCTTTTTAAAACCCAGGTGCCCTGATTAGCCTGCCTTAATTGATTCTAGCAGCTTCTTGATTGGCTGCAGGTGTTCTAATCACTCTGTCATAATTATCTCCAGAAGGTTCCTGATTGTTCTGAAATCTTCCCTTTTACCTTACCCAGGGAAAAGGGACCTACTTAGTCTGCTCTCCTGCTACTGCCCTCTGGCCTGGGCTTTCCTTGCTTTTTGCCCCTGCTCTCAGCTCCCCCCCCGACCAGGCCAGACGCTCTCCTCCCTTTCTTTTCCTTTTGTTGTTTTTTTTCTTTCTCCATTGTTGCTAGAGTGCTGGCCAGCTGCCAGCCAGCTGTTAGCCCACCCCCCTCCCCCGCCCGCCCTCGGACGCTGCTGCCGCTCCAGCTGAAACTGCCCCCCCTGAGAGGGGGGGGGAGTGGAAGGACCCAGCCCCCAGACCCAGCCGCTCGCTGTTTGTCTGCGGACCCGTCTCCGGTTGAGAGGAATCTTATCACTTGCTCTGGCATTTCTGGAATGCAAAAAAGAAAACCCGGAACAGACAGAGAAACAGCCCTCTACCAGAGGAACACCGTTCGGGGAACTTACAAATCGCTGTGGAGGGGGCCCAAGACTGAGTAACTTTCGAACTGTGCTCTCGTGTGGGGGGAGGCCTTGACTGTGTCGTGACTGTGTTTGTAGGGACACAGGGGGTGTGGCACGGAGCTGCCCCCCGATCCATCTGTGTCCTCCCAACCCCCACACTACCATCTTCACAACTGCCTCCTCCACCGTCATTGCTGGCTGTTTAACATCTGCCTCTGGACTTAGCTGCTCGCCCTGATTCTACCGTGTGGGCCAGAAGCACCAGCCAACCAAACAGGACTCTCTGGACAAGCGTACAGTGGTTCATGTGCCCCCCCGCCCCCCGAACTGCCCATCCCACAGCCTGTCCCTTTTTACCTGACCCCAACTCCTGTTAACCACCTGCCACCGCCCCCGCTGGGGCATCGGCAATGGAGGGCACCGGCGTGACCTCCGCCACTGCCATGCCCACCTCTGCCACTGCCATGCCCACCACCTCCGCAGACTCTAGGGGAGCCCCCCCAGCCAGCGGGAAAAGCCAGGGCAAGAAGAAGGGGAAGGGCCCTGCTAAAACCCCAGGCCCTCTGTGGCAGGGGCCACCCCCACTGCTGCAGCCCCACCACCGACCACGGCGTCCCTCCCCACTGCCCCCTTCACCAGCTCTGCGGGTGTCCCTCCCTCACACCCCAGGACGTATGTCCGGGCAGCGGCAGCCCCCCCGCCTGCCGCCTCGTCATCTCTCCCGCCCACCGCCTCCGCCACCATCAACAGCGGCCGGAGCCCCTTCCCCACCATGACAAGGAAGCACGGTGTCCGATGCCTCCTGGTGCCCGCCTCGCCCCACGTGGAGACCTCGGCCATTTTGGCGGCCTCCAAAATGTATGGGAAGGTCGTCTTCTTCTTCAGATGCTGCCGCCCAGGAGGTGGTGGAGAGGGGCCTGGCGGTGGGGGAGGGTGTTTGTCCCCCAGAGCCGCTAGAGGACCTGGGTATCCACCTGGTCCTGACCTCTGTCCCTCCTTTTCTCCCCAATGCTGCCCTGTTACCCGCCCTTTCCACCCTGGGGAAACCTGTTTCTGTCATCAGCCCTCTCCCGTTGGGCTGCAAGGACCCCACCCTCCGTCACATCTTTTCCTTCCACCGGCAAGTGCAGCTTCTACTGCCGTCGGCGGCGTGTGATGGAGAGGCGCTCGAGGGGTCCTTCCTAGTCCCCCACCAGGGGGCCTGTTACCGGGTGTATTTCTCCAAGGGGGAAGCCCGGTGCTACCTCTGCCGGGCGTCAGGGCATGTCCGGAGGGACTGCCCCTTAGCCCAGCAAGGAGGGGCATCTGGGATCCCTGAGACCCGGCAGGACATTGGCCCCGTCATTGCCGACACCCCTGGCCGCCCGATATCCGAACCCGCCCTCCCTCCTCTTCAGACCACCACTTCTCCTGCTCAGGCCCAAGGGGCACCTCCCCTACAACGCCCAGACGAGCGGGAGAGCCCTGCCCTCGCTGCTGACAATCTGGCGGGGACTATGGAGGAGGGTATGGCAGGGATACCACCAGGCATGGGAGAAAGCCTGCCCCAGGGAGAATCCTCCCTCCCTTATGCCGCCCCACTGTCCCCCCTGCCAAGTCCTTGAGCCATCGCCTTTACCCCCTGACACGACCCCTGCTAACCAGCCCCCAGATGATGCCATGGAGGGCTGGGCCCTAGTCCAGAGGAAGCGAGGCAAGCGGAAGGCTCGAGCTCCGCCTCATCTACCCGAGGCGGAGGTCCCCCGGAAGACCAGGAAGCGGGGCACCGATGCCGAACCTTCCGCTTTGCCCATGAGTGTGTCCCATCCACTGGTGTCAGCCAGGAAAGACGTGTCAGCACCGGAGGGTAGTGTCTCCCCTCCACAGGAGACACTCCCCTCCGAGACCCTCGAGGAAGCCCCTTCTGTCCTGACACTACCCGAAGCCCCCATGAACCCCAAGGCAACCGTCATGGCGGGTGCCAGCAGGGAGAACCCCGGGCGACGGAAAGTGTCCTCTCCTCCATGTTCGAGGAGATCGATGCCCTAGATCTGACCCTGGTCACCCAGGGGGAGGACGACCTTTTGCCAGCAAACCTCGATTTGGGCGACCTCACTCCACCCCTTTTTTCCCCATGCTCCCTCCCCCTAACTGCTGCTTCTGCTCCCACCTCCGAGGAGCCCCTGGACTCCTCCATCGACCTGGCCTCTGATGGCACCCCGCTGACGACCACCGAGCCTGCTCAAGTGACAGCTGGCGGCGAGGACACAAGTCGCCACGGACACCCCCCGTTGGTGCGGAGCAATCGATTTCCTTCCCGGGCGGGGTCCCAACAGAAGATAATCCACCTCCTGATGCTGTGGCCGCTAAATCCACCATAGAGCCCGCACCCGGTATCACTGAGAGCTCCCTCCCCACCCCCTTAACCCTCGAGTCTGATCAGGAGGCACCACCATCCAGCTGCTTGCCTCCTGAAATCCAGAACCTCGCCTCTGCCCCTGCCCCTACCCCTATCCAGTTTACCTCCTGCAATGTTATTGCTGCCACTGGGGCTGTCTCCTTCCCTTTCCCAACTGATGACCCCCAGGGAGCGGCCTTTGTGTTCTCCTGCCCCGACCCATTAGGAGCTACTATCTTCCCTCCACCACCCCCTATCGCCCCAGAGCTTGAGGCGGGCCTAGAAGCTCCAGCCCATCAGGCACCCCGTCGGGGGTCCACACCCTGCTTGTCCGTTTTAGTGGACCACGGGGCTGCATCAAGGGCCCCGCCAGGGAACAACCGGGAAACCGTAACCCCACCACCCCATGAGCTGCGAGGAGAGCTGCGGAAGTTTTTAGAGGATGTCCGTGGCTCCCGCAACAAGGTACAGCTTCCTCTCCAGCAATGGGGGGATTTTTTTCAAATCCTCCAGGCCACAAGGGCCCTCATGGGGGAAGGTAAAGGGACGGAGAAGCAAGATGCTGCGGCCTACTGGCGGGTCCGCGTCTTCCGTGACCAATTACTCACCTACGGGATGGGTCAAGGACTGTTGCGCGGCCCGTTGGGGGATGTGAGCGTCCCTGCCAGTGAGGATCCCCCCCATGACACCTCTCACCATCGCAACGTTGAACATCCGGGGTTGTAGGATGGCTCTCTGCAGGTCCCAGGTGCTCTCCTTCCTTTGGGAGCGAGGGTACTCTGTGATTTTCCTGCAGGAGACCCATACGGATCCGACCGCTGAAGACAGTTGGAGGCTGGAGTGGGGGGACAGGGTCTACTTTAGCCATTCCACAATTCGGCAGGCTGGAGTGGCGACCCTGTTCTCCCCCAACCTACGGCCCGAGGTGCTAGGGGTCGAGCCACTCCCGGTTGGACCGCATTTATTTATCACGCTTCCATCTCTCACGAGCCCACTCCTCCAGCATTCGGCTGGCCCCATTTTCTGACCATCACCTAGCCACCATGACAACCTCCCTCTGTGCAGAGAGGCCGGGGCCGGCCTATTGGCATTTTAACAACAGCCTGTTGGAAGATGAAGGCTTTGTGACGTCCTTCTGGGAATTCTGGCTGGCCTGGCAAGGGCAGCAGCGTGTCTTTCCCTCGGCGCGGTGATGGTGGGACCTGGGGAAGGTGCGCGCCTGGCTTTTCTGCCGCAACTACACCTGGGGCACCAGCCGACGGAGAAATGCGGCGATGGAGCAGTTGGAACGGGAGGTCTTAGAGCTGGAGAGGCGTTTGGCCGCCTAGCCCCAAAGACCTGCTCCTCTGCGGAGCGTGCCGGGAGAAGCGGGAGGAGCTCTGGGCCCTCGAGGACCATCTGGCCCGGGGCGCCTTTGTTTGATCCCACATCCGCCTCCTTTGGGAGATGGATCGCGGCTCCCACTTTTTCTATGCCCTGGAGAAAATGAGGGGGGCTAAGAAACACGTCACCTGCCTCCTGGCAGAAGACAGCACCCCCCTCACAGAACTGGCGGAGATGTGTGGGAGGGCCCGAGCCTTCTACGCAAGTCTTTTCTCCCCGGATCCGACCGACCCTAGCGCTTGGAGAGTGCTTTGGGAGGAGCTCCCTCTGGTCAGCGCGAGCGACCGAGACCGGTTAGAATTGCCTCTCACTCTGGCCGAGTTCTCCGAAGCCCTCCGTCATATGCCCACTAATAAGTCTCCAGGCATGGACGGGCTGACCGTGGAGTTCTACCACGTGTTTTGGGACGTCCTCGGCCCAGACCTAGTCACCGTCACCGTCTGGGCTGAGTCTCTGCAGAGCGGGGTCCTCCCTCTTTCGTGCAGGCGAGCTGTGCTCGCCTTATTGCCGAAGAAGGGGGACCTTCACGATTTACGAAATTGGCGTCCCGTCTTGCTACTCAGCACGGACTACAAAATCATAGTGAAAGCAATCTCGCTGTGGCTAGGGTCTGTGCTGGCGGACGTGATCCACCCAGACCAGACCTACACCGTCCCGGACTGCAGTATCTGTGATAACCTATTTATGGTTCGGGACCTTTTGGAACTCGGGTGTAGAGACGGTCTGTCGTTCACCCTCCTGTCCCTAGATCAGGGTGGACCTCCTGTCCCTAGATAGGGTGGCCCACGGGTACCTCCTGAGCACTCTGCAGGCGTTTGGCTTCGGACCCCAGTTTGTGGGTTTTCTCTGGGTGCTGTACACTTCCGCAGAGTGTCTGGTTAAGCTCAACTGGACCCTGACCGAACCGGTCAGCTTCGGGCGAGGAGTACGGCAGGGGTGCCCCCCTCTCAGGCCAACTGTACGCTCTGGCGATCGAACCCTTCCTCTGTCTCCTCCGAAGGAGGTTGACAGGGTTGGTGCTGCGGGAGCCGGAGCTGCAGCTGGTCCTGTCAGCGTACGCTGATGACGTGCTCCTCGTGATCCAGGACCCCGACGACTTGGCGCGGGTGGAGGCTTGCCAGGCCATCTATTCGGCAGCCTCCTCTGCCCGGGTCAGCTGGGTCAAGAGCTCTGGCTTGGCGGTAGGAGACTGGCGGCAGGTGAACTCCCTCCCACCCGCGCTTCAGACCATCCGGTGGAGCGCGGATCCGCTGCTCTACCTCGGCGTTTACCTTTCTGCCACGCATCCCTCTGTGCCGGAAAACTGGGAAAATTTAGAGGGCGGGGTGATAGAGCGGCTCCGGAAATGGACGGGACTACTCCGATGTCTCTCCCTCTGAGGAAGAGTGCTGGTGCTTAATCAACTAGTCCTGTCCATGCTCTGGTACTGGCTCAACACCCTGGTCCCGGCCCCGGGTTTCCTGACCAACCTCCGGACATTGATTCTGGGGTTCTTTTGGTCGGGAATGCACTGGGCCCCTGTCGGAGTTCTTCATTTACCCCTGAAGGAAGGAGGGCAGGGCCTGAAATGTCTGTACACTCAGGTCCGCGTTTTCTGCCTCCAGGCCCTGCAGAGGCTCCTTTACAGTGCAGGTAGTTCGACGTGGAGCATATTGGCGCACGCCTTCCTGCGCCGCTTCCACGGGCTCCGATACGACCGGCAGCTCTTTTATCTTTGTTCGAGAGGTTTTCCGCGAGACCTCTCCGGGCTGCCGGTCTTCTACCAGGACCTCCTCCGGACCTGGAAACTGTTTCTCACGACCAGGTCCGTGGCGGCCACCGTGGGAGCAGATCTCCTCACGGAGCCCCTGCTACACAACCCCCAGCTCTGTGTGCAGGTGGCGGAGTCCCGCTCGGTGCGCCAGAGTTTGATCCTGGCAGAAGTCACGAGAGTCGGAGACATCCTGGACTATGACCGGGGAGACTGGCTGGATCCCCTGACACTCGCCCGGCACATGGGGCTCTCCAGACCTCGCACCCCCCGGCGCGTACTTCAGGAGGCGAAGGCTGCTTTGCTGCCCGCTGCTCGAGCTTACCTTGACCGGGTCCTGCTCGAGGGCATGGCCCACCCACCCTCTACCCCAGGCCCTCCGGACCTTTTAATTGGACCCCTGCCCCGCAGACCCAATCGACCCCCTGACCCCTTCACTGCAAGCCGGCTGCATGAACTGCAGCCGGTACACTTCCAAACTGCGCCAAGGAAACATCTATACATGCTCGTGCTCCACACCCTTCACGCCCTCACCCTAGTGTCCCGCCCCAACACAAAGTGGCGGGACCTTCTGCCACCTTTGGAGGGTGAGCAGCCCCGGTGGGCCAGCCTCTATTCCACCTTGGTTCCGAGGCCTGTCGGGGACATCAGTTGGCGGCTCCTTCATGGAGCTGTGAGCACGGCACGTACTTGGCGCGGTTCACCCCCGTCCCAGATACTTGTCCCTTCTGTGGTGTGAGGGAAACCCTGGCGCACGTATATTTGGAGTGCGCCAGGCTGCAGCCCCTGTTCCATCTCCTCACAAATCTCCTATTACGTTTTTGGCTGCATTTTTCCCCTCACCTTTTTATTTATGCACTCCCCATCCGTGGCCTCACAAAGTGGCAGGATCTCCTAGTTAACCTCCTCCTGGCCCTGGCTAAAACGGCCATCTATAAAACCAGAGAGAGGAGGTTGGCCGATGGATTTTCCTGTGACTGTGGGGCTGTTTTCCGATCCTCAGTCTGTTCACGTATCTGGGCGGAGTTCCTCTGGGCGGCGTCCACCGACTCCCTTGATGCTTTTGAGGAGCGGTGGGCGCTGTCCGAGGTTCTCTGCTCGGTGTCCCCGTCCGGGTCCCTTTGCATTGCTGCTGCGGACACCACCACCTTAGAGGAATCCTTTCACATGTGGGTGCATGTGCCCCCCCCTCCCCGGATTGTCCACTCCACAGCCTGCCCCTCTTATTGGGTGCTTTCAGAGGAGGGAATTGTTGGTGACACTCGGGCGTCGCGCCAGGTAACTCGAAGGGGTGGAAGACCACGAGAGTCGATGAAGCCCCCTCGCTCTGGGCCACCAGGTAACTCGGAAGGGTGGAAGACCACGAGAGTCGAGGAAGCCCCCCGCTCTGGGACCAGGCAAGCTTGAACACTTCCCTCCCCTGAAGCTAATGAGAAAACAATTGTGATTGGTTGCTGTGTTACACATTGCATATGCTGCTGTTTTTACTTTGTAAGTGTGTTATGCAAATAAAAAAAAAATTACTCTCCTATAGCCATCTGGCCTGACCCTGTCACACAGTCAATGACATGATATAGTCCTTTGTTTGCATATGTTGAAGAATAGATAGAGTTCTAGAAAGTGCACACATTTCTGTGGAAAATGGATCACGATGAAACACCTTTTTAATCATTTCAGTGAGTAAACAAAATGGCAATATCCTGTAGGTAAGAAAATGTAGAGAGTAACTGATGTTTCCTTATCAGTTGTGAAAGTTAGTTTAACATCACCTTTCATTAAGCATTCAAATTGTAATTCTGGCATAGTTACACTGAATTATATTATGACCAGTACTCAGTTGTTATGTGATGATGCAGTGTGACATTGTTGCGACATTCTTTGATAACTTCTATTCTCCAAAATGTAGAGGCCAATACTGGTTATACATTAGGAATTTAAAAATAAGCATTTTAGTCCAAGAAACAGAAATGAGTAAATATACAGACAGAGTCACAAACATCTAACCAGGGACTCATATGGTAAAATTACCAGACCTGTTATCTCTGCAGTGTTCCTTTAGCAATTTGATCCTGCATTTTTAATTTTATATGTATGTTGGCTGAAAACCTTAACAATATTGCATTCTAAGTCTTATCTGTCTTACTGAGGTAGAACGCTACAGTGCCTTTCCTTATAATAACTATTTCTTCTTTAGGTTCTTTTGCTCCGACTTAAGTCTTCATTTATCTGCTATTTTCATCTATTAGTCCAAAAGCATAATCAGTCTAACACATTTACTTTATAATAAATGGATTTGATGTCTTCTGCAATTTAATCTCATCTGCAAACTTTGAAATATAGCTCCATCAGTCATATCATATATAGAAAATACAGCAACAGAAAGATAGAGTTCAAAGGTTCATACACGTAGCCTGCTGGTAACCTCTCTTTGAGTTACCAACAATTTCTGTTTTCTACTCTAACTCCCTTTTTAAGTACCAGTTTTATGTTCGCTCCATTCCCATGTTCAGGAATTCTATTTTGTTGGATTGTCAGCTTGTGAAAATGTTTTCTAAAAATATAATCAGCTTTTTTCCCTCTTTTTTCAGCATTCTGATATTTATAGTCTGAAACTAGGTCTTGTCCAATTAAACAGTCCTACATTTTTTTCTGTATATTTAATTTCTGGAGCCACAATATCTGCTTCCTCCCCAGTTCCTCACGAGCACCCAGAACTCACAAAAGGTATGCTGTATACATAAATAAATAGCACAAAACTTCCATTCCCAGAAGTCTAATCTCTGGTTAGGAATATATCACCATCTCAATTCCTGCCCTGCCTGCATGGCATATCTGCCAACTATAAAGATCATTACTAAGCATGGTTTACATTTGATTGTGTCCAAATGGAGCTTTAACATGATTTAGCCAGCCATTGCAGAAAAGACCAAACCATCTGAGACTAGAAAAATGTTCAAAAACTGTGCTCTCAAATGGATCGCTAACTATGGCATGATATAGCATGATTATTCTAATATAGCTTGATGGGCTACATTGTGTGGAACTCTGTTTATCCACAATCATGTGTAAAGCACCCTTAAGCACAGTTTTGAAACACATTTGTTGAACCAGTGGAAATGGGCCTCTAAATAAAAGATGTTTTATTTACTTGTTTTCAACATCTGAGATATCCAGAAATATTTGTAGATACCCAGCAATATTTATAGTTTAGAGATCAATTAAATATCTGTTTATCAAACATATTTTTCATAGACATCCTGCTTAGAAGTGAGCCTCCTAAACAAGGCCCTGATCCAAAGCCAATTTCAGTCTTGAGAGTCTTTCCATAAACTTCAATGGGCTTTGGATCAGGCCTGAAAGAGGAGAAGTGAAAGTAGTTAAAAAGGGTGTGACGCATCCTGGGGGTACCCAGATTTGTGAGGCACCTGCCTCAGAATGAGGAAGTCTTGTCTGTACCTGCTATGGATCAGCTCCCCAACTCCTCTAGCCATGGGGAACATAAGCACTCCCCTGTAGGCCTCGCAGGCCCTGCTGTCACTCTACAGGTTAGCAATTGGCACACCCCAACCCTTGAGCCCTCTTTCTCTCTGGAGTGTCTGTTATGCTATACAAAGCACACCAGATCTTTTACAAGAGAGAAGGCAAATACGCCATATTTATTGAAAATACAACAGTTAGCATATGCTTTTCAGTCACACACACATACACATCATGCACACAGTCCTGCCAGTTGATGTTTTTATAGTTACCAGTCTGGATCAATCTAGTGGCCACCCAGATTGGTCGCAGAGGGGAGCCGGGCTTTGTCGGTCGCGATCCGATGCTCCTGGAGTAGTGGCAAGACGAACCCAAAATCCCATGGCAAAGTACCCTATTCTTATAGTTCCTTTTCTCTGAAGTCTAAGGATTTTGCTGTGTCAGTTTGTGACAGGTTACTTCTTAATTGGTGTTATCTTCTGATGTAAACACTCCAAAACACCTCTGAGAGGGTTATCCTGGCCTGATTCCGATTTAATCAATTGCCCTGTCTTTAGGAGTCCCAGCCTTTATCTCAGGGTCGTCAATTTGCCCTTCCTTCATTATGGATGCGCGTTGATGATTTTCTGGTGTTAAGTCTCTTTACTCCTTTTTCCTTGACCATCTGGCTATAACAATGGCCTTCACACCTTATCTTTTCCTGATGCATACATTCCTCATTCACACAAACAGTCTTTTTACAGAGACTTTTGAGAATACAAACAGTGTCAGTTTATTTTGACTCTCCTTAACATAGACACAATACAAGATCCTGTCTTTTACTTACTCAGGGCATGGCTACACTCGAAACTTCAAAGCGCTGCCGCGCTTCAGAGCTCTCCCAGCACTCCTGGTACTCCACCGCCACGAGGGGATTCGCTTAGAGTGCTGGGAGCACAGCTCCCAGCGCTGGGGCACTGTTTACACTGGCGCTTTACAGTGCTGTCACTTGCTGTGCTCAGGGGGGTGTTTTTTCACACACCTGAGCGAGAAAGTTACAGCGCTGTAAAGCGCTAGTGTAGCCATAGCCTAAACCTTAAAACAAAGAAATGTATATTTAACTAGAGGGCCTAATTTGTAATACGTATAGGAAACCATAGTAGACATTATAACTTATCCTAAAACAAAAGGGTGACCATAATCAGTCATAAGGATTGTTCTGGTCTGTCCCTGCCATAACATCAGTATAGACACTGGCAGTCTGTCAGATGCATTCCTACCACTGTCCCAGAGGGTCATTCCTTTCTGCTATTCAAACAGGGTGGCTAGTAAAATGAAATCAAGACATACATTAGTACCTCTATTCTTCTAGTACAATTATAAAATCCTGCTCCTACATGTCCATCCCCTTATCTGTTGGACACTTGCAGTATTCACAGATTCACTGCTTCTGCAGAAACAGTGCTCCCCACCTTACCAGTTCCACCTCACTTTACCGCTCTGCTTAACACACAGTACTTAGCGTGACATGAATGTTTATAGTGCCATAAATAAGTTTCTTTAACAACGCACAGAGATTCAAGTAGTAGCAAGCAGAAGTATTGGAAACAAAGGGTTACATATAAAATAAAATCATAACATCCGTTCTAGAGCCAAGACCTAATTAACAAGACACTCTCATACTTGTAGAGTATTGTGCACCCAAAATCTGTGCAGTGCTTTACAAATAGGCTGTGAGACTTGTTGCTCTGTGCTGACACTTGCTGAGTAGATGTACCCTAACAGTCCTCTAGCAGCTGTTCCACAATGCCTCTGTTCCTCTGACAGTGGTCTGGTCACAACTTTGAAGTCCAGACGCCAGAAGTTGCTTCAGTCTTTAAAATTCCCCCTGTGTTTTTGAAATACCTTTTCTTGATTGCCCATCTTGGCGAGCACACCCACTAGCCCACATTTGTTGCGTGCATCTGACCACACAGCTCCACACAGACAGGGTTTGTCTACACTGCAAATAAAACCTTGCGATAGCAAGTCTCAGAGCCCAAGCGCTATAGCAGGGGTGGGCAAAGGGTGCAGCGGGGGCTCAGGGCAGGGGGTTGGGGTGCGGGGTGCAGCAGGGGGGCTCAGGGGTGGGGTGTGGGGTGCAGCAGGGGGTTTGGGTGCAGGATGCAGCACGGGATTGAGGTGCAGGAGGAGTGTGGGGTGCGGGCTCTAGCCCTCTAGCGCTGCTCCTGGAAGCGACCGGCACCACATCCCTGCGGGCCAGAGGGGACAGAGGGCTCTGCATCAATCCTGTGGGCTGGATCCAAAGCCCTGATGGGCTGGATCTGGGCCGTAGTTTGTCCACCTCTGCACTATAGACTTGGGCTCATGCTATGACACAAAAAAGAGCTGTGTGTAGATATCCCTGCTTGGTTTGGGTTTTGAGACACCCCCGCCACACCAGATTTCAGAGTTCAAACTGCAAGAATGTCTATATCTTTAGTGCCGTAGTGTGAGCCTGAGTTTGTATATCGGGGCTCTGAGACTCACTCTCGTGGGCGGGGTTTTTTCAGTGCATAGATATACCCCCCAGAGAGCTATTAGATGTGCTCCTTGCTGGAGTAGGAATGAAGTCATGGATCTCAGCCTGTGGGGAAAAGAGGCTGTGTAAGCCCAGCTAAGGAGTCTCTGAAGAAATACAGACATCTACGTGCAGATTGCACAAGGGATGCTAAATCTGCAGCACAACAGGAATGAGCTGAAATGCTGCATGAAAGCAAAGGAACTTTGGCAGAAGATGAACAAGGGCAACAACAAATCTGGTTCTGCTCCACAGACCTGCTGGTTCTACAACATATTGCATGCCGTACTTGGTGGGGATCCCATGTGTATCCTAAAAGTGACTGGACATTTTGTGAGCGCCTGGCACAGAGAACCCTGCTGTGCGTGATAAGGTGGGGGAGGGGCATGGAAGGAAAAACAAACCATGTGGTGAGCCAGGAGCTGTTTGAAACTCAGCCGGAGTCAAACCAGTCCCATGAGGTGAGCACAGAGAAACCTGGTAATGACGGGGAGGGGAGTTCGGGTAAGTGTATACATGCATTATTCCTGATAAGCATTTTTTTTTTTGTTTTTGTTCCCCATAACCTACCTTTCCTCCCCCCATCCTTCATCTCTATTTAAAAATGACTCCCCTCCCATCCACTTCATTAAAGAACAAAGGCATTGACTTCTGATTGCACACTAAGCTTCTAAAACTATAGAAAATACATTTTAAAGAATGAGTTTGACAGTTCAGATTACACAGTCCACAAAATGCCCGTGTCCTATACTTGGCTAGAGGGAGAAGGAACAGGCAGAGGCAGCATACACTTTTCCTTTCTTTGGCTTGTTGGGCTAGGCAGAGTAAACAGGCTAGCAACATGTGGGCCTGGGCAGCCCTGGGATACCCAGTAGCAGCTGTGTTCTCTGGGCCTTTGTCAGCCTCAAAAGTGAGAGATGAGCCTAAATCACCACTCCCTGTGAAAAAATTGGCACTATTTACTGCTCTTTCCCTATACTCAGAGCCAGGGTCATCCAGCATCTGAAACTTCCATGCAACAGTCCTCAGCCCCGGCTAGTCCATACTCGCCATGGCTTGGAGCTGCAAAGTGGTGCTGTAATAAGGTGCTCCAAAACAAAAGTGATCATTAGCATTTCTTGTTAAAGGTAGTTATGGCAATAATATCAAGAAGTTTTGAGACTTATCTTTCCCTCTCCATTGTGACTATAAAGCTAATGCTGTATCTGTCTGTTTGAATGATCAACCTCTGGTGAGGTGGCCTCAAGAGGTGCCCCCTCCATGCCTGCTGAAAATCTCACCTGGGTCAGGAGGAAAAGGAAGTGGATCAAGGAGGCTATGCTCTGCAAGATCCTCCAGCTCTCTAGAGCTACTGATGTGAACAGAGGAATTGGAAGGGCCGAATGTGCAACACCAGGGTGAAGGGCTAAGAATAGAGAGCATTTGCTGCAGGAGAGGCAAAGGGACAGGGAGGTGTAGCAGCAAGTGCATCAAGATATTATGGCTTTGCTCAGGCAAAGACAATTGTTGCATTATTGAGGTACATGCCCAAAGACTCTGGTCATAGTGGCCTTTCCAGTCCATGAAAAGCTCCATGTTTCTCTCTATATTCCCCAGTATGACACATGGCAGCATGGCGTGAACACTTACCCCTACCACTCTACACCACTGAAAAACCAGGAGAACCATGACTATACCCACGCTAACCTGTGATGAACCTCCAGATAAGCCGCCAAGTACAGTGTATTACATTCAAATATGTTTTACTCCTGGGGGGAATTCCGCATCACTGTGCATGTGCATAATTAATGAGCTGTGAATATTTTTAATTTTTTGCACAGAAAAAAGCTGCTGCTGAAAATTTGCTGCAGTTCTGCCTTTTGCCCACCAGAGGGTGCTGTGGTGCTAGGACACAGCAGCCACTCCCAGCCAGCTAGGGAAGACAAAGAGCTTGCAGAACCTTCTTCATAGTGCCTGTCTGGCCAGCTCAGGAGACAGGAGCTATGGGGAGACAGACAGTGTGGGGTTGCTGGGGGGTCAGAGAGGGGCTCATAAGGGCTAGTGTGGGAGAACAGACTGGGGCAGGGGCTGAATGGGAGTGGAGGCGCAGGGCCACAGGGGGGAGGGAGGTGCAGGACCACATGGGTATGGGGAGGAGTCCCGTGCCACATAGGGATGGGGTGGTGGCTGAGTGGGGGCACAGAGACACATTGCAACAGGTGGAGGGGATGCAGGGCCAGATGGGGATGGGGGGGAGTGGGTGTCTGAGTGGAGGTTGAGGGACGCATGTGGACAGGGGGTGCAAGGACACATGGGGATGGGAGAGTGGGTATCTGATTGGGGGGTGGAGGGACATGTGACTGACTGACTGACTGAATGGGAGAGGCTAGGGGTCAGCCAGGGTCTGAGTGGGAAAGCTCCCTAAGAGCCCCTCCCCACCCCAAAAAATACCTGTTCCATACTTTTCCCACCCATACCCAACAACCCAGCAAGTTTACACCCAGGCTCCTTCACAGCAATTATTTCCCTTTCCCTCAGCTCTTTCGTTACCCCTGACTCCTCCCAGCCTTTGTACTACTTATGGGGGGTGCCGGAAATATGATTCTGTATTGTAGTTTAAATGAATTATTACTCAGTTCTGTATTAATATGCCTGCTAAGGAATCTGTTTGTCAAAAAACATTTTCTGAATCTTTTTCGTTGTCTGTATTGTTACAGACATACTTGCTGGCAGGTATTTTGAAATAAAGGACCAAAAATAATTGTAAAAAGAAAAGGAGTACTTGTGGCACCTTAGAGACTAACAAATTTATTAGTTAATAAATTTGTTAGTCTCTAAGGTGCCACAAGTACTCCTCATTCTTTTTGTGAATACAGACTAACACGGCTGCTACTCTGAAAAATAATTGTGTTATTTTGACAAATAAAATATGCAGAATTTTGCAGAATTTGAAAATATTGTGTGCAGAATTTTAATTGTTTTGTTGCAGAATTCCCCTAGGAGTAATGTTTTTAATATGTAAACTTTACTCAATACACTTTTATAGTACAATAATAGAGTATGAAATCAGTTAGTTCAACTGTTCATTTTCAGGGTTTAAACCTTCCGTTCTCCCTTTGGGGTGTCTGGACCCTGATTGGCAAACTACTTACTGAAAAAAGGACAGGACATATGTCAAAGGTGATTATATATTAATAATGTCAGCAAGCTGGTATTTTTCCATTTCCTAGCAAAGCTTCAAAGCGTTATGTTAGTTTTGCTCATAGATGAGCTATAACGTTTACAAGGATATGGCCTATAGGTCAACACCCACCAGAATGACTTAAAGGCTCTGATTCTGCACTTGATTGCATGTGGATGGAATGCTGGGTCTCCACAGAGCCCCAAAGATTTTGTGAAGTCAGTGGAACTATTCATGGGCCTCCCAGTCTGCTCATGCACCATCACTTGTAAGATTGGGGCTAATTCATTACAGTTGAAGTTGTTTTTAAAATTCTTAATTTTAATTGTCTGATACATGGTTCAAAAAGACCATTTTAAATTTTTATATAACTAACTCAGTCAAGACTCACTGTCAGACAAGAGAAGGAAATGTATCAATTGTTATAGTTAATAAATGCCTGTATTTTGTCTTCCTATGATGTGTTGTCATTCATCAGCTAACCTTTGGGAAATCACAGGTACTCCGATGATATAAAAGGCCAATAAAAAAGAAAATGATTTCAGTAAAATTGTAACTAGAGATATGCAAAACAGAAATGCCCAAGGGTGATAAAAATTACCCAAGCATAATGGTTGTGAATGTATTGAGAAGACTATATACAGCATGCCATATCAATTACTCTACTGTATATCTTCTCAGAAGGCTATTGTTTAAAATGACTGTGGAAGAGGAAATAGTCACACTAGGAGGTCAAGCCCAAAGGCAAAGGGCTGAAACAGAGTTATTGCTAACTGTTGATACACTTTTTGCAAGCTGGCCCTAATGCTCTTGCCTTTCTCACTACTGCTGTCTTTTGTAGAACTCAGGCACAATATACCTATTCCACGGCCCAGTCCTGCTCCCATTGAAATCAATAGCAAATCCTTTCCAATCTTCAGCCTCTTCTCTTTCTCATTAGACTCTAGCACACTTCCAGTGTATAGTTACTCTCTCTCTCTTCAGTTTTCCATAGTATCTGTACAGCTCTCCTTTGGAAACATTTTTTGTTACCTATTGAGTTGGTTCCTAAAGCTTTATGCAACTTCCTAATGTATAGACATTCAGTCTCTGCAGTTTGTTCTATTTTTAAAGCATAATTTTTTTCTTCTTTCTTGTCTTCTTAATGAACCATGATTCTAAATATTCTGAACAGTAAGACAGGGTCCCTTAGAAAAAAAACACACACCTGATAGAATGCTGTCTTTATTTGTGGTGAGGCTGGTTACAGTTTATTGCTCATTTTCATTTTACTTGTTTGTATTTTACTTGTATTTTTAGCTTGTTGGCTATCAAGCTACGGACAAGGCTGACTCTGGGTTATTGCTGCCCTAAGCAAATGGGAAAAGGTCCACTCTCATAGCCAGCAGTTACTCACACAATAAACATTTCACTGTCTTGGACAATTGCCTGTTCAAACTGAGACCAATCCTGGCAAGTGAGAGAGACATGCAAAAACCATATGAACATAAGATTAGCCATCTAGCCCAGTATCCTGTCTTCTGACAGTGGACGGTGCCAGATGCTTCAGAAAGAATGAACAGAACAGGGCAATTATCGAGTGATCCATCTCATCCAGTCCCTGTTTCTTGCAGTCAGAGGCTTAGGGATATTCAGACCATCGGGTTGCATCCCTGACCATCTTGGTTAATAGCCATTGATGGACTGATCCTCCATAAACTTATCTAGTTCTTTTTTGAACCCAGTTATACTTTTGGGCATCACAACTTCCCATGGCAATGAGTTCCACAAGTTGACTGAGCATGTTGTGAGAAGTATTTCCTTATGTGTGTATTAAACCTGCTGCCTATTAACTTCCCTGGGTGGCACCTAAGCTGAACAGTCCCAGTCTTTTTAATTTCTCATATGGAAGCTGCTCCGTATCCCTAATCAGTTTTATTGCCCCTTTCTGAACTTGTTCCAATTCTAATATATCTTTTTTTGAGATGGAACGACCAGAACTGCATGCAGTATTCAAGTTGTGGGCATACCATGCATTTATATAATGGCATTATGATATTTTCTGTCATGTTATCTATCCCTTTTCTAATATTTCATAGCATTCTGTTAGCTTTTTTGACTGCTGCTGCACATTGAGCAGATGTTTTCAGAGAACTAACTATGATGACTCCAAGATCTCTTTCTTGAGTAGTAACAGCTAATTTGGACACAGTCATTTTATATGTACAGTTGGATTGTTTTCCAGTGTCTTTACTTTGCACCATTACTTTGCACTTCTCAGGATTTCATCTGCCATTTTGTTGTGCCATCACCCAGTTTAGTAAGATCCCTTTGTGACTCTTTGCAGTTTGCTTTGAACCTAAATATTTTGAGTAATTTTTTATTGTCTGCAGACTTTGCCACCTCACTGTTCATCCCCTTTCCAGATTGTTTATGAATATATTGAACAGCACAGATCCTTTGGGGACCCCACTATTTACCTCCCTCCATTGTGAAAACTGACCATTTATTCCTACCCTTTGTTTCTTATCTTTTAACCAGTTACTGATCCATGGACTTTCTCTCTTATCCACTGACTGCTTACTCCAAGTCACTCCAATAAGGAATTATTACAAATGAGGGACTTTCTGCCAACCAGCTCTTGTGTTGCAAATGGAACTGGGTCCCTGTCACCAGGACCATTGCTTCTGTCTGGCTCCAAAACACGTGCTGCCATGCCCAGTCTCAATCAAGAAGGTTTATTTTCATAACAGCGGTTAACAAATGGAACACAGTCTGAACTCAATCCTTGGTCCCATGCTTCAGGCACCTCTCCCAATGGTCTCTGGCACTCCAGGGGGCTGCTTCCCTGAGCCCCTGGCTCCAGAGACCCACCACAGGACTTAGCTCCATTCCGGTGCTCCTTGGGACTCATCTCATCTCATTTTTCCTCTCCCCAGCTGCCTCCTAGCCGCCCTTTATTGGCCCAGGTGTAGCCCAGCCCTCTCTAATTAGTTGGATTGGGCTCACCAGTTCCAGTCCAGTGAAGCTGATTTTAGTCTGTCCATAGAGACCAGTTCCCCTGTGACAGTCCCTGATCTTTGACACCAAAGGTAGTTTTTCCAGAGGACCTTTTTAGGCCACAACTCCTCTAGCAGATACAATTCTGATCCCCAGAAGAACCAGTGACTCTTTAGAGGAACTTTCCTCTTTTCTGTATGACATTTTCTATTTGAGGTAAGTAAAAAAGAAATTCACAGTAAAGGCCTGATCACTCCCACTAAAGACACCAGAATTACTGACCCACTGACTCCCTCTTGTCCACCACACCAAATTTAAGCTTCTTCTCTTCAGCTATGTAGCTCCCGCTCTGGGCAACTGAGTCTTCCCTGGGATACTGCTACAGAATCAAGTCCTTCAAATGCATCTATTTTGATTTTAAAAGGCTTAGATAATCCTGTTGGTGCAAATAGTCAAACAGAGTCTAAATTAGTAACAAATTTACTTTCTTTTTCTGACTGATTTTATTCCATCTGCAGCAGCTGTTTATATATAAAAATCAATTAAAAAAAACACCCTAGTAGGTTGTTAATTCTGTAGATCTTCAGAAAGTATTTCCTAAACCTCTACTGACAAATTTCTGACAAGACTTTAATCTCTATAGTCTTTATTGGTTATTGTAAAATCTGCCTTAAATCAGCCTATCCTCAGTCCTGCCTCGTGGTTGTAACTCAGAGACATACACTCGCATGGTCATTGTAGAAAAGGGAAACTTTTCAAAGAACTTTTACAAGGGTGGAAGTGCTTGGAGCCAACTGTGGGATTTAGCCACAGCCTCGACTGGCTGTATTACCTTAAGTATTCTAAGAAGGAGTTTTCTAAGTATATTAGGGAAAAAAAGAATCCTAACAGTGGTATTGGTCCGGTCCTAGATGGAAAGGATAGAATTATGAATAATAATGCAGAAAGGGCAGAAGTGTTTAATAAATATTTCTGTTCTGTACTTGGGGAAAAAAACAGATGATGTATCCGTATCATTGGATAACATTCTTTCCATTCAGTGGTTCTCAAACTTCATTGCACCATGACCCCCTTCTGATAACAATAATTATTACATGACCCCAGGAGTGGGGACCGAAGCCTGAGCCTGCCTGAGCCCCATCTCCCCAGGCAGGGGTCCAAAACCGAAGCCCAAGGGCTTCAACTCCGGGCAGGGGGCCTGTAACCTGAGCCCTACCATGCTGAAGCCTGAACCCTGTCACCCAGGGCTGAAGCCCTCAGGCTTTGGCTTCAGCCCTAGGTGGTGGGGCTCAGGCTTCAGTTTCAGCCCCAGGGCCCAGCAAGTCTAATGCTACCCCTGGCCACCCCCATTAAAACGAGGTGGAATCCCACTTTGGGGTCCTGACCCACAGTTTGAGAACCACTGTATATCTCAGAAGGATGTTAAAAGGCAGCTACTAATGTTAGACATTTTAAAGTCAGCAGGTCTGGATAACTTGCACCCAAGAGTTTTAAAAGGGCTGGCTGAAGAGCTCACTGGATCATTGTTTATTTTCAATTAGTCTTTCAGAAGACTGAAAGAAAGCTATTTAAAAAGGGTAAAGAGGATGACACAAGTAATTATAGCCCTGTCTGTCTGACATCTATCCAAGCAAAATAATGAAGTGACTGATACAGGACTCAATTAATAATAAATTCAAGGAGTGTGCAGCGGGTTGTACCAACTCCACACAGGGCCAACGGGGACAGACCAATCACTGTGGGCCCAGGAGGCCACACCCCCTTCACCTCTGCTGTGCATGCTCCAGATGAAAGGGACAGATAAAAGGAGGCAGCCCAGCTCAGTCTGGGCCGGCTGAGGAGGAAGAATTACATGTGTCACAAGGTCCTGCAGAGATGCCGGAGACTCCCCGAGCGGTGGGAATCGTAGACCTGGCATCTGCTGCGAATGACCAGATGAACGCAGAGATTGACAGGGATGCTGAAGTGCTGCCAGCTGAGGAGATTCATGAGATGCAGCTTGCGGTCGGAAGTGACTCAGGGAGTGTAGTAGAACCTGATGCTTAATCCCAGAATGGGGAATTTCCTGGCTTTAGAGGGCCCTGGGTCAGAACCTGCTGGAGCAGGGTGGGCCCAGGTTCCCCTACCCCCTGACTTACCAGTAGGGGCACCTACTGTTTGTTTGCTCTGCCCTGCCTGGGGGCTATGAACTGACTGTTTGTTCTGCCTTGCCCAGAGGGTTAGAACCCCAGTGGCTCTTTGCCTGCCCCAGCCAGGGGTCCTGTGACCATATTGTGGCAAATATTTGATCCCTCAAGGAGTCCAGGTGTCTGTGTGATGGACCAATGGGGTGGCCCTGCTTGACAAACAGGACCCCCTCATCACAGAGGGTAATATAATTAATGTCAATCAACATGGGTTTATGGAAAATAGATCCTGTCAAACTAACTTGATATCTTTTTGTGATGAGATTACAAGTTGGGTTGATAAAGGTAATAGTGTTGACATAATATACGTAGACTTCTGTAAGGAGTTTAATTTGGTACTGCATGACATTTTGATTAAAAAACTAGAATGATATAAAATTAACATGGCACACATTAAATGGATTAAAAACTGCCTAGCTGATCAGTGTAAAGCTGTAATTGTAAATGGGAAATCATAATTGAATGGGTATTTTTCTAGGGGGGTCCTCCAGGAATCAATTCTTGGACCAACATGATTTAACATGACCTGGAAGAAAACATGATTTTATTAATGACCTGGAAGAAAACAAATCACTGACAAAGTTTGCAGATGACACAAAAATTGCAGGCATGGCAAGTAATGAAAAGGACAAGTGACTTGGTAAGCTGGGCATAAGCAAACAATATGCATTTTAATAGGGCTAGATGTCAATGTATACCTCTGGCAACAACAGATGTAGGCCATACTTAGACAATGGGAGACTCTATTCTGGGAAGCAGTGACTCTGAAAAAGTTTTGAGGGTTGTAGTGGATAACCAGCTGAACATAAGCCCCCAGTGTGATGCTGTGACCAAAAGGGTTAATGCAAACCTTGGATGCATAAACGGAAATCTCAAGTAGGAGAAGAGAAGTTATTTTACCTTTGCATTTGGCAGTGATATGTCCACAGTTCAAAAGGATGTTGATAAATTGGTGAGGGTTCAGAGAAGAGCCACAAGAATGATTAAAATATTAGAAAACATGCCTTACAGTGATAGACTCACGGAGCTCAATCTACCAGAGAAAAATACAACATGATCCAATGTCTAGAATTTGAAGCAAGATAAATTCAGACAGGAAATAAAGTGTACATTTTTAATAGTGAGAGTAATTAACCATTAGAACAACTTACCAAGGGTCATGGTGGATTCAAGATGGGATGTTTTCCTAAAATATATGCTCTAGATATTTTGGGGAAGTTCTGTGGCCTTGAGTATACAAGAGGCCAGACTAGATGATCACAGTGATCCCTTTTGGCCTTGAATCTATGGAAATATGGGGAGCTTCAGGAAGGACTGTGCCTCAAAGAGGCCCCCTCTTGCTCTCTCTGTGCCCTTTGAGATTATTCTTGTCCCTAGACATCATGGAAGAAGCACCCCACCCCCTGTAGTCTCTTGAAAGCAGCAGCTGCAATTGTTCCTGCCCCTTTTGTTCTTGCAACTGTTCAAGGAGGGAAATGGCTGTACAGTGATGGGGGACTGCACGTTCAAGACATAATGATAAAGAATAATTATTATTAACATCTCAGAAAACGCACAGAGCCAGATCCTAAATTGGCACAGGTCCATTGACTTTATGCCAGCTGAACATCTGATCCACAAGGTAAAGCAACCAAATGCAATTTCATTTAAAAAGAAAAGAAGTGTGTGCATGCAAAGAGTTGGGAGGTCTTACACAGGGATTGAGATTAAATCTGCTACCTGCTATGTGCATGTAGGCTACATATGACAGGGGACACAGCCCTTTGCTCCCATTTAACATGTCCCCAGTTTTGGAATTGTCACAGAAAATCTACATTTTTCTCCTGAAGTTGACTTCTTTATCTGTGTCTGTCATATGACACCACCTCTGAGTAGAAGAATTGCAGCTGTCTGCAATAATAGCCACAAAAAAGTTACATCTTCTGCAAACAAACAAAATCACCTCTCTTAGCAGGATAAAAAGCAAGGACCGCAGGCAACAGTTCACACAGCCTACAAACAAACAAAGCTGTCTGTCAGGGCTGATGCGGGAGCGGGGAGAAAAAGAATGGCACAGCTACAGGGTCACATTAGTGAAATTGCATGTACCTTTTTATTTTTAAAGATAGAAACAGATGCCACCTGAAACAGATGATGCTCAGAAATACCACACCTGCAAAACATGAAAAGCCACAAATATTCTCCAACTTTCTCTTCCAAACCTCCTCAGCTCTAATTAAATTAATACTGAGTGCCAATGGAAAACCCTTAACTGCCAAGTGAAGCTGTTCTCACAATACTTTAAGCTGGTATAGGTCTGAAGTGTAACCTAAGAAAAAGGAAGAGTGGGGTCAGACTGTTAAATAACTGTCTCTTAGAAATTCCTTCCAGATTCTTAACCAGGATTTAGGAATAACTGAAGAAAAGACCAGAGATTTTCCCATGTTTACAGTGTATCCCAGCTCAGACTGGAAGCTTTGGCAGCAGTGGATACTGATTTTAGATATCAGATTTTGGGTGCCCAACTATACAGTCCCATTCAGCCTAATTTTCAAGCATGCTCGCAAGATGGGTTTGTGTGTAGATGTGTTCAGAACTCATTGGCTTGTGCGTGTGTGTAGAATTTTGCATGTTGTCACAGATCCAAAGGATCTGTGCTACACGCAGCTTTTTCACAATCCCTTGGAGGAACCTCTTCAGTGTGCCAGACCCACAGGGGGTCCCACTCTTCCTTAAAAGTAGGCCCCTTAGCCACAGTGCCTCAGAGACTGAGCCTCTGGGCTCACTGTGAGCTCTGCCCAGCAAGTTAAACTGGCACAAACTCCTGTTCAGAGATCTTTGCTCTCTTCAGGGACCAGTGCGCCTCCACAAGTATCTGCAGTGACACGACGCAGCCTTTTCAAAACAACGTAGGGTTTATTAGTTAAGTGGAACACAGCATCAGAGAGTCCTTCCCTTGACATAGAGAAGCAGAAGCTAAGACATAGACCATCCTGTCCGACTCAGGGCTCTCTTAAGCCGTGCTGCTGAGTGTAGCCTAACTGATGGATTTGTGTATTGATTATTGGTTAATTTCTTAACCACTGTGGTTGATAGGCGATTGTTTTCCTGTGTGGCTACAGCATCAGGAAGATTATTACCAGTATTATTAGAATGAGGGACCCGAGGAGCGCATGGGAAACCACCACAATTTATCACTAGTACAGAGGGTCAGTCATTATCTTCCTCATCATCTTCACTGTTGGCATTATCAACTATTGTTATTGTCCTGGCATCTTCCAAGGCATGCGGGCCGGGATACAGCTTTTATAATGTGAAATGCTGTATCCCTGTACACACCCTGTATCTTATACATGCTTTTGATAGTTTCCGCTCCTTTTCCTTATTTGAACTTTCACATCCCACTTCAAGTTGGGGTTCCCAATCGCTGTAGCAAGGTGGCCAAACTTACAGACCCTCTGAGCCGCATGTGACAATCTTCAGAAGTTAACATAAGAACATAAGAATAGTCCTACTGGGTCAGACCAAAGGTCCATCTAGCCCAGTATCCTGTCTTCCAACAGTGGCCAATACCAGATGCCCCAGAGGAAATAAACAGGTAATCATCAAGTGATCCATTCCCTGTCGCTCATTCCCAGCTTCTGGCAAACAGAGGCTAGGGACACCATTCCTGCCCATCCTGGCTAATAGCCATTGA
This sequence comes from Chelonia mydas, assembly GCF_015237465.2. Lineage (NCBI taxonomy): Eukaryota > Metazoa > Chordata > Testudines > Cheloniidae > Chelonia > Chelonia mydas. The sequence continues at coordinate 23,620,437 of NC_051252.2, read as the reverse complement.
TGGACCTATCCTCCATGAATTTATTTAGTTTTTTTTTGAACCCTGTTAGGGTTCAAAAAAGTTCGAGAACCAGGGTGCTCCTGCCGGGACTTGAGCCTTGTGGGGTGCACCTGCCGGGGCTCAGGATTTCAGCCCTCCAGGAGGTGCCTGCTGGGGCTTGGGGCTTCAGCCCTGGGGGGAAGCTCTTGGGGCTTCAAACCCTCTCCTGTTGAAGCCCTGAGCCCTGGCAGGAAAGCCCTGTGGGACTGAGGCCCGCAGTCCCCCTCCCCAGTGGGCAGAAGCTAGAGGCGATGCATGGGGTAACATGCCTTCCCTCCCTCCCAATCTTTTGCCAGGGTTTGCTGGCCCTGCTGTCACATGGTGCTGCAGGGCCCCCACCCTGCATGGGAGTTGCAGCCATTGGGAGAGGCTGAGGCAAACACCTGGGAGCTGCACGGAGAATCATTGCTTTTTCTGCTGCTTCTCCCCACTGAGCTAACACCTGGGAGCTGCAAGGAGGGGCTGTTGAGAGTAAGAGGGGGTCCTTGCCTGGGGAGAGCATGACTCAAGCTGTGGGGGGTGGGGGGAGGCTGAACCTTTAAATTGTGTCCTCCCCCACTCTCAGCAGGCACTGGTCGTCTCTGGCAGAAGCCCCTGGCCCAGGGGTGAGCAAACTTTTTGGCCCAAGGGCCACATCGGAGTTGCGCAACTGTATGGAGGGTCAGGTAGGGAAGGCTGTGCCCCCTAAACAGCCTGGCCCCCAACCCCTCCCACTTCCTACCCCCTGACTGCCCCCCTCAGAACACCCGACCCATCCAACTCCCCTGCTCCTTGTCCCCTGACCGCCCCCTCCCAGGACCCTCCGCCCCTAACCACCCCCCGGGACCCCACCCCCTATCCAACCCCCCTCCCCCGCTCCCTGTCCCCTGACTGCTATGACCCCTATCCACACTCCCGCCCCCTGACAGGCCCCCTGGAACTCCCAAACCTATCCAAACCCCCTGTTCCCCGTCCCCTGAACGCCCCACCCCCCATAACCTCTGCCTCTAACTGCCCCCCCGGGACCCCACCCCATCCAACTCCCCCTGTCCCCTGACCGCCCGCCCCCCCGAACCTCCACCCCATCCAACCTCTCCCTGTCCCCTGACTGCCTCTGGGACCCCCCGTCCCCTTACCATGCCAGAGCCAGCCACGCCACCATGCTGCCCGACAGCAGTGGCGGACCAGAGCACTGCCCGTGCGGTGGCGTGGCTGCAAGGGAGGGGGGACAGCCGGGGAGGGGCTGGGGTAGCTTCCCCAGCTGGGAGCTCAAGGGCCGGGCAAGATGGTCGCGCGGGCTGGATGTGGCCCGCGGGCCATAGTTTGCCCACCTCTGCCCTAGCCCCACACTCTGCCACAAGGATGAAGCCCCAAGCTCCCCACTCCTGCAGTCTGTTAGATGGAGAATGGGATGGGGGGGCACAAGGGGCTCTGCAAGCCACACTTTAGTTGTAAAAATGTTGCATGCAACTCACGAGCTATGGTTTGGCCACCCCTGCTCTATAGGTGACTAACCACGTACATCATACTCATTAGCATTTATGACAATTGATTGCTATAGCATTGCTGTGGTCACATCTTTAAACTTTCAGTTACACATATTCCTTAAAATATCAGTAACTTGTGTTTATGGCTTCTCACTTCACAACCATCAGCACTTAGCACATCTTATTGTGCAAGCATCTTGTGACTTTAAGGTCATTTATTGATTACTTACTTATGTAAGCAGTGTCAGGATGAGCTCCACCCTGACACCTGGTGGTGAGGTGTGGCAAGTTGTGGAAAAGAACTTCAGGGGCTGATCTCATTTGCATAGGCACACCCACCCCACCTAGAATGAGGCCATAGCTGCCCAAATGGTCACTTTGGCTGCTGTGGGATCCCCAGTGTCTCTGTTATTGGGGCAGGAAGAATAAATTATTACCCTGATTATGGGAACTGTGCTTGGAACTGTACTTGGCCTTTTGTTATGATGGAGGGACTCACCATCAACTAAGTAGCACTCGCTAGGCAAGGGTCATGGGTTCCAAAACTGTGAATTGAGAGAGGTTGGGGGTAAGTATTAATACTTGGTGGTATGGGCTCCTTGGTGAGGGCTTTACATGCTAATTGCACTTCCTCCTCTCTTCACTGTGGAATATCAGAGCTAATTTTGATTCCATTAGGAATTTAGTTACAGGCTGCTGAGCTCACTTTGGGCTAATGGTGCACCAGCACTGAGGCTCCCCTACTACAAGCTGAATTCACCAAAGAGCTGAACTGACTAAGAGATGAAATCACTGAGCGTTGTGTTAAGTAGTGGGGGAGCCTGAAGATATATTGTGGAGCAGTTTGGGGACGGCTGGAGTGCCTTGTGGACAGGCTGGTGGAGCAGTTCATAGGATGGCGGGAGCTGCTTGTAGGACGCGGAGCGGAGCAGTTCGTGGGATGGCGGGAGCTGCTTGTGGGCCGCAGAGCGGAGCAGTTCGTGGGGCGGCTGGTGGAGCACAGCGGAGCGAAGGCCTATGGAGCTGTGGGGCGGTCAGCTTCAGATCATGTAAGGTGCCCCTTACCTTTCTTCCCCCCCCCCCCCCCATCTCCACCCAGGTTGGGAGGTAAAGCTCTGCAGATAAACTTTCGAACTCTGGGGCTGACCTGACTTTTGGGTCGTTAGACTTTTGGGACTTTGGGTGATTTGGGGTTGCTGGACTCAAGAACCAAAGGGAAAGGGCATGCCCCAATTTGCTTGGGGTGGGTTTTTTGCTCATGGGTTCTGTTATGAATCCTGTTGGTGGTGTTTCCCCAACATAATGCCACATTGTTTCTCTCTGTTATTAAAAGGCTTTTTGCTACACTCAGACTATGTGCTTGCGAGAGGGGAAGTATTGCCTCTTGGAGGCGCCCAGCGGGGGTGGTATATATTTGTCCCAGGTCACTGGGTGGGGGCTCGAGCCGGTTTGCATTGTGTTATTGGAATGGATCCCCTAGATATTGAACCTGGCCCTTGTTGCTGCCAACTCTGACGGGCAGAAGGGTTACACTTATGTCAACATAAATGTTTAGGCCTCAATCAGTTTGGCTAACTATCTTACAGTCTTGGCCTCTCTACTTGTGTTACAAGCTTCAATCAATACTTATACTTACCTATAAATGTATACAGTTGGCTAGAGGTGGAACCATCTTGGTTGCCTCTCTGTCCCTTTGTCTTGCGATCCCAGATGAGCTCCTGTGTCTCTCCAAAGGCCACCTATTATTCTAGCATACTTTTGTCTTCCTCCTGCAGACCCATACTGAGTTCATATGTCTGCCTGCCGGAGTTTCCCATGCATAGGTGTCAATTTTTCAATAACTGGGGTTCCCAGTGTCTTTCTGGATCCTTCATTGATAGAGGTCGGTTTCTTTAAGGACCCACTCATACCATTCCAGACAGCTACTTGACATAAACATCTCATGTCTCCTGCTCCGCCCCAGGAGCAGCTTGTTAACCCTTTTGCACCCTGTGGGTAGCAATCCCTAGTCAAGTAAGTCACTGCCAGGCATATCATTCAGAAAAGTATTACACAAAATTCCCACTTTTTCACACGTGTGCAAGACAGGTGAATACAGAATTGCATATGCACAGACATTTCTGAAAATTTGGGCAGAATGTCATTGTAAATAACCAAAAAATGCTGTTTGCACATGCTCTCTATGACTGGGTCTTGCCAAATAGGAAGTCTTTGGACAAATATGTTTGTATGTCTAATCTTTTGTATAAACAGGAGCTTTTCTAAAAGACCAGAAAATCTGGAGCATTTTATCCCTTTGTTTGGGATGTAAGCCTGCTTTGTACACTTTGCCACAATTTATATTGTCTAGATGAAATATTCTGTTATTTTGCCTTTGTTAAGGGTATTAGGGTAAAACAGACATTTTTACAGGGCAAAAAATAATTGAATCTCTTGAGCCATAAGGATTTCTTTTAGCATCACTACTATATAGCAGATTTTTACACTAATTCCTTCACTGCCTTTCGGGCTACCACGTTACAGCTTTCTCAAGGGAATGATCTTTGGATACGTGGTAGCATAATTGCTTCGGACCAAGATGGAATGGTTTCTCTAGTCACAAAATATAAAATATGATGAGACTGTATTATGAACCAATTGCTTGCCACTTTGTTTTTAAACTGAAGCCAGGAGACAGCTGAGTTAAATTTTCAGTCAGATGAAGAGGGGATTAGATGTGTGATTTACATTAATAGGAAGTTGTATATTTAATCTGCTGCCGTAAGCACTAAAAACTAACTCTTGTTTTCACTTTGGGGCTGGAACACTTATGACTTTTGGCCAGGAACTGATGCACTAAGGGGTTTACATGATGTAGCAACCATATGAATCCATGGCAACCACAGTGTCATTCTGGAGTCTTAGACCTACTGTAGCCACACACTGGAATAATGCAAGAAAACAAAAGCAGAAGAATTGTTTGTATCAATCATCAGAAGGTAGTATTTTAAAAAGTAGATTTTTTTGCCATTAAGGAGATTATTTGTATTTCATATATAAACAGTGGAAATGGTAACTTCACAAAGATTGCCTAAATGTTTTAAATTAAAATTGTGTATCTGTATAAATTAACTTTAAGAATTAAGTTTAAAGATTAGCAGTTTGTAAAAAGCATGCTGCAGCAAATGAAATATTCAGTATATTTTCAAATGATCAAATTTTCTTCTAAAATACCATAATATGTATATGCAAGAGGGCACAATTTTTCATCAACAAATAAGAGAGCTTTATAAACTAGTGGCTTAAAATTTTAATGTAAGTGCTGGAAGTGGAAAATACTTTCCATATAAACAGTAAATAATTAAAGAGGATTTTCTCACCAAAAAAGTGGAAAATCTGACTTTAAATCAGTGTGAAAATATGAGTCATGATCTGCATGAACCTGCGGGCATTACTCTTTTGAGATAATATTTACATAAGCATATTTATGAGCCTCTTTTGGGATTTGTTATGCATTAGATAGGGAGTATACTATACACCAAGTAGTATAAGAAAATGAATACATGTAAACATGTTTTGCACTATAAACTATTCTATATATTGGTGAGGTTGCAGTTGCTTGGGGGAACTGGCATGGGGAAATACCACATACCCACTGTACGACTGACCACATATTCATAAATGCAGGTTACACAAACTCATCTGTCACATAGCACGGTAATTTCAATAGCCTATCTTCACAGTTCCACTGCACATCCAACCACCATTTGCATTACGCAGTCTTCTCTATTCAAAATGTAGTCAATCTGCCTTTTCTCTTTTTTGGCCATACATTTTAAAATGGAAAATGCCATGAAAATATGTTGTGTAACATAAAATAATTTTGTTTCAAAATAACCTACAATACCTGAAGACATAGGGAAATAATCTACTTGCTAAAATCATTTTTTAAAAGACCCCATTAAAATTTCAGTACAAAAATTCATGTAATACATTATCTTAATTTACTTTTGATTTAGAATAAATAAAAAGTACTTATATGCCCTACCAGCTTTTTAAAATTACAACCCCCACCCCCCAAAACCCCAATACAATCAGTTCGCCCCTTTTACCAAGCAGCAGGCCAGAATCAAATAATATCCACATTATAATCAGCATTTTTTTTAGATGTGTAAGGTTACAAAACAGGTAACACACAAACACTGCATGACTTGGAAGTCATAATACCGTGCACTGTATGAAGGACACACAGCCAGATGTAAACTATGCTTTCACTTCTGTCGTTCACAAAAGAAGCCACTGTAACTTATGTGAACAAACACATTGAAAGGTCTCCTTTCACTACACCAACACAGTATGTTGCAATACCCAGTGCACTGATTTCCTGCAAGTTACCCAAAGGTATTAGGGAAATGTAACAATGATCTCCATCACAGACAAAACTCCTTAAAAAATAAAAGTAGTTCGAGTAGCTTTGATAGCACTATTATGGAACACTCTTCATATGAAATAATAATACTTCTTTCCATGCAGTAACTTATAAATATGGAGGGAAGGATCCTCAGCTGGCATAAACTGTCACACCTCCATTGACTCAAATGGCGCTATGATCATTTACACCATCTGAAGATTTGCCCGAAAGAGTCTCAATAAGAACAAAAATAACCATAGAAAACAAACAAGAATCTACTTCAGGCTCTCAAATCCTTGATGAGCACATTTGATTATACTAGAATTTCTGAATCTGAAACAAAAGTCAACAGGGAGAATAATGAGACAGTCAGAGTAAAGCTTTACCTTCCTTGTCCTTCATAATAATTTAGTTCAAACAGGCTTTGGGAAAAAAATCACATTTTTTATTTCAAGATCCAAAAGATCAATACAGCAGTATAAATTTAGGACTGGAGGGAAAATTTACTCAAAACTGTTTCATGATGAAAATGCCAAAGGCAGATACTTTTGTTCAATCAGTTTCTTTGAAGGGGAATTCTAATCTTAATTCTGAGTTAAAGACTTTACTTGAAGTGTGTGTGTGTCAACCAGAGATAGATCATGTATGCCTCTTTCAATGATCAAATGCTACAGCTGTGTAGTAGTAATATTGGGGGGAAAACCCACCTTGATGAAAGAAGTTGTACAAATGTTCAAGCTTTAGACTTTGTTTCTTGATTAACAAATGTGTTCTTTTCTTCCAGTGAAGACTGACATAAACACTTGAATCCCTCTGCCAGGAAACCAGCAGCACAAAAAGTTTCTGGAAATGTCAGTGGAAAAGCCCCTCAGGAACAATGGATCCTACTGAATTTTGATAAGAATTCCTGCACTGATAAATCAGCATTTCCCGTTATCTCTATTTTTCTGCATTTACAAGCAGCAGATGATTATAAAAAATTTTGAGATTCAGGAAATGGATTAAAACTGTTCATGAACCTATAAACCAGTGGATGTCACCACACAAAGTTACCCTCAATTAGGGTGACCAGATGTCCCGATTTCATAGGGACTGTACTGATTTTTGGGTCTTTTTCTTGTATAGGCTCCTATTACCCCCCACCCCGTTCCGATTTTTCACAGTTGCTGTCTGGTCACTCTACCTTCAATAAGCCTACTGAATACCATCATCATCTTTCTCTAAAACATGGAAAATAAAATCTAGCCCTGTATTCACAAAGGCTGAGTAGTTTTCAAATTGTGACAGATAGTGTCACAAACATAACATTTTTTTTGTTGCAATTGCTTTTGAATAGGATAACAGGAGCTGTATATATACTTACTATGGATTCTTAGATAGAAACGTGAATACTAAGATACTATGTTGATAGCAGTATAAAACCCTAAGATAGTATAGAGACACATGTAGGAAGAGGAGTGGAAAAACAAACACACCAATGCCCATTTATCGGGGCAGGATTCTTATCTAAGTGCAGGTATAACTCATTGTTGGGAGATCTCCCGTTAACATTCCCCGAGCCTTTTCTGTCAAAAGAGTGTCCTTGTCAGAAGAATTCAATTTGTTTTACATATATGTAACGAGAAAAAGACAGAGAAGGAGTTCCCTCTGAGACTCTCAGTTGCTATTGGCTAACTAGATCTGTGGTTCTCAACCAGGGATACGCGTACCCCTGGAGGTACCGAAAGGTCTTCCAAGGGGTATGTCAACTCATCTAGATATTTGCCTAGTTTAACAACAGGTTACGTAAAAAGCACTAGAGAAGTAAATAAATTTCATACAGACAATTGCTTGTTTATACTGCTCTATATACTATAATCGGTGGTTCTCAAACTGTGGGTCACAACCCCAAAATGGGTCGTGAGTTCATTTTAAGGGGGTTGCCAGTGATGGTGTTAGACTCACCGGGGTCCGGGGCAGAAAACTGAAACCCGAGTCCCACCATGCAGGGCTGAAGCTGAAGCCCGAGCAACTTAGCTTCATGGGGTCCCCTGTGGCGCAGGGGCCTAGGCAATTGCCGCTTGCCACCATCTAACACCAGTCCTGAGTACAGAAAGAGTACGCTGACCTTGGGAACCATGTTTTGAATGGTCTGTTACCTTTTGGGTCAACATATCTTTATGAAGTCTCATTTTCTGCTATGACTGCCATCAAGACAAAGAATAGGAATAGACTCAAGGTGGAGAAACTTAATTGTTGCTTAATTGTTTACTACCTCTCAGAATGACAAGATTCACAAGTGAAAAACAGGCTCACATATCACACTGAAATGCAATTACAATATTTATATTCCAATAGATTTACTTTATAATTATATGGTAAAAATGAGAAACTAAGCAATTTTTCAGTAATAGTGTGATGTGACATTTTTGTATTTTTATGTCTGAGTTTCTAAGCAAGTAATTTTTAAGTGAGGTGAAACTTGGAGTATGCAAGACAAATCAGACTCAGAACTACTGAACTAGATTGTAGAATGAGGAGAGAATGGGCCTCCTGAAATTAAGAAGCCACCAAACAATCCTTAATAGAGATGTCTGAAGTGCCATTTCAGAAACATGGCTGCATTGGCCAGTAATCAGAATTGTAGTGGTTGATTTTCCTTCTTAGGTTTGAATATTTAAAAACTTTTATTAAAGCTAATGTTTAAAATCAAATTTACAAAAGTTAAGAAGAAAGGTACTGTACATCTGGGGTCAGGCTTGAGTTATGAGAGATTACAAGTATCGGTTACAAGGTTCACAAGATACTATTACATTCCTTGTGGAACCAAACTGCTACTGCAGTCAGTGGAAATTCTTCTGAGTATGCAAAAAATGCAAAATCAGGCCTTTAACATGAAAGTTTTTTTTAAAAAGAGGAGGTAATAGAACTGGTGTGACAAAAACCTGCCAGTTGCATCCAGTTTTAGAAATGATCTAATGTGGTCTGTCAGATATTAGATCTGCCTCTGAATTACTTCAGTTGCAGATTCAAATGCAATGCAAAGAAAGTATTAAAATAATCCATCTGTGCAGTAAAACTGTTCTTGCTTCTAGTCTGGCTGCTGGTATCATTCATGAGGCTGACGTTTCATTCTCCTGCCAGTTCAGCTACCCCACAAATGAGTTTCATTTTACACAGTGTAAAGATTTCATTCGCTTAGCTCCCAAGGCTAGAAAATCAGGAAGTTTAAGGTAATTGACAAACCAACCAACCAGCCAACCAACCACCAAACCATACAAGTAGTAGGTCTGAAATTAACAGGAATTTTGCATGAGTAAGGTCTTGAGGAACAGGCCTACATTTTCTAGAGATTTAAAAGTTCATACAAACTGTATCCCATAACACTCTATAGAGTTAATTTATCTGACCCTCTGTTATTTGTTATTCATGAAAGATAGGCAAAGGAAAAAAGATGAGAGAATTGAACTGAGCAGGAGAGTTGAGGCAAAGAAATATGGGAAGGCTGGTTCAGAGGGAAGATGCTGCAGAGAACACTCTTGCTTTAAGAATGGTGAGACTGTGTGGATGGGCAGAGAGTAGATGGATCGGATGGAGAGGAAGAAATTATTAATACTAGCATTTGACAAAACTGTCAGATTAATAACCCTGAAAACTGTAGTCCTTTCTTTACCCACAGAAGAAGTACAGCACAGACAGAAGCTTCTTCGTCTCATCCCATTAATGAGCAACAAGCCTAATCCAAAAGGATTGCAACTAGGGGATGAGAAGGAGTAAAATATTTTACTACTGGTTAATTTTAAGATTTCTCAGTTTCTTTGCAAACTGGACAAAATTCCTTTGAAATTCAATGACTTATCAGAAAGAATGTATAAAACTGTGCTTTATCCAATTTATATCTAGCCTTATTTTGGAGAAAGAAATGTATTAGTTCCTTGTCAAATGGATGACTCACAAAATAAACGTCAGACTTCTAATTTGTTTACATTTCCTACTAAGGGTTGGAGACCCTTGGACATAAAAGCATATGACTACTTGACTTTTCTAGTTTTCCTGATTTACACACTCCTGCCCAGACTTTCAAAAAATCAATATTTCCGGGTGATTGCCTCACAGCTCTCACATAGTATTTCAGTGCTGGAACTGCATCAGTAACTGTAACTTCTCACAACATCTAGTGGACAACTTCTCCAGCAACACCTCCAAAACAAGATTTTAATTATGCATATTTCTGAGCAACAGTGGACTATTTTGTTGTAACAAACTGATTTAAAGCTTTCTATCAATTATTTGGAAAATGTTCTCTGTAAAAAGCTGCCATCTTATTTCCTTCCTGAGTAGTGAAATATAAACAATGTCTGGTAAATGACCAGATGGAGACACATGTGGCACTCTTGAATCCCTTTATGTAACTTGATTAATTTACTTGATTTATATTGGCCATTAGGCTAATTATTTTCATGTATCTATTTTAATATTAATGAATAAGTAGAGTTTCCAGTTTTTATTTTTTAAATGTTTGTCAGAAGAGGTGGGAAGAAATTAAATTGGGGCAGTGAATTTACCTCCTTCTAAAAGGAGCATTAAATCCAGTTTTGTGCAGATTTTTTTTTTTTAATTTAAAGCTGAGCAGAGTCAAGCCACTGTAGCTTTAAGGTGAATAGAGGGAAATTTAACTTTCCCCTGCACTACTAGGCTATAACAAATCCACTTACAGTAAGTCATTGTGAATGATACTTTGTTGCAAACCATGACAACTCAAATTTTCTGGGGACACTGATGATAGAACTTGTTTTAAAAGCACAGGTAGTTACCACCCCATTTAGCAGTGTATCAGTATAAAGCCTACGACTCACAATTGAGCAGTTCTGTTTCCATCCAGTAGAGATAGTGGTATACATAAACAACTGCTTGCTCCTGACAGTATATGTCACTATATCACAGAGGCATCTAATCTAAAGAATTTATTCAAGTCATGCAAGAGGTCTGTCACGCTTTAAACTGTAGTTCATGCCTCTGGGTCTTTTCTATTGCTGCTGTATTACGGATAGTTATCTGACCTCTAGCACAATAATACTTAGTTTCTACAGGTAGCTTATTATTTTTGCGCAAGGAAAAGTCAATTCAAGTTCTGAAGTAGTCTGAGGGGTGTCTGTCTCATCAAAAGGACCAGATTTAGGGCTTGGATCCATTTCCCACTGAAGTCAGTGAAAGCATTGACACTGATGGACATTGGTTCAAGCCCTTAAAGATTATGGGTAAACAAGTTCTCAGTTTCACAAGATACAGAGTAAAAGGATCTCTTAACGTTAAAGGGATTATACCTCTATAGTGCATTCTAATGGAATTTTTGAATAGCCATTTATTTCAGTGATCTCTATGCTGTAAATGAAAGCAATTCATGTAAAAGGTAGATTTCTAGTCTGTTGCTCTTGGCACAGAGAAAACTAATTGTTTCAACTGGCCTATGTCTTGTACAATGAAACCTCCACAAGAGGCCACACATATTAGGCAATCTCTTGACCAGGAAAGTATTCACAAATGTGTACTCATTTGCACAAATGAATTCTGCTCCTCCTACATTAGAGGGAGCGGGGCCTTTAAGACGTTCAAGTCCCATCATTTTACCTGTGCCTGGGATTTTCTCTGAAATCATTTGAGCCAGGCCTCTGGGATTTGTAAGAGCCAAGCAGGGTGGCCTCAGGGAGGCTGTACGAGGTAGCAGGTTGGGGCTGGGGAAGGGCTAGTCGGTGGCTGGCCCCCAGAGCCAGGCGCTGTAGGAAGCAGCCCCAGGAACCAGAGGAGTAAGACAATCTGGGGCTTAGGACAAAGGGTTGCCCCGTGATTTCTGGGCCGAGGGCTCCGCGTTGCTCTTAGGGCGAGGTGCAGGGCACGGCCCCCGACCGCAGGGCTCACGGCATGGCTTGCAAAGGAGCATCCGCCTCCCACGCCCTGCCTTTGCGGGTCCCCGCTCGCGCGCAGCAGGCAGGGTTCCGCGCGCACCTGCCCCAGCAGGGCCGCTGCCCTTTTCCAGGGGCTGCGGCCCGGCGCTCGCGCTCCGCCGGGCCCCAGTCACGCGAGCAGGGCAGCGCGGCGACAACGGTCCCACCGGAGTGGCTCCGCCGGCGGCGCCCCCGGAGCTCGGCCCGCTGCCGGCTCCTCCCTCGCGAGCTCCGCCCCCAGCGATCCGCTCGCCACCGCCCCATCAGCTGACGAGGCAGCGGATCACATGACAGGCGAAGTCCAGCGGGGCAACATGGCTGCGGCTGAGGGGTAAGCGGCGGTTCTCTGGCAGCCGGTGCACAGCCCCTGGCCGCTGCCTAGTCGGGACCCCCTGAGCCAGCTCTGGCCCCGGCTCCCTCTCCGTGGGGATGCGAGCCTGCCCCTCCCGGGAAGGCAAGGCGAGGTCCCCTGCTAGTCCCTTTGCAGACTGACCCACCCATCTGAGTTACCGCCTCCTGCTAGTCCGAGCCGGGTGTTTCAGGAGAGCCCCTGTGATACTGGCCGGGGACAGACATGAAAAGTGCCTGTGGCATAGCTTGTAAGAGCAGGGGTTGGCTCCTGTGTCGCGGGTCAAAACCCCCCTCTCCCCCCTGTTGTATTGGGGGTGGTCTTCTGCCCTGGTGGCTTCACTCCAGTGGTGCTGGGGGCAGCTAGTGTACGTAGCATCACTTTTTCTGAGAGATTGAGAGCTGCTCAGCTGTGTGTCATAGGCCCTGTACTGCTGTCAGATAAAGGAGTTTCTCCTGTAACTCAATTGTTAGTCTTGTGCTTGGAGCAGCGTGGGTCTGAGTTCTACTGTTGCCGTCACAATGAAATTCTGGTTTGCCCTGGTATGTGGCATAGTAATAGCATTGGATTTTCTAAGTGACCCCTAGGTTTATGCATCTATAGTTATACTTAAGGCCCTACCAAATTCATGGCCATGAAAAACGCATCCTAGACTGGTGAAATCTGGTCTTTTGTGTGCTTTTTACCCTGTACTATATCGATTTCATGTGGAAGACCAGTGTTTCTCAAATTAGGGGTCCTTACCCAAAAGGGAGTTGCAGAGGCGTTGCAAGTTACTAAAGGGGGGGTTGCAGTATTGCTACCCTTACTTCTTCGCTGCCTTCAGAGCTGGGCAGCTGGAGAGTGGCGGCTATTGGCTGAGTGCCCAGCCCTGAAGGCAGTGCCCCACCAGCAATTGTGCAGAAGTAAGGGTGGCAATACCAGACCATGCCACCCTTAATTCTGTGCTGCTGCCTTCAGATCTTGGTGGCCAGGGAGTGGTGGCTGCTGAGGGCTTAGCTCTGAAGGCAGCAGTACAGAAAGGTGGCAGTACCATACCATCCCATCCTTATCTCTGCGCTGCTGCTAGTGACGGCTCTGCCTTCAGAGCTGGGCTCCCAGCTAGCAGCCGCTGCTCTCTGAGCCCCCAGCTCTGAAGGCAAGCGCCACCGTCAGCAGCAGTGCAGAAGTAAGGGTAGCAGTACCACAGCCCCCCCTATAATAATCTTGAGACTCCCCCACAGCTCATTTTTGGGTCAGGACCCCTACAATTACAACACCTTGAAATTTTAGATTTAAATATCTGAAATCATGAAATTTACAATTTTTAAAATCCTGTGACAGTGAAATGGACCAAAATGGACTGTGAATTTGGTAGGGCCCTAATTATATGTAAACTGAACTATCGCAGAGCTCTTGCTGTGCCATAGTAAATGTGCGTAGATTTGAAATCCTGAAGGCTCAAAGGGTCTCTCTAAATTACTTATACACAGAAGTCTATGTGAGGTGGACGTTAAGGCCATTTTGAACATGCTTGCCTTGACATCAAGCAGTTTTAACTATCTTTGTAGTGCCCATCACAGTTATGCTGAGGATCATTTTTATCAGATGAAATACAGGGGCAAAGTTTCAAATTGGAAAACGAGAGAATTAAAGTTAATTAGATATTAAATGTCTCATTGAAATATTGAATATTGAAGCAAAAAATTTCATTAAAAGAGGGGGAAACTGTAAAATGGGTTAATCATTTGTTCAGCACATCATGTGATTTCTTTCAGCTTGGGTGGATTAGTACCAATTATATTTAACATTAACTTGCCTATAGAAATGAAAGCTCCATTAGGCTGCAGGAAGTGTGGTGAATTGTGTTTAGAAATAGATTTGTGCTGAGTAGGCAATCTGATTATAGCTTAATTTTTATAACAAAATTAAACCATTTTGCAGTTCTTCTTTTTAAAAAAGCCATTAAATGTATCAAAATGACGGAGCCTCCCTCTGAATAACAAGAAAAGGTAGCTCTGGAAATGCATTAATAAATCTTGTATGTTTACATGAAAATCAGCATCTTGTGAAGTTTTTCTCTCCCGACCCCCTCACAGTTAAGATAAATAGTTCCTTTTTTAAAGGCTCTCACATGCTCCTATTGAAGTCAGTGGCAGACTCCCAGCTTGCACGAAAGAGAGTAGGTTGCAGGCAGGAAGATAAAAAGGACATCAATTTAAAATTGATGAAGTTTTTGACTACTATAATTACAAGCAACATTTAGGATTACAGAAATTAAAAGATTAGTGGTGAGGAAAATATTCTTTTCGATTGTTTGGTTTACTCTGTGTATTTGACAACACATTGTGCATGGATTAAGTTGCTTTTATGGTTTCCTCTGTATAGTCAAAATATACTACACAGAGAATTAACATTAAAAATGTTGACTAGAATACAAGAAAATAGTATTCCTTTAAATATAGCTTTTTAAAAAGGTGCTCTTTATTAGTGAAAGAAAAGGGTAATCCTTTCAAAGCTTTCAACATAGTTGCAGCTTGCTGGCAAGGTTAATGAAGCCTCAGTCTACACTACCAGAGGGGATATTACAGATGGGTAAACTGAGGCACAGGGAAGTTAATGGTCTCAGTGGGAGATAGTAGAACAGCCAGAAATATATAGGAGTCCAGGCTCTGAATGTGTGTTAATCACTATACCATAGTTCCCTACAAAGTCCCTCTGCCCTCCCCAACCCTCTGACATAACTCATGGTACTATACAGTAATAAAATAATACCTGTCTGAAATACATAAACTTCTCACATAAGCTTTGAATGCCTGAGATGAAAGAAAGTGACATTTTAAAAGATGATGTGGTTTACTGTTCCTAGCTATGTTTCACTTTTAGTTTAATAGAAGTACAGAGTAAAGTAAACAGCTATTGTTCTAATCCCCTTTTGATGTTCACGTGTCATGAACTGGGTGGAACAGTAATCTCTCTTGCAGGGTTAAATTAATTTTTGCAGATCTCTCTAGAAAGATATTATTACTGTGTATGTTTTCTAGTAGTATTGTTAGGTAGCAAATATGGCTGCTGTTCTACACACACCCACATGTCCCTTTGACTTCAGTGAAATACTGACAAGGGTAAGTTTGCAGGATTGGGGCCTAATTTTATCCATATAACTATCCTTCCACAGTCTGCATCTTATATTTGCTTAAATTACAAGTATAAGAAACACATAAACAATAATTATAACATACCTGACATTGTGTAGTCACAATAACAGCTTTTAAACAAAACATCTTTAGTTTCTGAGCCGCTGCTGTAGATATGCAAAGTCAGTAGTTTGGCAGCTTGTCATGCACCTTTTAGTTGGCAATGCAGTTGATAGTCGTTGAACTTTTATATTCTGCATTTGAAGAAGGGTTTGATTAGTGTTGCATTCCTAAATACTACACAAGTCGCATTTCCAGTGTCACAACATGCAAAAGGAAACTGACTAAAGGATAATGCATGCTACATTCTTAGTAGTGTTCTAACAATTGAATTTCTGTGCAGTTACTAGCGTGAGAAAGAAATGATTAAAATGAAGGATGGAAAGAAGTTAATAAGAGATGTGCGTGCACAGAGGCTGATCCTCTTTCTACTGGGAAAACTCTCATGGATTTTGCTCTCTTTGTAGTCAGTCAGTCTAGCGTCTATAAGATTGCCATCCTTGTAGTAAGAAAAGCTCAGAAAAGGAAAAACGGAATTTGGGAGGGAAGAGTGAGTAAACAAAGATAGCAGAGAAGGTAAGATGTTTTTTGTTTTTGTTTTATTTTAAATAAAGCACTCAAACCCCTAACTTTGTCTCCATATAATTTTCAGTCTGGACATTTGATATTTTCCCTAGCAAGGTTGTATGAATTCATGCTGTGGGCTCTATAAGGTGTTCAGCAAAGAATCTGGGGAGCTAAATAGAACTTTGCACAAACATTCAACCCAACCCTGCTGTGTCCCACAAACCTTGCTGTGGGGGTCCAGCACTCTCCGCTAATCTCATTCTATTTAGAAGCCACAAAGTAAAGTCCAACATGATAGTTTTTTTTTTTTAAACCACAGCTTTGTATTCGTGCCAAATTACGTTGCCAGTTATATCCATGCAGTCACATTGACTTCAATGGAGTGTAATCATGGCATCTCTTAGATGCAACTGAGGATAGAACTTCGCTTGTATGTAAAAAATGCTCTCAGAAGAATTCATTTTCATCCTTATTTTAATGAACGTTTCAGTCAATATGTTCAACTGCTAGTAAAAGATCCTTTGTAAAATGGCTTGGAATGAAGTTAGCAGTTGTAGTGGTATGTAGACTGATAGTTTACTCCTGAGGGCATTCTGTGCCAAAAAATTAAAAATTATGCACCAAAAATATAAAATTCCGCACACAATATTTTAAAATTCTGTAAATTATAACTGTCAAATAAATTTGGAGTCTTCAGTATGGCCTTGGGGAGCAGAGGCTACTGGCTGCACAGAGGTGGGAGATCACTATGCAGCTCCACCTCCCCTGGGACACAGACTTAGCGGTGAGGCTGTACCCAACCCTGACACAGCTCAAGGACTGGGCCCAGAGGTGAAAATAAGCCGGTATGCACCGTACGGCGTACTGGCGTGGATCGACTTCCCCAGGCGCAATTTAAAGGGCCTGCAGCTCCCAGCAGCGGCTGGAGCCCCCGGCCCTTTAAATTGCTGCCAGAGCCCGGGAGTAGTGGTGGCGGGGCTGGGGTGGCGATTTAAAGGGCCTGGGGCGGTAGCGGTGGCTGAGCACTGGGCCCTTTGAATTGTCCCCGGAGCCCCGCCGCCGCTCAGGGCTCTGGCAGGCTCCGGGGACAATTTAAAGGGCTTGGGGCGGTAGGGACGGCCGGAGCCCCGTCCCCAGAGCCCTGCTGCCGGAGCCCTGGGGAAGCAGTGGCAGGGCTCCAGTGATGATTTAAAGGACCCAGGGCTCCAGCTGCTGCTACTGCCCAGGGCCCTTTAAACCACTGCCAGAGCCCCCGGCTGCAGCTGTTACCCCAGGGAGGGGGAAGGAGGCACTTGCCGGTACAGAGTGGGCTGGGGCTGGCTCTGACCCCCCCAGCCCTGCCCCTTCCGGGGGCCAGAGCTGGCCCTAGCCCAGCCCCGTACTGGTAAGTCCCTAGACTTACTTTCACCCCTGACTGGGCCTGTCCCAGAAACACCCTAGGGCCCTGCCCCTCAATGTCAGGTGCACCAAGTGTGGGCAGGCAGGCTCAGCAAGGTAGAGTCTAAGTGTGGGGGTATCCATGTGTGGGTTGAAAAGGTTCTGTGTGGGGCAATCTGGCTGTGGGCAGCTCAGTGGGGGATCTGGGTGTGGGGGGGGAATCTGGATGATCAGGGGCTTGTTGAAGGGTTCTGGGTGCAACAGTAATGGGACTCTGCAGGGGGGTGAAGGTGGTTGGACCTCAGCGGGGGGGGGTCTGAGTGTGTAGGGGGATAGAGCTCAGAAGGGGGGTCTGCGTGTGGGGGGCTCAGTTGGGGGGTCCAGATGCTGGGAGAATGGGGCTCAGTGGGATGGGGATCCAGGTGCAGCTGGCTGGGGCTCGATGGAATGCAGGGTGGTGATGGTGAGGCTTGGTAGGAGGGTCTGGGTATGAGGTGGTCTGGATGCATGGGAGTTGGGTGGATGGAGGAGCAGCTCCCTGTACAGTGATCCCTTTTCCTGCAGGAGTGATGGGTGCAGGAAGTGCAGGGGGTGGGGATGTGAGTTTGCAGAGCTTCCTACAGCCGGGGAAGAAGTCTGGGGGTGGGTCTGAAATGGCCCCGGATGCCATGCAGGGGAAGAGGAAGTCCCGTCCTCCCCAGCCCAGCTGGGACTAGCAGCTGAGCCCGGCTCAGGGTAGGAGCCACCAGCCAGATCTTCCCCAGTCCCATCCCCTGCCCCACAGTGATTTACCTCTCTGCCAGCTTCCCTGGGCACCTGAAACATATTGCTGGGGAGAGTCGAATGACCGCTCTTGTGGCTTCCCTTTGCATCCCCATTGGAAAGTCATTTTTCTGCGGGGAAGCAAAGAGATCTGCAGGGGACATAAATTCTATGCATGTGAAGTGGCACAGAATTCCCCCAGGAGTAATAGTTATCACTCCTTGAGTTTGTTCTTGTAGTCACAGGTTTTGTATGCAATAAAAGAGAGTTTATAATAAACTTAATGGAGATAAAAATCTGATCATAGCAGCCTCATATCAGGAATACTCCAGGTTGTGTAGATGAGGGAGATCAGTTTGTTTGTTCTTTTTAAAATCAGATGCACCATACAACCTTATAACTTTTCTCAATTTACAGTGAAGATGGTTTTTCTTCACTTGAAAGTGTAGGCTGTGTTGTGCCAAAACATCTGTCTTTCTTCTTGCGCTGTGTTATAGAGGCTGTCCTCACATCAGACCATAATAGCCAGGAGAATCTGAAAAAGTAGTGTGGCATCTGACTGTCCCGTTTGTGCTAATCGCACCTTCTTATTCATATAGTGCTGGCAATAGGGAGAGCGTGTGACTTAAGAGACCCTGCATTGGCTTTATGTCTCCCAGGATCACTCCTGTAGGGCTAGTCTACACTAGAAGCAGTACATCAGCACAGCTGCACTGATGCAGCTGCGCCACTGCAGCACGTCTGGTGAAGATGCGCTATGCCTCTGGGAAGAGAGCTCTCCCATTGGCATAATAAATCAACCTCCGTGAGAGGCTGTAGCTGTGTTGGCGGGAGAAGCTCTCCTACCGACATAATGCTGTCCACACCGGTGCTTGGGTCGGTGTAACTTTATGCTGCTCAGGGTGGCTTATTCATACCCCTGAGTGACATAAGTTATGCCTAAATAAGTGGTAGTGTAGACCTGGCCTCAGTCTTTTGCTCAGTGGTCCTACCTGGGCTGTGTAAACAGGTTTTATAGCCCCCTTATAAAACAATGCAGTGCAATGCACGCAGGCACGCCACACCTGAGAAACTGGCCTTAGTTTCTAATTAAGTTTTACTGCATTATTTGAAGATTTAGAATATTTATTGCTAGGGTTGAATAGATTTGCTTTATCATTCCTACAGCTGGAGTTAGCCCCCAATGAACGCTTAGTCTGTGCTTCTGTGCAAATGTGCTGCACAGCTAGTGACTCACTGGTCCCTGTAATTATCACGTAGCATGTTGCTGGGGTTGTGGGAGAAGGTAATAAAAATAATCAGATTTGAGCTTTATGCATCATCAGCTAAATTCCTATACCTGTATTCTATCTTTCATCTTTTAAAATGTACACTGTTGTATCAGTGTAATAAAAAATAAAACATAAAACATCTTATTATCTTCTTTATGCTGTATCTGCAGTTAGAAATTGTTGGTTAGATTTCTGATTATAAAGTTTGCTCTACGCAGCTATAATAAATCAAAGGTTACCTTTCGGACGTGTAATTTTCCATGAAAGCCATATAATTAATATATGAAGGTTAATGTGGGTTAATTTTTTTCATTTTAGCAACAGTGTAGCATAGTAGCAATGTGGCTGAATTCAGCACTATCATCTCTCTCAGAAATATTGTAAATGTAGAAAATGATCCTCCAACTGCTGAGAAGGATACATGCAATGAGGTGTCTGGAAAGAGGTTGAACTATATAGAACTAGTTGAACTTTAATCCTGGGTTTTTATTAATACTGCAGTTTTGAAGCTCCAGATCATTTTTTCCCTGTTGTAAATATAAAATAGAGGAATTCTGTTTTAGACTTTTTCCTTTCAGCTGGTTATGAATCAGCAACATATATATTTATGGAATTTTAAACACCTGAGTTATTTAACTAGTGTCCCTCAATTCTCCTTTCACTCAGCCATAGACAATAGCAGCTCCTTTAAGATTCGGGGCAAAATAGTGAATGATCATATAAAAACAAACTCATTAGTCTTCACATGGGCCAAAGATGTAGCTAAAAGAACTTATCTAAACATGAATAAATCCATTTTACGTAAAGCTACCCTTTGGCTAGGATATTTCTTGTTGTTGTTTTTAAAGAAGTGTATCTCTATTCTAAATTTTACTCAAACAAACTGAACCATTGAAGAAAGTTTCTAAAAGACTGTCCAGGCTTTGCTTTTGCGCAGCAATTTGCTATATGATCTGACCCAGTTATGAAGAAACACACAGTCATGTGTAACAGTAGGCTATTGATATTTAGGTTATGTTCCTGTTGGCCATCTATACGAAAACTATAGCCTTTCTTTGAAATCCCATATATACGTACAAATAGTAAGGGAGTATCAAAAATGTTGTCGTTCTGTGTGCCATTTCAACTGCCATCTTTTCTAGGCGGTCCTTCGTTCAGCTTCTATAGGTTTTCCCAGATGCTGTGTAATATTTGTTAAAGAAACTGTCCCATTCTAAATATAATCTTCAGTTCTATTCTCAACAACTCATATTTTTCTCTCTCTCTCCATGTTTGCTCTTATTTCAAATATCTCAGCAGACTAACACTGTTGTAATTTATTGCATGTCTCCCCTCACCCCAAATAAAGTCACTTCTGTTTTCTTTAAAGGAGGCTAACTTCTGTGTCACATTACGGACTATAACTGTAGCCAACAATATTCATTTTTAGTACCTATTTATCATTTACTACTTGTACGACTGAAGTTTTGATATTTCATTCTCCCTCTCAGCAATACCATGCACTGTAACTAAGTGGTTCTCTCTCTCTCTACAATCCTAAAACCTAGTCCACTTTTGTGATTGACAAATGACTTTTTTCAGGTTTGACTTCCTTCTCTGTTAGACTTCAAATAAACCCTGTGCCTCGCAATGATATTAACCAGTATATTATTTTACAATACAGTTATCTTTTTTTAAAATCCTTTCTAGACCATCTTTTTGGTTGGGGAATGAGACGCTGAAAGTGCCAGCAGCACTCTTTGCTTTGAATAGAAAACGGCTGTGTGATCGACTAAGGGGGAACAAAGATGTCCAGAAGAATGCAATTGTTCTGATGCAGGGTGGCGAGGAAGCCCAAAGATACTGCACTGATACTGGCATTGTCTTTCGCCAGGTAAGATTTAGGTTCATAACCCAGAAACAAACTCTTGAATTACTTCTTTTCTAAGCTTGTCTCTCGCACTCTTTCTTTTAGTTTTTCCCTCCCTTTATTTTAGACTAGGGGCCAGATGTTTAAATGTATTTGTGTTGCTGCCCTCAGGATTGCAATGCCTAACTGATTTAGGAGCCTAAACCTCATTTTCGAAAGGAACGTAGGCACCTAGGAGCCAAAATCTCATTGACAGTTGATGGGATTAGACTAAGTGCCTAAATCACTTTTGAAAATGAGATTTCATGGAATCTCATAAATGTGGGGCAGGAAGGGACCTTGAGAAGCCCTCAAGTCCAGACCTTTGTTCTGATGCAGGCCTAAGTGAACCTAGACCTCCCTGACAGGTGTTTGTCCAACCTTCTTAAAAACCTCCAATGACGGGGATTCCGCAACCTCTGTAGGAAGCCTATTCCAGTGCTTAATTGTAGTAGTAGTAGTGTCGTACTTTTGTATTTTTGCACTTATTTTATAACCATGTTATCCTGTAGGTGCATACACATTGATTTAGGCTGAGCACAGAAATGCCGAAATACCTTTGAAAATCAAGGACTAGTACATTCCACCCTGTTTAAAAGGCATTGCTTTTATTGTTACTGACTATTTCAAACCCTAGATTAACCATTGTAATAACAATACATCTTTCTGATGTATTGCTTCTTTGGCTTGGAGTTGCTCTTCTTTTTAATTGCTTATTTACTGTATGTTTTCATGTTGCCTAGGTCAATGGGGCCCCAACCTGTTTGAGACCTCTAGGCACCAGTGCATTATAAATATTTGTTGATAACAGTACATGTAGAAAGTGAGCCTTTATCCTCAGACTTGCTTAGTTTTTGTCTGGCTTGGATCATAGAAGCTGTAATCTTCTACCTCACTGTGTAGCATTTTGCTAAATATGAGTGGTCTAACACAGGTTAAAAATCTTTCACTAATTTATTGATTTTCCCCATCTCCCCCCAAAATATGCACGTGGGTTTAAATGCCAGTTCTGAACACACCCAAGCTGTGGAAGAGCATGGATATGTATTTTAGCTTGCGTGTTGGACCTAAACTTAATAAATTATAACTTGACTAATACATAAGTACCTATGTGTTTCTTTGTTGGCCCAAGCAGGATTTTGTTTCTTGTTAATTTCACATTGAACACATCATTGATTTGTCATTAGATGATCAAGATAATTGAATGATTTTTAGCTAGAGTCAAGCTTAGCTGGGTCTTTTTGTTATAGCAGACTGTTTTCTGCTTTGCCAGTTATAAAATAAACTCTAGAGTACTGCTTCAGTTCTGTGAACTGAACTTTCACATTTTGAAGAAAGGGGTGGGAAAGTAGATTTTTATCTTCTATGACAGCAGGCTGCTTAATACATTCTGTCTGGCATCTAGGGGAGAATGATACACAATCTATGGTCACTTTTTGAAGAGGGTAAAAGGAGGCTTATTTCCCAATCTCTCTTGCCTCTGCCTCACCAACCCACCCTTGTCAAATTTTGTTGTTCTATGTCTGCCTCATCTTTGAGTTTTGTCCATTCCTTTCTGTTCCCAATGCAAAATATCCCTTGATTTCAGGTCTTGATAAACTTGTGCCATTTTTTTATTTCAGCTTCTTCCTCACTCTTCTCCCCTCTAATCTGTCCAAAATTCTGCTGCAATTTAGGGTTGTGACTCAGAGGCACACTGTGCCCATAGGCTCTGCTCTTGTCTTACCCTCTTCTTTCTCTGACTGGCTCTTTCTTCTTGCTGTTCTTTTATCTTGCTTGACATAGATCCTTCCTTAAGGCTTTCAATCTTATACAATAACATGCTATATAAGAAATAATTGTTAGTTCCAAAGTAAGGTTTGTATCACCATGAAATGAAATGAGGTCTAAATTATCACAAAATCTACAAAAATTGTGATGCACAAAACAAAAATGTTCTTATTCAAGTCCACATCAATAGGAGTTAATATTAATGAACTGTTAGTATATTGGTGTATTGTATTAGTATTTTGGGGGCAGGGTGATTGAGGGATAAAGTAATGACACTCCATTTATTTATCTAGGAATCTTATTTTCATTGGACTTTTGGAGTAACTGAACCAGACTGCTATGGAGCGATTGATGTTGATACTGGAAAATCCATTCTCTTTGTCCCCAAACTCCCTGAAAGCTATGCAGTTTGGATGGGAAAGTAAGACATCTTTTTCAGTGTAGCCACTTATTGTACAATTCTGATGTATCTGGCTGTTAACTATGTGCATAATGTAATCAGTTGATATTTCAGTTCTTAAAGTGGCTTTAATGGTAGTGAAAGGTGCTGGATTAACCACACTGGAGATTTGAAATCTTCTGTTTTAACCACAGAACAAAGCTTAGGCTGCCCTGCCAATTTACCTCAACCCTGACTTGGGAGGGCCACTTCTAATGGTGAAAAGAAAGTTCAGTCTTCGTTACCCCTCTCAGTTCTTGGTTCCCTGCTGAGACTGCTAGCAACTGGCATTTTTGTTATGGGATGGTCTATGAAGCATTTACTAGATTTGACAATAACTGAACGAAGCTGAATGCAGCTCATTTCATGTACATTCTAAACATATATTTAATCAAAAGATCACTTAGGATTTTATACTGATTGTACATCAGTTTAAACTCTTATTGTCCCAATCCTGGTTGAGCCACTGACATGCCATGTGACCTTTGGTAAATCTACCCCTCAAATTAAGTCTTATCCCAATATTTAATAATTAGAGCTTGGTTTAAGACCTGAAACTTCAGGGTTGATTCATAGATACTAAGGTCAGAAGGGACCATTATGATCATCTAGTCTGACCTCCTGCACAATGCAGGCCACAGAATTTCACCCACCCACTCCTGTGAAAAACCTCTCACCTATGTCTGAGCTATTGAAGTCCTCAAATCGTGGTTTAAAGACTTCAAGGAGCAGAGAATCCTCCAGCAAGTGACCTGTGCCCCATGCTACAGAGGAAGGCGAAAAACCTCCAGGGCCTCTTCCAATCTGCCCTGGAGGAAAATTCCTTCCCGATCCCAAATATAGCGATCAGCTAAACCCTGAGCATATGGGCAAGATTCACCAGCCAGATACTACAGAAAATTCTTTCCTGGGTAAAGAAAATTCTTTCCTGGGTTCCCTTCCAAAATTGTTGTGATCAGTTATGACAATTCTGGATATCTGTATAAATGTCCAATTACTTTTTGAATCTTGCTAAGCCAGGAGGTAGGAGAGTTCTTTTTTTAAGAGCCTCCTTTCCCCCCTTTTAAACCTGATTCTCAACTTAAGCCCTCAAGACCTTCCATTAACTCTGCATTATTGAATAAATCACATCAAGCCAGAAAGCTTGTGCTCTGGCATATTACTATGCAGTACTTTTTTTGGTAAACCTTTTGCAAACTTTGCTAAAGTGACTTGGGTGTTATAAAACCCTTAGGCTTATGAACAGAGCACTGGAAGAGTGTGGGTGCTGAAATTGCTAATGCCCAGATTTGCAAACAAGCCCTTCTCCTTGGATCAAATCCTAAACTGATGCTTCATCAGCTCTCAAATTCATCTAGGCATTTTTGATTCTTAACAAGGATTTTTGCATATTAAAGAATCAAGAACACTTGTCTATTGTTTACTTCTTAATCAGTTTTCCCTGTTCAGATCCTGTTTCAGCCTTCTGAATCTTTGTTTCCCAAAATGTGCTTGTTATGGTTCAGGGATGACTTGTGACCTCTTTCTCTCCCCCCTCCCCCCATGGGCACTTCTTCCAAGTGACAGGCCTACACCTGCACTGTTGAGTGCAAACCCCAGTTCACCTGACTTTAGACTGTATCCTAAGGCGACAACACCCCCATTTACCACGGTGTCTACCTCAGCTTGGCCAGCTGGGTTTGGGTCACCAGCTCCCAGGGTAAACTTTCGCAATGCTTCAGGACAGCTTCTTCAAAAACAAATATGATTTATTGGTTCATAGAAACTTAAGCAGAGTTACACATATAGGGTTTAATTGTTATATTTCTTACCTAAACCCAGCCTTTCCTTGCCAGTTTAGGTAGGTTCTCTTTAACCCAGGCTCCCCCAAGCTTTGGGGTTGGGTGAGACAGGATGCCCTCTGCAACTCCTGCCACTTGATAGTCTGACTTCCCCAGTTCAGTGAGTGTCTCTCCTCAGCTCACAAGCTGACTTTTATCTGTTCCAAAGACCTGATCTGGGACCATATGCCTGGCCAAAACAGTCTGTATATTTCTTCAGAAGGGGTAGGCTGTGGTATCCCAAGAGTAGATTCAAAGTATTGTCCATTTGGGCACTAATCAAATAAGGTTATCTGCAGTCATTCATTTGGTTTCTGCAACCCAAAAGCTTTGATTTTAAACCCTTAACTAGCAACCTAATCCATCAAATCCACAGATATATAGAAATCTGTATATAGCATGCATACTAGTTAATGCAGCTACTTCCCACATTTTTCACAATGCTTAGTTGCAAGTAGGTGTTCATCTGTAGTGTAGAGCTCATAGGTGTATATAGTGCTTTATTTAAAAAAAAAACCCAAAAACCTTCAGTTTTCAATGCTTTGAGATTCTGGCCTGGAGACTATCACCATACATCTGATCAGCTCAAACATTAATAATATTATCCTCACAACATCCTTGTGAGGTAGGGAAATATTTAAACTCATTTAACAGATGGGTAACTAAGGCACAGAAAGAGAACATGCTTAATTTTACTTGCGTGTTTGATCCTGTGCTACTCCATGGAGTTACAGATGTCCATGACTTTAAGCCTATGAGTAAGTTTTTTGCAGGGTCAAAGTCAGAAAAGGAGGTCTCTAGCAGAGCTGAACTTCAGTCATCTGTGTCCGAGACCAATGTCTTAACTACCAAACCGTTAGAAGATTAAGTTTAAGTTCATAGCTCTTTCTTGTATGAAGGACATAAGCAATTCTCTTTCCAGATCCTGTTGTTTCAGTTCACTTTTATCGTAAAAATTGCTTAATACCATAGCCCTTGAGAAATTGGACCTTTTTATATTAATTTACTTTTTCAGAATCTTAATTATATTTATCCTGTGTCTAATAAGTCATAAAATTTTTGGCCCCTACAACATTTCAGAACTTGACTTTCTAATTTTGTTGTGATCTCAAATTGGATTGTTTCTAACTGAAGCTATTACCTTTTTTATTTTAATGAGGAATACGGTTGCAGCCAATCCCATGTGCTGAACTGTGTTAGATAGACCATATGGCAGGGCATGTCTGCTGTCTTCTGAGAGAGATTGTGACTATTATTGTCTTAAAGCTACCTTGGAACTGAAATTGTTTATGATCACTTTAGAGTGGAATATTGCTTTCTGAAATGTTCTAGTAGAAAAGGTGCACCTGTCTGACAAAGTGTAGATGCTACTTAACTCCCACATGTACACCATAAACTCTATTCCCCGTGTAGGCTATTTGCCTGTTTATAGATAAAACTTTACTACCTCCTCCTTGGTTCTTTTATGCTAGTTGAGATATGCTTTTTGCTGCCCACACTGATCATGAATGTCTGATCTGAAAGAAAAGCCTTCTAAATATATCCAGTATCCATCTTGTCATGTTGTATTTCCCCACCAAGTGTTATTCATTTGTAATGTACATATTCTAGCCTTCTCAATCTAATGTTGTGAAGTACTCATCATCAATTTGTTTAGTAAATTATAGGTTTCTTACAGCAACAATTTTGGTAAAACTGAGTTTTGTTGTAATTCTCTCCTTGCAATGTATATTAGAATAATTTTATCATCACTGGTATCTTTGTGTTCTCCAGACGCCTCTCTCTATCCTTACTGAATCCCTTTGTTTGATTCTTGTTTTGTTTTGTCAACCACTGTCATGTACCTTTACTACTTGTCAGAAAGATGGATGAATAACTCCTTTGTGAGTCAGAAGTCCTGCTTCATAAGCTAGTTGGCAGGAGGTACTGCACTGTGGTGAGGTTTAGTTCCTTCCCTGAAGACTCAATTTTAAGTCAAAATTAGTACTGCAAGAAAAACAGCAAATTAGTTTGCCTTCCATCCCATTTTTATTTATCTAACATGGTTAGCCTTGGAAGTTCTTTTGTTTGCAGATGGAAAAGGTACTATCAACCCACTGAGGAAACTGTTATTTAACATCAGAGCAATGCAAATTGCTTTTATCCTTGTATAGTATTCTACAGTCTTAGATGGATCTGTAGCATCTAGTCTCACAGTTCATAGTGCAAAAGGCTTTTAATTTATTTGTTGCATTGTTTTTTATTTTTATGTAAGGTAGATGTGGGAAGTTTTCTCTATCCATTTTTGTCTTGTTACAAACAGGTGAGTTTTAAGAGTTCTCTTTATAAATGTTAAAGGGTTGTTATCAGTTGTATGTAAGATCCTGTTTAACTGTGGATTTTGTGTAGCTCTATCTCGTATCTCATTTTTGAGGCAATTAAATTTCCTTTTTGCTGCACATCTAAGGAAACACACACAATTACATGTATAGAGAGCTGTTAAGTAAATTCTGCAGATTGGCCAGTGGGGAAGTTAACCTTTTTCTTGTGCATCTTTCAAAAATGGGTCTACTGAACTTTTTTTTATTTTATGATCTTATTTTGGCCAAAGACAATTGAATGCCACAGAGAGAATTTGCCTACAGATGGACGGAGTGTTGGATTACAAATATGCTCATGACTATTGCAATCTTGATCTCGCCAGCTGCAGGTTTTTTTTTTCATTGACTGTTTTGGTTAACTGTTGAAGTGATGATACAAAGCTCTAATGGATGCTTAATCCCATATGAGGCAGAGTTAAAATACAGCAAGTAGTATCTAATGAAGGCAAGAGGCAATGATTGGCAGAGTTCAGTTTAATGAGCTTGAAGACTTGAGAAGACCAAACACAATGCTCAAGTATCAACTGGATGGTGGAGATAAAGTTCTCCAGGTGAGAGTAGTCAAGCTTAACATGAAAGGGAATGAGAAGAGATTCTATAAATAGATTAGGACCCGGGTTCTTAAACTTCATTGCACCGCAACTGCATTCTGACAAAATTACTACATGACCCCATGACGAAACCTGAGCCTGCCTGAACCCTGCCACCCTAGGGGAGTGGGGGTATGTGTGTGTGTGTGTGAGGGACAAAGCCAAAGCCCAAGGGCTTCAGCCCCAGGAAGGGAGCCTGTAATCTGAGCCCCGCTACCACTTTAGCCCCTGGTGGTGGGGCTCAGGCTTCGGCTTTGGCCTCAGGCCCCAGCAAGTCTAACATCAGCCCTGGCGACCCCACTGAAACAAGGTCCTGACCCACTTTGGGGTCCCGACTCACAATTTGAGAACCGCTGCGTTAGGAGTAAAGATGAAGGAAAGTGTATATCCTCTACTTAGCGGGAAAGGAGAGCTAATAAGGGATGACATCAAGAAGGCTTATCTTGCTTCAGTCTTCATTAAAAAGATTGATTGTAACCAGATACTTAACACAATTAATATTAACAGTAAGGAGGAAGGAATGCAGCCAAATAGAGGAAGAATTGGTTAAAGAATATTTAGATAAGTTAGATGTATTTAAATCTTCAGGGCTTGATGAAATTCCTTAGGGTACTTAAGGAACAAGCTGAAACCATCTCTGAACCATTAGCTGTTATCTTTGAGAATTTATGGAGGATGGATGAGGTCCTGGAGGACTGCAGAAGAGCAAACATAGTACCTGTCTTTAAAAGTGGGGAGAAGAAAGAGAACCTGGGGAATTATAGACCAATCAGCCTAGTTTCAATACCTGGAAGGATACTAGAACAAATTATTAGCCAATCGTTTTGTAAGCACCTGGAGGATATTAGGGTTATAAGGATTAGCCATCATGGATTTGCCAAGAACAAATCATGCCAAACCAATTGAATTTCCTTCTTTGACAGGTTACTGGCTAGGCAGATGGGGGGGAGGGAGATTTAGATATAATGTATTTTGATTTTCTTAAGGCTTTTGGAACACTCCAACATGACATTCTCATAAGCAAACTTGGAAAATGCGGTCTAGATTAAAATAATATAAGTGCGCAACTGGTTGAAAGACCATACCCAAAGAGTCATTATCAATGGTTTGCTGCCAAATTGGAAGGGTGTAAGTACTGGGGTCCCACAGGGATCAGTCCTGGGTCTGATACTATTTGATATTTTCATTAATTACTTGCATAATGGTGAGGAGTGTATATGGCGAGACACTAGGCTGGGAGGTATTGCAAGCACTTTGGAGGACAAGATTAGAATTCAGAATGACCTTGACAAATTGGAGAATTGGTCTGAATTCAACAAGATGAAATTCAATAAAGAGAAGTGCTGAGTACTTCACTTAGGAAGGAAAAAATCAAATGCACAATTACAAAATGGGAAATAACTGTCTAGGTGGTTGTACTGCTGAAAAGGAGCTGAGGGTTATAATAAAAAGTTTAGAAAACGCAACCTATGGGGAAAGGTTTTAGAGAAACAAAACCCTGAGCATGTTTAGTCATGAGAAAAGACGAGAGAGAGAGAGGATCTGATAACAATCTTCAAATATGTTAAGGGCTGTTATAAAGAGGACAGTGATCAATTTGTTCAGCATGTCTGCTGAAGGAAGGACAAGAAGTAAGAGACTTAATCTGCAGCAAGGGAGATTTAGGTTACGTATTCGGAAAAGCTTTCTAACTATAAGTGTAGTTAAGCTCTGGCTTCCAAAGGAAGTTGTGGAATTGCCATCACTGCAGGTTAGTGGATTTTTTTTGTTTGTTTTTTTGTTTGTTTTTTAAAAGAACGGGTTGGATAAACACCTGTCAGGGACTGTCTAAGTTTACTTGATCCTGCCTCAGCATAGGGGGCTGGACTTGATGATTTCCCCAGGTCCCTTCCAACCCTATATTTATGTGATTCTGTGATTATATGAACTGAAGAAATACTTTGATTTTTGATATGTTCAAATATCTCATGACTGCAAAAGTGAGCAGGGAACATTTTTCATAAGGAATAATTCCAAGATGACAGCTACAGGATAGTCTTGTGTTTGGAGGGTGCCTATAGGAATTATGGGTCCACTGCAAATCTTAACGTGATAATACTATGTATATGGCAGTTAGGCTTTTAATAATATCGGAACTGAGTATGAGCAGTTTCCCTAGTGTTTAGATGGGCTCTTCCTCAGCTGAAGGATCTATTCTGGGCATCAACTGAGGAGAGCCATTTTATATAATACTTTTGATTCAACCTCCTTCTTGGTGTTTGGATAGCAGAGACAAATTCTCCTAGGATGTTTTAGAGAAATGTTTTGCCTTTGAAAAGTATCTGTTCCTCCTCTTCTCATTTTCCGAGCAAGATATTTCATAAAGTAAAGACAAATATATGGGTGCATAAGTTACAAAAATGGAAATACATTATTAAAAAATGCTAGTGTAGTGTATTCCAAGATTATGTGATGCAAAGCCATTAGCACATTTTGTTTTTATACTTAGAAAGGATTAAGTTAGTATGACTGCATATCTTGCAGAGACTTCAATTTTACTAATTAATGCTGCACCTGCCATTTTCCTTGCCTTAATTATAAATGACAGAACTAGTCACTGCGCTGATTAAAGATATTTTGTAAAGTGAAACATACTGTACAACAGCTGCTTTATGTGCCGCACATGCCAAAATAACTTAATTGCCTTGCCATATAAAGAACAATTTTTAGTAAAAATAAAAATACTTTAACTCTTTAATGCTTTATTTTAATTGAAGAAATGTATATTAAATGGGGACTGAGAAAATATTTATACACGGTTTCATATGTTTTTAGAAACTGAAATATCATTGGGTTGCCTAGTGGTGGAGACGTTAATCTAACTTTGCATTCCATTTTAAGTAACATCTTCATGGAGAAGCTACCCTTGACTGGTAGCTACCTTCATTCACAAATAATATTTGTGCTGTAACACTTATATAAAAGTTTTATCTTCATAGCATGGTACAAATGTTAATCCAACACCCTAATGAGCACAACACTTTATCACTTTCACCAAAGTAAGCTGCCTCCCCCAGCTCTTTCAACAGATAGGTGTTCAGTGGCTTTAAAGGTGACCATTGTTCCTCTTCTTTGTGTGGGTTTTTCAAATTGAATACACTTTTTCAGGTATGGTCATACCAATTCTTTATGCAGACTGTGGCCTCCTCTGTAATACAATACTCTCTCTGTGTGGCCCAAAATTGCACTTTCTATGTATTTTGGTATTGCATTCCAAACTAATTTGCTGTCTGACCCCTGAGTCTCTTTCAGCGTTAGTGCTTTCTGAGTTTCTCCCTAAAATGGAATGTGTTTGGGACTATCCAAAAAAGCAATCCCATTTGTCTGGCAAGATTTGTTCTGTGTAAATCCTCATGCTGCTTATTCTTCTCCCTAAATGTAGTAATTTCCACACCTGCCTTCCATACCTTTGTTCCAGTAGTTCACTTGACTTACATTATGATAACTGTCAGGATTGCTCTTGCCACATTTGATGATAATTGCCTTTCTCTAATCTGCAAGTACCTTCCTAGTTCTCTGACTTCTCAAAAATTGTCAGTGGTACAGGAACTTCATTGGCTGACTCTCTTAATGTGCCAGCTATGTACAAGTCTGCCAGTCCACATTACATGCTCGCATTTTCTAAGTATCTCTTTACCAGTTTTTTTTAATCAATTCTGATTTGTACAGGACTTTCCTTTTCTACTAATTGTTTAAACTTCTTTGCTATATATTTCTAATTGAAAAACGTTGGTAACGGCAACTTTTGGTATTATTTTTCCATCACTAACTTTGGTGGAACTACTTGCATGAGCAAGACTTGCCAGATATACGCTGAATTTACAAGTTCTAAGAGCATGTAGAAATACCTGAATATGCAATTTAGCAATTTTAGTAAATGTTAAAGCTCTCTTCTTCAGATTCTGATGTGGAGGAGAATGAATTTAACCCTAAAGTAACTAAATGTATTGAATGGTGTTTGCACTGAAGGTTTTTTTAATATCTTGCTATGATTTAATCCACCACAACAGAAAGTTGAAATACTTGCACATGTATTATACAGGCCTCTGGTGCTAAGAGAATGTTCTTAAACCCAGCAAGCATTTATTTTATATATTAACTTTAAAAACACTACAAGGAATATATAGTACAGTGCAATAAGCTCCTAATCACATCTCAGCAGTATCACCAAGTCCTAATTTTTCTTCTGAGCAGGCATGCCATCTGTTTTTGTCCAAAGATTCAAAAGCTGTTATCTGGAAGGTCAGTTGCAGTCAAAGAAATGCCCAGAGGGGATTTTACATGAGTGCTCCAGAAAGATTCTGCACCACCTCCAGAGACCAAAAGACCAAAAAAAAGCCTTTTGGATAAAAGCCTGGGTTTTAAACTGATACGGGGCCACCTTCCTGATCCAGCAAACAGACAGAGAGCATCCTTGGTCCATGGAGTCAGCCTATTGAGGCCTCATAAGACAGTGTGCTTGTTGTGAGCGGAAGCTCTGATGAATTTGTAACCCACAAAGAAACCCCTAGAGTGGGGTGATATCTGGTCAGCTTATTAGTATGCATGTAGGCTATTTTACTGTTGTTGTTTTTAATGTGGTTTCTTAATAGTGATTTTTTACATTAAGAATAAAGTAGGCTTGAGTAGAAAGTCTGTGTAGTAACTTATATCTGTAGCAATCACTCTATTATCAGTATCTGAAGAGAAAGCAAGCAGACCTATTTCAGCGGATTGTTTTTGCACAGTGAAGGGAGGGAGCTATGCATCCTGGACGTACCCTGGTAAAAATCAAATGACTCATGTGTGTCCACCCAAGGGAGGCAACAGCTGGGGAGCTGTATCCTTTGCTAGGCCATTGAAGGGAAATGCAGGTACAGTTGTCCCAAGCTGTGACAACCGTAACTTTTACAAAGTGAACATTGCAAGGTGAGAGAAGACATTACAAGGTGAATGAACAGGGAAAAATCTGCCTGGTTGGTTGGTTGGTTGGTTGTGGAGGCATGGAACAAACAGAGGCAAACCTAGAATGGAAAAGCAGATGAGATCCAGTGTGTGTAATAGTGCAGTAGAATTTTGTTAGGACACTACATTCCATGGTGTCCCCACTTTTGCTCTTGTAATTTTAGAGTTTTGAACATCTGAACTCCCCCTCCCCCTGATCCTGTTGCTTATACATCAGAAGTTCTCAAATCTCTTCTGTTTGTCAGAGGGAGAACGTGGGCCAATAGATAAGGCATTGGGTTGGGAGGTCTAAATTCTGTTCTTATTCTCTACTCAGTGACTCACTGTGTGGCCTTGGGCAAGTTATTTTAACTTCTTTGTGCCTTAGTTTTCTTATTGTATGAATGGGGAAAATGAGACACGCTCCTTTTAAAGGTTTTTGAAAACCTCTGAAAATAACTATAAAAGTACAGAATGCTATTTCTTTGTATACTAGCACAACTGAAGATAACAGATGTGTGTTCTGACAATACTTGAGACTGCAGCAATGCACTCTGAAGATGACACATCCAAACAGTGGTTTTGGTTTTGTGATGGAATTTTTTTCTAAATAAAATCCAGAAAATATCTTCAATGTATAGCTATTTTTTAAAGTACATCAAGTACAGGGCTCAAGCAAGTCAACAGCATCTTAATACCATGCTTGTAGCACTGTTAAGATGGCACCTTTCTCAAAATTGTGCCTGTGTTCCAATCTTGTTGTTCAACTATTATAATTTTTTAATGTTCTGTCTTCTAAAGATCTCTAATGTGCATTAATTGAACATTGTTAAACTACGTGCAGTCCTGAGATCCTGGCTTTCATAAATATCCTGGAACTGAGAAATTAAAAGATATAGTATTTTCAGTGTTGTACTTGTGTAGTTGCATGATTGCCATCTCAGTTCAGTAAAATCCTTTATTCTCAAAGTCGCACAATTTGGGCAACAACAGTGCAAGCTTCTGAAGGCTACCCTGCCAATGTACTTCTACCATGTAGTGGAGGCACCAATTCTAGCAGTGAGAGGGTAGTTCAGGCTTCATATATATTTAGTCCAGGAGTGCCATTTCTGATAATGATACTCTTGTGATGTGAAGAGTCTAGTAGGAACAGTATTGAGACTGCCAATTTATCTTGCACCAGCTGAACAATTACATTATAGTGTTTGGTCACTATCAGGGCCAGACAGAATTGTAGTCTAAGGTGTGAAAGAGTCCTTAATGTATTATTTCTTATTCCCTGAGCACTATAGGCTAACAAGGCACCAACAGATGCCTTGTTAGCCTATAGTGCTCAGGGAATAAGAAATTGTTTATAGAATTGTATTGTTTTTAAGTAATCTGTGTGTTTAGGGAGTCCTGCATCTTGTATTATCTCCTCTTGCATATGAGTGGGCTCAACCACTTTAATAATCAAGAAAACTTGGCTAAAGTTGCAGATTTGATTACTTTGCCTTTTTCAATTAAACCCATCAGGTTGAACATTTGACCTTCAGTTCAATTCCTTTTTGAATTCTGCTTGGTTAATGGCTTCTCAGAAATCCATCTTACTCTTGACTGCATCAAAAGCAACAGGGTAAATCTGCATACTTGTATGTAAGAGATTTTTTTCTCTCATGGCACCGAAACCAGACGAAATTGGGAAATGGGTACCAATTCAGGTACTGTCAAGCCCATTTGGGCTATTTTATATTCCATATCTAGTTATTTTTTCACCTTTTCTGTAAAGATAAAATTCCTTTTTTGATGCATAGGTGAGTGTCTTATTTTTGACAGAGCCAGGAACATCTGTTGGTGCCTTGTAAAGCCTCCTGTGTTCCTTCTAGCAGTTCTTGACAACCTCTTGTTTTGTTAACGCTTCGCCATCTGTTAACCTGATGCTATTGTAATGAGGGGTGAGTTTCTTGACAGCATTAAAATGTCCCTCTTGCATCTAATCTCTTACTCCACTTCTATATGGTTGAATTTTGAAAGGTGGGAAGAGGGATTACTGTGTGACCTGTTTTGTTTAGTGACTTTCTAGTGACTGGGCGAATCCCTGTGCTGCGTAAAGATACGTTAAGTAGACTCACATATTCATATACTCTTTTTACTAGAATCCAGTGAGTTAAGTTTGTTGCTCTGAACTTGTAAGTTAATTTGGAGTGGAGGAAGTGATATTGTTGTATTTATGCTTTAAGGAAAAAAATATTTATATACTCTTGACTGTATAGCCTGCTGGCTTTAGCTCTACTCTCTCAAAGCTTTCAGAATTCCCTTGTTCTCATTAAAGGGATAAGAGCTTCAATAACTTCTCATGTAATCGAAAACATAATAGGTGCAGGATCTTCTAAGGAACTGTTCTTGAATTTCTTTAAGCCGAGAAGCATCTTGCATAGCCCAATCCCTTTAGACTTTGTTTTACTATGTAGCCTCTTTCATATTCATCTACTTTGGGTTTTTTTCCAGCTATGTTAAATCTTATTTATATTGTATATGTTATCTAGATATGTTATTACAAGGGGCTTGGAGCCCAAGGCTAACACACAGTAAGTAAATGGACAAGGCATATGGGTCTGCATTTTAATCGTATTAAACACTCTTTAGTATGGCATGTCTTGTCTCCTTTCAGAACTTATTGTCTTTCTCCCTGACATTCTAATAGAATCTCAAAATGGTTACTGACTTTCATTTAGAAGATATTACTGATCCTTTTAAAAGTAAATTGAATTAATCACAATGGTATTTTTAACTGAAGGCAGACTTCAGCTATTGGAAATTGCAGGTGAGACTTATTCGACCCTTTTATATATGAATTAATAGCATGCAGGTGGTCAGATAGCCTGGAATACTTCATTGTTGTCTATGCAGCATTATATTAATGTAGTGTCTTCCTTTCACAGGAGACCGATTATCTATTATTTTGAGTTTGCTTTAATACATAGTGTTTATAATTCTTGCTTTCTTTTGGGATGTAGCAGTGAGGTAAGGCCTTTCCGCGTAATTGCAATGTACAAACAAGCCATGGTGTAAAAGACACCATAGGTTTCTGCGTAACCATCAAACAGTGTAATGATTGGTTATAGTACATGTTAGTCATATATAATTTAGATGTAAATTTACTTTCTCATATCAAGTCTCTTTGACCTTTAAATTATACTTTCCAAAAATGTTGGATTGATTCTTCCTATACTGGAAAAGTAAACATAAAAATTAAAATGTTTGTTAGGATTCTGATGTTTCTCATCCATCTGCATAGTTAAACAAGCTGAATAAAAGAGAACATAACTAGGAGGAAGTGTTGAATGCAGCTGAGTGAGTTTGGGGGTTAGCTTAAGGCAAAAGAGAGCATACCATGAAGGTGAAAGTAAACTGTCAGTGTCATCATTCCATAGAAATCCTATTGCAAGTCTAGTTATGTGAAAATAACATAGGACAAACTGACAAAAGCAAGAAAGTCCACATTGAGTCTGTTGCACCACTTTGTAACTGAATGGCATTTTACTTAGACATTGCAGAATCTATGGGCTTCAGCAGACTAATACAATATTGTGTAGTGATGCAAACCGTAGATGGCTGTTACATTTTAATAAGAGTGCAGAAGGTTAACATTATGTTTAACCCCTCTTTAGGAAAATATATTCTGTCTCTTAATATTATACCATAACAAAATAAAATAAATGCTCTGTGCAGAGTTAGCTTTTCAGTATTCATTCGTCTCCTTGTTCTCTGTGTGAACTGTCTTTCTAGGTTCAAAGGTAGCCTTGGTTCTTATGCCATACTCTATTGGCTGTATTTGCTGGAGCATTTCCTACAGATGTCAGTGGGAGTTGTGCATGTTTTACAGCCAACAATGTCTACAGAGCCACCATTGGAATAAATATTCCAACTATATGAGGAAAACTTGTGGCTAAACACACTAACTCTTCTCGTTTGCAAGATATACTATATTATAGCTGCCATCCTGTCCAGGATATGCTGTTGTACCCAGTTCCCTCAGTGGCTATTGTTTATGTGGAATGAGGAAAAACAATGGCCATGAGTCTGTATTGAAGATGCATGTACAGATGAATCTTGATTTGAGTTACAAAAGAGAGTCACAATATTACTAAAATAATATTTAGACAATAACAAGTGAGGGTTCATGCATTGCTAAATGGTATCCGTGATGATGATAGTCTTAACATATTAAGAAAGGAAAATGTGGGTAATTACAAACTCTCTTCTCTGTCTGTAATATCAGATTTAAGATTTCTTTAATTCAGCCTGCTGATGAGCTACTTTTATAGCTGACTTTTATTGTAGGGTGCCCGGGCATACTTTGCGGACAAGGTGACATTTAAACGACTTTTCAGTAATTAGCATTAAAAAACCTTGAAAAATTAACTACTCTTCCAACTTTTTTTTATCTCTGCCCTTTTTTAAAAATAAAATTTTAAATGTCACAAAAGGAACTTATGACTTTCCAGATTTTTAAATTAAGCCTCTGTTTAGGCAGAAAGGATTTGAAATTGACTCCAGACTATGTTTCTTCAACTTTCGGTAGCTGAAAGATATCTTAATAGATGTAAACAATTTTTTTCAACCAGAAAAGTGATCGTTTTTCATATTTTTTGAACATGCATTTCATTCAGCAATAGTTGTCATCTCATAACTTCTGCTCACAACTTTAATTTAGCATTCATCACTTGTAATTTGAATGCATTTTATTATATATAGCTCTCTTGACTGGAGTTCTGAAAACTAAAACACTATTTCATGATGTTTGCATTATTATACTCTTGCCATAAAGTACTTTAAAGTAAAATGAAAAGTTTAATGGAGTTCTTATGGTAATATCAAATCTTTATAGAATCATAGGACTGGAACAGATCTCCCGAGGTCTTCTAGTCCAGTCCCCTGCACTCATGGCAGGACTAAGTATTATCTAGCCCATCCCTGACAGGTGTTTGTCTAACCTGCTCTTAAAAATCTCCCGTGATGGAGATTCCACAGCCTTCCTAGGCAATTTATTCCTGTGCTTAACTACCCTGACGGGACGTTTTTCCTAATATCCAACCTAACCCTCCCTTGCTGCTATTTAAGCCCATTGCTTCTTGTCCTATCCTCAAATGTTAAGGAGAACAGTTTTTCTCCCTATTCCTTGTAACAACCTTTTATGTACTTGAAAACTGTTATCATGTTCCCCCTCTCCCATCCCCCCTCCCAAAGTCTTCTCTTCTCCAGATTAAACAAACCCATTTTTTCCAATATTTCCTCATAGGTCATGTTTTCTAGACCTTTAATCGTTTTTGTTGCTCTCTTCTGGAATTTCTCCAATTTGTTCACATCTTTCCCAAAATGTGGCTCCCTGAACTGGACACAGTACTTGGGCTGAGACCTTATCAGGATGGAACAGAGCAGAAGAATTCCTTTTTGTCTTGCTTTACAACACTCCTGCTAATACATCCCAGAATATTTGCTTTTTTTGCAACAATGTTACACTCTTGACTCATATTAGCTTGTGATTCACTATGACTAGGGCCCTACCAAATTTACGGTCCATTTTGGTCAATTTCACGGTCATAGGATTTTAAAAATCTTAAATTTAATGAAGTCAGCTATTTAAATCTGAAATTTCACGGAGTTACACTTTTAGGGGTCCTGACTCATAAAGGAGTTTGTTTGCGGTGGGGAGTGGGCGTCGCGGTAGTGCTACCCATACTTCTGCACGGCTGCTGGCAATGGCGCTGCCTTCAGAGCTGGGCAGCTGGAGAGCAGTGGCTGCAGGCCAGGAGCCCAGCCCTGAAGGCAGCGCTGCTGCAAGCAGCAGGGCAGAAGTAAGGATGGCATGGTAAGGTGTTGCTACCCTTATTGCTGCGCTGTGCTGCTGCTGGGGGGTCTGCCTTCAGAGCTGGGTGCCTGGCTCTCCAGCCACCCAGATCTGAAAGCAATGCAGAAGTAAGGGTGACAATACCACAACCCCCCTAAAATAACCTAACATTAATAGCATGCAGGTGGTTTCCCACCACCCCACAACTCCCTTTTGGGTCAGGAACCCCAGTTAGAGAAAGGCTGGTCTCCTCTGTGAAATCTGTATAGTATAGTGTAAAAGCACACAAAAGATCAGATTTCATGGGGGAGAGCAGATTTCACAGTCCATGATGGGTTTTTCATGGCCATAAATTTGGTAGGGCCCTAACTATGACCCCCAGATCCCTTTCTGCAGTACCCCTTCCTGGGCAGTCATGTGCATTTTTCTATGTGTGAAACTGATTGTTTCTTCCTAAGTGAAGTACTTTGCATTTGTCCTTATTGAATTTCATCCTGTTTACTTCAAACCATTTCTCCAGTTTGTCCAGATCATTTTGAATTTTAATCCTATCCTCCAAAGCACTTGCTTATATCAGAGGCTCCTCCCAGCTTGGTATCTTCCTCAAACTTAAGTGTACTCTCTATGCCATTATTTAAATAATTGATGACAATAATGAACAGAACTGGACCCCCATTGATATACCCTTCCAGCTTGACTGTGAACTACTGATAACTACTCTCTGGGAATTGTTTTCCAACCAGTTGTGCACCCACCTTATAGTAACTCCATCTAGGTTGTATTTCCCTACTTTGTTTATGAGAAGGTCATGCAAGATAGGTTTCAGAGTAACAGCCGTGTTAGTCTGTATTCGCAAAAAGAAAAGGAGTACTTGTGGCCCTTAGAGACTAACCAATTTATTTGAGCATAAGCTTTCGTGAGCTACAGCTCACTTCATCGGATGCATACTGTGGAAAGTGTAGAAGATCTTGCTTTGTGTGTATATATAAAGATCCTCTACGCTTTCCACAGTATGCATCCGATGAAGTGAGCTGTAGCTCACGAAAGCTTATGCTCAAATAAATTGGTTAGTCTCTAAGGTGCCACAAGTACTCCTTTTCTTCATGCGAGATAGTATCAAAATCTTAAATCTCTTAAAATTTGAAATTGTTTTGAATTATTGTGTAATGTAGTCAAGTGTAGCTTTAAAAAAGTTTTAATCAATGAAATCAAGGTTTTATTGGGTTTCAAGATAGAAAACACAGCACAGTTAGTAAAGCTGCGAAGATAAATTTGTGATATTTTGATATGTCCAGCATACAACTATTTAAAATAACTGAAACAATAAACAAAATCTAGTGGTATATTTGTAGATATACTGTTAGATCTGTTCAACTAATGGAAAAATGGAGAGAGGTTATGTCTACTTCAAGGGATCATGGGATGAGGCCAGGCTTTAGCTCTGGGTTACTGATTCCTATTCCACTGATTTAAATGCTACACCACATACAATTATGAATTTAGTTGGGCTGAATGAGAAGTACAGAAGCGAGTAAAACTTGAAATTGAATGAATGTCTGGTCATTCCATATACTATCTGCTAGAATTCTAGCAAGTTTCTAATGCTGGCTCTCTATACTCACTCTTCTGATGATAGTTCTTGTGAGTGAGCTGTCTGGGATGGAAATTGAGTGAGACTTTTTTTTTTAAAGTACTTTCTTGTAATTTAGGATCTGATATGACTTGTATCCAATTCCCTTACCACAAAAACCCTGCTTCTCGTCACCTTTCTTCCCCTTAGGCCATGTCTACACTGCAAAGTTATGTCAACTTCAAGTAAGCTGACATCGAGCCTCCAATTTAAGCAAGTCAATTTTGTGTGTCCACACTACGTTCATTGTGTTGGCAGAGTGCATACTCACTAGCAGGGCTTGCATTGATGCACAGAGCACTGCACTATGGGTAGCGGTCTCACAGTGCACATAGCTGAGTGGAATTTTGGGTTGGGCTTGCAATGCCTTATGGGACCAAAACATTGGCGCAAGTAATTATGGGAACATGGCCTCTCATGATGCACATCCCTCCCTCCCTCCCTCCCTCCGTCCCTGAAGTCAACGGCAAACAAACCAAGCCTTTTTCATGCCTTTTTTCGTAAGCCTGGGTTACCTGCACGGACCCATAGGACGATAAGCATGCACCCCGCTCAGCTGTATACTGTTGCTGTGAGCATTACAAACACCTTGTGCCTTATCCTGCAGTATTTACACAGCCGATACACAAGCCTCCGCATGGAACAGTGTGGGTTTTTGTTTTGGGGTTTTTTTTGGTGAAACTAGTGATATTTGTTGTGTTTTAAAGTCCCAGCTGCTGAAATAAAGAGATTGAATGAGAATCTGAGCTTTCATTAAAAAATATAAGTTCTTCTTTGAGTGCTTGCTCATGTCCATTCCATGTTAGGTGTGTGTGCGCCGCGTGCACCATTGCTGGAGATTTTTTCCTTAGTAGTATCTGTTGGGCCAGCTTTAGCACCCTCTGGTGCCATGTGCTTATGCGCCGGTATGGGGGCACCCTCTCAATTCCTTCATCCTGCCCATGATGACTGCTGGAACAGCTCCTCTTGCTTTAGCAAGGCTTCTTTTCAGAGATTTTGTATTCTGTTTCATAGTTTGCTAGTTTCAAATATAGTTTAGTGTGTATATATTGTAAATAGAATGCCCTCTCTCCTCTTGTCCCAGAGCTCTCTTTGCCCTTTGGGCTGGGCATGCCCTGATCCCCAAGGTTCAAACCTTGCGCTGTGTGTGGCAAATCTGTGCCCGTGAGTGACCCACACTCCAGTTGTCTGAAATGTTTGGGAGAAACTCACATGAGAGACTGGTGTCAGATTTGTTGGGACTTTAAAGCCTGCACAAAAAAGAATAGAGAGATAAGACTGAAAGCTATCATAATGGAAGCTGCTCTCGGACTAGCCTCAGAGCCAAGCTGATCTGATTCTGCACCAAGCACTCTGGGCTTGGTATGAGGCGCTCCTCCAACACTGCACACTTCCCACCACCATTGCCTATCTTCAGTGCGAAGGAAGAATCACAAAAAGCAGTGCGCTGACAGAGGGCTCGCACCCATGCAGGAGGAGGACAGACCTGGTGAAGGCAGTGAAGTGCAACCTGCACCAGGCTACTCTTCCACCCATGGTCCCACAGCAGCACAGTCAACTCCACCCAGAGCATTGAGTCTGGTGTGGGACCCTCCGCCGAAGCCCTGAAGCCACTGCAGCACCAGCAGATTGAGGGTACAGTCAACTCCAGAGGCCTTTACAGTGGCAGGGACTTACTGACACTCCTGGTTCCACCAACTCCGATGGGACAGCTGCTGGCACCAACAATTTTGAGCAGGAGGGAGCATGGGGCTCTGAGGTCCTTCCTGGCACCAGATCCTCCAGGACCAAGCTGTCCCTGATATTCTCTTCGTGACCATCTCCAGCCACTGGTCTCTGGACCCCCAGCACTGAATGGAGACAGAGAGGAGTACCACTCCACCGTGGTCACCTTGGGGGTACTCTTCATCTGAGTCCAAGGTGGAACCCTACACACAGCATAAGGGCCACCACCAGTACCCATCCTGTGCACCACCAGACCTTGGTATGGGTCCTCCCACCCGTGCCTGGCCAAGTGGACAATGGCCTATGCAGTAGTTGTACTGCAACCCATGGTGGTTTCCCCATTGTAGTCCCCCCTTCCCACCGATCGTACTTGGCGCCTTCCAAAAGGCAGGCTACCACTCCTCCACACTTGGTACCAGACCCTAACTTCATTACTGACCCAGTACTGGTGTTCAGGATGTGGCTCCCATGGGCGTTATTGAGGCTGAGGAAGAAGCCCCTCCTCCCCCCTCAGATGAGGCCGTCTCTGGGCTGAGTAAATCACTTCCGCAGGATGACATCAGGGCCCATCAGGACCTTCTGAAGCGGATAGCAGCTAATCTGGGGCTAGAGCTCGAGGAGCTTAAGGAATCATCCCACAGCCTTATCAACATCGTGGCTTCAGCTGTTCCTTCCAAAGTGGCCTTACTCATTAATGAGTCAGTAATGGGTCTGGTCAAGGCCCTGTGGCAAACTCCTTCTCTGTCCCCCCATCTCAAAGAGGGTTGAAAACAAATATTATGTGCCAACCTATGGGTATGAGTACCTATACTCCCACCCCCTTCCAGGGTCCCTTGTGGTGTTGTCAGCCAATGACCAGGGACAGACAAGTGTCCTCCCCCCCAAAAAAACAAAAAGATGCAACTAATGGACCCTTTGGGAGGAAAGTTTATTCAACAGGTAATCTACAGCTTTGTATCTCAAACTAGCAAGACTACAATCTGTTAGACTCCTTGTTCAAGTTCAAAGACTGTCTGCCTCAGGACTCAATGCAGGAATTCTCTGCCTTCTTAGAGGAGGGTAAGGATGTTGCCAGGCCCTCACTCAAGGTGGCACTAGACGCAGCCAATGCAGCAGCTACGATAATGGCCTCCTCTGTCACCATGAGGTGATGCTCTTGGTTTCAGTCATCGGGTCTCCCTCATGAGGTCCAGCAGTCAATCCAGAACCTCCCTTTCGAAGACTCTTTCCTATTTTCAGAGCAGACAGACACGAGACTGCACAGCCTGAAGCACTCAAGGTCCACCTTCAGATTTCTGGCCTCTGTGCTCAGTCTACTTCGACAAAGCATT
Source organism: Chelonia mydas (assembly GCF_015237465.2). Lineage (NCBI taxonomy): Eukaryota > Metazoa > Chordata > Testudines > Cheloniidae > Chelonia > Chelonia mydas. The sequence continues at coordinate 23,576,774 of NC_051252.2, read as the reverse complement.
TCAGGCCCCAACAGCCACCACTCTTCTCGGCTCCAGCCCTGAGAAAAGGGAGAGGTTACAAGTGATGTCAACCACTTCCATCCAGCTCAGCCCTCCAGCTGGGGTCGCATAGGTACTCTGGTGGACCCAAGCAGGCCTGTTGAAAGTGCCAGTTCCCTCCTCAGATCCTCCCTCCCCTTTATTTTTGGACCGACTGTCCCACTTCAGCCTGGTGTGGTTGTACATAACATCGGACCACTCGGTGCTAAATACAGTGGTGGTCAGCTATATCCTCCAGTTTTCATGCACCCCTCCCTATCACCCCCAGCGCTGTCCCTCCTCAGGGACGCTTCCTACGAGCAACTCCTCACCCAGGAGCTGCAAACCCTCCTACAGATGGGGACCATGGAGGAGGTTCCTCAAGACTCAGGGGAAAGGATTTTACTCCCAATATTTCCCAATCCTAAAAGCCATCCTGAACCTTTGTCATTACCTCCCTGGATTCAGGGGACTGGTATGCTGCCCTCGACTTGAAGGATGCTGACTTTCACATTTCTGTCTTCTGTGGCCACCGGAGATTTCTCAGGTTTATTGTAACCCAAACTCACTACCTACAAGCTCTTCCTTTCAGCCTGTCCACAGCCCCCACAGGTGTTCATGAAGGGCATGGTGGTGGAAGCTGCCTTCCTCAGATGGTGAGGCATTCAGGTCTACCTGTACCTAGTTGACTGGCTGTTCAAGGGTTGTTTAGAGGCTGAAGTAAAGAACGTCATCATCATGGTCCAAGCCACCTTCCAAGCGCTGGGCCCGTTGATTAAACAAGTAAAAGTCAACTCTTATTCCAGTTCACAGAATAGAATTTATCGGGGCAGTGCTCAACTTGATCCAAGCCAGTCTTCCTCCCGGAGGCCTGATTCCAGACTATATCAGACCTGTTTTCTAAGGTCATGGTCCATCCAATTATGATAGCCCGAGTTTGCCTCAAGCTTCTGGGGCACATGGCCGCATGCATTTACGTGGCCAGCGTGCCAGGCTGTGCTTCAGGCCCCTGTAGATGTGGCTATTTTCAGTTTACTTTCCAAACAGACACTACTTGGATGCAGTGGTCACTGTTCCATCTCTGGTCCTTGCCTCTCTCGCCTGGTGGAAGGACTCAAGGTCGGTAATGATGTGAGTCCCCTTTATCACTCCCCAGCCGTCAGTGTCCCTAGTCTTGGATGCATCAGACCTAGGTTGGCAAGCCTACCTCAACAACCTCAGGGCCTGTGTTCCCAAGAAGAACTCTCCCTGCACATAAACATCAGGGCGCTTCGCTTAGCCTGCCAACTTTTCCTTCCCCAGATCCCAGGCAAAGTGATGCAGGTTATGATGGACAATACCGTCGCCATGTTCTATATCAACAAGTAGGGAGGAGCTTGATCCTCTGCCCTGTTCAGGAGGTCATCCATCTATAGAACTTCTGTGTGAAGCACTCCATCAATCTTGAGGCTTCACATCTTCCGTGAGTCCAGAATACGCTGGCGGATTACCTCAGCAGATCCTTTTCTTCTCACCATGAATTCATAGATATTAAGATCAGAAGGGACCATTATGATCATCTAGTCTGATCTCCTGCACAATGCAGGCCACAGAATTTCACCGACCCACTCCTGTGAAAAACCTCTCACCTATGTCTGAGCTATTGAAGTCCTCAAATTGTGGTTTAAAGACTTCAAGGAGCAGAGAATCCTCCAGCAAGTGACCCGTGCCCCATGCTACGGAGGAAGGCGAAAACCTCCAGGGCCTCTTCCAATCTGCCCTGGAGGAAAATTCCTTCCCGACCCCAAATATAGCGATCAGCTAAACCCTGAGCATATGGGGAAGATTCAGCAGCCAGATACCCAGGAACGAATTTTCTGTAGTAACTCAGATCCCACCCCATCTAACATCCCATCACAGGCCATTGGGCCTATTTACAATGAATATTTAAAGATCAATTAATTGCCAAAATCATGTTATCCCATCATACCATCTCCTCCATAAACTTATTGAGTCTAATCTTAAAGCCAGATAGGTCTTTTGCCACCACTGCTTCCCTTGGAAGGCTATTCCAAAACTTCACTCCTCTGATGGTTAGAAACCTTCGTCTAATTTCAAGTCTAAACTTCCCAATGACCAGTTTCTATCCATTTGTTCTTGAATGATCCCTTCACCTGGAGGTCATCAGGTTCATCTTCCAAAGGTAGGGGTCTCCCCAGGTAGACCAGTTCATGGCCAAACAGAACAGGAAATGCCATCAATTTTGCTCACTGTGTGGGCGCAGCACAGGCTCCCTCTCTGATGCCGTCCTGCTCCCCTTCTGTGCATTTTGCTGAAAATCAAATGGGACAAGGCGAGAGTTATTCTTATAGCCCCAGCGTGGCCATGCCAACACTGGTTCAGCACGCTACTAGATTTATCAATAGTAACCCCGCTTCCACTTTGTCTGAACCTGATTTCACAAGACCATGGCTGGTTACTCCACCTGAACCTCAGCTCCCTTCAACTAACTGCATGGATGTTACATGGCTGAATCCGAAGGAGCAGGCCTGTTTGGAACAAGTTTGGCAGGTCTTGCAAGGTAGTATGAAGCCATCCACTAGGGCGACCTACCTGGCCAAATGGAAGTGCTTCTCAATATGGGCTTACCAACAAGGCCTCTCTCCAATTTGGTCTTCCCTTTGGTCTATTTTAGAGCAAGTAGTTCATCTAAAACGGCAAGGTCTGGCTCTCATGTCTGTCAAGTTACATTTAACAGCAATTTTGGTATTCCACCCAGTGGTGAATGTCAGGTCAGTGCTCTCTTGAGATGACAGTCTGTGTTCTTATGGGACTGCAGAGACTTTATCCTTGGGTCCGTGAGCCGATTTCCCCCCCCTCCTTTGACTCTTGGGACCGGGGGCATGCGCAGGGATTTAAATGTGATTATTTTGGGGGGCGCACTTTAAACACCCCCCCACACACACACCCAGTGTCCTCGGGCTCTGCTGCCTCCTCCACCCTCCTGACTCCTCCTGCCTCCTCGGGCTCCCCACCCATCACCCCAGCCTCTGCTGCTTCCCCATTGTCCCAGGTTCTGAACACTTACTGAAGGCTGTGGGCGAGGAAGGGATGGGGCTCAGCAGGTGTGACAGATTTTTTGTTACCAGTTTGCCTGAGGTGTCAGGTGATTAGGTTGAGGCCACAGGATTGTTAAGGGAGGAGATGATGGAACACACCAAGTGTCTAAGTTTTAAAGCTTTATTGATAAAATAACAAAGGAGAGTGCTGGCGGGGGCGGGGGGGGGGCATTTTCCACGTCACTCAGAGGAAGGAAAAAAGCGTTAGTGCCCTAAGCCCTAACCCACTTTTATACTTACACATGCACTACCCAAGGCTGGCCAGGTCTGGGTGTAACGTAAGAAGAAGAGGGGGAAGGGTGGACGGGAGTTCTGTTTTGTGCGCACAGGTTGTTTAGGGTTTGCTGTGATCTCCGAATTACTCCAGCTTTTAGGAGGGTTTTAAGTCCTCGGTTTCTTTGGGGGTGTTTTATTTTTCGACCTCTGTTCCTGGTGCTTTTTGTGCCAGTCCAAATCGGCTTTCTGTGATTTTCTTCGCTTTCCCAAAACACAACGGCTTTAGGGATGCAAAGCTCTGCTCCCCCCTTGTTGTTTTGCCTGTGTTTTTTATTTTTGCAGCCCTGGTTTTCTTATGGCTGGCTGTGGCTGACTGAGAGATAAACTTTTCGTCTAGCGCTGTGACCTTGGACTGGAGCCAGTGTCTTATTGTTAAACTAAGCTTGCTAGCTGCAATGTTAAATGAATTTGTTTTTTGCTTCTTTTTTTTTTTAAGCATTTTGCAGCCTGCAAAATTTTTTTTAACTTTTTACTTACATATTTAACCCTCCCCAAAATGCTTTTCAAAGCTTGCAACAGCATTAGCAACATGCAATGCTAATCTGCCTTCCCCCACAAAAACCCTAAAGTTGTAACACAGGCTTCCCATGCCCCCTTTCACAGTACTCTGTGGCAAGCCCAGCTTCCCTGCTCTGGGTGCCATCTAGTGGGGCTCAATGAGAGCACTAGCTGTAATGCCTTTCCCAGCCATGTCTCTTCAGCTGCGCTCAGCCCAACTCCCACGCTGGCAGAAAGGGGGAAGGACGGTCTTGGGGCAGGGAATCAGTGATCGGGGGCTGGAACAGAAGCTGCCGGAAATTGTGGAGATGATTATTGGGGGTGCGTGTACCCCTGATGCCCCCTGTGCACACCCCTGTGTGGGACTTAAACCTGGTTCTGTCAAGGCTCACTTGTCCTCCCTTCAAATGATTAGCATTGTACCCTCTACTGCATCTCTCTTGGAAGGTTGCCTTCCTGGTTGAGATCACCTCAGCCAGAAGGATCTCTGAAATCAAGGTCCTTACCACCATACATGATGTTCTTCAAGGACAAAGTCCAAATGTGCCCCTCCTCCCGCTCCCCCCCATTTCCTGCCAAAGGTGGTTTTGCAGTTTCATAGAAATCAGGCTATTTTCCAGCCAGTCTTCTTCCTGAAGTATCACAAGAACTCAGAAGAATGGTGGCTTTATTCATTGGATGTTGGGCGTGCTCTTGTCCTCTAGATTGAGAGGACTAAATTCTTTCGCAAATCCACGCAACTCTTTGTAACAGAAGCAGAAAGGATTAAAGAACTTCCAGTGTCAGCCCAGAGGATCTTATCCTGGATAACCTCCTGCATTTGGGCATGTTATGAGCAGGCAAATGTCCTACCTCTGGCCATCGTAACTGTTCACGCCACAAAAACAGGAGAGTTCCTCACATATAATCTGTTTGGAGCCTTGATTTTGGGGTGGGGGGAGGACACTTCACTCTTCAGTGTGGAGTTTAGAATAGCTAGAAGGGAGAAGTAAGGCAGAGAAAGGAGAAGTAAGTAAGGTAGACCCTTAAACATTCCAGAGAGGAGCCAAGTCCTCACACCAAGCAGAGTCTAAATGCAGTGAAGCAGGAGACAGTGCAGCTGTGGCATATAATTCTGAAAATTTGTTCTGAAATAATTAAATCCAACCCATGAGTGTGGGGGCATTTAAAATATGACCCATTTCAGTGAGTTCATTTTGCTACAATAAATCGAACAGAAAAAAGTGAACTAAGTATTGATGGATATTGATGATTTTAGAAGAGATTAGAGAGAGGAAAGAGAAGCTCACTCTTCAAAAGAAAGTTTGTCAGTAAATGAGCGAATACCTTGGGATTGAATTATCAGCAATTTAATTTACTGATCAAAGGACAAAAAAAGTTAGCAAAAATAGAAGAGCTAGTATACTAGACTGAGGTTCTGCACATCATCAGGAACAATTCTCAGCTTTGCTTTGAACAATGCAGCAGGACATAAATGATGATTTGGAGGCACTGCAGTGGAGCATTAAACAACAGTGACCATAAGTTAACTGGGTTCAGAGTTAGGGTTTAACTGTTAAATAGAGCCAAAATTATGAGAGTTAAATTTATTCCCAACTTTGTTGGAATATTTAAATACTTAAATATTTGAGGAATTAGGGGGAAAGAAATCTTGCTAATGAATGGGGAATATGCAAAGACCTCAGAGGTAAAAGAACTATAAAATGTTAGGTATAGAAAGGGACTAGAATTCAAGTTATGTTTAAATAAAATGTGTAAAAATAGAGAATTTCTGCAAAAGAAGGCATGATCACTAATGTATTTTTCTATACCTCACAAACATTAATGAGAAGAGGTCATAGGGGAGGGTCACTTAAAGGAGTATCATGATTTAAAAAGTTTTTCTTCTGTTATCAGTAATTCCTCCATTTATTAGACTGGCAAAAAACCCCTCCCACAAATTTTACCTATGATATGTGGTGATTACTTTCTGCATGAGAATAGTATAGTCTTTCCTTTTGCAGGTAAGGGTGGGAAGGGACATGATTTAGAACTTGTTGATTCATCACCAGGACTCATCAGTTAGTGGAAAAACTCTCTTGCACCAAGTTGTTTCCACACCTTTTGAAAATTTGGATACAAATGAGTGTGGCACAATTCACAACTTTAACAAGGAGGATTACTCTAGGAATACAGGACATTTTAGGACTGGAGGAGATGATGAAGTCAGCTGTAGCTCATGAAAGCTTATGCTCAAATAAATTTGTTAGTCTCTAAGGTGCCACATGTACTCCTTTTCTTTTTGCGAATACAGACTAACACGGCTGCTACTCTGAAACCTAAGAAGTTTCAGACATGGTCTAGGTCAAAACCTTAAAGTAATGTAACCGCAGTAAATTTTATTGTTAGCTATTGTACTGAGATGTTAACATTTATTAACATTATTATTCTTGATTTCTTTATATCTATGATGGTAGTATTGTGCGAATAGCCCGGGCACTGCATCATCTTTTTCATAACCTAAACTATTAACTTTATAACATGGCTAACACCAAGTATTGTATTTTCCTTGTATTCTAAAGGATTCATCGTCCCGAATATTTCAGGAAGAAATATGCTGTGGATGAAGTACACTATAAAAATGAGGTGAGTGTCTGCTTTTCCTAACATTTTCCCTATGAATACAAAATTAATGATTGTTCTGAAAGTATGGCAGTAATTTCCTACAAAAAATCTTGTTCCACTAAAAGTTACCTTCATTTCCTAGTTAATTAGTCCTATCTCCAGTTCCTGAATAATGACATTTGTTTTATAAACTTTTCTAAAACTCTTAAAAATATTATGCTGCCATTTTGTTGGATTGTACATTGAGACCAATTTAGAGACACTTTTTAATATGCTCTGTATTTAATAAAAAGGTTAATTGGGCATGATTCTGAAGGGTTCTGGGGACCTGTGAGGAAAAGACAGACAAATTGCCTGACAATGGGTTAGCAATGCCAATGCTTAACCAGTAAACATAAACTTTCCTCTTTATCCCTATTTCATAAAATGTATTAAATTTTCATGAGCTGCTTGAATGTAAAAATATTTTAATTTTTCATTTAATTATTTATTCAAATATTATTTTGTCTCTTGTATTCATGTATTTTTAAATATGGGTATTAATTGCACACTTAAGTTTTTCTTTGTATAGTTGTTTTTGAGTAGATGTTACGTTTTTGTGCACCTGGCTAGTTTTTTTTTTTTTCAGTAGGAAAGCTCAGCAGGATTATGGCAGCATGTTTGCCATACTCTGTGGTGAGTCTTACGGAGAGCAGCTTAAAAAGGAAGATCTTGCTATTTCTGTCCCCTGCAGGATGCTAACCTGACTTGTCAGACCCAAAATCTGATTTTTACCAGCTGTGGAGATCGTTTCATTTCATCTTCACATTGAAATTATCTCTAAACTGTGGTTGTTCTAGTGTATTTCCTTAACTGTGAGTTGAGGAAGCTGTGAAGAGATTGCTGCTTGAAGCATTTGGATTGGAATCCTAGTTTCTTGTTATCAGACTTGATGTGTTAGAATACAGAAGTACAGAATACAGAAGCCAAGGCGAGCAATTGCAAGTAGGAACACATGCTTCTTTATAAAGAATCACATTTATTGACATTTTGTGTGCAGTCTCCTATCAACAAATGCCATTATCATGTATCTTTATATTCTGTCTCAGTGCTTAAAATTTTATCCAGGAAGGAATGTGGATCTCTTTAATTTGGGACAATTTGTAAACCCATATATCGACATTTTTCTCTTTGGAGTATTCCAGCTTAAGTCATAAACCAATGAAGTTTTGCAGTATTGTATTTCCCTGCAATATGAACCTGTCTGTATTTGACAAAAGCATATTGCCAAGTAATAAGTTAGCAAAGTCAGAATGGCCTGTAGGAACTCCGTGACAATACATTGTATATACATTAAATAAACACCATTCAAAAACACTTTAGCTTTTTAACTTCTATGCTTAGAAAGGAAAAGGGGCTTGTATGAAAATTGTCCAGTGCTTTCAAAGGTGAGCGCTCTCATTATTCATTTATTTAGTCAGTCAGTATGTACATATTTTGAGACATTTCTGGATTGTGTAAGCAGTCTTTCATTTTTCAAAGGCTTTGGATACAGTGCTTGCCCGTTCTACTAGGAACATACACTTCCCCAGTGTCAAGGCACTAGGGGCCTGATTTGCAAAGGTATTTAGGCATCAAAAGATGCAGATAAACACCTAATCTGCTTAGGCATTTCTGTAAATCCCACTAGGTGCCTTACTCTCATTGGGTGCCTCTGTAAATTCCACTAGACCTGTAAATACCTTTGTAAAATGACTCTAGACAGTGGCATTGGAACAATTTTTATAGTGGGGATGCTGAAAGCCAATGAACAAAACTGTAAATTCTGTATATATGATGGAAACCACTTCAAGCCAGGGGGTGCTGCCCCACACCCAGCACCCTTAGTTCCAATACCCCTGACCCTAGAAGTCTAACACCTTGGTTATCCACTGTATTAGCATCTTTGACTTGAATTCATCGGGTGAGCATGTGTACCAGATTCTTCAATGATGGATACTGCTGGAAAGTGTGTAATAGTCACAGTATCTCATGAAGGTTAGAAAATACAAAAGATCTATAAAAGACATTGCAGTATTGGTATGTAATGTACTTGTGACTATGCCTTTAGTTCTTTACTTCATATGGTGTGTGTTATTGGAGCAAACTGGTAACAAGTTGATGCTAATTTGGTGAAATATCTTTGTCCTAGTTATGTGGTTCATTTATTGGATCAATAAATGCATATCTCAGCACCTACATCTGTGCAGCCATATTAAAAGTATACCTGTCTGTGACCCCAATGTTTTCTTCTCAAAGAGATGGTAGGGTAAGAATTGACTTTAATATAAAGTATCTACTCCTCTCCATTTATTTATTTGTAATATAGTTACAACCAAAAGATAAAGCATTTTAAATACCAATAGTAGTATCAGAGTGGGAAACCCAGAATCTTTCAGATCTATCCCTTGTAACTTAAGTTGAATTCATACTGATTTTAAACAGAAATACAAATAGTGACTAAAAATGTCTCAAGTGTGGTTTAATGGGACTGCTAGACTAATTCAAATCTGTGGTGATACCATTGTAGTGAGATGACATTGTTATACTTTTTCTTCTCCCAAAAGACCAGGCAGACTAGTGAGATGGCTGATAAATATTGTGTGTTTTTCATTCCCTCTTAAACAGTCAGGAAACCAGGCTTATTGAGAAATGTTAGCCACAGTGTGAAACAAACCAAGGGCATTTAACTGTGACTGTTCTTATAAAACCAGTAGAACCCCAGTGATGTCTAGTCTTGGGAAATGTGGCTATTGAGTTGACATAAGCTATTCTGCGATAGAAGGCAATCTATGGAAATAACAATACTGTGGTTTACTTCAATTTCTTGTGGCATACAAATGGAACAAGTTGAAGAGTGTAAGCTTTTAATCACACCCAGTTGAAATAAAAGACCTACTGTAGCCTCAATTTATAAATGTGTCAAAGATGCTGAAGGAAGTTGAGATATTGTAGAGAAGTTTTTAATCAAGAAAAGGTGACCCAGTGAGAATAACTGTAAATATTCAGCACATGATAGTGTAATAACATTAATGCATACTGTGTTTTTATATGTAGTAGCACAAATCTTTTCCTGCTATAATTCCTGATTTCCATGTCCTATTATGTGGGTCTTCATGGAAAAAACCCTTCTTAGCTCTCGCACATTTCCTCTGCAAATAATGGCTGTAGATTTAATCTTGCAATGCACTTGTTGCATGTGTCTTAAAAGGACACCAACTTAAAAACCATCCTTCTGTCTGAACATTTTTTTTTAATGACTCTTGTAACAAGTGACATAAGATTACTGAATCAGAAAGAGATCAAAGAAATATTTTTCTCTTTTTCAGTTTGTTTACTTTGTGCACTTGATAGCACTTTGTATATAGTGAGTATCACTGTTTCCTCCGTCAGCTACTTAGTCCATTTTCCCTGCCTGCATGGGTCTTTCACACAGCAACATGGGTGGGGGGTGGAAGAAAAACTTATTTTAAATCACAAAAAGTGACAAATCCACTAAATTTGTCAGGCTTCGGGGAGGTGTAGGTCCTGAAACTACTTTATCATTTTTGTCAATTAGATTTTTAATTCATGTTTGTTTGTTTAATTGATATAAAATCAATTTTGGATGTGACATATTATAAGTCAGATGAGGTTAGTCATGCTACTTTGGCTGTGTTCTGGTGTTTAACCTTTTTATTGTATTTGTTTTACAGCAAAAGGTTTTATTGATTCATACTTTTCACCAGTTGTATTGCTGCCTTTGCCTAACAAGCAGAATGTATGAAGTGACTTCTTTTAGCACGCTTGAAATGTTAGTACGTTTCTAAGATTGCCACATATAACATTGACAAGAAGCAAATTGTCCATAATAAAATAGTGATATATGATGTGGATAGGAAAAAAAAATGTACTATAACTGCAATCCTGTTCTTTTAGATAACCAGTGTCTTGGCTCAAAAGAAACCCTCAGTACTTCTTACCTTGGTAAGTCATATTTGTTGTTCCTGGAGAATACTTATCCTGTTGCTCTTCAGTAAACAGATGAATTAATCAGAGGTGTCTGCTCATTATGCATCCTCTTTGTCCCTTCTCCAGCCCAGAGAATAATGTCACCATCCTCCAGTTTGAGGTCAGCCATCTTCGTATAGTTGACTAGCCTTTCTCCTCTCTCCTCACATTCAGTCAGTGAGTTGCTAAATCCTGTCCCTTCTTCCCTGTGTCCTACTACCAAAACTCTTATCCATGTTCTGGTAGTTTCACACTTAATTTACAGGAAACTCACTTGACACCCACATTGTTTCCCTCCAGTCCATTCTAAATGCTGCGAAATCACATCCTGCTTTCCCATGGTTCTGACCATGTCACCTGCATATTTGAGTCCTCCCACTGGAACTTAGAGGAATTGGAGTACTGCCCTTCTGTATGATGAGGTAGGGGCTCAGGGCAGTTTTCCTTCAATAGTATGAGAGTGGGATCAAGTTACTATCTAGATCCCACTTTAGATTACAACATAACATTCACACGACTCCAGGGTGGGAGGGTAAAGTTACAGTGCTCTTCACCCCTCAGCCACTTCTTCCCAGGGTGAAGTGTGATGGTGATTTGAGCTGTCCTTTCCTCTTCTTCAGATTTCCATTATCGTGTGCATGTGTCTGGTGCATGTGTCTGTCATTATTTGTCTATTTTTATGGAGGTTGAGCAACTCCCTGTCTACTGGGTCTGTTTCACTCAAAACTTCCTACTTCTCTGAGCTGCTTTCTCTCCCTGAGCTCCGGAGGAATGCTGAACCAGAGAACATTCTTTGCTTAGTTCAGCAGAATTCCTGCACTTGTGCCTCTTCTCCATTGGTTTTGTTCCAAGCACAGAAAGGCAGTGCTGCTCCATATGATTCCTCACAAACCGAGAGACGTCAGCAGTGCTATGTAGCAGCCAGAATGGTGTCTTTCATGCTTCTTGTGTGAATGGCAAGCTGTAGAGGACAGGCACTCCAAGTTATGGAACAAGAGTTGCCAAGGCAGTATGGAATTACTTCTTTCCAAGGAAGTGTGTGTTAAAAATTCCTAATACAGTTCTTATTCTACTCCCACCCATTACTGTCTTGTTTACGGGACGCACCTTTTTTGCCCTCTGCTCCCCACCAAGAAAATTGTCACCAAGCTGTTTTAGAAAAGAGAAGGTTAGCCCTGCTAAGATCCTAGGCAGCACGTGTCAACTTGAGTTCCATCTGTCTCTTCAGTAATGAATAACTGTGTGTCTAAATGTGACTGTGTAACCTTGTTTTTACCTCTTACTGATTTTATGCAATCGTTCAAATTATATTTACAAGTAAGCTTTCTAAAAGACCTTATGTAATGGATTCTGTCAATGAATTTATTTTAAAATTCTTGTCTTTAGCACACAATGATAGTTCTTTTCATCTTCCCCTCCAGCGTGGTGTTAATACTGATAGTGGAAACATCTCAAGGGAAGCTTCATTTGAAGGAATCAGCCAGTAAGTGACTATTGAGGTGGTTTTTATACATTAATTAAATTGTTGGATAATTATTAATAATGTTATACTGGTTTTATATTTCAAATTAAATGACCATGTTTTTTGCTCATGACAAATTATAAAATGTTAATACATAAACAAGAGATTCTATGAGCTACCCTTCATTGAAATCTAGAGATTTGATTTGCACTTCTAATGACTTAAGGGTATGTCTACACAGAAATTAGCCATCCATGGCTGGCCTTTGCCAGCTGACTCAGGCCCTTGGGCTATGGGGCTGTTTCATTGCTAGGTTGATTTCTGGGCTCGGGCTGGAGCCTGAGCTTTGGACCCTTGGGCTCCAGCCCAAGCCCAGAAGTCTACCCAGCAATGAAACAGCCCCGCAGCCCAAGCCCTGCGAGTTCGCTCGCACAGGTGAGCCATGTGTGTCTAGTTCCTGTGTAGACAAATACTTAGTTTTCCATTTATTTGGTTGTTTGGAAATCTCTTTCAATCTGTGTTAGCAACAGCAGAGATATATACATATGTTTCTTTTTATATTACTTGTACATTAAAGAAAAAATACTTAAATTCCTTGGCAGTGAATATTTGGATTTTACAATATGTGAAAAACAAACTTCAAATAACTTCTACAGTATGGCTACCATACGTTATCCTCTTATGTACAATACTTTGTTTGCTAAGGATTCTGGAATGTCCACTCTTCTAAAAAGACACTGTGTAATATGTCTGCATAGAAGTGACCTTTTGAGGGCAATCCATACACTTTCAGATTTAATTCCTTTAAAAAAAGTTTGCTGCCAATGAAAAAGTGCTCCTAGATACAATTGTGTGAAATGGTAGTGAGCAAGGATAACAATTGCTTATTTCCTAGAGCAATCCTGCATGATATATCATAGACTTATGCTCTAATATGAAGAAGATGGTCAGAATTTTTAATCAAATGCAATAGTCTGCTATAAATTGTGATATCCTGAGATTTGATCGTCATCCATTTGGCTGAAAAATGGGGAGGGGTGGTGAACACTGTCTGGAAGCCTATTAAAATTAATGCTGTCTCAGAGATAATGAGTGGGTGGCCTTTTTATGATCCCTGACTCTAAGTCAGCCTGTTGTATTTTCCTCCATTCACCTTTGTGTTCACAGCAGATAACACTGTTACAGAGATGATAATACTGCATAGAATTTGTGGCTGTTGCCTGTAATTCTAGACACTCATTTTGCCAGGTCACATGGGATAACCTCTCCTCTATGTCAAATAATGAGATTTGGAATCTGATTGCTTAATTACTTTTGTTCTCTTCTATAACCTGACTGGAAACTTAACCAGTCTGTCACAATTAAGGACACTGGAGAAATGGGCACCAAAAATTAAAGATTCTGTAGCTTTCAGAATCTTTCTGTGGAAAAAAAATGTAGCATATGACACTATTTTTGAGACTTTCTGCTCTTTCAGTTGTTACACCAGTGTTCTATTCTGATGTGTCCGTCTCCTATTGCTTTCTTAGGCATCTTTGCCCCAAATTATCACAGTACAACCGAAAAAAAAGGTGCTGCTCTTCTGTCCACTTCCTTGAAATTTTAATCTGAAAACCTACTTGGAGATCATGTTTATTTTAAATAACTTCTAGATCTTTTGTGTGGGAAACTATAAAATGTAACGTATGTAATATATACAAATATTTCTTTTATGTGACCTGTATTCCTCTATAGATTAATTCAAATAAATGTTATAGTAGCTGTGACGTAACATGGTGGTCCAAATTGGGTTGTGACAGCTAAAGTTGGGGGAGTGATTTTTTTTTTCCCCCTTCCAAAACTCATGAAGCTTACACCAAAATAGACAGGAGGTGTGGAGTGACATCTCTACTAAATGTTCCATACATCATTTACGTTGGAGGCATTCCGCATGTAAAGAGGCATCTATCTCCCTTTTTTTAGAAATATGTCACATTTAAGATACTGGATGGAAAAAAAAATACCAACAGTGCTTGTGTCTTAAACTGTGAAACAGCCAGCTAAAAGAGCCGTGTCTCTTCTCTTACATGCCTATAAATCTATAAAGTAGCTGCACAATTTCTTAACCTTTAGGAGTATGGCTCTTTTATTGTTGAAGTACTCTAGACCTGAACTTCAGTATATTACTTTTTATAACTGCTTCTTCAGTCCGCTCACAAATTTCTGAAGAAAGCAATTACAGTAGTAATTTTGGCCTTGTCTCTTGTTTGAATCCTATACAAGTTCCTTCCTGTTAGAACTGTTGGAAATTTTCCGATAGAATGCTTTTCCATCAGAAAAGACCAGTTAGTTGAAAGTGAACAATTCATGGAAATTTCGCTTTTGTTGAATCTTCAGATGAAAGCCACCCATTGGAAGCCTGCCTGGTTTCCTGCCAGTTCACTTGCCTGGTTCCTAGGCAGCCTGCCATGGTTCTGGGGCAGCTCCACCATGCAGACTGCCCCAGAACTTGGAATCCCAGAGCTTGCAGATTCCTGGACCAGCTGGCTCCTTGGGCTGCCTGATTTCCTGCAGCCTGCGGAACCAGCTAGTCTGGGAGCCTGGCAGATTTGCGGGTTCTCAGTGTCTAGTTACCCAGCTCCTCAGAAGGAAGCCTGGAAATCCTGGGGACAATCAGTGTTTCTAGGCTCCCTGTTGCAGACCTGGAAGTCCTAGGACAGGCAACTAAGGTCTGTAGCTGCAGTGCAGTCCCACCATGTGGACTGCTAGAGAGTCAAGGGATCCCAGGGTTTCCAGATTTCTGGGGCAGCTGGTTCTCCGAACTGCCTGATTCCTGCAGCCTACCAAGCCACCTCCCCTGAGACTCAGGAAGCCCAGAGAATCCGCTGCCCTGGGAGCCTGGCAGCGCTATGTCTAGTCTCCCAGTTCCACAGCAGGGATCCTGGAAGGCCTGAGAGCCCCAACTCAGAGGGGTTCCAGGGGTCCATGGCAGCAGGGCAGCTGGCCCTGGAGTCTGGAAGCCTTGGGTTTTTTGGGCCCAGGGGATTTTCGTGAGAGGGCTGCCCTAGAGCTGTAGACCCTGGAAGTCCAGGCATCTGCTGACTGAAATTGATATGATTCTTATCAATGTTACAGATGCCCACCACAGAATAGCAACTGTGAGTGAAACTGACAAGAATCATACCCATTTCAGCCAGCAGCTACTGGAGTCCTAGGGACTCTATTTCATTTTGGAAAACACCGTATGTAGATGTTTTAGAAACACCCATTTTACAGATTTCCATTTTGCTGGAAAATTTGAAATATAATATCTTTTAATTGCAAATTGGAACAAAACCAAACATTAAAATGCTGAAATTTCCCACAGTAAGGAAATTCTGAGTTTTGACCAACTCTACTTCCTGGGCATTAGGCCTGTAATAGTATAAGCTAAGTGCTATAAACTATCATAACTCTCTTCCAAATTTGGTGATTTAGTAGAATATGTTCTTTAGCTTACCACTGCAGTTCTGTGTTAAATAGCTTCACAGGTATCTTCTGTAAACTTAGTAAATCTGCATGATGGTAGACCCAGATAAAGTGTTTTCAGCTCATTTGTTAACTACATAAAAGGTAAAACAGCATGGAGGGTTCTTTTAAGAAAACCTGCAGATATGACCTGCTGTCTTACTACGCAACATACAAATCAATATATTAATTTAAAAAGCACCCTAGATTTTAATCAGTTATAATTAGGATGTATTGTAGGTCATCGGATAATATAACAGGAGGTTCTAATTCCTTACCATACTATCTTTCTTGCTATACCAATAGAATTATTTGTAGATGCCAGTAGTCTTATAAATATATATCCTGTCCCAAAATAATAGTAATATAAAAACTGGTAGAGAGTGGAGAAAGCTGTTGCAACACTCATTTCTCTTTTATCTTAACTCTCCAAACAGTGACTCCTTGAGAATTTCCCTAACACATTCTATATGTATCTTGTCTTGTTCCTTATTAACTCCATTTATTTATTTTGGCTGTATGAGCTATACACACTAAACGCCTTGTATGTTTTTAGTTTTCTCCATGACACATTTTATTTTATTTTTTTATATGTGCTCATGGTTAACACGCAAGGTGTCGGGTTTTTCATCTGTTATACTTCAGAGTTAGGTTTGGAAAGTTCACACATTCTTCACAGAAAGCAAATGGCAGGGACTACATTTTTACCAATCCTCAAACTAGCTTCTGACAGTCTTGTTTTCTAAACTGCATGTGTGTAAAAATACATGTCCACTTGCTGTTGCCTAACTTGGGTGTGTAAATCCTACGTTTACATATGTAAATGGATATTGGGCATGCATTTGCTCGTATGCAGGTTAGAAAACAATTTGCCCTAACCTCCCCTCCCCCAATAAAATAAAGTGAGGGTTTGCTCATGCAGATAATATACATGCAATCTTGTGAGCACAAAATTAAGCTCCTTCCAATTTTTTCTCCTCAAAACAGAATACATACTTGGGGTACTGCCTTCTAGAATTAATAGCATTATGAAGAAGTGTTATCAGATTTGCCCATTACTTTGGGATACGCTCATTTGTTAGGGTTACTCTTCTGGGGAGGGGGTTTCTGTAATTCTATCAATGTACTGCTTGTATCACTTGTGTTTTCATATGGAGGGCTACCTCTCCCTTCTGCAAGTTCCCTCCCAATGGAGCTATCCTGCAGGACCTAGGTTCCACCGCGCTGGGGTCCTCCAGCCCCAGAATCAGATGAACATACACACATATTAACAGAGCACATCTGAGCAGACGGGGTCAATCAGCACTCCCAAGCTGACCCCTTATATGTCCCTGGACTCAGCAGGCTGGGTCGAGCAGCACCTCCAAGCCGCCACCCTCCTATGCCACGGGCACCGCATCAGAATAGAGTACGCCTGAGCAGGCTGGGTCGAGCAGTACTTCAGGCTGCCATCCTCCTATGCCACAGGTTCAGCACATCCCTAGCCCCACTTTCATGGTACAATTGTTCTGGTAGTAACCCACTTGATGAACAAACCCCACAGGATTTTTGGATGCTACTGGGATCTTTAGCTTAGGTAAGAGGAGCATTGCTGCAGAGCAAATGGGGAAGCCAAAACATGAAAGAGAGAGAGGGAGGGAGGGAAGCAACCAGCTTAATCACAAAAGTTATTTATTGCCAGGTAATAACCACACAAGGAGAGCCAAACAAACAAAACAGTTACAATATTAAATCTAGCTTAAATTTGATTACAAAAGTCAGGTTTAGAAAACTACACCCGATCACACAGGTCAGGGTTAGAAAGGTATACCTAGAGTAGAAAGAAAAACAGTGAGAGAGAGTTGGGTTCTCACCACACTGTGAAGCTTGAATCGGTTGGGGTTCCCAGGTGGCGGTGGTAACTGAGGGTCTGGAGTGCTGTAGACAGGCAAGGCCCCCAGCACGATCAGTCAGGAGATGTAGTAGTCCCAGTGGAACTGATACAGATTTTGGATCCAGGCATCAGAACACTTACTTGAGCGTGGGTAGGTTTTTTTGTAGGGAAACAACAGTGGTTCAAGGGAGAAACACTAGATTTGTTTATGGGTAAACTGCTGGCTCAAGGGTATACCAGAGTTGTTTTGTTCAGGCTAGACAATAGGAACTGATCATTCCTGGCTATGGGCAGTGTTCCTTCGCGGGAGCTGACAATGCAATTTTGGATACCAATAAAGGATTTATGATGAAAATTGGTCTGATAACTACTGAACTGGGTGTGTGCAGGCATGGGTTCATTAACATCTGGAGCAGAGATCCCCCATCATGCAATGCTTCCCTGCTTTTCTGGTCCCAGAGTTCAGTGCAGTTCTTGCCTTGGAATCTCTGTTCTCCATTCTGTATGCTAATGGAGATGACTCCCTGTCCCATCTCCGATGCAAATGAGGCTAGGGGAGTTGCCTTAATCCTGTCACCCTTGTCCGGACGGGTTTAGGTGTGTCTCACACTGCCTTTTCATTGCTTTTTGTAAGTCTTTCTTCTGATCGGTTTTGGTTCAAGCAGAGGCTGCGGAGGGTCTTTGTGAGTCAGACAGGCTTGATATTGCACCCTGGTTCCCCGAGAACACAGGGCTGACAGGTCACAGAAGGTCTCTTATGAATACTTTGTTTCTGTGTATAATCAAAATCTTGTTGCTATGCTAAGTTACTTCAGGCCTGCTCTAATCCAGAGGCCAAAATAAGCAAACTTTCTACTAGAGCTGATCTTTTACTGTATGTTCTCCAAGAGTATGTGGACTCTGTACAATTGGGTGGAGTGATGTGTCTGAGATAGGAACTAGAGACCTCTCTATATATGTATAATTTAAAAAGTCTTAGACCTCAAGGCAATTCTTCCCAGGAATACCATACCCAGGCTGTTTTGAAGCAATAGGATTCCTTATCTGTCTGAAGTAATGAAAGGTTGCTTTCTGTT
Organism: Chelonia mydas; assembly: GCF_015237465.2. NCBI lineage: Eukaryota > Metazoa > Chordata > Testudines > Cheloniidae > Chelonia > Chelonia mydas. Next base: position 23,558,375 of record NC_051252.2, on the reverse strand, counting down.
GCAGTGTGTATAACTGTGTGGAGTTGCTACTACTGAGTAGTGCTCCAGAAACATTCCATTACTAGTCTATATTGAAGTAGGAATCTACCCCATTTGGCATATTGCTTGTATCCTTTTACTCTTTGCATAGTGTGTGTCCTGGGGCACTCAAGGGGTCTAAATAATTGTTTATCACTGCCTTCCCTGCTTATATGGTAATTACATCCCCGGTTTACTTCCATAGGACAACATCTGTACCTTTTCAGGAGAGACTTCTAGCTATTTGGTAGGCAGCTTTCTCTGTTTGAGAACTCCGATTAAACTCCTCCTTCTACAACCATAGGCACAAAGATACTTTTTTTATTGCTTCTGACAGATGTGAGTAATGCTTTTCAGACTCTCTCCCTCATTCCTCCCCACCCCATATAAAAGATTATTCACTGATTTTTGTTGAATATGCTGGAGATTTACTGCATCTCGCCTCTTTTGACAGATTTTATGCCCTCAGCTCTTAAACCACTTGGCATTGTACTTTTTCCCTTTATCTCCCTAATTTGTAGTTGTATCTTCTCAAGAGACTGTCAGTTCTGTCCATACAAGTTGCTTAATTTCTTTGACCACAATAGACCGTCTTGCTATTAAGTGCTGCTAACTAATTGAACTGTGGGGAAAACGAGCTTCCAAATGAAATCTGCTCCATTTGTAATTTCTTGTAACTGTAAAAAATATTTCTGTGCATTACTTTGATTTCTTTTGTAATAAACTTGAAACACCTTTAATTTTTTACCCAAGTTCTTATTTCTCCAACTCTTTGCTTTATTAAAATGCTTGCCTATATGTTTACATGAATTGTGATGTCTTTAAATATGACTCGAGCTGGACTGTTAGACAGAACCTATACTCTCCCTCGCATAAATAGTATGCAGTCTTTTTAGCTCTTGCTATTCATAGGTTATCTAGACTTTCTGGGCTATTTATGAAGATGTATGTTGTTCCCATATTCTTGATTGTCTCAATATTTTAGAGACCTGGTGAAGATGAATTTGCTTTTCAGGACCCCTTCTTGTTTTACTTAGTTCCATTTGTCTGTTGTCTTCCATGTTTGCTGTGCTCCGGTGTTTTTTTGCTATGGATAATATTAGAAATAATATCACTTCGTAAAGCAGTTAAATCTTGCTCTCTATTTTCAGGATGTTCATCTGCTTCTGACAGAAGCTGCCTCTTACTTGTCCTAATAATGTTGCTTCCTTGCGTCACTTTTTCAACGTTTGGAATGTCTCCTTGAACATTAATTATCTTAGCTATTTTATTAATTTCCCACTTCAGAGCAATTACCTTGTCTCCATTTTGATCCCTGGGTTATTTCTACCTTGGCCGAAAGGCCAACCTTAGATTGCCTTTGTCCTGCCAGTGATGAGCAAGTTCACTTTTATGTATCTGCAGAAATGAGCCTCTAATAATGATTCACATTACCATTTCCTATAGTATAGCCATCACTTGTTCTCCTGTTTAACTTCAGACTGTACATTTTGAAGAACTAAAAAGCAGTTGGTATGTTAGCTGCAACTTGTAAAAGTACAGAATTGTTTGTCTTTGTAAATGTTTCTGTTCACTAATGAATACTCATGTGCGGTATCATAGGGAGAAAAGTGTTTTTTAAATTGTTTACAGTAGGAGACTGCTTAGGAAACCTGGTTCCTGTTCATGCTTCCGAAACTTACTTGATTTTTAACCTTGGACAAGTAACATAGCCTCTGCCTGTTTTCCCATCTGTAAAATAGGCACAGTGATTTACCTGCCTCACATGACTGTAATGAAACATAATGCTTGTAAAATGCTTTCTTATCTTGAGTGTAAGCACTATAAAATAATACAGCTCAAACATCAGATTATGTTCATACAAACTACAGTACTGTGATTTAACTTAAAAAGGCATTGAATTAATCTTTTTTACTTACAAGACATATTGAAGTATGATTTTTTTTTTTTCAAAATTGTTTGATGTAAGAGATTCAGACATCTCCTTAAAAATTGTTGGAATGTTTGGTGCTTTCAGAATGTCACCTGTTGGTCTGACAGAGCAAGACTGACCTTTAGATTACTCTGCAAGGTTCCTCTCTCTGATGCAGGCCTAGTACATTTTCAGGAAGGGTTTGACATTTCATAATAGAGGGAGGGAGATTTGGTCTTGTGTCTTTAATTGATACGCTGACAAGTGTAAGATTTCTATAGTTTTTTAATCATACATGCATGAAGAGTTTCTGATCAGCGTATTTTGTAAGCAGGAAAAGCATTTACAGTGGCTGCTTATTCAGGATACGTAGACTGACTTTTTGGAAATGCATGAAATTGCCATGTTTATTAAAGAACTGGGCACAAAATTAATTCTGTTTGGACATGCAGTTAAATATAATATATCTTAGCTGTGTTGATTAATTGGGGATATTAACACATGTTACAGATTGTATAACCATAGCAAAATGTCAGTTTTCCTTCTCCCTCCAGTCCATGTGTCAGATTTTCCAAGTGTTGTCAATTTGCAAATTGCAGTGAGATTTAAAATTGGATTGGTTTATATGATCCTCTTAGCAGAAGGACAGCCGGGGGTTCATTTTTTTAGAGTATAATTGTTTGCTATCAAGTATAATCTCAACTTTTTAGAAGAATAAACTGGAATATTTATGTAATACTTTATATAAAATAATTTTGCCTCTGCTATTTGTGCATCCATATTAATGACTACATGTTCTTCCCCTTAGGGAAGTACCTTTACAGTGTAGTTTGTTCAGCTCCCTTATTGCTAATTAAAGTGAAGTATAATTTGAGTGATTAGTACAGGCGCCCTTGCAGTCATAAGTAGGGATAGCCTGCAGCCGTATTGCTTGTGTTGTGAGCCTGTCAGCATTAACAAAGGATTGAGCCAGGTCAGTTCTTAGCTGATAGATTTCCAAGGATGAACTGTGTAGAATAGATGGTGCTGTTCCCTATGATTGAGCCAATTCCCCACCATTGTGTTCTAAGCTGCTATCCTGTACCTATCATTGTGGTATCTGCAACGCTATCTTTCAGGTCATGTCTACACTTAAAACGCTGCAGCAGTGTTGTAGCACTTTAATGAAGATGCTCTACGCCGATGGGAGAGAGCTCTTTCGTTGGCTTAGTTAATCTGCCTCCTCAAGAGGCGATAGCTATGTTGGTGGGATAAGCTCTCTTGCCACCATAGCGCTGTCTACATGGGGATGGGGGAGATGGGGGAAATAAAGGGGGATGGTTTGGTTGGTATAACTACTGTTGCTCACGAGTGTGGATTTTTCACACCCCTGAGTGACCTAGTTATACCAATATAGGTCTGTAGTGTAGACCAGACCTCAGATGAGAGATAAAACTGAAGTCCTGACTGTGACCTCTGGTCCCTTATTCATGCCATTCCTCTGTTTTCTGGCTTTTCCCACGTGCCTGCTGACCACAGCTGGTATTTAGATGCCATATCTTAGGCAGTTGCCTCAACGTAGTGCTCTGGAATAGGTACTCTTCTCGACAAAGGTAGTGACTTCTGCAAATCTATTTAGTGACTCATCTGCCTCTGGCTTTTTTGTTCTCTCAGTCCTAAGTAGATCTTCTGAAAGAGGCTTATATTTCTTTTTGTTTCATTCAGTCCTTTGCATTTGGCTGCCTTTTTTGAGTTTGATCTCTTGTTTGGTTGGTTTGAGTAATTTTGCATCCTTGTATCTTTTGTTATGGTTATAAATTTAATAAGACAACCTCTGATTCACAGGAGAGCCAGTATGTTGGCTGACTAGATGTGTATTTTCTTCTTTCCTAGGTGCTTGCCTTCCCTGTCCTTTATGGTCTCTTAACCTTTTCCCTCAGAAATTGGGCTTTTTTTTCCTACTCATGTCATTGGCTGTTTTGTACTTGTCCATTAGAGAGACAAAGGTGGGTGAGGTAATATCTTTTTTTGGACCAACTTCTGTTGGTGAGAGAGACAAGCTGGGGCCAAACCTGAAGAAGATCTCTGTGTAGCTCAAAAGTTTGTCTTTTTCATGAACAGAAATTGATCCAATAAAAGATATTACTTCACCCACCTTGTCTCTATAATATCCTGGGACCAACATGGCTACAACGCTGTATTTGTCTATGAAAGTTTAAATAGAGCTGCTAGTGCAACTTTCTGCCTTGTTACAATATCTCTTTGTGCTATTTTTCTTCATCAGTCTGCTCTGAGTTTGCATTTCATTTGTTGTATTGGTGTCACTTATGTCATATGCAGCTTATATCCTTTCATATCTTGTTTCCTTTAATCTCTCTTTAGGGGCATGGTGGAATACTCTTCAGCCAGAGATGGAATTCAATCTTTTGTTAATTGAACCTCTATATATTAACTTTATTATCTTGTTCATCAGTTTTTCTCTGTGTACATTTGTGTTTAACTGGCTCTTGCGTCCCATGATTACTTCTGTATAGAACTACTTTAACAGCAGTTACTGGGATGATGTTCAGATGTTGTTCTTGAAGAAAATAAAACTAGACTCTCTCATGTTTTCAAGTGACCAGTTGTTTTCCATAATGATGCAGAATGCTGAATTGTGGTTTTCATGTTGTGGGGGTGATCCACTGGTGTCTAAATGAAGACCCTTAATATTGAATATGGTGCAACATGTAGTTGTATTTGTTGAAGTCTGAGATAAGTTGGCATTTTCTGTCTCATGCTCTTGAAGTAGGAATACAAAGCCCCTGACCCTCACATTTTTAGATTGTATCGGTTCATGAGCACATGTAAAAATACTTTTGTTTGTTGTATTCATAGATTGATAGGTTATTGCTCTGCCATCTGAACCCCCAGACATTTAAATGAACTAATCCCTTAAAAATTGGGTTTGTGCTTTTTTGGTGCCTTATGATATATATATATAAAGAAGTCCTGAAAGGCGCGCGTGCACACTTTTTTTTTTTTTTTTTTTTTTAAATACTTCGGAAATGGTGAGAGGAACCTCTAGTCTGTTTTCCCTAGCTTCACTAAAAGGTCTATTGGGGTGGGACATCCCGGGACATTTTCATTGTGAGCTCTCAAACTCTAATTGAAGAGCTCATGGCACGGGATTGTCCTTTTATTCAAAATGTTTAGTAGTCATTGAAATGAAGTGTTAACAACAAAAACAAAATCCCTTCTCCCTGCTTAATGTCTCAACCTTCACTTTGCTGGCTCTTGTAACATGAAATGACAACAACTGCTCCAGTTATCAGTCTTTGACAAGATGTAAATGTCTAATGTAGTAAACAAAGAGAGCCCCTCCTTCCACAGTGTCTTGAGAGGTGGTTGTGGGGAGTTGGAACCTTCACATTCCCTTTATGCATCACAGAGAAGCACAAAGAGGACATATCCTCTTTTATTTTTTCTCTGTGCAGTTCACCTTTGACAAGTTTGTTTAAATATTATTTGATTTCCCCAAGATTTGAAACTGCTAAAGAACTTTAGGGATGAACATGAAACATTCACCATTTTAATTTTAGTCAAAAGTATTTGAGGGATAAAAATGGAAAATTATATTTTACCTATTTATAAAAAAACCTCACTCCTAGATAGGGACAACTAGCATGTATGCCCTCTGAGCCTGATCTTGAAAATACTTTAACATGGGTTTAAATGTATACATATAATTAATCCCATTGACTTCAATGGGACTACTGACATGGGTAAAGATAAGCACATGCATTTGCAGGATTGGGAACCTAAATATGTTTTTAAAAATTATGATGCAGTACATTATTTGATAACTAAAACTGTACTAGTTATCATGTGCTCAGATGAGACACTATATAAAATGCATTTTAGTATTGTGTTTAAAAAATTCTGGCATCCACAATTCATAGTATTGCTAGTTTTTAATTCTGGTGTGTTGTTGGGTTTTTTTGTTAGATTTAATGTGAACAATAAAATTCTTCATCCTGAAATTGCGGAATGGTAAGTAGTTTATAACCTTTCTTTTCCTAAGCCTTTTTTGTAACTTGTTTATTTTATTACTTCTCCCAGCAGAATCTGGTAAATTCCTTATTGCATGTTTTACAGTAGACATTCCAACAGAAGCCTCTCCCTTTACTGTTTGACATTTTTTTATTCTTATGTTTCATGCTGGGAATGAAAATAACATGCAAAGATTTAGTTTTTACTTTCTTTTAAAAATCAACATTCTGTAACACCATAAGGAACAGAGAAGTTAAGTAACATTTAAAAGGTCTAGGCATTACTACAATGAATACCAAAGGAACTATTAATTTAAAACTTGATATAAGGGGTGCCATTTTATAAACATTGTTTTTACTTCCTTTAAGGTTTATTTTAATAGCATTAATTCTGATGAATTATTTTATTGTTCATATGTATGTCATATGTAATTCTAGAGGAACTCCATAGCAATCTATTTATATGTTAACACCAACCTAAGATAAACCAAATTATAAGGTGCCACAGAACATTAATGTTAATATTTCTTAATTTGTTACAATATTAGTTACAACACTTTGTAATGTACGTAAGTTATAGTAACATACTATTTTGTCTTAGAAAGCTTTTGCGTTTTGGTACCCACAATTCCTCCATTTTAACAGTATCATTAATGTTGTCTTAACCATTTTATAACTAAGGCTTTCTAGTTTTTCATTTAGCAAATTAACTGAAGAGACAGCAGAGTGGATTTTTGCTAATTAAATTGGTTTTTAACTAAGCATTTTAAATGTATTAGTCTGGAGCTGAGAAAACAAAACCTTACTTATGACAGATAAGCTACTTGTTTTTCAGAACCTTTAAAAAATAAACAGGAAAAATACATACTGCATCCTACCATTGCAGCTTAATATATTACAGGCTACTATACATTACTCTTATTAATAACTTGTGTTAATAATAAACATTACTCTAGTATGAATAATCGTCTGTACAGTAGTCCATGTACTGAAAAGAAGTGTGAAATTGAAATTTGTCTTGAAGGCACCTGATCATTAACATATCAGAGTAATGGAACTTAATAACCCAGATTCTTTGTTCTGTTGCATATCCATTTCACTACTTTGGTAGTGTAATAATGTTTTAAAAGAAAAAAAAGGAACACTTTTTAGATAAAACAAAGCTGTATTAGAGTCATCAGTATGAGAGATGGAGATGTGCAGTAGCTGAGTTCCTCTTCTGCAGTTCTCGCACAATTTAGGAGAGGGAAAGTCTCTTAGTGCAGAAACCTGTGACAGCCGCATAAACATTTAGAGCATGGACTTATTTTTATATATATATACATATATATATATGTACACACAGAAGAAGGAAGTTCCCATGCAGAAGCTTGAATAATTTAGAGTCAAGGTTTTTGAATTAGGTGCTTGATCTTGCAAGGTGCTAAACTCTCTATGAAGTGCATAGAACACATTGGTAGTCATACTGAAATCAATGGAGCTACTCAAATACTCAAAATTAAGCACAAGCTTAAGTGCCTTGTCATGATATAGACCAGTTCAGTGTGTATATCACTAATAGTTATGGCCCAAGATATACGTATTAGTGAAATTTAGGTCGAAAGAGTTTGTTATACATTTCAAGAAACTTCTTATAAATTGTTGCTTTTAATTTTCCCCCTCATTTTTCTGGTATTAAAAAAAGCTACAATCCATCCCCTGTTCCCCTAATCAAAGTAACATCTTGTTTAAAAAAATATTAAAGTTAAGTGTTGCCCGAGAGTGGGGCTGAACCCATGAGTTCTATATGAACTAGCATTGTCCTAACCCCTGGTTTCACACTGGTATATTGATCTGGGGTTGAACTTGGAGATTCAGGTAGTCACTGTTATACCTAGATTAGAGCAAACTGACTGGCTCTCGTGATGTTAGTGTGACAGATATTGCAATCCATTGTAATATTGTTGGGGACCATATTTTATTAAGTTTATGTATCATGGTGGTCCAAGGATTGTATGCAATGGGGGCGGGGGGTTACCACAACTCTTCCAGGAACCCAAAATAGTAGGGGATGATAAGGTGAATCACTTATGTTGCGAACATCTCCACAGAGATACCACCCCCTGAAGAGGCTTTCATATACTGGTTCAAACTGGGTTTTCCAGAGACCAACAGACCAAAAGAGGGCTTTTGATATAAAAAGGCTGGATTTAAATTTTCTCCTCCAGCAAATGGACAGGACCTTCAGTCAAAGGCGGGCCCCAACTCTTGTGGAAGGGTTGGAAAGACTTTTTCCCACTAGGACCCCATAAGATGGGAGACTCCTGGTATATTTAAAGATGATGTGTTTAAATCTGTTCATTGTTTTTATTATGTTTCATCTGTAACGTTTTTTCCTTAAGAATAAATGTGCTTGTTTGTATGGTAATTTGTAACTACTGTCAATACGCTGTTCATAGGCCTCTGAGAGAAAGCCTTTAGCCAGACTGACTTAATGGGCGTATCACAGTGTAAACTGTGCAGACTTAAAGCCCCCGGTCAGAAGGACAATGAGCAGGTGCTTTCAGGAGACCTGAGACCTGACTGGGCATTCCCGGAGTGGGCAACAGAGGAGGGGATACAGGTGCAGTTACTCTGAAACTATGACAGCTAGCACTTCAGAACAAATGTCACAGACTGTTTGCGTGTGAGGCAGTCAGGGTTGGTATCACAGTACTGCAGTATTTCTTATATGAAGCAAGATTATTTCAAGCATTTTGAATGGGTACTTAGATAAGTCTACAATTAAACTCCTTTTCCATTTTCTTGTGCATACAAATCTTGAGACTCAAAGATAATTTATAGGGTGAGAGAATTTATTTAGCAGTTCAGATAAACTTGACAGGTACTCCGTTAGCATGGCTGGAAGTTTAGAATAGAGTTGCTGAATATGTTTAGATAATGCTATGTTTTATATGTGGTCACTTTCTATTGCATAAATTTTCTGATCCAGATGTCCTTTTAAATATTGCTCCACCAGTGATTTGTTCATCTTAATGCATGCAAAATTATGGAGGTGCTCTTGTAGCTCCTTAGTTAAAGTTGCATTGTGGTTTCCACTTCAGGCAGATGCTAAATCCTTCAAAAATATATATTAGTCTCTCAGAAGCATTCAAAGTATCTCTGTTGCAACAAGATCAAGATCCTTGGATTTGGGGCATTGCACATGGGAAAGGAGGGAATCACTTAAAGGAGCCTTCTACAAATGGCCACCTTTGGAAATTTACAGGAAGGAGTCTTGTGATTCTGTGGGTCACTAAAGAATGTCAACAGGTGGCTGTCTGAAAATTGGTACCCCCCTTCTGAGACCACAGCTCAACAGCATCAGATTGAGGCTACAGTATGTGTAGGAGGGAGAGTAAAGGTAGATGAGGGATGTGAGGTGGAAGTATAGGGGAGGAAATCAGAAGGAAAGTCTGAATTGAACTTGAAGAGATTGGTGGAGCTAGCAGTGGTGCAGAAAGAATCTCCTTTGTACTATATTGTACTTGAAAGCTAGAGAAGAACTTTGGACCTCAATTCTTTCCCAATTTAAAAAATAGCACTTGGTATGCTTTATCAGGGCACATAGCTCTTCAGAAAATTCTACTGTAGCTGTCAGAGTTCAGGTTTTGTGTTCAGGTGTAATTGTAAAGGTGGTGTGTTCTTCATAACTTGGAAGCAAGTGTTTTTTGGGGGGTAAGGAGTCTAGATGTTTGGGTGATATGGCATATGCACCAAGACTGCCTTAATTAATGGTTTCCTTGGCTTTTTCAGTTTGTACCTAAGCAACATTAGCTGGAAAGTAATAAATTTTTGGAATGAAGAATATATTTTTTTTAGAATATTGAATAGTTCGGGTCATTTGTATACTACATTTCATGACAGGGGTGCACAAAAAGTCTTCTCCTTAAAGTTGAATTGATTAATTTGAGTTGTATTTTTCCATTGACACATTTATCCTTTCACATTTTAGCAAAAGCTATAGCATTTTGTTTTCCATTATATTTGTTGGAGAAATCCCATTTTGTCAAAATTGGCAACTAAAGGTTAAATGGCTGAGCCTTCTGAACCAACAATAAATGTGAACTAGAATCTCCCACTGTCCTCTAACACCCTACTGGGACAAGGGTTCAGTACTGACAAGAGTGTATGATAAATTATGGATCGGATGTCCCCGATACTCTTTAAGCCTTTGTTTTCAAAGTTTTCTAATTAAACTGATTTATCACGCAATTTAAAAGATGAAACACATAAAAAGAACTTGACCTGAAAACTGAATGTATTTTAAATTTTTTTGCAGTTATTGCAGAAGTTTTGTTTTAGATTATTTACATATCCAATACAATTTAAAACATACATTTAAGTGCTTTATTTAAAATGCCAGTTTAACAATATAAAACATATGCTGGATATGTAGTATACTTTAAATATCGAACCCCCTCTTCTCCCCCCGAAAAACACAACACAGACACTAAACCCGTTTGACCTCGTATGTCAATCAGAATGAAGTTTTCCTACAATTGCACAACGGGCTATTGTCAGTCTATAGTCCTAGTGTCTGTCTACCTTAATGCTGATCTCCACATCAATCATTTTATTGAAATAGAAATAAAGTATTGCAATGAAACATTGTCACTGGATAAATGTGTCCCAGTTGGAACATGACTAAAAGCCATCCCTTTGCCTGGGCGTTTATCTGACAGAAGCAGCTCATTACTCATGGTCACTGTTCTATTTCATTGGTTTTCTTCTTTAATTGAATAAATCAAGCACTAAAAATACCAATTGTTATATAATGTTTGCAATAATTTTGGTATTTTAATAACTTGTAGTATATCTTAGAGGGGTTATCTGAACAGTGGGGGAGAAACATTTAGCAATATATGAGCATTTTATTTATATATGCTGTATTTCACTAGCAGCTTTAGGAATGATGAACTTGAGTGTTTATGTACGGTCGGTTTCACGTCTTCTGTGCTTTTTGCATATTTTGAGGGACAGCTGCAACTTTTTTTCTTTTGTTTGAGTGGATCCTCCTACAAATGAGAAAATTGCTATGTAGCTAACTTTGCCACACGTTTTAAAACTGGGCATGAGTTTTGAGAATGCATTTATATGTATATTTCATATTTTCATGTTTCTGTAGAAACCTTGTAATACTTTGATCAGTCAGTGCTTGGTCTTTAGAGATATGTTTAAGATCTCAAGGATCATTTTGTGTTCATTATACAACTTTCTCTTTCAAGCATGTATAACTTGCCCCCATTTAAAATCTTTGGGTAACTAAAAATTGTATTGTTGGATAATTTACCAATAAAGTAAATGGGCATAGGAAATCCTGTAATTTTAGCACTTTTACACTTTAGGCACATAGTTTAAGGATAGCTTCAGGATGTGCAGGAGTGAATTAGGGAATGAGCATGAATCATAGGATTTTGGAACTACAGGATGTAGGCAGTACAGAGCCTGTGTTGAAGGAAAGAAAGTGACTAAGAAAATGCAGAAGGAGGTTGTTTAATAATAATCAGTTACTGTTTTTGTGAAAATAGTAAAAGAATTACTTTGTTTGATAGTTTAAAACAGATAGTAGATCAGATTCTTCTTCTTAGAGTGCTTTCTCATGTTGATTCCGTTCTAGGTGTGTGCGCTCCCATGTGCACAGTCGTCAGAGATTTTTGCCTGGTGGTATCCACAGGGTCGGCTGTGGCACCCCCTTGAGTGCCGCGCTCATGCTCTGGTATATTGAGCACCACCGGCCCTATGCCCTCTCAATTCTTTCTTACTGCCCATGACAGTTGGTCGGAGCACCTTGTCTTGCTTTGTAAGAGTGTTTGTGGTTCTTTAAAACCCATTGTCTATCTTCTTTGTATAACGTTCGTAGGTACTTAACCATTGAATAAAGTTTTGGGTTTGTTTGATAGTTAGAGTCCCGGCTGGGACTTCACCCTGAAGCAGGGCATGCCCTGTTCCCCCAGCTTCAAACCATGCTCGTCATGCAAGAGGCCGATGCCTATTAGTGATCCCCACGACAGCTGTTTGAAGTGCTTGAAAGGACAAGTGCAGAATCTGTTAAGAACTTTTGAGCGGGGTATCCACTTGAGGGCCCTCCTCATGGAATCATAGAATATCAGGGTTGGAAGGGACCCCAGAAGGTCATCTAGTCCAACCCCCTGCTCGAAGCAGGACCAATTCCCAGTTAAATCATCCCAGCCAGGGCTTTGTCAAGCCTGACCTTAAAAACCTCTAAGGAAGGAGATTCTACCACCTCCCTATGTAACGCATTCCAGTGTTTCACCACCCTCTTAGTGAAAAAGTTTTTCCTAATATCCAATCTAAACCTCCCCCATTGCAACTTGAGACCATTACTCCTCGTTCTGTCATCTGCTACCATTGAGAACAGTCTAGAGCCATCCTCTTTGGAACCCCCTTTCAGGTAGTTGAAAGCAGCTATCAAATCCCCCCTCATTCTTCTCTTCTGCAGACTAAACAATCCCAGCTCCCTCAGCCTCTCCTCATAAGTCATGTGCTCTAGACCCCTAATCATTTTTGTTGCCCTTCGCTGGACTCTCTCCAATTTATCCACGTCCTTCTTGTAGTGTGGGGCCCAAAACTGGACACAGTACTCCAGATGAGGCCTCACCAGTGTCGAATAGAGGGGAACGATCACGTCCCTCGATCTGCTCGCTATGCCCCTACTTATACATCCCAAAATGCCATTGGCCTTCTTGGCAACAAGGGCACACTGCTGACTCATATCCAGCTTCTCGTCCACTGTCACCCCTAGGTCCTTTTCCGCAGAACTGCTGCCTAGCCATTCGGTCCCTAGTCTGTAGCGGTGCATTGGATTCTTCCATCCTAAGTGTAGGACCCTGCACTTATCCTTATTGAACCTCATCAGATTTCTTTTGGCCCAAACCTCCAATTTGTCTAGGTCCTTCTGTATCCTATCCCTCCCCTCCAGCGTATCTACCACTCCTCCCAGTTTAGTATCATCCGCAAATTTGCTGAGAGTGCAATCCACACCATCCTCCAGATCATTTATGAAGATATTGAACAAAACCGGCCCCAGGACCGACCCCTGGGGCACTCCACTTGACACCGGCTGCCAACTAGACATGGAGCCATTGATCACTACCCGTTGAGCCCGACAATCTAGCCAGCTTTCTACCCACCTTATAGTGCATTCATCCAGCCCATACTTCCTTAACTTGCTGACAAGAATACTGTGGGAGACCGTGTCAAAAGCTTTGCTAAAGTCAAGAAACAATACATCCACTGCTTTCCCTTCATCCACAGAACCAGTAATGTCATCATAAAAGGCGATTAGATTAGTCAGGCATGACCTTCCCTTGGTGAATCCATGCTGACTGTTCCTGATCACTTTCCTCTCATGTAAGTGCTTCAGGATTGATTCTTTGAGGACCTGCTCCATGATTTTTCCAGGGACTGAGGTGAGGCTGACCGGCCTGTAGTTCCCAGGATCCTCCTTCTTCCCTTTTTTAAAGATTGGCACTACATTAGCCTTTTTCCAGTCATCCGGGACTTCCCCCGTTCGCCACGAGTTTTCAAAGATAATGGCCAAGGGCTCTGCAATCACAGCCGCCAATTCCTTCAGCACTCTCGGATGCAACTCGTCCGGCCCCATGGACTTGTGCACGTCCAGCTTTTCTAAATAGTCCCTAACCACCTCTATCTCCACAGAGGGCTGGCCATCTCTTCCCCATTTTGTGATGCCCAGCGCAGCAGTCTGGGAGCTGACCTTGTTAGTGAAAACAGAGGCAAAAAAAGCATTGAGTACATTAGCTTTTTCCACATCCTCTGTCACTAGGTTGCCTCCCTCATTCAGTAAGGGGCCCACACTTTCCTTGGCTTTCTTCTTCCTGCTTCATCCTGCATCCCTCCCACTTGGACCCCACTCCCAGCACCTTGGCATTGGTGCAGAGTGCACCGCCGGCACCAGGCCCCACCGGGCACTGTTCCCCCTCCGTGGTGCCCAAGAAGTGGCAAAAGAAGAAGAGCCCCTCGGCACCGGAAGGGAGAGGGGCTTCGGGCAAAGGACCTATGTCAGGCCACATGCCCACCCTGGAGCTTCACGAGGGTACTGCTGCAGTCAGACCCCCAAGCCCAGCCATGGATCTGCTTCCGACTCCCAGGAGCGGCAAGGGACCCTGGCTTCTCCTAGGGCCTTCATTGCCCTAAGCAGCCCTGGCGGCTAAAGAACAAGTATGCCGGCCACAGATGCCATGCCAGGTGTCAGACTCAGCTAAGACCTCAACATCCAAGGGCAAGCTGGTCATGGGGCCACCCCATTAAGGCAGGGGAGCATCCTTGGTCCCCGATTGCAGGCGTGGCTCCTCATTGCCACAGTCTAGGACACTGCCTCCGCATCCTCAGAAGGCCCACATCCCTGATGGTGTGCTTTCCCCCTACGAGGCATGGGACACTGGACTCAAAGCACCAGTCCCCATACCCTCGGTACCAACGAACTTCCCACCAGACGTCGCCAAGGCGCAGATCACCATCGCCTAGATGGTCTCATAGGCATCGGTCCCCACCAGTGCGGGATCGCTCCCAGTCACAACATCGGTCTCCACCTCCCCGGTACCGCTCGTCGGGCAAGCACTGGTCCTCGCCTTCTTCTCACCAATTGCTGATGAGGATCAGTCAGCAGCCTAAGGACTCCACAGCTCCACCCTGGTCACCAGAGGGGCAACGGTCCGAGTTGGACCAGGAGTTCACTCCCTCTCCAAGGAAGGGTAAATCACCGCCAACCCGCGAGACCAGTATGGCAGCCGCAGTGGTGGCATGGCTGCAGGGACAGTGGTCTGACCAATGGCCATACTGGAATCTGTGGGGTGTGCCTGTAATGCTGGTCCCGTATTCCCACCTTTGCTCCCTGGCCGCCCTGGACAAACTGCCCCTGGCACCACCGGCACCGAAGTCGGAACACAGTGCCGAGTCCAACTCAGGGACAGCACAGCAGGCTCCAACGCCTAAGGAGCCATCCCTAGAGAAAGAAGGGGAACCCGCCCCTTCCTCTGCGGTGTCTCCGGACGAAGCGGTAATGGTCCCCTCCCAAACTGGCAGTCCCCCTGACGACTTCAAGGAGCACAAGGCCCTCCTTAAAAGGGTGGATATCAATTTAAACTTGGAGATTGAGGAGTCAGCAGAGTCCGATGACCTCTTTAATGAGATATGTCATCCTCCACCCCGGCCTGGGTTGCGCTGCCCGTCCACCCAGGGGTCTTTAAGATTGTAAAATTGCTGTGGCAGACCCCCTCTTCCATTCTGCCTACTTCTAAAAAGGTGGAAAATAAGTACTACGTCCCTGCAAAGGGATCTGAATATCTCTACATGCACCCTCTAGCAGGGTCATTGGTCATGTCCACTGTTAATGAAAGGGACAGGCAGGGACAGGTGAGTGGCACGCCAAAAAGCAAAGATGCCAAGAGATTGGATTTATTTGGCAGGGAAATTTATTCAATGGCAAGCCTTCCATTTTGGGCGTCTAACCACCAGCCCTGTTAGGCAGGTACAGTTTTAATCTGTGGGACTCCCTTAGCAAATTCAGGGAGGCCCTCCCGCAGGACCGAGCCCAGGTATTTGCCACTTTAGTGGAGGAAGGTGAAGCGGTAGGAAAAGGTGCCCTCCAGATGGCCTGGGACGCTACGGACTCAGCAGCCAAGGTTGTCGCCTCTGCAGTGGTAATGAGGTGCAGCTCTTGGTTGCAGTCCTCCAGGTTATCCCAGGAGATGCAGACCACCATTCAGGACTTCCTGTTTGAGGGAGCAGGGCTCTTCCTCTGTGCTCACGGACGCAAGGCTCCATGGCCTTAAAGACTCCCGTGCCACCCTCCACTCCTTGGGCCTTCATACCCCTGAGTTGTTCTGTCCTCTGCCTCCCCAGTCTAGGTCCTGAGTACCTAAGGAAAAAGGACAGAGACAAGGGTTTAAGCAGTGACACTGGTCGTCTTCCCATTCATCTCCTCAGCCTGGCACTTCCAGTAACAAAGGAAGCCAGAAACAGGCATTTTGAGGGTGCGCACGAGGACTGCGCCCAGTCACATCCCAGGATCCACCCTCCTACTCTTTCCTCAACCACCTGCGCCCCTTCCAGTCGGCCTGGTCACGGCTGACCCTGGACCATTGGGTGCTTGACATAATATCTTCAGGTTACACCCTGCAGTTCGTGGCTGACCGTCCCTCCCATCTTCCTTCCCCGTCACTCTTGAGGGACCCTTCTTACAAGCAACTCTTCGTTCAAGAGGTCAAGAACCTACTGCACCTGGGGGCAGTGGAGGAGGTCCCTCAAGACATGAAAGGGAAAGCTTTCTACTCCCAAAAGCAAAAGGGGGCCTCAGACCCATTCTGGATCTGTGTCACCTCAACAAGTCTCTCAAGAAGTTGAAGTTTCGCATGGTCTCCCTGGCCTCCATCGTCCCCTCCCTGGACCTGGGGGGACTGGTATGCCACCCTTGACTTGAAGGATGCATATTTCCATTTTCCTAGGACACAGACTCTTCCTCCATTTTGTGTTGGGCCAGTGCCATTTCCAAGTCACTGTGCTGCCCTTCTGTCCCTTCAGCCTGAGAGTGTTCACAAAGTGCATAGAGCCAGTGGCTGCTTACCTGAGGCGTTGAGGTGTTCAAATTTACCCATACCTTGACGACTGGCTAATAAACAGCCGGTCCTGAGATCCGGTGCGGCGGCATCTCTATCTCCATCCCCATCAGTGACCCACATCTTTGATGCCTTGGACCTGCGGTGGAGAGCCTACCTGGGCGATCTCAGTATGCAAGGTCATTGGCCTAGTCACGACCGCTCCCTACACATCAATGTCAGGGAGCTCAGAGCCGTTAACTTGGCCTGCCAAGCCTTCCTACCTCACATAAAAAGCAGGGTGGTTCAGGTCCTGACAGACCGTACAGAGGCTATGTTCTATATCTACAAGCAACCAGATCATCTGCTTTTTTGCCAAGAAGCCCTCAGGCTTTGGGACTTCTGTGTACAACACAACATACATCTCATAGCCACACACCTCCCTGGGGCCAATTGCCTCAGCAGGACCTTCTCTTCTCACCATGAGCGGTCCTTCCTTCCACAAGTTGTCAGCCTCGTCTTCCAGAGGTGGGGGACTCCCCGGGAGGACCTGTTCACATTCAGACAGAACAGGAAGTGCCATGTTTTCTGCTCGATTCAGGGGATTGACAGAGACTCACTGTCAGATGCTTTTCTGCTCCCAAAACAATGGTAGTCTTCTGCATCCGAACCTGACGGCGCTACACCTGGCGGCTTAACTGTTGCATGGTTAAATGTGGAGGAGCAGAAGTGCTCGGCCAGTGTCCAATAGGTCCTGTTGGGCAGCAGAAAGCCCTCCACCAGAGCAACTTACCTGACCAAATGGAAGCGGTTCGCTTGTTGGTCCTCAGATAAAGGCATTCGGCCCAAGCGGGCCTCGCCGCAATTAATCCTGGACTACCTTTTGCATCTCAAGCTCCACGGCCTGTCCCTTTCATCTATTAAGGTCCTCCGGCTTCCTGTTCTCTCCTTCTCCTTTCCTGGAAGGTCACATTCTTGGTTGCAATAACATCTCTGAGTCTCTGAGATTAGGGCGCTTACCTCGGAACCACTCTTTACGGTCTTTTACAAAGACAATGTCTAGCTGTGACCATACCTGGCTTTCTTGCCACAGTTTCATGTGGGCCAGGACATTTACTTACATGTCTTTTTTCCATAGTCACATAATTGAAGAAGGAGAATAGGTTGCATTTCCTAGATGTCAGGAGAGTGCTAGCCTTCCACTTTGAAAGAACCAAGCCATTCCACAAGTCGATGCAATTGTTCGTCATGGTGGCTGACAGGATAAAAGGTTGTCCAGTATCTGCTCAAAGAATTTCTTCTTGGATCACTGCCTGCATTCGCTGCTGCTGCAATCAGGCAAAGGCGCCCCCTCCTGCATTCATAACCGCCCATTCAACCAGAGCGCAAGCCTCTGAGGCAGCTTTCCTACCCCAAGAGCCTATCCAGGACATCTGTAGGGCAGCTAACTGGTTGCCCGTCCACACATTCATGTCCCATTACACACTTACCCAGCAGGCCTCGGATGATGCTGGCTTCGGTAGAGCAGTGCTGCAAGCCACAAGACCGTGAATTCTGAGCCCACCTCTGAGGATACTGCTTGTGAGTCACCTAGAATGAAATGAACATGAGCAAGCACTTGAAGAAAAAATGGTGACCTACCTTTTCGTAACTGTTGTTCTTCGAGATGTGTTCTCATGTCTATTCCATTACCTGCCCTCCTGCCCCTTCTGTCAGAGTTGCTGGCAAGAAGGAACTGAAAGGGCGTGGGACCAGCGGTGCCTAATATACCAGCGCATGAGTGCGGCACTCAAGGGGGCGCCACAGCCGACTCTAGGGATACCGCTAGGCAAAAATTTCTGATGACTATGGATGTCAGTGCGCACACCTAAAATGGAATGGACATGAGCAATACGTCTCGAAGAACAACAGTTATGAAAAGGTAGGTAACAATTTTTTACTCTTACTCAGCTTTAATTTTTTTTCATTGCTTTAATGAAAGTATTTCCATAGCATAGTAGTTTGCATTAATTCATTCTTCTAACTGAGTAATTATTATAAAATAAATTGTAACCTTAAACTCATAAAACCCAGTAAATTTAGATTTAGGGTTGTCCCAGATCTTTAATGCTGCTCCTTAGCATACTACTGGATATGGGAATTTTTATTGCAAGATTACATACTCCCTTATAATTATGGACTAATTTTTGAAGATACAATAAACAGCGTATGAAATATTTATATCAGATAATGCACGTAAATAGGTTTGAAGAGTTAGAGTTTAAACTCTTTCTTTGGAGTTCTTAACACTTATTTGAACTGAATCCTAGAGAGAGAACTTAACTGACATAAATATAACAACTATTGTGGAAAAAGTGGCTTTTGAAAATTAAATGTAGAATGTAACAGCAGAATTCTGAAAGGATCAAGGCAACTCAGTTCTGTGTGATTTTGTTGCTTATCTAGAGCCTCCATATATAGGCCAGTTGTAAATTGCTAGTACTTGCCCAAAATGCGAGACTTAAGATGAAGTGACCAAAGAGTGAGTTGCACACACAGTTCAAAAAGATACAATTCTGCCATGGAAAGCAGCTAAGAGATTGACAAATGGATTTACATTAAATATAAATAGGATTGATATATTGCTTTCATTTTTTTACCCATATAGTTACTTTCCAAGGGACCCAGATCACTCGTACATTTTTGCACATACACAGAGAAGCAAATAAATTAGAAAACAGGATGTTTATGTGTCTCTGGAGACCAGAATACAGCATCTAAGGAATTCACAATTAAGTTATACCGTAGCCATGCTAATGACTTGTTTGGATCACTTCATTAATAGAGAGTAGGTTCTTGGTATGTTGGGCATGACAGTTTTGAAATTTAGCCAATTAAAAAGTTAACATTAGTTTCAGGCACCACAGTGTTTCTATTTTAAAGTTTTTCTCTCCCCTGTTGCTGTGTGAAAGACCCACAAAGAGGAGAAACTGCCTATGCAGAAAGTGCATATAAAAGCACAAAGTATATGTATGAGTGAATAGGGGCTATAGGGAAAAAATCTTTCTCTATTCTAGTTTTAGTAATCATAGGTTACATCTAACAGTAGCTTTTTAAAAAAAAATCAAGTGAGTGGAATTTTTTTAATTGACTGCTTTCAGTAATTTAGCTGTTAATCTAAGGCTCAGTTTACATACCAACTATGTATATTCTGCAGTTG
Source organism: Chelonia mydas (assembly GCF_015237465.2). NCBI lineage: Eukaryota > Metazoa > Chordata > Testudines > Cheloniidae > Chelonia > Chelonia mydas. Next base: position 23,538,638 of record NC_051252.2, on the reverse strand, counting down.
CATTAGCTTGAGCCAGTAAGCGATTTTTTCCCCATTCAAATATCAATGAAAGTATGCATATTTGGCCACAAGCTGTTTTTAATAGGATGCTTAAGTGCATAATAGTACACAAATACAATATTTTCTTCTCCTTACTAAGGATAATTATCTTAAAAAGTATAAATATTAATCATTGAGAATAGTAGGACTTTCACCATTTGGCTTTTCTTGCAATGTGAAACTCACTGCTCTTTACAGAAAGCCAGAGAAACTGGACTTTATGCAGGGAAATGACTACGGGCTTAGAGGAAGAGAAAGGAATATCCTGCACCCAAAGCCCACAAAACAGGCTGAAGCCCCTCCATGGTTGCTACCCTAATCTGCTGGTTGGAATATAGTCAGCTGTCCTTCTGCAATCCATACCTGGAGGTTTTGAGCCATGTAATCATAAATTCAGTAGCCCAACAACCCCATCTGAGGAAGTCTTTTGCGGTCTTTTATCGATCATCACTACCACCACCACTGTGGCTTGAGGTGCAGAGGCCTCTGGGCAGTTGCACTGCCTGCAACCTCCCCTCATGGCAATCAAAAGCAGCACTTGTGTAGTGCGGAGGGCCTTGTGATGGCTCTTCAAGTGAGTGGATATTTCCTTACAGTTGCAGTGTTTAAATACCTAGAAACAAGGGTGGCAAATGCCACAGAAATGCCTATAAATAAAACTAATGCTAAATATGATCTCCTTTATGCAAAAGACAACATAAAAGTTATCATGTAAAGCAGAACATAAAGTTTTAAATAAATGTCTTGACAATAAAGCTTTGTGATCTATTCTGGTAGAGTGGGCTTTAGTCCATACTGTTTGCATATGCAGTTGAGCAGTTAGTAATTTGTCAGGAGCTGATCTCAGTAGAGATTAGACATTAAACTATGAAATAAACTATTTGTGAGGCACCTACAGATTACAGATGTATACTGTATATTGAAAGCAATAAAAAGGCAGATCAAACAGGTCTTAAATTGTCCGACTAGCACCTTTGGTACTCCAAAGAACACTATCAGAAATCAATAAACTGTTACTCCCTCAATCTAACAAGAATATAGTTAAACTGCTATTCCATGTCCCTTCTCCAAAATAGAGCAATTAATCTCCTCATCTATACTTGGAATGGGAATATTTTATACCATTCTAGAATTATTCTTCTGGTTTTCATCCATTCTAAAACACTATTTTTGAATGTATCAGAGGGGTAGCTGTGTTAGTCTGGATCTGTAAAAGCTGCAAAGAGTCCGCTTATGCTCCAATATGTCTGTTAGTCTATAAGGTGCCACAGGACTCTTTGCTGCTATTTTTGAATGGTTTATGCCAATGGTAAAATTCTCATTGTGCTTAATAATTATTTTGTGTAATTTTCTAAGCTGTCAAGAAAAATCTAACCTATTCCCCTTTACCATGTTTCTGTTTATAATAGAATTTCAGTCTGTATCAGCAGTTTTATGAAGGTGCCTTGATTGTCACCAATAAATATTATTTGTGAATGAAATGCACTATGTCCCGCCATCTCAAATAATTCTTGATTTGCAGTCAAATCTATGGAGAACTTCTCCTGTCACACACATGTTGGATGAATAAACAATTTCTGAGTTTCATTAAAGCAAGCCACGGGAACACAAATATTTAGGCTTGGCAGAATTCAATTTTTTAAAAAATAATGTTGACAGATAAGGCTGATTATTTTTAAACATTTTTTAAGATTTTTATTGACTTAAATTTTCACAGTTTTGGATAATTGTTGGGGGGCAGGCAAGTATTTAATGACAGCAGACATTGAGATTTAAAAACTTAAAGCTTTATAACTCTTAAAACAGATATTTTCAACATATAAAATACACAAATTAAATATTCTTAAATCAATAAATTTTTATTGGTTTGTGTGTGTGTGTATGGTAAAACTGACATTTACCAACATTTATTGATTTAAAAATCTAATCCTTCCAAGCCTACAAATGTAGATACTGTTATTCCAAAATAGCATAAACACAGCAAGGTTAAAATAAAAAGGGTAAATGTGACATTTTCAGTACATTGCTGAATTATGATAATTTACAATCAATGCACGCTTAAGTTAAATTTGAAAACAAAACTTAAAGAGCTCCACAAAACTCAATAGATATAATTCTAATATGGGCAGTGCTCTCTGCTTTGACAGTATAAAAAATGCACTTTAGGGTTGCTTTTGAGATGAACATATGAATGGTGTGAAAACATGAAATCCTTAATGTGTAAAAAAGAATGCAGTTTTAATGGAAGAATATGCAATTACCTGCACAGTGTAGATCATATCAAAGTTACTTTTTTTTTTACTTGAAACGTGCAATAAAAAGCACCATAGCCTGTAATTAAAAGTATATTTTTAACTAATCTCAAGAATTGTGAGTGTTGAGACTCATAAGTGTATACACATACAATATTCTATACCAGAGTAATGCTTGGAAACAAGAACTCTGTCAGGAAAGAAATACATAAAGAGAATGGGTAGAGTGGCCTTAATTACTTTTTCCTTTTGTTTTTGGGATCTCAGATACTCTTTTATATCAAATGACGTGTTTGTTTTTTCTTTGATGCACTGAAAATAAAAAGGAGTTCGGGTTGTGCTGCATACAAGCACGTGGAGCCATGGGAAATTCCATTATGTAAAACAGTTTTGTGTTGTGTTAAAAATAAATCAGGTGTAGAAATGTTCTGTTTGAAATAGTGTTTGAGACATAACTAAGGGAAAAGCAATTCATTTTTGTAGTTAATGTACACTGTTAGAAAATGTTGATTGGGCAAAATTTATGCTCAATATTATTAAAATAATGCAAGTCTGTTAAAATGCATGTGACTTCCTTTGCAAGCTTGCTGTGTTAATGACAAATGAATGCCAACAAAACATTTTCATCTAAAAATGTTCCTTATGTCCTGTTACTTATAATATTGTTTCACTTTAGAAGCATATTTGGTAATTCTATGGTAATTCTACCATAGGTTTACATATTATTTCACTTGATTATTTTTTTTTGTTTGTTTTATTCTGTTAAGTTAGTCTGCTGATTTGCATGAAAAATGACTAACCTAACCTCATTCCTTGTATTCTTTTCTTTGAAGTCGGGTGATTAAGACAGACATGGAGTTGGAAGTTCTGCGGTACACCAATAAAATATCCAGTGAAGCTCATAAAGAGGTAATGGATCCTTTACTGTTAATAATTTTTGCTCTTAGTGTAACTGTAGTATTCAGAAAATGTTCCCATCAACCTGAATTGCTTAGTAATGAAATAATGGAAGAGTTGGATAGAAAGAGGAGGATAATAGCCCTCCTATTATAGCCCTATAATACACCTTACATTGTCCTTGAGCTCACTGGCTCACTTATGATGTGGAGGAAATGAAGTTTTTGGGGGGCAGGAGGCTGGAGTGTCAGTGGATGGTAACTGTTTGCAATCTATGTAGTTACTATGTTCAGGTATACTCCCATGCACTTGTGGAGGAGGCCAACAGGTTTCTAGCCTGTTCCATTGTGAGGTCAGAATTTTGGAGGCTGTGCACAGTCTGCATAGTCCGGATTGCTTGTAGCCTGAGACAGTCAGCAGTTGCTCTCTGTGAGAGTTTTTCATTGCCTTTGGTAGAGAATATTGATCAGCTCACCAGAGGATGAGCCCCTCATTGTTGAGACTGTCAGATTGGGATAGGGCAAATGCCCGCCCATGCTCGGTTGAATGTCAGGAGGAATTTTAGCTCAGACCCACTGTTTCAGTTGAGGTCTTTGGGAGTGAGTCTGTCTCAGTTGCTAACTTCACACAACACTGGGCCAGCAGTAAGACTTTCAGTCAAAGGCCATAAGTTGTTGACATTTTTATACTATTATAGCATGTGAATTTCTTCTCTGAGGAGAGAAGTCAATGACAGACTCCAGTGAAGCCTGCCACTACATGGTTGCCTGGTCTTAATTCTCCTCTCGGTTCTTAATTTAATTCACTTGCAGCCAGGAGTTTTAGCATAATGTTCCCCCTCTTGGAGCCTAATTTATTAAGTCCACACAAAATATACAGTTCTTTTGGCCCTTACAGTCTGAAACCCTTCTTTCGTCCTCATTTCCCTTACTTCCGAATTTCAAACTCCTCCCCTGTCTGCTGCCCAGTTCCCTCTGATTATCCCTGCTTTGGCCTCATAGCCCCTCTGAAGAGACTTTCTCATAGCTCTTTTCCTAGCCCCACTCCCTGGGCCCAAATGTCTTTTGCCTTTGGGACACGGTCTCCAGAGTGCTCCTTTCTGGAGTGCTCTTGACTCCTGGGAGACTTCCCTAGACCAGGGGTTCTCAACCTTTTCCCCCCCCCCCAGGGCAAGCCCCCCCCACCCCAACATTCTATAAAAACTCCACAGCTCATGTGTGCCACCAGAACTGGTTTTCTGCATAAAAGCCAGGCTTGGCATTAGGGGGTAGCAAGCAGGGCAATTGCCTGGGGCCCCAAACCACAGGGGACCCCGCAAATCTAAGTTGCTCAGACTTCGGCTTCAACCCCAGGTGGCAGGGTTCAGGGCCCTGGGCTTCAGCCCTGCACAGCAGGGTTTCAGCTTTCTGCCCTGGGACCCAGTGAGTCTAACACTGTCCCTGCTTGGTGGACCCTCTGAAACCTGCTTGGCCCCCTAGGGGGCTGTGGACCCCTGGTTAAGAACCACTGCCCTAGACCACTAATATCCTGGCTGGCCACAGCAGAGCCTCCTTTCTCCTCACTCTAGGATCCCTCTTTGAGCTAAGAGCACTTATTTTTAATTCTCAGCAGGTGATCACTTGATTCAAGCACCTGATTATCATCCTCCTTTTAACAGTTCTGTCCTTTCTGAGATTTTTATCTCTAGCAGCTAGCTGCCTAAAACCTTCATAATAAAGGCAACGATCAATGAAAGAAAACTGCTAAAATAAAATATCTCAATGAACGTCTTCGTTTCAGATAACAAAATCCAGATGTGGAATCTCTTGTGGGGAGAAAAACCACATGTCAACTTCAGTTACTTTTTTCAGTGACTATAGTATTGTAATTAAATTTTTGTAAAGCTGTTCCGTAATTCACTTCCTTCCGTGTTTTACAAAAGTGAACCCAAATCCAACAGAGCTTTCACAATTAAGTTTTGACTTGGTAGTATTTTGATTATCCATGTCACTTTATTCAGGTACACTTAAAACTACTGAGCTTATTTTATTGCATGAAATTGAAACTATTCATAACTATTAAAATAATAATATAGTTTGATTTCTAACCTGATTTTTCATATATTTCTAATTATATTTTAATATAGATGTATAGGTAAATGATGTATATAATATATTTTTAAAATATAGGTTCTCTGAAAATCAGTCATAAGTGATATTATCTTAATATACCTTCTTACTAAGAAAGTCCCATGTTAATATGTATCCCATAGGTCATGAAGGCAGTAAAAGTGGGTATGAAAGAATATGAGATGGAGAGGTAAGAGCTCCTCTTTCTGCATTTTTGATAAAAATAGAAAAAAGTATTTATGTTAACAGTAAAAGCAACAGTTGAGGAAAAGCAATATTGTTGACTGAAGGGAGATTGAGAGCTCATTGCTGTTTCAAGATTGTGTTTGAAGCATTATTTTTATTATTTACCAGAGGCATTTGATCAGTTTCAGCCATGCCTTTGATGGTGGTTGATTATCTTTGGATATGATTTAGTGCAGAATAATTCTGTTCTTAGACTTTCTGTAATTTACAGAAACTTTACAAAATAGCCAGTATTATTGCTTGAATGTATCCAATAAAAGTTTTAGGGGTAAACATTGCCATTATGCCTGTTATGCTTACAGGGCTACATATGAGTATTTGAGGCGCTCATAAAATGTTCCGAGGTGCTCAGTTACATTTCAGCTACAATTAGAGGCAGCCCTGCTTACCCTATGAGTTTCACTATGCTTGACCTGTGGTGGAAGGATGAGGGGCTCATCCTCTTACTCTCACATTAGCTAGTGGGTATTATCACATTTCTTGAGACGAATCATTTGGAGTACTGTGCATGTACCTATGTATTCACTAATAACATGCACTATGTGGTACATTATTTCTGTCTTTTGACCTTGCCTGAAACCATAATGAAGCTTGTCATACAGTATACTAGGAATAATGTAACAAATGAAATCTGAAGCTAGAAGGCAACAGTGTTTACCAAACCACCGAAAGAAAAGGTGAATTTGAAATGGGAGCATTTTAGGATGGTACCAGATTTAGAGTACTGGACAGCCACTTAAACAAGGGATTGACTTCTGTTAATTGAATAGACTAGTGGCATGTCTAGATATGAAGGTGATAAATTTTCAACTTCTTTATCACAAGTTTCATCCATTACTCATCAGCAATGTAACTGTCCTCAAAATTGCTTTATAAAAATGTCCATTGTAGCAATAATATTTACACAGTGCTTTCCATCTTCAAAGTACTTGCAAATTGTGAGATATTTTTCAGACGTCTTTCTTGACAGTTGTCTGCAGATTCCAGAATGACTTGTATTTTGCTATACTACAGAGGTCAATTGCAGGTAAAATAAGGAAGATCAAGAGAACTTGATATTTGATATCTTTAAGAATTGGGGCATAAGGCCTCTAATTCTACTGAAGAGTAAACAATATGGGCAAGCATATTATTTAGAAAGTTATTTCTAAATAATACAATATTTTAATAAAATGTACCTGCTTTATTGAATATGTGTTAAACTGTTTTGCTGAGTACAATTACATATCCTGCAAAATCTAACGGGGAACAGCTCATAATGTGTGAGCCTCAGCCTCTCAAACTCTGTTGACCCATTCCCAACTGTAAACACCTACAGTAAAATTCTGGCTCCACTGAAGTCAGTGGGAGATCTATGAATGCCTTCAGTAGTGCCAGGATTTCATTCCTAGCACCTTTGAACATTATGATTCTGGTAATCCAGTCTTAAAACTGCATGAGGGATTCAAATACACACTCTATATTCCAGGGCAGAGCTTCTCGTTTCTCACTTTTCTCTGTAGCTAGCTTCTCCCATACATTGCCATTTTCAACAGATTACTTGCTGATGATGATAAAAAGGGATGTAGGCAACTGCCTATTAAACCCTTTTAAAATTGCCTTCTGTTCTTCCATTTTGATACATAAGACTTTTTGAAAGAGGTTGAGGTCATTCTATGATGAAAGGGGTCTCAGTGGGCTACCTGTATGATGTCGGCCTTTGTTATCACACTGGATAACTACAGTTAGAACTTGAGCTTCCACTATTATGCAGAATATCTTGCATGCTTCAGCTTTCATCATCTGATCACTATTCCAAAAAGAAGAAGGTGAATAATTTTAAAAATTTCTGAACCCTTTTGGGTAAGAGGCATGTCAATGAAGTATAAGGAAATACAATTTTAGAAAGAACCCATGAGATTACTCGGACTGCATGAAATACACCAGTTAATATAGTCTCATATATGAAACGTCAAAGAATTTTAAAAATGTGTATAGAAAGATATCAAGAACATACACAGTGGCCTTTTAAGCTGTTGATTCTGTTATTCAGCAACAAGCAGCTTGCATCCTGCAACTTAATCTATCAGAAATATATACCTTAGATAGTAGCACAGATTCATTGCTATGTAAGTTATCAGAATTATCATCAAAGCAGATCAAACTTTCTTTAAGAGAATAAAGAAGTTTGTCTGCTTGAAGAAGTTATTTTTCACTCTCCCACACCCTCATCCAAGGAATTTAGTTGTCACTCTGATGGCTTTCTGAACTATTTTTGCCAAATTCCACCTTTGTGTACACATGCACAAATCCAATCAATGGCTGTAGGTTTTGTGTGAAGATGTTTGAAAACAGACTCTGACCCTTACATATATATGTCTTGGAAAACTGCTTTATAAAACACTTTTTTCATATTGCTTTACTGTGTGTGTACCTGTGTGAACACACATGATCTACACCTGCCTTCTTGCAGGAGGAGTGGGGTAGCCATGCTAGCTCTTTTCCCCTCCTTTCAGATCCTGAGGGGTTGTCTTTCCCTTGGTATTTTGATCAAATATCCCTCCCTCTGAGATGTAGGGGATAGCAGAAAGTTTTATAATAGTCTAGAAAACTTCTTATATAATAAGCAATATAAAGAGAGTATATTTCCATTTCTATGATTTTTGGATCATTCTCTGAGAATTAATTGGAAGGAAGTATAGTAAATCATGGTAAACTCTCTAGATAATCATCCTTTTTTATTACTAGGGTGGAAAGCTAACTTTATAAATATGCTGAAAATATTCTGTATGATTAAGGCTTAGTGAATGATGTTAAACCAGTAACACATTAGGACAGAGGTATATCAAAATATCAGCATATTTAACTTCAGGCACAGTCAACCCCCCTTTTTTCAACTTGTTCTTTAAGTTTAATAACTGATCAGTTAACTTTAGAGAGACAGTCATGCCAATTATCTACAAATAGTGATTCAAAGCATGCTCAGTTGAACATAAAACTGTTTCTGTAGATCATGCTTTGGATTTGCTCTGGCATTGTTAATTAATCATTGTGATTATCTGGTATTTTAATTGAAAAAGCTCTTTACGATCAAGTTGTAGTACAGCCAATACATTATGTTGAACTACAACAAAAGGTTACCAGAGATCTGTTTAGCATGGGAGGAAACGTGAGGAAGTAATAAAAGCCCAGCAGTTCAGTCAAGCTGTTCTACATTAGTGTACTGTATCTATAAAACTATTTCAGCTGAAAGTGCTAATTAGGAAGCTATGATTATCTATTTTATCACCTTTTGAAATTATGCCAGTATCTGACCTTTCCTATGCACCCATCCATGTTCACTAGCCTCCAGTTACTGCTTTTCATCTGTTGTTTTTGTTTGGTTCATAATTTGACTTTGTAAATATTAAACTTTGTCCCTCTTATAGTTTCTATTTCTTATGGGAAGAGAAGGACAATTTGATATCTTTCTTTTTACTTTATATTCTGTCAGTTTGATTTGATCATAAAACAGTACAAAAATGCGTTGCTGTAATAGAGGAAGCATGTAGAGAAGAACCAGTCTACTTTATCATAAGCGCAATCCTATTAGCTGTTTTGTGTACTGATTTTTTTTCCCCTTTTCCTTTCTGCATGTTGTCCATTTTGCTTGTAAGCTCCTCAGACCAAGGACCTATCCGGGTCTATATCTGTAAAGTCCCTAGCAAACACCCTTCTGTGCACATTAAATTATAGTGTACTCAACATTGCTCCTGATAACAGGACAGATTATGTCCAGGACAGAATAATTATGTCTAATTAATTAAAGACATAACCTGAAGGTAGGACTTGGATAGTTGGATACCAGTTTATGTAGCCACCTCTGAATCCTTTGTAGCTGTGGAGACCAGGAGGATTGCAAAGCTGTTGTGCAGACAGCTTTAGGCTAGATTGTACTCTAGGGTCCTAATCCTGTCCTGAAGTGTGTGTGGGCACAGTTCCCAATGAAATATGGGGAGACAGATTGTGAGGAATGAAAGAAATTTGATTGATCCTACCATTTTGATCTACCACTGTTAGTTCAAATTATACCCTTAGTGGCACAAGAGCTGAGTACTGTCATATGCTTTGTATGAGGGTCATTTAGCAGGGAGCTGCCATCGCCATAAGTCTTCTGTGGAAGTTATTGGATGTGGATATATTCAAGGATGAGTAGACGCTGAATTGTATTGCACATTCCCTTCCAGAATCAGCATAATAAGAAAAGGCTGCCAAACCTTTCAAGAGACAGCTTTGTCCAATGGATAGAGCACTGGACTCGCACTCTGGAAGCTTCAGTTTTATCAGGCCCCCCCCCTTCTCCCTTAGAAATTTTTCCCATGGTACACACCACCAGTCACTGTGCAGCCATCCCTGTTGTGGTTGCTGATCCTGCGGATTCTCCACCACACTCAGCGTCTGCCTGCTCAGGTGCAGTCTCACTCCCAATCCCTGAGAGAGGACACAGGCTGGAAGTGGGGCAAGGCTGGCAGAGCCCTGGTGTAGGAGCTGGCCGCAAGACAGCTGATAGGAGGAGCAGCGCTGGCCACCCCACTGCCTGGTGCTTTGGCTTTTGAACCCTCTGTCATGACAGAGGGTCGGCAGAGCCAAACCTGATGGGGGGGGCCAGAGCTGCTCCTCATCACCTCTATGAATGATGTGTACCTCCCATAACGTGTGATATGGCTGCCGGTGCCAGTGGATTCTAGTACCAGTTCTGCTACTGATCTGGTGTGTAAACTTGGATGAGTCACTTCATCCATCTGTCTCTCTCTCTTCCTCTATTTTCCCTCCTGCAAATTTTGTCTGCCTTGTCTACTTAGACTTTGAACTCTTTTGGGGTCAGGGTCTGTCTCTAAATCAGTGGTTCTCAAACTTTTTTTTCCGCAGATCATTTGAAAATTGCTTAGGGTCTTGGTGGACTACTTAATAATCTTTCCAAACGTTGTTTGTACCCTTAGCTAACCATTGTAAAGCACTTTGGATAAAAGCGCTATATAAAAAAACCTTAATAATAATAAACATTTTTTGGTTCTACAAATAAAAGCACACAACTCATATTTTAATATTAGTAGTCTTAGCTTTCTAGTGCGATGGACGTACCCTCTCTCCCCCACCACGGCAGCCCCCTAGCTGGGGCTGGGAAGCAGGGGGGACTCCCCCTCTGCGGCAGCCACCAATCTGGGCTGGGAATGCGGGAGGTTTCTCCCTCTCTCCCCCACTACAGCAGCCACAGAGCTGAGGCTGGGAAGGAGGGCCGTCTCTCCCAGGCAGCTGCAGCCCTGGAGCTGGGAAAAGTCACCTCTTTCTCTGGCCCCTGCAGCCCTGCAAGTTCCAAATTCCCCCCACCCTCTCTTCTCACCCCACTGCCCCCTCCCACTTACCCCCTATTCCCCCCAAGGCTACCACCTCACCGTACATGTGTGTCTTCTCCAGGGTCCAGGCACCTAATTAGTGGAGCCAGGCCTGTGCAGCTCCACTAATTAGGTGGGTGGCCCTTCATTCTCTCATATCCGAACTATCCGCGGACCACCTGAATGGAGCTCGCGGACCACTGGTGGTCCACGGACCACAGTTTGAGAACCTCTGCTCTAAATGCTTGTACAGTGCCTAGCACAATGCGGCTCCGGTCTCATTTGGGGCGTCTAAGTGCTACTATAATAAAAATAAGAAGAAATAAGCTTAAAAGTAAAGATAATTAAAACCCACTGTCTCATGGCAGTGACATTAAGAATAAAATACTGAGAAGATTACTAGAGAGATTTTTCTTTCCTGGCTTGCAGTATTTACAGTATATTTCTACTCCCTACTCCACTTCACAGCTTGACAAACGGATTTGAGTTCTTTATCCTATATTCTTTTCAGTGTTGTCCCTGATTTCCAAGTCAGAGTTTAGACTATGAGATGAGTTGCTGTCATATCTGTCAATGTTAAATTTCCCCTATCTGTGAAGAATTGCAAGCACTTTCACGGATTACAGCTCTCATCTTTTATTTATCTCTCTCTTCTGCTTCGCTGGAACAAACTGAAATGCTATTTCTCTAGAAAAGGGACCCATTTTAGTTTCCTTTGGGTATTTCCATTTTGCCAAACAGGGATTCTGGATTTTCTACTTTCCACCTTTTAGTTGCTTTTGTTCTTTGAATGTTCCGGGGAAATCGTATTGCTCACTACAGCAATTGATCGCTAAACTTTTTGTATTTAATTTTTCATGCTAAGCTCAATTTACAAATTTTGAATTTCATTTCGGGTAGTCTAGTAATTCCTCAACGTGTTTTATGTACGTGCTTAGTAAATAAAAATGACCTCATTCCATTTACTTACAACAGACGTAGCACAAAAAACCCCACAATTTCTAGAAGATTGAGGAACAGGTAAATTCAGCTGATAATAGCTTCTGATACAGGAACAGATGTTACATTGTTCCATGACTGTCAATGGACTATGTATCTTACAGTTAGGAGTTGTTAGTACTGTGGAAGTGGCATGGAGGCATTTTGGTCCCTAAAACTGTTGAAAACTGTAGGTGTCCTGTTGTATAATTTGTAAAGATTGTGCATGTACCCTCCCACCCCCTGTTTTTTCCTCTTGTGGGATGTATAAAGAAAGCCTGAAATATGTGTATGGAGGGGAGTAAATATTGTTCTTTAAATTTTTTCTTGTTTTATCTTGTGTCCATAATGCTACAGAATTCTGTCATATACTATGTGAGATGGTTTAGTACATATCTGCATGCATCTGGGCCAATCTGCAAACTCCATTTTGTTTTGTGAATGCCATTTTAATTATAAGACTATACTGTCCATACGTTTATGCCTTTTACCCTTCAACTTGTGCTGAAACCTCAAGTGAGGTATCAGGAAAAATTCTTGCACCTACTGGAAGACTAACAATACAAATCAACCCAGAGTTGTTAACCTGAAGGATTCCCTATTCAAATGTCAGTACCAGATGACACCCAGAAGATCCAGCTCTGCAAAGCAGGCCCAGAAGCAGACAAGGCTGTGTAGTAGTAAAAGGAGAAGAGGAATCCTGGACCTTCCAAAAAAAGACACTAACCAAATCCCAAAGGGCTCTTGGATTGATGAGGAAACTGAGGCAGGGATTTGTGTGAAGGACTTGTTTTTCATAGGTCTATATGTTGTGCTGTCTAAGAGTAAAATGTGTGTGTGTGTGTGTGTGTGTTTACAAATTACTTTGTAGAATCTCTGTGGTGCTTGCTTTCACTGCCTTAGTCCCAAAGAGACAAACAGTAAAGCAGAGGATACACAGCTTCAGTGGAACTCTGGGAGCATGTATTAACTATTGGAGAGGTTTATAAGAACAAGCACTAGTTTCAGGACCTAGGCAATTGGATTTCAGGTTCTTCACAGCTGAGAGGTGTCAGATACAGGATCTGCATCTAGAGTGTGCCTAGAGGCCTAGAGCCAGAGAGAGACAGACAACTTGTGGGATCCTGCAGTAACTGTCCACCATGGGGAGCTCTTCTAGAGTTTTAACACCATGGATTTAACTTTTCACTATGTTAGATTAGATTATAAACTCTTTGGGGCAGGGACCATCTTTTGTTTGTACAGCACCTAGCGCAATGGAGTCTTTGTTCATGACTGCGTTGCTATGTATAACTGTAATAGAAAGATTTATTACAAATTGAACTTAATACTGAGTACTGTGCAACTTTTTTTGTAGAAGGTTGTGATATAGACATTCTTGGTTTGATGCTGGGAACCACAGCCAATGAGAGTGTGGAGGCACCACTCCGCACAGAGCCGCCTGCCACACCTCTGCCTAGGAGCAGAAGGGACAGGTCGCCCCCTGGATCCGGCACCCTGAAACCGCTCCCATGCCTCAACCCTCCATCAGCCCCACACTAACCGGACTATAAACTGGAATTTAATGAAGATCAGAAATGCCGGTTTATAGAGCTTTTTGGTTGGTGAAGTGCCGGATAAAACAGCTTTTACTGTAATTAAAAAGGTTTTCCTAATATCTAATGTGTTAGATCCAAGTTTAAAGTTATGTCAATGTGCTGTCTGACACTCTTCTATTATAACTTTTTGGCACTTACAGTATTTCATTATTATTTTTCTGTTGCTTACCCTTCTAGAGGCCAAAAGGTACAGAGCCTTGATTTTTATCTATGTTTTCAGTCTGATTGAAAATGACCAGCGATATAAAGCTGTAGCTCTTTCTTTGAATACATGTAAACTCAAACATGTCTACAGTAGTAGAAGAAGCAGCAGCTTTCTTTTCACATTAGTGATGTCCTCAATTTTTATTGAATCTAGCATCAGGATGACATATTGAGCTAATTAGCATTACTAATGACAAGCTAAGATTGCAGATATATGAAATGGAACTCATTGTAAAAGACAGCAGGCTGAGCTAATTATTCATTTGCTGTGGGTTTTCTTCATGCCTGCTCAGACAAGTCAAAAATAAAGATGCTACCATATGTGAGGCTTTATTGGCATTATGAACTAAGTTTTAAAATGTACTTTAATTGCTGTGTAACTGGAGAGATCAACGTTTTGTATTTGTTCCTCTTCTTTCTGTGACCAGAGCTGGTACATAATTGTGCTCTGTCAATGGAAGTCCTGACAACTTCAGAGTGGAATGTGTAGAATATGAAGATTGTCATTAATAACAACTTGTCACACACTGACCTTCGTAATATCAAAAACATTCTAGAAAAGTGCAAAGAAAATGAGGTTCTGCTCCCCACTTGCCACCATGGCCCCGTGCACACAATAAATTTTGTTACTCTGATGTGGAAAAAAAAACCACGTGAAATGTGATGGTCTGTGGAATCAAAGCCATTATGCCACAATAGTATTTCTCAATTAATCACAGCGCTGATGATGTCTGTAAAACATGTACAGGAAATCTTATTTCTTCAGGCCCTCTCCCCAGAATAATTTTGACTATTTTTACTATAGTGAGAGTTAAATTGTTTGTTCACATATTGTGAGCACCTACTCAGTGTGATGGTCTTTATTACCCACAGGGGAATAGTTTCACATCTCCTATATGAAAGAACACTAAGCTCGCTCTTAAGAATAGTTAAAGTATTCAAAAAGAGCATCAAGGGGTAAATTAAACTCTCATTTGGAAGTCTAAACTACTAGTACTAACTCAGAAGTACAGTAAGGGCTTTCTTATAGTGTATTGTGTACAACACTCAGAACCTCAAATATTCAACTTGAAACTGAAATAAAGATTCTGAACCATAGCTATTTCTCTGTACAGCCAGTGGTGATTATGTTGGCATTTTGGGTCACTGAATAGCACTCGTTTGTACTATGTGTTGTGGGGGTGGCCGTGTATTTGCTAGGAAGCATAACTAAACATGAAAGTTTAAGTTATTTAATTATTTCTTAGAGGCAAATCTGCCCTCCCATGGTTTGAAACTTGCATAGAAAAAATGAAAATACATCTGGAATATCAAAATTGGCTAAATTAAAAACCATTTGTTTTTACCCTATTTATTCTTCTGAATAATGAAATTTCCCTATGGTTCTTTGGAACATCTGTTAGATAATTATACTGCAGAAGTGGTACTTTAGCTCAGCTTCTAGAGCTAGGGCAAACGTGATTCTGCTGCAAGCTTAAGTCCCTGTGTTATAGAAAATCTCATTCGAGGCTCTGTTGCAGTCAAGTGCATAAAACTATGACCCATGGATTGGTCCCTGTGGGAGCAATTATTCTTTACAGTGAGTTTTTTTCAGCACTGAATATTATAAATGTCAGGAAAAAGTTTAACCCCGGTAATTCTAAAAGAATGTTTCCATATCTGCTGGTAAGAAGATCAGTGTTTAGTCTTTGCATCTATAAGATATTTCTGATTTAAGCTTGTTTTTTAAATCTGTCTTTTATCAACAACTCAAAAGTAAAATTTTTAATCTATATTTTATATCTTGTTTTGAAAACAAAATAGAAGGCTGGATCTGGCAGCGAATACATCATACACATCTGGGAAACCCAAGTTGGAAGCGCTCACTCATTTGGTGCATTGTGTATTGAGAAATAAATTTCCTTGTCTTCCAGTGACAGATGGGGAGAAAGTGGAGTGAGCACAGTGTTGCCTAGGAACACACGCTAGCATTTGATACCCAGTAGGAATGAGTGAACTGTTTTGGATTAAAAAAAAACAAAGAAGGAAAAAAAAAATCTACATCTACAACTATCAGTCTAGAAGGGAGGGAAGAGGGTGGAGTGGGGATTCCATTGGCCTGATACCCGCCTCTAACAAGTCTACATCCTTTTTAGGAAGAGATTGAGGGGGAACTACTTCATTTATCTAGATTTTTAGGATGAATCTATCATAAGAATGGTCATACTGGGTCAGACCAATCTAGCCAAGTATCCTGTCTTCCAACAGTGACTGGTGCCAGATGCTTCAGAGGTAACAAAGAGAACAGTGATCCATCTCCTATCATTCAGTATCAGCTTATGGCAGCCAAAGATTTAGGGACACTCCAAGCATGGGGTTGCATCCCTGACTATGTTGGTTAATAACCATTGTTGGACCTATCCTCCATCAACTTATTGGATTCTTTTTTAAACCCCATTATGCTTCTGGACTTCACAACATGCCCTTGCAATGAGTTCCACAGGTTGACTGTGTGTTGTGCGAAGTACTTCCTTATGTTTGTTTTAAACCTTCTGCTTATTAATTTCATTGGGTGACCCCTGCTTCTTGTATTATGTGAAGGGATAAATAACACTTCCTTATTCACTTACTCTGCACCATTCATGGATTTTGTAGACCTCTGTCATATTTCCCCCACCCTTAGTTGTCTCTTTTCTAAGGTGAACAGTCCCAATCTTTTTAATCTATCCTCATATGGAAGCTGTTCAGTATCCCTAATCAGTTTTGTTGCCCTTCTCTGAGCTTTTTCCAATTCTAATATCTTTTTTGAGATGGGCTGACCAGAACTGCACAGCGTATTGAAGGTGTGGGTGCACCATGGATTTATATAGCGGCTGTCACAGTGTCGAGTGGCTCTTGACTGTGAGTCCCTACCTCAGTGCAGATTGTCAGAAAACAGGGCAGACTCCCCAAACTGATGGTGTGTTCTATAATTAATTAGATTTCACTAAGCCATTGACAAATGTGAACTCCTGGATCACTATACCAGTCTTACCACAGACAGTCCCTTTAGACTCTCCAGACTATCTTGCCACACAGACACACTGGACTTCATGATAAAACATCACTAAAACCAAAAATCACATAACAGCAGGTTGCTCCCAGTTCTAAGGGACCAGTCATTTATCCCAGATCAACTGGTACTCTAGTTCTCAAACTTTTTGTGCTGGCTATCCCATTTGGACTTTAAAAAAAAATTGTGACCCCCTACCTGCCGCCCCACTCAGGGCAGGAGGCTTCAACCCCCTGCCAGTCGCAGAGCTCCCAGCTGGGACTTTCTGCCCTGGCGACCCCATCAAAGAATTATGTCCCACTTTGGGGGTCACGACCCACAGTTTGAGAACCGCTGTTCTTGATCTTCACCAAAGACAATTCTGGTAGCTAATAAGCCTGTAGTTAGTTTACTGTAGAATTGGCTAAGAAAAGGAAATGAGTTATTGAGAAGTTAAAGCAGGTAAAATATATGAACTGGTGAGTCACAGTTTGTAATTTCAAATGGTGGCAGTGATGTAATAAACTGCCAGTTTCCCAAAAGTATTTTCAGGGTACCCAGATTGTCTCTGGAAATATTCTCTTTGCATCTGGTACACTTCACTGTAAGTGTCCAAACAGTTCAGAGATCCAGAATCTTTCCTTGAATCCATACTTATAGCTTCTTCTCACAGAAAACAAGCTGACAGTGTCACTACCCCGGTGGGCTTTTCCTTTGGCAGAGAGTGAGGAATGCATTTTTAGTCTTTTTACCTCCGATTATCACACAAAATGACCATTTGCTTTGAAATTGCACTTTTCTGTTAAAGTTCTTCATTTGCATTCTTTCAAATTTGATGGGTTATTTAATTACAGGGGTATACACAGTGTAAATTTTTGCTGCTACTCCATTATAACGGTATATAGATAAGTTAAAACAATGCAAGTAACAGACCATTAGCTTTCATGAAGTTTAAACACCAAATACATCCTTATACGTTATCAGTTTGATTTATACTAATACACCAGTGAATTGGTCTGAGGTCTCTGACACCTGGTCTGCCAGCGTCACAGTGGCATGATGATATTTTCTGTTGTATTTTCTATCCCTTTCCTAATAGTTCCCAATATTCTGTTTTCTTTTTTGACTTCCACTGCACATTGAGCAGAAGTTTTCAGAGACTTATCCAAGATCTCTTTCTTGAGCAGTAACAGCTAACTTAGACCCCATCATTTTGTATGTATAGTTGGGATTATGTTTTCCAATGTGCATTACTTTGCGCTTCTCAACATTGAATTTCATCTGTCATTTTGTTGTTCACTCACCCAGTTTTGTGAGATCCCTTTTGTAATTCTTCACAGTCAGCTTTGGACTTAACTTTTCTTCAGTCCTTAGCCAAATGGTTGGCCATAGCGTTCGTTCACCATTTGGTCTGTTCCTGTGTGGCCACAAGGGCTTGACGGGCCAAGAGTCTAGTGTTGGCACAGACTTGATGCACTCATGTATTAGGGGGTCAGCCTCTGGGCCGCCTCCACCCTTTGGTTGGTGGAATTTTTTTCCTGTATGTTGCAAGCTGCCCAGAGAACGGAGTTCACCGGAATATCTTGTGGCATTCATGTGACGTGTCTGAGAAGCATCAGATGTCATCTGCAGACAATGGCCCCAGTAGTCTGTAGCCCGGAGCAACCGTAAACATCTGCATTACAAATGAAGTCATTCCACTTTATGCCCAATATACAATGTTGGCATTTTGTGTGGAAAGCCTCGAGTCTTTCCACAGTCTGAGTGGCATAGTGTGCATGTTTTGCAACTGTACAGCAGTACAGAGAGGATACAGCTGGAATAGATCCTGAACTTTGGTTGTTATGCTGAGATTATGTTGTGTTGTTGTAAACGACTCATGGCAGACGCTGTGATGCCAGTCCAGTGGAGAACCTCCATGTGAGAGGTGGACGAACTGGTGAGTATAGAACCCAAATAGCATCTGAAAATTGCTTTGACAGTTTCATTATTCAAAGAGATTGGGGTCGCCAGTGGACCTGATCCTAGATTTTGAAGCTTTGCCTTTGACCACAAAACATGGAACCTTAGCCGCTGACTACTCCATTTGCTGGATTGCCTTGTGAAACCTGTGTACTAGAAGAACAGTGTCATCCGCATAGTCAAGATCTGAGAGTAAGAGATCACCAGTCAATGCCTATGGATCTGACGGAATGCTGCATTATGAAATCCATTGCCCAACAAAAGAGTGCAGGGGTCAAGACACAGTTCTGCCTGACATGAGATACTGATTTAAAAGGTGCTGACATCTGATTCCCAAGATGTTTAGGGACAGAGGTTCCATTATGCAATTCGCTAATCAAGTCCAGCAGAGTGGTTGGGACACCTAGGCCCTTTAATGCCTTCCATAGCATAACACTTGTATTGATGCACCAATGTTGGGTGAGGTAAAGTGTACCATCTGAAAACTGAAAAATGGATGTGCAGCCAGCACTGATGGCATTTCTCAAGAGCTGCTAAAATGTGCTATTGACTCTGTAGCAGAATCACTTCTGGGCATCTTTCACCTGGTGTGGAGAACTGGAACCTTGCTAACTGCCTGGAAGGACGGTATTGTGATCTCACTTCATAAGAGCAAGGGACTGCACGGCAAATGTAAGAGCTACAGGCTGATCACCTTGTGTCTGTGTTGGGAAAGGTGTTTGCACATGTTCTGCTGGTGCATTTGGAGTCCCTGCTGCATCAGAAGCGTCGCCCACAACAGTCAGGCTTTATCAGGAACAGGTCCACATTAAATGCCATTTTGGACTTCTGCTTGTTATCGGAGATAATTGCAAGTTCAAGAAGCCCCTGCACATGGCGTATTTTGATCTTAAGGCTGCATTTGATTCAGTTGACCAAGTTGCACTATGGAAGGCCTTAAAGGGCATAGGTGTCCCAAACACTCTGCTGGATTTTGAACTTAGCAGTCTCTATCATCTGCCAACTTTGCTACCTCACTGTTCATCCCCTTTTCCAGATAATTTATGAATATGTTGAATAAGATCCCAGTATAGATCCTTGGGTGACCCTGCTATTTATCTCCGTCCACTGTGAAAACTGACCATTTATTCCTGCCGTTTTTTCCTATCTTTTAACAGTTACTGATCCATGAGCAGACCTTCCCTCTTATCCCATGATTGCTTATTTTCCTTAAGAGCCTTTGGTGTGGGACCTTGTCAAAAGCTTTCTGAAAGTCCAAGTATACTACATCAACTGGAGCACCCTTGTCCATATGTTTGTTGACACCCTCAAAGAATTCTAATAGATTGGTGAGGCATGATTTCCCTTTACAAAAGCCATGTTGACTTTTCCTCAACATATTGTGTTCATATATGTGTCTAATAATTCTGTTCTTTACTATAGTTTCAACCAATTTGCCTAGTACTGAAGTTAGGCTTATTGGCCTGTAAATGCCAGGATTGCCTCTAGAGCCTTTTTTAAAAATCGGCATTACATTAGCTATCCTCCAGTCATCTGGTACAGAGTCTGATTTAAGTGATAGGTTACCTACCATAGTTAATAGTTCTGCAATTTCATATTTGTTCCTTCAGAACTTTTGGATGAATACGATCTAGTCCTGTTTCAGAGTAGCAGCCGTGTTAGTCTATATATGCAAAAAGAACAGGAGTACTTGTGGCACCTTAGAGACTAACAAATTTATTTGAGCATAAGCTTTCGTGGGCTAAAACCCACTTCATCGGATGCATGCAGTGAAAAATACAGTAGGAAGATATAGATAGATATATATACACACACACACACACACACACACACACACACACACACACACACAGAGAACATGAAACAATGGGTGTTATCATACACACTGTAACTAGAGTGATCAGTTAAGGTGAGCTATTACCAGCAGGAGAGAAAAAAAAAAACAACCTTTTTGTAGTGATAATCAAGATGGGCCATTTCCAGCAGTTGAGAAGAACGTGTGAGGAACAGTAGGGGGGAAAAATAAACATGGGGAAATAGTTTTACTTTGTGTAATGACACATCCACTGCCAGTCTTTTGTTCCAAAAAGTCCCTGACACTTCACTTTGGGACAGTTCCTTAGCTTTGTCACCTAAAAAAATGGCTCAGGTGTGGGAATCTCCTTCTAATCCTCCGCTTTGAAGGCTTATGCAAAGGATTCATTTAGCGTCTCTCCAGTGGTTCCTTTCACACCTCAATTGTCCAGTGGCCAGCTGATTGTTTGTCAGGCTTCCTGCCTCTGATATACTTAAATAAAATTATGCTGTTAGTTTTCATCTTTTGCTAGTTGATCTTCAAATTCTTTTTGGCCTGCTTAATTATATTTTTACACTTGACTTTCCAGAGTTTGTTCCTTTCTATTTTCCTCAGTGGGATTTGATTTCCAATTTTAAAAGGATGCCTTTTTGCCTCTAGTCGCCTCTTTTACTCTGTTTAGGCATTGTGGCATTTTTTAGTCCTCTTTCTTTATTGATTTGGGGTATACATTTAGTTTGAGCCTCTACTATGGTGTTTTTAAATAGTTTCCATGCAACTTGTGGGCATTTCATGCTTTTGACTATTCCTTTTAATTTCCATTATAAGTGTCTTCCTCATTTTTTGTGTAGTTCCCCTTTTTGAAGTTAAATGTTATTGTGGTCGTGTTCTTTGGTATTTAATTACATTATGGTCGCTATTACTGAGTGGTTCAGCTATACTCACCTCTTGGGTCGGATCCTATACTCCACTTAGGACTAAATCAAGAATTGCCTCACCCTTTGTGGGATCCGGCTGCTCCAAGAGGCAATCATTAATGGGGTCTAGAAACTTTATCTCTGCATCCCATCCTGAAATGACATGTTCCCCGTCAATGTGGGGATAGTTGAAATCCCCCATTATTATTGGGTTTGCTGTTTTTATAACCTCTCTCGACTCCCTGATTTCACAGTCAATGTCCCCGTCCTGGTCAGGTGGTTGGTGGTATATTGCTATTCGTGTACTATTGTTGTCCAAGTGTGGAATTTCTGTCCATAGAGGTTCTGTGGTACAGTTTGATTCATTTAAGATTTTTTTATTGTATTTGTAGGCTTTCTTTCACATTTAGTGCCAGTCCCACACCTGCATGGCCTTCTCTGTCATTCCTGTATATTTTGTATCCTGGTATTACTGCATCCCATTGATTCTTATTCACCAAGTTGCTGTGATGCCTGTTTATCAATATCCTCATTTAATACCAAGCACTCAAGTTCACCCATCTTAGTATTTAGACTTCTAGCATACGTGTACAAGCACTTATAAAATTTGTCTATATTAGTTGTCTGTCTTCATATGACATAATTCAATGGGACTCTTTTTCATTTGACTGTTTCTCTTTAGTTCCTACCTGTTCTTCTATCCTCTCCTCTTTATTAGGATATAGAGTATCCCTTTTAATAAATGCTTCTCTAACGAATATTCCCCCAGCCCTTAGTTTAAAAATTCCTCCATGCCCTTTTTAATTTTACAGGCCAGCAGTCTGATTCGATTTTGGTTTAGGTGGAGCCCAGCCTTCCTGTATAGACTCCTCCTTTCCCAAAAGGTTCCTCAGTTCCTCATAAACCCAAATCCTTCTTCCAGTTACCATCGTCTCATCTATATATTGAGACCCTGCAGTTCTGCCTGTCAAACTGGCCCTGCGAGTGGAACTGGAAGCATTTCAGAGAATTCTACCATGGAGATCCTGGACTTTAATCTCTTACATAATGGCCTAAATTTGGCATGCAGGGCCTGTCTCCTACCTTTTCCTTTGTCACTGGTGCCTACATGTACCATAACTACTGGGACCTCCCCCTGCACTTCACATAAGTCTATTTAGATGTCTTAAGAGGTCCGCGACCTTCACACCCGTCAAGCAATTTACTATGCTTTTCTCATGGTCATCATAAACCCAGCTATCTATATTTCTAATAATTGAATCACCCATTACTATTACCTGTCTCTTCCTAATAAGTGGAGTTCCCTTCCTGGAGGAGTGTCTTCAGGTCAAGAGGATATTATAACATCATCTGGAAGGAGGGTCCCAACTATGAGATCAGTTTCCTTTCTTCAGCGTGATGGTCTCCTTCTGAGACATTCAACTTCCTCAACAGTACAGAAGCTGTCAGACTGGAGGTGGGACCTCTCTACTGTGTCCCTGAAAGTCTCATCTGTCTACTTTTGTCTATTTTAGCTCCTCTGGCTCAGCCATTCTGTTCTCAAGAGCCTGTATTCTGTCTCTGATGGCCATGAGTTGCTTGAACCAAATTCACCCAAAGCCAAAGTATGTAGGTGTCAATGCAAAAATTAAAATCAATTCAAATGGCTAGTGTAGACACACATCAGACTGCTCCTTTCCTTACCTTCCCCCTTTCACACACACCCCCTCAGTGACAGGCAACTCCTTGTTCATTAATTACAGTAAAAGTCTGATGAAACTTGCACTATGTGTTCAAGGGCTTTTGCAAAGTGAACACAAGCATGAGCTGCAGGGATTACTGCTATATCACTTCACTCTTGCAGTTCAGCTCTGGGGATGGGCAACAAGAGCATTCCACCCATTATGATTACTTCAGTGAAGCATGAGAGAAAAGGCCATCTCAGATATAGCTGGGTCCCATGACATTGAAGATACGTCTACACTGCACACTAAGATTGGGCTCTGACATTGATTGGAGCCTAAACCCCCATTCTGTCCTCACACAAATCAGTCTGACTCAGGTAAGCTAGCACTCCGGACCTGGGTTTTAGGACTCTGCTAGAGGGGTGGGTGAGAGCGTGAGTCCCTCTGAGACTCAGGTTCAAGCCCTGTCATTTTGTAGTGTGGTTGCAGCTCAAGCTGCAGATCTGAGTTAGAAGGTCAGTGTAGTATGGATTTGTTAGCACAACTGTGAGACCTGGTTCCAGCAATTGTAAGCCCAGGTTTACAATGTAGTGTGGACACTCAAGCACGGGTTTGGAAACACCAAGCCTGTTAGTCCAGGTCCCACAGACCTGGGTCTACAGTGCAGTGTAGACATACTACTAGGACCTCAGAGATAATCAGCCCTTTGATTTGTACCTGGATGTGTACAGGATATCTGTGGAGATTACTTTAGAAATGTTACATGCTCATGAAACCCACTTAAGAAGTGATGAACCAGATTCTTCACCAGCTAAAGCTTCTGATGAGGCTTCAAAGGTAGCCTCAAGTAAAGCACATTATGGCAATCTAGTCCAGAAGTAGTCTCTGAGATCTTCTTCAGAGACTACTCCATAGTCTCTGACCCGGATAGAATAAGTAAAAGATATGGCGAGCCACCAATCCCACTGCAAATGAAACAGTGATATTTCCAACGAGATCTCCAAATATAAAACGTGAGAGATAGAAGGTACGCATAGTATATCCCCTCATTAGAGGGAATGGTGTTTTTTTTAAACTCACAGTCAACCAGCATAATCTCTCATCTAAGACGTGGAGCACATGTTCTTCATGGGTGACTCATGGCCCACTCCCCACTCTCATCACAGGGAATGCAAGTGGCTCTCTTCACTACAAGACTCAATCCACCTGCTACAGAGTCATGCTCTTATCACTGCCTTTAAATTTCCTGACAATATGGGGTTTATGCCCATACAGTGTTGTGGTATTACGAAATCTGGGAATATATGATCCTCCTCCATCTTTCTCTTCATCTCCGTGTCTCTAGACTACTGATTGTGCATATTTTGCCATTTTGGCATATAGCCCAGAATACTGCTAATTTTAATTAGGATGCCAGAGAGAACCTGAGCTGGTTGGTGAAGCTATGTTTATGGCTCCTTTGCACACCAGAGTGATCCAGAATGGCCATACCAGAGGCCAGGGCAGGATCTGACCAGCCTTTTCTCAGTGGGAAGCCCTCAACTTGAAAATTCATTTTCTTTGTTGGTTTAACACAGCCTGAGTTTAACCTATAGGTAAGGCTACGGTTATGTCATGGAGGTCATGGAATCTGTCCCTTCTCCGTAACGTTTTCTGTCCTGGGGCTGGAGCTCCCAGCCAGCCCCGCCCTCGCAGCTCCCAGCCCCCAACCTGGTTGGGAACCCCGCAGCTGCCCAGCCACGGTGGGCGGCTGTGGACCCTGTTGCTGCCCAGCCACAGCGGGCAGCCATCGGACCACTTGCATCTGCCCAGCCACAGCAGGGACTCCCCACAGCTGCCATGAATTTTTGTTTATTTCCCGTGACCTGTCCATGACTTTTACTAAAAATATCCATGACAAAAACTTAGCCTTACCTATAGGGCATGCTATAAAGTCAAACTATTCAGGCTTTTGTAAAGAAGCTGGAGTTCTGGTGGGAAGATCTTAACTGTACTCGTGTTCATTTTTTGTTTGTTTGTTTCAGTTGGGGATTTTAACCTCTTATAAACTCCCTTGGAGATTATGATGTATTTTATAAACCTAAAAAATATTGATGATACTAGAATGATCTCAGGAAACAGTAAGTGGAGAGCTATTCTACTGGAGAACTACAAATAATTCTAATTCTTCAATTGTTTTTATTTTGGCCTGCATCTTTACTCTGGTGGGGTCATGCTAGAGAATATAGAGATATGTATCTCTTACCCATTGTATAGTAGAATTTCAGTAGAATTAGACAGGTTCTTAAAAGAAAATGTTAATAGGTTTGATTCAGTTATGCAGCAAAGTGCACTATTACCTCGTTTGTGGCCATTATCTTGCCTTTTGTTGTAATTTTCACAGCTTCTCCAAATAAGAACAAAGATAAACTGCAGCAAATGAAGCTGGCCCGTCTGCCTTTATGAAAAGGGCTTTTTAATTTTTACCTGTGGAGAGTTCTTTTCATATCTATTTTGATACTGATTGGCTACCTGTAAAATAAATACCCTTCCTAGAAATAATTGATCCCTATCTTCCTTCTTCCAGTTGAACAAAAGATGTATTTTTTTTATGGTTTGTACTTAAAGTCTTTAATGTATTTGCCTAAACTTAAAGAACAAAACCAAACCACACCACTGTTGGGAGGAGATTTGACCTGAAAACTTCAGCCCAAAAGGTGAAAGTTTGAGAATCTTATAAACTATTGGAAAAGTGGAATAAAAATGGAATACATTGAGGCAGGCTTATAGCTGCTTCTTTGTGTTTTTATATATATATATGGTATCTTTTTAATTTTATGTTTCCATAGCTTCTGGGTGCATGGCATATTTAATATGATAGTACATTAAAGCATGAGGTGTTGAGGGGAACAAAGGTGACTTGATGAGCTAGCATTTATAATAGTAAATAATAATATAATAAATAGTATAATTTATACTCTGTTTGCTGTAAGGATTTCTACTTGCTTAGGACTGAGCACCACAGATGGTTATAGTCTGAAATTGGAAGTTGAGCACAAGTAGGGCTGTGTATTCAGTCTAAAGATACTGGTTTTGACTCTGCTCACAACAAACAGCCCCCAACTGTAACCCAATCATAATCCAGCATCAAGCAAGTGCTTTTACATACAAATATATTTTGTATTGTGCAGTGAAAGTCAGCAAGCTTTTGCTGTAATGCACTACTGGTGGGCTCAACTTTTATAGCTAGTGACCCTCCACTGAAGGGGCCCTACCTTCAGCCCCAAAGTATGCACATCAAGTTGGTGTATAGGGAGAGAGGTGCTCTGTAAATGAAGCAAATTCCAAAACTTTACAGATTATTAGAACTAATCTTTTGATTATCACCTGTGGATTGGAACTATGAAGCTAGTATAGTTTCTGTAGCATAGATGTAATATTCTATCACAGGCCCATTTTACTAATTGCTTAAGCTGCTGCACTCTTCACTACCTGAAGCTTCAAGGACAGTTTTCAATTATAGCCCAATAGCCCAAGCAGGTGATGGCAAAGGCACAGAGGATTTTGCTTAGGTCTGTATCATCAAGAAAAGGCCCCAGGCTCTCTAACTGCAGGTGCGGGGTCCGGGGGCTAGGGGGAGTAGAATGCACTTCTACAGCCTGTTGAAATCTAAGCAGCCACAGGCCCAAAAGCAGATGGAGACTGAGAATATCTTTAACAAGGAATTGGGATCCTCCGTTAAAGATGGTGCAGCCACAACCCCATGCAAATATCTGTTCCGATTCTCTGTCTGTGGTAACTTTCAGAGCAATGAGTGTGCCTCTCTAGAGCATTAGTGATTAGTTATAATCCTTCCAAAGGCAGTGACAAATGTGATATTTTTCAACATATGATACACTAAATGAAACATTCTAGTGCAGGGGTGGGCAAACTTTTTGGCCCGAGGGCCACATCTGGGTATGGAAATTGTATGACGGGCCATCAATGCTCATGAAATTGAGGGTTGGGGTGCGGGAGGGGGTGAGGGCTCCGGCTGGGGTGCAGGCTGGGGGGGTGGTGCCAGAAATGAGGAGTTCAGGGTGCAGGAGGGGACTCTGGGGTGCAGGAGGGTGGGAGGGGTTCAGAGGGCAGCCAATGGGAGCTGCGGGGACGGCGCTTGGCGCAGGGGCAGTGTACTATTAACTGTTTCTTGCAGAGCACCTGGTGTTTTTTTCCTAACATGAACACTGAAAATACTGTAAAATTACAAACATTGGTGATATAGATATAGGTATCGATATCATTTGGCAGTGGTGGCACAGAGCAAGTCAAATCAGCCAGCATCTGAAAAGCTGGGTTCTTGCTGTCCTCTTCTTCCTACAACATATTTTTGATACTAAAAATAAGCTTAATTTCTCTAATCAATACTCCAAAGTCTATTGCCTCCATTCTACTCCACCTGCTATCTACAACATAATGTTCCTGCTCTTTCCAGGCATACCCATCCAAGCTTTGTTCATGTGCTCAGCAAATGTTCCTTTCAGCCAATCAAATGACTTTGCCAACTGCTTACTATGTTCATTCCATCATGAATTTCTCTCTACATTTTATTTTACTTTTTTGCTTCTTTGATATAAAGACAGCCTGGAAGTGTAAGTGTGTGTGTTTGTAATCTCTGCTAGCTTTTTACTAATATGACTTGATAGACCCCTTAGCTCCACTAGTGTAAACTCAGCTTGCCGCTTCTTAAATTGTTAGTCATGTTGAATATATGAGGTAAAAAACAAGCCTTCTTTCATATATCCTAAAGAAACACAGACAAATGTCTATATTTTCCCTTGCTTTGAAGGTCACTTTTAAAGGGCAGTGGTAGTTTGGTCTCTCTTTTCCTAAACAGGTAAAGCCAGTTCTTCCTTTATTCTTTAATTCCAACCCAAGCCATCATAACAGTGCATATGGACATATAAACAGTAGACAATGCATTGTAGTTTCTTCAGCTCTAGGTCACTCACAGCAGGTTTTACATATTCTTTTATTTCAACATGGGCCAATATTTTGAGTCTATGAACTATTTATCTTGGCAGTTCTTTTTAAGACCGGGAGAAGGTGGAAATTCATCTAGCTGCTGAAAAAGGGAACTGGAAAAAAAAAGTGTATCAGCTGCCATGATAGGTAGTGTGCTTGGGGACATTGCCGGTGGCTTAGAGATCAAACAGCAGAGAAATAGCTTCACAGTAAGAACCCAGGAAATTCTAACTAGATAACGAGTAGTGGCTTTCTTTTGATTTACAGCATGGCTTCACAATCCATCTATAATGCTTTGAAGAGAAAAGAAATAAACCTCTAAGGGAATGGAAAGGGCTATACAATTAGTTGTTACTGTCTGCTTACTTGTCTTCTCTGATTCAAGGAATGTGCACTGAAAATGAATGATAGTTTATATTTTATACTCTAACTTTTGATTCCTACCTAGATTCAAGCTGACACATTAGGGTGCATTTCATGCCAGCTCCTGGAGAATATTCAGTTTCATCCTGACTATAGATTACGTGTACACTGGCATAGCTGCAAGTATTTATAGCAAAGGTTACATGTGTGATGTAACTTTCATATTTTGAATTCCTGCTCTGATCTTCTTTTCTTTCATCTGTAACAGATGTCTTTCATTTCAGATTAGGATGCTGCAGTAGATATGAAAAATGGCACAATATTTCAGAACCATATATAGTGCTATTTTTTTTTTTGCTGAAGTGAATCAGTATAGTTCAGAAAGTTACTGGGGAATATTGCACTGGAATCTGGATTTAGAAATGTACTTTGTAATTATCAAGGTAGTCTTTGGTTGAGCCTGCTTGATCATTAATTTGTCGGACATTGACACTTGAGTTGAAAGACTAATAGCTACTTCAATGCATTGCTAAGTTTTAAATCTAATCTGTTCTAGAGTTTGGGTGTACTGTGACTGTGATGTAGTTTGTCATTTTTATAGGTAATGGGGCAATGCTATTGTTTTTGGGATTTGGGGGTTTACTATCCTTTCATGTGCCCAGTCTTTTTGATGCCTTAATAGGGGTTGGATTCACTGAGGAGTCTAATGATGTGAACTGAAAGTTTTCAGATCTGTAATACAGAATTGTATTTTCCACTATCTGGAAAAATATTTCTTTTACTTAGCATTAAAAAGGGAGAAATGTTTTATTTCCATGGTTTATAAAATGAAAAAAAATGATTCAAAAGTCACAAGTTTAATTCTTACTCTCTGTGTACAGTACTTGGTCAAATTGCCTTAATAACATGTACACAATCTCAGTTGGTTTTCAGTACAGTGTGGGAGATGGTACTGACAAAAGTGGAGGTGACTTTTTTTCTAAGGGGTTTAAAAAACAGTGGATTCTAATTTGTGAATAAGATTTTATCTTCCATAATTAGCATTTGCAAATTCAAGTGAGATATATTCATTCAAGCAGTTTTTCTGTCATATTTGCTTTTTCACATTGTACAATAATTCATTATACTTGAACCATAATAACTTTAAATACTGTGGCAATACTGTGTTCATATTACAAAGAACATGAAAGATACAGTATATACATGAGCTATACAATACCTCTATACTAGCAAGCCACTGATCCTTTGGGAGCCTTTTTATGCATTTTATGTCCCTTGGCACTTAATGTTTTTTTATTCCAGCTCCTTTTTATGTAAGCTAGCAATAGTCAACCAACAATCTTTTTATGTTTACGTGCCTGCGCTCCATTCATTATCCCAGTATCAGGAATATTTGAAACTTGGAGTATAAAGCTTGAAATATTTGATGCACTGTTTGTTACATAGCTAATAGACATCTCAGATCCCCAAAGTCTAAATCAAGTTATGTTGCCTATTATACTGTACATGGGAGAAGTAAAATTTGAAATATTTTACAACCATGAAAACGTACATGAATCAAACTTTTTTCCTAAGGGAAAATACCCTTGACAATTTTAGGTAGTTCTGATATGTTTATAGGAATGGTTAGCACAGATTTTGTGAGAACAATATACATACAGGCACACTACTAACAAGAGCATACTTTTTAGGTCACTGCGGCTATAGATTCATATTGTTATAGTGAAGAGTCTGTTAAGTGTGTGTCTTATATGTGCGCATTTTTAAGGGTTTTATAATTTTCATATCAATTCAATCCAGGCTGAACCTTGAGGAAAACGGTCAGGACAGTTGTTGATCTGTGCTCGGGAACTTTTTAAAAAAACAATTAAAAAAAATTAGTAATTAGAAATTAAGTAATCACTTCAAGGAAGTGACACTTCTGAAAGGGTCAGTAATTTCCCTCTCATTTAATGCATATGGATCAACAATAGTCATGCTCCAGCCAGCCCCATGCTAAACTGATGTGGACAAATGGCTTAATCCAATCTAAAGTAGTATGTTTATTGGAATGACATTTGAATTAGCTCACCTAGCTCTGTTAATACACAAAATCCAGGAATGTGTTACTGTACAGAAAATATTTGGGGCTAAATTGTGCACTTGACTATGTACATGCAACCCACATTAAAGTCAATGAGAGAGGGCATACACACAGGACAGGGTATGCCTTTTATATTTACAATTTATAAACTAAATGCTTGCTTCCTTCTTCTTTTTAAATGCTATTGTAACTTTCATCTGCTAAAAAGTGTTTAAGAATGTAACTTAAAGATTTGGGCTCCCATGTGGCTACAAAGTTATACACATGCCTAAGTCTAAAGAATCATGACCTTAATTGTGAATTTTCTTGCTCTTGAAATTTAACTCAAAATGGCATATTAGGCATCAATCCAAATTTGCAGCCTCAGTTTGTAATTTCCTTGTTTTGAGCTGTTATTTCTTTGAAATTCTTTGGTTAGCATTCAAATATTTTAATAAATTTCTATACACTAAAACTATTTCAAAGCTACACAAATGAATAACCAATAATAATGGAACAGTTATACCTGTCCCCATCTTTTGTTTCTTTTTAATGCTTTTGCTCTGTATTTACATTTACAGGTTATACTGTGTCTTATAAACTCATTGTACTTGACTTTTTAGCATTATCGATTTAATAAGCAGCTGACATTTTCTGATAGAGGTGATAGTAAAACTATTAAAAGTTTAGTTGTATTCTAGTATATCCTTCAACAGAACATAGTAAACATCACAAGTAGGTGAACAACAAAATATGTTGAAGTAAATGCTGGAATTCACATTATTAATTTCTTATTTATAGCAAAATTTCAAAACAACACAAGATACATGCGGTGGAGTGTACTCACAAAACCCTGCATTTGATTTTAGGCATTTGTGCCTTATTGGTTATCTTTTTTTGGGGGGTGGTGAGAGGGGTCTGCAGTTGCTTGATATCTCTGCATAAATGTGGGTTGTTGAAAGTGCACTTGCATATTTGCTGCAGAGTAGATAGGTCTTCTAACGTCTGTTGGACCAATAAAGGAAGCAAATTCCAGACCTGAGAGCCCCTTCAGCAAAAATATTCTGGGTAAAATCCTGGACCCACTGAAGTCAAGGGCAAAGCTCCCATTGACTTCAGTGAGGTCAGGATTTCACCTCTGGTCTCTCCTTGTATAAATCCTGCATCATGGAAAGTACAAGGGCTACTTTCTTTCATTTTGTTGATTCGCTCAGATAATTCCATTAGGCATGAGAGGCATAATTTTATTTTGCAGAAGCTACGCTGATGTAAAATGACTTTTTGGTCTCCATTTTTACTAAAAAGGTTAGTAGCAATTGGATATCAAACACAGTGTATGCCAGTGAAAATGAGATAGGATCAGAGGTTAAAATAAGGAAAGAATAAGATAAAAATTACTTAAATAAGTTAGATGTCTTCAAGTCACCAGGGCCTGATGAAATACGTCTTAGAATACTCAAGGAGCTGACTGAGGAGATATCTGAGCCATTAGCGATTATCTTCAAAAAGTCATGGAAGATGGGAGAGATCCCAGAGGTCTGGAAAAGGGCAAATATAGTGGTCATCTATAAAAAGGGAAATAAGGACAACCCGGAGAATTACAGACTAGTCAGCTTAACTTCAGTACCCAGAATGATGATGGAGCAAAGAATTAAGCAGTCAATTTCCAGATGAAGAAAAGATAATGTGGTAAGTAACAGTCGGCATGGGTTTGTCAGGAACAAATCATGTCAAACCAACCTAATAACTTTCTTTGACAGGCTGATAAGCTTTGTGGATGGGGGGAAGCGGTAGATGTGGTATATCTTGATTTTAGTAAAACTTTTGATACTGTCTCACGTGACCTTCTTATAAACAAACTAGGGAAATACAACTTAGGTGGAGTTACTATAAGGTGGGTGCATACCTGGTTGGAAAACAGTCCCCAGAGAGTAGTTATCAGTGGTTCACAGTCAAGCTGGAAGGACATATCAAGTGGGGTCCCACAGCGATCAGTTCTGGGTTCAGGTTTGTTCAATATCTTCATCAATGATTTAGATAATGGCTTAGAGTGTGTAAAGTTTGTGGACGATCCCAAGCTGTGAGGGGTTGCAAGTACTTAGGAGGATAGGATTAAAATTCACAATGAACTGGACAAACTGGAGAAATGGTCTGAAGTAAATAGTATGAAATTCAAAAAGCACAAATGCAAAGTACTCCACATAGGAATGAACACACTCAGTTGCACACTTACAAATTGGCAAACCACTGCCTAGGAAGAAGTACTGCAGAAAGGGATCTGGGTGTCAGAGTGGATCACGAGCAAATATGAGTCAACAGTGTATCACTGTTGCCCAAAAAAAAAAAAAAAAAAGTGAACATCAGTCTGGGATGTTTTAGCAGGGGTGTTGTCAAGCAAGTCACAAGAAGTAATTCTTCTGCTCTACTCTGCGCTGATTGGACCTCAGCTGGAGTATTGTGTCCAGTTCTGGGTGTCACATTTCAGGAAAGATGTGGACAAATTGAAGAAAGAGCAACAAAAATTATTATAAGTCTAGAAAACATAACCTTTAAGAGAAGATTTTAAAAAATGGGTTTGTTTAATCTGGAGAAGAGAAGACTGAGAGGGGACATAACATTTTTCAAGTTTCAGAGTAGCAGCCGTGTTAGTCTGTATCCGCAAAAAGAAAAGGAGTACTTGTGGCACCTTAGAGACTAACAAATTTATTTGAGCATAAGTACATAAAAGTTTGTTACAGGGAGGAGAGAGAAAAATTGTTCTCTTAAGCTCTGAGGACAGGACAAGAAGCAATGGGCTTGAATTGTAGCAAAGGAGGTTTATGTTGGACATTAGAAAAATCTTCCTAACTGTTAAGGTGATTAAACACTGGAATAAATTGCCTAGGGAGGTTGTGGAATCTCCATCATTGGAGATTTTTAAGAGCAGGTTAGACAAACACCTGTCAGGGATGGGCTAGATAATACTTAGTCCTGCTGTGAGTGCAGGGGATTGGACTAAATGACCTCTTAAGTTCCTTTCCAGTCCTATGATTCTTTGATCTGTATCATATCATATTTATTGATGTTTTATAATTCTGGTTTTATTTTTTATTTTTGATTATCATTACAATGGATGTTCCTAGTACGGAAATCAGGCTCATTGGTCTGTGATACCCAGCATTGCCCCAGGCCCTTTTTAAAAATGATTTAATAGAAGTATTGTGGGTGGGAATATAATAGGGACTAAATAGAGTACTGAGTGAGAGTTACTGTTTGGAAGAGACTGGAGGGGTTTTGCAAAAGCAAGGAATGATTTTGGATCATGTGAGATAAAGAAAGCTGGAAGAATTAAAGGTGGAATAGAAATTAAAAATACTAAAAAGAATAAATTGCTAACAAATTTGCTGTAGCCACTTCCAAAGGAGACGTGAATAACAGAAAGAATTAATAAAATAGGTTGGTAGAAAAGCAGTTTAGCAGTAACGAGGAAAATTTAAATCTAGGCAGAAACGAGCACATGTGAGAAGGGTACAGAACTGTTTTGTTTTTTTCATGTTACAATGAAAGGAACCAGACCTGACTTGGTTCTTGGCTGCTTAATTAACGGACAATTTGACTGTTGGTGCAGAAATGGAAAAGTACCGTATTTAAGCATTAATGGCGAAAATCTGGTCATAAAACTAGTTAATGTTGGAAGATGAACGTATTAGGTGAAATCAAATTGAAGAAAATAAAAATGCCTGAGAGCCTGACCTTTTTTTACCTACCACTCCAGTCAGGGCTGGATTAATGCTTATCTTGGTTAGCCCCTTTGTGCTGAACTCCAGTCCTGTACCATTCTCCCCATGTCTCTTACATGACTTGATTCCTTCATTATATTATTAAAAAATCAAGATGTTTCTGTAACAAAAGAATCTCCTGTTGTAACCCTTTTCCTTTCCATGCTTCCCCTGCACTTTTGTCATCCCTTGTGTCACTGGACTGTAAATCCCTGGCTACAGGGACCTGGATGTCTATTTGTCAGTAGCCTGTATAAATGCCATTGTATTGTGTTTTAACAATATAAAAACTAAAGGTGGATAATGAGAAGTTCATTGACTGGAGGTTAGGCTGAGTAACACATTTTATTCAAGTAACAGTGGAAGAAAGTAGGACTTCTAGGAGCTCAAAAGAGGGAATTGAAATGGCCAACATTTAAATAACTGAAATAATTTATCAGTATTCTCAAAAGACCAGAGACATCTGGCATGTTCTAGGGCAGGGGTCTCAAACACGCAGCCTGCGGGCTGCATGCAGCCCACGGAGTTATTTCCTGCAGCCGCCAAACTCCCCTTACCTGCCGCCCCCCTCTTCCTCCCCAGCCTGCCGGATCCCTGCTCCTCTGCCTACCTCCAGGCACTTCCCACCACTGAACAGCTGTTTGGCTGAGTTTAGCACTTTCCAGAAGGGAGGGGGGAGGAGCAGGGAGCTGCATGCTCAGGGATGGAGGCAGAGAAGAGGCGGGGCAGGGGCGGGGATTTGGGGAAGGGGTTGGAATAGGGGCCAGGAGGGGGTGGAGTTGGGGTGGGGACTTCGGGGAAGGGGTTGGAATGGGCGGGAAAGGGTGGGAAGAGGCGGCGCAGGGGCGGGGCCTCATGGAAGTGGTGGAGTTGGGGCGGGGCTGGGGGCAGCATCGGCGGGGGAGAGGCTTTTGTACCTTTTATATGTGATGCAGCCCTTGGGCCAATGTACTAGTCCTCATGTGGCCCTCGTGGTGATTTGAGTTTGAGATCCATGGTCTAGGGCAAGAGCTGATTCTGTTGCTCAGTTTTGAATCTTTTTGCGTTTGTCAGGAGAGTTTTCCACAGATCTATATAAAACCCCTTTGTTGGACTGGAAAAAGAGACTAAAAGGAGCACCATTATTTTAAAACAGAACTAGAAAACTAAAGACCTCTAAAATTTGACTTTAGCAATGGGGAAGTTATTAGAAGTACTCATCATGGAAGCACCGGAAAGGTCTGATTTAATTAAATGCTCTGTGGCTCACCAAAGAGAGAATGATATTCAAACAGTCTAATAGAATTATGGGGGACACTAATAATAGAATCATAGAAATGTAGGGCTGGTAGGGACTTTGAGTTCATCAACTCCAGCCTCCTGTGCTGGGGCAGGACCAAGAAAACCTACTCCGTCCCTCACAGTTTTGTCCAACCTGTTCTTAAAAACCTCCAACGATGGGGAGTCTGCAGTTTCTCTTGAAGCCAATTCCAGAGCTTAACTACCCTTATAGTCGGAAGGTTTTTCAAATATCCAACCTAAATCTCCCTTTGCTGCAAATTAAGCCTGTTACTTCTTGTCCTACCTTCTGTGGACATGGAAAACAATAGATGATCATCCTCTTTTTATAACAGGCCTTAACATTTTTGAAGACTTCTATCAGCTCCCCCCTCAATCTTCTTTTTTCAAGATAAAACATGGCCAGTCGTTTAACCTGTCATCATAGGTCAGGTTTTCTAAACCTTTGATCATTTTTGTGGCTCTCCTATGGACTCTACAATACATCCACATCTTTCCTGAAGTGTGTTGCCCAGAACTGGACACAATACTCCAGCTCAGGCCTCACCCGTGCACAGTAAAGTGGGACATTTACCTCTGATGTTTTATAAATGATACTCCTGTTAATACACCCCAGAATATTTTTTTGAAGCTGCATCACATTGGTGACTCATACTCAATTTGTGATCCACTGTAACCCAGATGCTTTTCAGCAGTACTGCCTAGCCAGTCATTCCCCATTTTTGTAGCTGTTCTGTAATTTGTCACGGTCCTTTTGAATTCTAATCCTCACCTCCAAAGTGCTGGCAACCACTCTCAGCTTGATGTCGTCTGCAAATTTTATAAGCACACTCTTCACTCCATTATCCAAGTCATTAATGAAAATATTGAATAGAGCTTAGACCCAGGACTGACCCCATGACACCCCATGAGATACACACTCCCCTTTTGACAGCGAACCATTGATAATTACTCTTTGAGTACAGTCTTTCAACCAGTTGTGCACCCCTTTATAATAATTGTATCAAGACCATGTTTCCCTTGTTTGTCAAAAACCTTACTTAAAATCAAATTGTATCATGTCTACCTAATAATCCAATGTGCATGTATTTTGAAAAATCATTTTCAGGGGCATTTAGCAGCCCTGGGAATCTTCTTTGCTGAACAGAAATAAAACCTCTTCCTTGCAGCAGGATATGAGAGTGGGAGCACCCACTAATCAGTCCCAGATCTGCCAGAGAGATGCTCTTCAGTCATGCTGGAGCATGGGAAGCATCACTAAAGCACCCTACAGCTACTGGGCCCCAATCCTGCAGTAATAGGAGGGTGGAGAGAAGGGGGACATGTGAAAGTACCCAGATATCTTTTAGCATGATCTGTTAGAGAGGCAGGCAGGGGAGCTGTGGGCAGTTAACTCCTCCCAAAAGAGCCATAGTTGTCAGGTTGAGAGGGAAGTAGGGAGAATACAGTCCGTTGATTGCCTATAGAAACCAGCTGATGATCCTTTCTTCTCCCCTACTGCAAGCAGAGGCACTGTTGACTTCTTTATGCCAAATTAGTCTTTTGATTTCAGTTTGCCACAGTGATGACTGGAGCCCCATGCTGCTGCACAGTATTCAGCAGGTGCAATAGTTAGGGCATTGGTAGATGTCCATAAGGTTGTAGCACTAGCACCCCATGAGTTCCGTGCAAGCATGAAGAGGACTGAGAGACTTGATTGGATTTTAGCGTGTCTTCTCGATATGTTGCTGACAGAACAGAGAGGTCAAGCTTTATCCCCAAATAAGTACAGTCCTGTTTAACAGTGATTGGCTGGTTGTTCAGAAGGACCTACAGCTGTTGATGAGCTAACCAATTAGCGAGATGGAAACAAAATGACACTGTCTTTCTAAGTCAGGGTGTGTGTGTGTGTGTATATATGTATAAAAAATATAAATGCGCAGTGGGCAGCGGAGACTGCGGGAACTGTGGGATAGCTACCCACAGTGCACCGCTCCGAAAGTCGACGCTAGCCATGGTACTTGGGACGCACTCCGCCAACTTAATGCGCTTAGTGGGGACACACACAATCGGCTGTATAAAATCACTTCCTACAAATCAACTTCTATAAAATCAACCTAATTTCATAGTGTAGACATACCCATAGCTAGGTCAACCTAAGTTTTAGGTGCAGCCCAAATATTAGTCTGTAAGCTTTTCATTGAGACACTTAGTGGTCGTTCCTAGTTCACTCAACCCCAATCTCATTTCTAGGATGTTTGAGGGTAGGATCCCCTTTGATCCCAGACTTTAGCCCTTGGAAGAGAACTATTCTAGCCTGAATTGAGCCAAATAAGTAGTTTCTTCCCCATTGATGGCACAACCACTGTCTTAAGTAGCCTTATCTTTGCCATTGTTTTGTTTCCTGTCAGTTTCTCCCTTAACAGCCTGTGACTGAGTGGGAATTTCATAATATTCATATGACTACTGGTTGTGCCTCAGTTTCCCCTATGTGCTGCATGTTTAACTAGGTCGGGGGAAAAGGTTGTTTACTCTTTGCAGAGACCCAGAGAGTCTGGTGTAATGGTTCCCTAGTTGGCTGGGGCATAGGCCCAGACAATGGCCCAGCCATTTGGTACCTAGCAACTAACAACCAGGTGGGCCCACCCTCTGCAGGAAGCCAGTCAGTTGTGACCAGCTGGAAAACAAAAGGACTAAGGAAGAAGGCCAGGTCACTGTGTTTGCTCTGGGGATGAGACAAGTGGAGGGGCCTTGGGGGTTTTAAGTGCGGGCTGCTGGAAGCATGTCTAACTCTTCTGGACTGGGACTAAAAGGGGGTCAGAGGGCTCTGGGCTCAGGACTGACCCAGATAGACGTTGCTGTAAGTTTCTGTGTTAACCTAAGGACTTTCTATGCTGTGTTCCAGATGTCTAATAAATCCCTCTGTTTTTACAGTGCTGTCTGAGAGTCACTTCAGAGTTGGGAAGCTGGGGGTGCATTGCTCCTTTTGGGTGCATAAGTTTTCCCCAGGTGTCCAGTTCAGGTGGACTTGCTGAATGGAGTTCACAGAGTGAAGCAAGGGAGCTGATGGCTCTGAGGTTCAGTCTCAGGAGGCAGTGAAGCCAAGGGACATACCCCAGCAAGAGGATGTGACCCTAAGGGGGTTGACACACTAAAGGGGTCTTCCCAGGGACTGTTGAAGAGCGCTGGACCTGGGGATCTGTAATGTAGCCTCCTTCAATTTAACTCCTGGCAGTCATACTATCAAACAGATAATCTGACAGGGCATGTGTCATTTATAAATAAATAATATATATAATTCCTTCATTCTCTGAACCAGGCTTGTAATGTTAGTGATATTCCCTTTACTCTGAATAAAAGCAGGTAGTTGTTAGGATACTTCCCTGATTTCTTGTTTTATGGGCTTTTTTCTCTCTTGCTAGGATATCCTAGTCATTCATCTTCCAGTGGAGTTTAGTGGTCTTATTGCCTTTGTATACCTAATGCATATGTGAGAGTCCTTACCAAATTTCATATTGGCCACAGACAGAATGCATGGCGTTCAAGTCTGTTCTCTGAGGCCAGATGGAGTATTGATATTTAGTCTGTGTGTCTGGGTCAAAGCATAGCTAGGCAATCTAACACTGCTAGTGGTGATAGACTAGATAATCTTACAACGCTTTTCCCTCTCTGATCTCTGTTAATAGCTGCTTTTTGGGAATAGAGACCCTATTCTTGGATTCCGTTGCCACACAACTGTTGTTGCTACCTGAATAAGGCTATGTAAGCACTCATCGTATCAACACAATTACTAAAAGTCAAAGAAGTGACCAGTTAAGACATTACCAATCAGACCAACCTCAAGTAAGAGTCAGCATAGTACAGTGGACAGAGCTAGGAATCACAAAACCTAGATTCTATTTCTTGCTCTGCCACAAGTGATCTTAGGCAAGATGTTTCACCTCTCTTTACCTGTTTTCCCTCACCCTGTGTTCTGTCTACTTAGACACCTCTCTTTGGGACAGAGACTCTCTTGCTATCTATTTGTACAGCCTAAGACAATGGGTGTTTAATCTCAGTTGAGGCTTCTAGCACTATGGAAATAGAAATAACTATTCTTCACATGACCTAATAGCTACAGATTCCTCATTCCCAAAATAAATTCCCTTTCAAATCCAACATACAGCTATCCAAAGTATACACATCCATTTCCTTTAAAATCAAACTCAAGCTTTCTATGTTAATCAGCATGGAGTTGTTCTTCCTATATAAAATCTTTCTTTATTTCTTACTGGGGTAATGTACAGGCAGTTCACAGCAAAGCAAATTACTAATTAAAAGGGGGCATAAATCTTTAAAAGGAAAATGGTTCTCCATCGATATGAACAGTAAAAATGAGAAAAAAATAAATTGTGTTTATCAAGAAATATGGCTCGATAGTTCTAGGACAAGCACTCTAGTTAGGGTGTAGTTTAGAGTTCACCTCACCATGATAATTGCTAGAAATGGGGAGAACAACTAAAGTTGTTAAAGTTGTTAGACACAATTCTGAAGCACCACACATTTTGTAGCTGAAGCACCACATTTTTGCGTGGTTTTATCCACTTTAGTCTATGAAAGAAACCAATCTGCCTTATCCTGGTCTATGGGAAATCCACTGCCACAGCTCTCAGCCTCCAGCCTTTCTTAATGCTCTCAGATGTTTATTGGGCAGGCATTAAAAATCATCTCGAGGCCTATCTCCATGCCTTTCCACTCAATATGGTGGAAAACCCCAAAGAAACGGATTTGATAGGACAGAGGGGAAACAGGAACCACTATAAAAAGTCAGTTCTCTCCCATGCAATGGTTCTGCATTTTCCCCTATCTCCCATAATAATTTTCTGATTATCCCCATGTCCGGTAACTCCTTTCTTCCCAAAAGATCTTGCTGCACATCTTTGCTCAAGTACATGTTGTATTGAGTAATTCTGTCTAATTTATTATGATGAGCTATATGCACTTAACAGTTTAGCAAAATATTTGTCACTTTACTATAAACTATCTCATATGCTATGACCTAACAGGTTCAGACAGCAGATAGAGTTCAACTACAGCATAGAATTTTAAAGTTATTTACAGTGCTTGAAAGGTCTCTTTGCCTGCACTATCCACTTAATCCAGTCTAAATCTAGAGAGCTGTCTTCCAGTCCTGCCATTGTCTCTCTAATGGCTATTAATAATAGCTGTTCTAGGCACCATGTCTGCTGAGTGAAAATCCATCTGAAGCTTTTGCATCTCATGAGGCAGATCAAAATTGACATTTTTTATTGATGTAACTGGTTTCTGCCAAATACTTGGGGACAAATAAAAGTAGCTGAACTCAAAGATGAAACAGAGCCATTTGTTCGATGGAATTACCAGCCAATTGATGTCTGTCATTAAACAAGTGATTTCTCTCTGTCTCTCTACCCCCACCCCTTTTTAAGGCTTTAAAATCTCATTGACAAGTTGAGAAATATAACTGGATTTTTAGTTAACAGTGATTTTGTGTATCAAATGACATTTTCAATTGTCAGAATTATAGGTGACTGGTTTATTCCTTCTGTAAGTGCCTAAATATTACACCAGACTAAATTAATCAATGATCTTGACTAACTTCATTCAATATTTCACCATTCCACTTTTCAGTTTATGGACTAAGTGAAAAATTAGATACATCTCTTTCATGGGTAAATTCATGTCACTTGTATTGATTATATTTATTTTTCTCCCAATTTAGCTTTTCTTGGAGATAACTAAAAAGTAGGAAGTCTGTCTTTTAAAAAAAAAAAAAAAAAAAAAAAGGTTTTGACTCCGGCAAGCCTCTTGTGCTGATTTACAGTTGGAAAAATTGATAGGTGAATATAAAAACAATGAGGAGTCCGGTGGCACCTTAAAGACTAACAGATTTATTTGGGCATAAGCTTTCATGGGTAAAAAACCCCACTTCTTCAGATGCATGGAGTGAAAATTACAGGTACAGGCATAAATACATTGGCACATGAAGAGAAGGGAGTTACCTTACGGGATATTAATGTACATTGTGAGGTGCTTAAAGCTTTGAGTTGCTTTCAGGTGTACATTAATATTGTAAGGTAACTCTCCTCTTCATGTGCCAGTATATTTATGCCTGTAGCTGTAATTTTCACTCCACGCATCTGAAGAAGTAGGGTTATTTACCCACGAAAGCTTATGCACAAATAAATCCATTAGTCTTTAAGGTGCCACCGGACTCCTTGTTGTTTTTGTGGATACAGACTAACACGGCTACCCCTCAGATACTAGGTGAATATAGTGCCAGAAGATACCAGATTGCGAGCCCGGGAACGGAGGCCTTCTATCCACATATCCAGTGTAGCACATACAGCAGCCATGGTCATGCTGATATGGGATTCAGTTAATGAAGAATTGAAGGCTGGGAATATAATTAATGCCAGTCAACATGATTCTATGGAAAATAGGTCTTGTCAAGCAAACCTGATTTCATTTTTTGATTAGATTACAAGTTTGGTTAATAAACGTAGCTATGTAGATATTCTTAGATTTTTGTAAGGCATATGACCTTCAGCATTCTGATTTTTAAAAATAGCACCGTACACTATTAATAATGCAGACATTAAATGAATGAAGGACTGGCTCACTGACAGATCTCAAAAGTCTGAAACCTGTAAAAAAGTAGTTGGCAGTAGGGAATCCTCATCAAATGGGGCTGTTCCTAGTGAGATTCCACACATACTGGAACTGCACCCAACGCTATTGAACATTTTTATCAATGATCTGGAAATACATATAAAATCATTTCTGATAGAATTCATGTTTCATGTTAAAATTTGGTGACATAGTATATGATGATGAGGGATCACTTGGTGAATGGGCTCATTCAGAAAAATGTGTTTTTAATAGTCAAATTCAAGATCATACATCTTGGAACAAAGAATGCAGGCTATACCTACAGACTGTGGGACTGCATGTTGGAAAGCAGTGACTCTGAAAAAGATCTAGACGTCATAGTGGACAAACAACTGAACAGGAGCTCCGCATGCAACGCTGTAGCAAAAAGAGCTAATGAGATCCTTGAATATATAAATAGGGAAGTAATGAGTAGCAGTACAGAGGTGATTTTTACCTCTATATGGTATTGGTGAGCTTGATGCTAGAACACTGCATCCAGTTTAAACGTAATGTTGAAACATTGGAGAGGATGCAGAAAAGAGGCACAAAAATGATTCAAGGGCTGGAGAAAAAGCCTTACAGTGACAGACTTAAAAAGAGC
The DNA here is from genome assembly GCF_015237465.2 of Chelonia mydas. NCBI lineage: Eukaryota > Metazoa > Chordata > Testudines > Cheloniidae > Chelonia > Chelonia mydas. Next base: position 23,495,921 of record NC_051252.2, on the reverse strand, counting down.
TCAATCTGTTTATAAACCAATTGCTGTATAAGCAACTTCACAAGAAAATTCGGCAGAGGAAGTCATAACAAGAATAATAGCTGGAAGCTGAAACTAGAGAAATTCAAACTGGAAACAAGGCTTTTTTTTTTTTTTTTTGCTTTTTTTTAAATAACAGAGAGGGTGACTAACCACTGGAATAACCTACCAAGGGGAAGTGGTAGATTCTCCATTCCATGAAGTCTTCAAATCAAGACTGGATGCCTTTCTGGGAAGGGATGCTTTAGTCAAACACAAGTTACTGGGCTCATTACAGATGTAATTGGTTGGAAGTTTAATCATCTGTGATATACAGGAGGTCAGACATGATCATCTAATAGGCAAGAAGGGACTAACATCTATGAATTATTTTTTAGTGCATCTGCTGAGGTTATCAAGTGTATCAGTTAGTAAAGTATCCTTATAAGCTGAACTGGAACCTGTCCCAACATCTCTAAATCATTCCACTAAGGACTTATTTACAGTAGGATTTTTAATTTTGTTTTAACATGTAAACTAAGATGAATGTAAATTCTATTTGTTCCCTGCATTTGGGCAGATACCAGTTATATTTTCTCATTTGAGTATCTGAGAGAGCACACAGTCATATCTCTAGGTAAATATTGACTTCTAATGGTCTAACTGAACATCTGAGAAGACTTGCCAAATAAGGAGGCACAACAAGCTTAAAAATTCTATCTTTGATATTACTTGTAGTTCCAAAAATATTTTTAAAAGCCTATTTATTTCAGCCACCTGATGCTCCAATCCACATGCAGAGAGAACATTAAAAAAAATAGAAGCTCTAGCTAGCAAATGTGGATATGAGCAAGCTAATTGTCAGTGTTTTCCTAATCTTTGTTTCCCTAATTTCTTAGGAACAAATAGTCGCTTGAGTAGTTATGTACGCAGAAAATACGTAAATAGTTTTTTTTATTTGTTAAAGATAAACAGGATCAGGTTAAACTCATTTTAAAATACTAATTCTGTTCCTTCTGAACATTTGGATGTATAAACCTGGTCACGTTTTAAAATCTAGTGAGGTAAAGTGAAGGTTCCTGGTCTATATTCCAGACATTTAAATGCATGCATTAAATTATCTTCTCTTGACTACCATTAGTGTATTTCTTAAAACTCAATAAAAGAGCATATCTTCTTTGTTTTTAATTACTCCTATGTCCATTGATCTCATTCTAATGCACAAATAGCATAGTTTTCATTAGGACATAGAAAAAATATTGTAGTTTCCATGCCAGTCTGGACATTGGAAGTATACTGCCATAGTCAGCTTCCAAAGACGACTTCATTGTAACACCAATTTATTTACCTTGCCTATGGATCCCGAATATCTGTCCCCCCAAAGAGTTATACATCAGATTTTGCTCTAGCTTTTTGATTCCTTGCAACAGGTTGGACTTGTATCTTTCACTGTTGAGAAACAATTGAGAAATTCGAAGATAATTTTCAGCTCAGCCTTTTGGCAATAGTTGCTGCTTCTTTGAAGACCTCTGTTCATTCCCACTGATGGGGTTTGGCACCTATAGTGTCTAGCTATGGAACAGTATAACAAAGTCATGTGTGCTGTGGGGTGTACTCTCATGCCATGAGGACATCAGCCCCATCTATAGAAGGGAGTGGACCCTCTGCCCACCTCTGCAGAGGGTTGAACGGAACTACCTCTCGTGTCCGAGAGCTAGTTTAACTAAAAGAAGATAGGGTAGTTACATTATAGTTACAGTTCCCATAGTATAGTTAGAGTTTTTATGATTTGTTTGCCTGGGTTGTCCCCTAGGCTGTGTCTGGTCCCAGGCCCCTTACGGGATTCAAAAGGTGTGTGACCTGTGCTGCCATCTTTCCAGATGCACACATGTTCAGTGTCTAGGAGAGGCTCATGTAGTATCCCAGCGCACAACTTGCTGCACAGATAGCTAAGACTGCAGACACATTTGGCTTCTTTGAGCTTTCAACTGCACCCGTCCGTGAACTCCTTCAGGAGTTTCCAGATCCATTTCTTTGCCAAATTCTTCTGTAAGAGACCTGAGATGCATCTTGCCACCCCAACTTCAGCATCACCTTTGATATTGGATCTGAGAGCAACCTCCCTGAGGCAAATGCTTACTGGGGCTAAGTCTCCCGTCCAATACCACAGGCTGTATCAAAACAGATTGCTCTGGCACCACCATCTGTATCTGCACTGGAGGTTCCCTCAATGCCCCAAAGTCAGCGGTGATCAACATAGTGAATCAGGCTTCTGGATCTAGTCTTGTCCCTGTTTTGGGAAAGAGGAAGGAAGCTCTCAGCTCTACAAAAGGGGTCAGTGAACAAAAAAGAAAAGGAGTCATTGTTTTCGTCCAGTGACATATGCCACTTCTGGAGACTCTTCCAGTTTTGATACTGCCTCTGGCATGCATGTTACCTCACCTGAAAATCAAATTGGGGCTTCATCCATCTCCTACTCTCACCCTAAAGAACAGAAACAATTCCAGGAGTTCCTGGTGGAGCTTCATTTACAGATGGGGGGAGGGGAGTGGCGCGGCACCAGACACATCTGATTAGACAAAAGAAAAGGTTTCTTTTCCTATCCTCACAGGCTCACTCAGTCCAGCAAAGGTCACTTGACTCTGACCAGTGTCCTCACCATCAGTATCGGAGAGACAATTATAGGTATCCTTTGCTCATGGAGGGTCATCAATTTGTATTGCAACATCCATTAGACAATTCAGTGTTAGTCTTTGCAGTTCAGGAACTCTCCAAAAGCAGCAGGATATCTCTGATGGCTCCCACAGAGAAGGGTGTAGCCTGAATGTTCTTGGGGGAAAAATATATTCTTCCGCTTCCTTCAGAATTCTTTATGGAGGGCAATGCTTCCTAATCTCCTATAAGTGGGAATGCACAGAGACTCTGGGGGTGGGGTGGGGTGGGGTGGGGGGAGTTACTAGTAATTTATTATTCCTAAAGAGTTGCTTCTGCATTCAAACTGCCCACTGCTTTCCCCTCTGCCTTGGAGTTCTATATATCTCAGGACCCTGGGGGTAGAAGGAGCTGAGGTGGATATAGATGATGGGGGGAGGGAACCACCCTTATATAGACAAGGCCAGTGACATAACAACATGGCACTGCACCCCACATTGGCCATGGCTTTGTTCTGTAGTTTCACAGCTCAGTGCTAGAGGCTAAATCGCATAAGTGTGAATGTACAGAGACAACTCTTGAAGAACAATAGTTACCAGTAAGTAACCTTTCTTTTTTCATTCTCCGAATGGATCCACCCTCCACAAACTGTCTAGTTGGACACCAGTCAGACTTATTCTATTTGCTGCCGGTGCTTCAAGTGCATGAAGCCTTGTGATCAAGAAGTGGGGACGGTTGGAAACTTCCTCAAAATTCCAAGCGTAGTATTGTATAGTAGTTTGTGGTGTGGGTAAAACACTGCTCCTATTTAGTCAGTTGATGTCATCTTTAAAACCATAAGGATGAGTTTTGTTTTGTTTTTTAAATTAAAGCCTTATATTTACAGAAACTGCTAGTTTGAACCCACAAGTGAAAGCTTCTTTATTTGCCTTTTATGAGCAGGTTAGTGGATTTGTCAGGCCCAGCACAGATCCTGAGTGCCTGAATTGTTATCCAGATAAGTTTTGTCAGGGCTGCTGAGCTAGTTAGCATGATACCGTACTTGCCCACTTAACCAGGTCTTCTGCTTACTCTGCAACGTGGACTATAAGGAATTATGATTCACATCATGAATCTTCACTTGAGACTATCTAGCTATGGAGGGAAGCAAGAGGTCCAAAAGCATTGAATTCTCTCTACTGAACATACACCATCCCCCAAGTCTTATGCTGGCTTTTGAGTTTTGGAAGCCATAAATGTCTGATGGCTCCCAAAAGTTGAATCTAGGTAAGGTGTTTTAGAATCTTTATTATAGTCAACTTTCACGTAACTGATAAGAGAAGAAAAGCATATAAGTGAGAATGTGTAGGTCAGTGAATTGGAAGGTCCTGCTTCCTTTGGCCTAGTGAATTAAAACTTTCTTTGGTTCTGTTTTCACCTTAAAATTAGTTGAATTTAGTTTTCTAATCTGAAGGGAGAGGAGGTTATTGGGGGCTCAGTAGATTTGTCTAGACACTTTAAGCCAAATTATATTAATGTTTTCATACATTTTTTTACCCTAAATATTTTTCTAAGAGTTGTAAATCCTTGCTAGATTTTTGCAAGATAGTTCATAGCCCCAAGAGTGGATCCCCAGAGCCATTCATCTTGGAACTGGCTCTCAAAAGAGTAATTGCACTGTTTGAAGTAGCAAATGTTTGAGATTCGGGAGACTATAAAATTGATTTTTCCATAAAGAGGTAATTTGTGGTAAATGGTGTAATCCTCTGGGCTGCTATTCACTCATTTTATATGTCCAGGACCCTTGAAACATGGACAGAAAGACCTCTCACATCAATTATTTATCTACACAAGACAGGAAAACCTTCCGTCCCCTTTTGAAGGCACAGTAGCCAGCAGATGACCAAGACAAACACTCAATCTCACTCTCTCAAGCACATGCAAAAGATAGCAAGAGCCACAACTTCTTTAGAGGGAGGCATTTGTTGGCAAGGGAAGGGGAATATAATATTCTGATGGATCAATCTAACGCATTTGGATAACATTTCAGAGTTAAATAGATGATTCTGGAGTATTTTGACCAAGTTTTGCGAAAGATATTGGTTACAAATTCCCTATCACTGAAGTGAAGAGAATTTTTAGTGTATGCATACTTTCCAAGCAATATAAGGGGACCCATAGAATAGTATGGAGGCTAAAATTCTGACATGAGTCTGGGAAGCCCTCCCCTGGAAAAAACGTTTAGTCACTTTTTCCCCTTACAAACCATTTTGATGCTAGGCTCACTCACCATGAGTGATGGCAGAGAGGGAGTTAGCATTTCTGTATTATTTTTCTGCTTCAGTACATCAGTGCTCCTCAAATTGCTGGGAGGGGAATCAAAATATCTTGGAAGCCAGATGAACCACTACCTCAGAACAAAATGGGCTACTCTATAACTAGAATTAATCTCTAATAATATAAGATATACAATGGTAAGTAAGTTTAAAACAAAATGTCAAGCAATTAATTTTAACCGTATGGATTCAGTTTGCACTTCTTTCTCATACCATTATTTATTTATTACCAGTAATATTGTCATATCTGAGTGAATGTTTAAAGATCAGGGCTCCCTGATACTTGTCCTCATTTTATATTATTGTTAATGTTGTCTTTTAAATTATTTGTATGGGTCTAGATTTCGGCCCTTCCTGCACGCCAGCACACGGGAGCAGAGAGGATGTAAGGCACCTCCTTATTCCCTTGCACCAATGCACCATACTGTCACTCCCTGTTCATAGAGAAGGATGAGTTACAAGCTCCACAGAGCAGCTATATCCCCTCCTTGTGCATATGGGAAGTGGTGGTGGTAAGAAAAGTCTTAACTCCATTTCTAGCATACTCGATGGCATAGTACATTAGCACATTAGGGAACATACACTGTGACTGGAGTTGGCCTGTTGCAGTTTAATACCTCCCCAGAACAATGAGGAGACTGGGAGTCACAGTTTCTTTCCCACCCTGTACTAGGGACAGCTCAATGCACTCTCTCTCACTCACAGCTGGATTACAAAGTGACAGCCTACCTCATAGTAACTAAAATGTCCTACCATGCGGTACAGAACAAATAAACGCACAGTGATTTCCCATGAGAAACTTAGTTGTGACTCAACAAGTGAGCGCAACAAGCAATATTGGGAGAGAACAGGAGAAAGGGAGTTTGAGGGTTACAGTAATATTGAGCAGTGGTTAGTGTTCATTACGTGCAACTCTTGATGATACCAAAACTTTTTTTTTTAAATGGTGCAGCCATTCGCCTAGGAGCAAGAGTGGGGGACAGAGGGAGTTGGGAATGCTTTCTTTGGTGTGGCTTAAAAACAGCAATGTTAGAAGTTCAAGTCTATGTAGGGAATCCAACTAATTGCCTCAAGTAATGCACAGTGGATGGCAAAAATGTTACCAGGATGTGATTGTTTGAGACATACATTGATGAGGTGTTCCATCATTTGAAGTTTTTCTGCAATCCCAAATAAGATCGTGTCTCAGTCTCTGTTTATGGAAGATATAGGCGCATCTGCCATGTGATATGCAGGTGCAATTCGAAGTGAACCATGTTTTCCATGGGAGTGAAAAGCTACTGGGTTCTTCGGTTGCATCCTTAATGAGATGTTTGTTCAGGACGTTCCACCTTGCTCACCATTGATCTTTGGGGTTAATCCTTTGAGCTCACACACTTCAAGCTAGATTTCAGTCAGTATCTTGGTATGTTATTCAGATCTTCATGTACTGGAAGTTCTTTGCTCCATTGAATACAATGGTACTTCCTAAGGATTGTCATGTTGGGGTGAATTTGGGGTGGATAGATATGTGCCAGTACGGGAGGTCATGGTTATGCATTGATTTTACTGTACCTGTAATGATCTTCATAATGGTGTTAAGTTGAGAGTCGACAAATGATGCGTGGAAGCTGTGTGTCCAGACAGGTGAGCAGTGTTCTGTGGTATAGTAGACAGTGAAGAGGTCCGCAGAGTTTTTGCATCAGCTCCCCAGATCATTCCTGGCAGTCTCTGAATGAGACTTGCATGCATCTTTACTGTGTCATGAATATTTTTCAAGTGCTGGTGGCATGTGAGGCTTCAGTCTAATGCCACACCAACATATTTTCAGGTGGGATTGTATCCTATCAGCTGGTCACAGAAGTCCATATTCAGTTCTACCCTAACCTTTGGATTGTTTAGATGGAATACTAACATGACTGTCTTAGTAGGGTTTCCTTGGTTAGGATTTGATAGGCAAATCTCGTGGCTGTGTAGTCAGAACAATGTCATCAGCATAGACAAATTTCAGTGAAAATGGTTGCTGGTGTAAATATTAAATAAGATCAGTGCTAAGACTGATCCCTGTGGAAGGCCATCATTGAGAGTGCATGGCCTGCTGACCTGGTCACCAAGGAAAACATGAAACCTATGGTTGGTCAGAACTTCTTGGAAGACTTTTATCATTACATTGCATAGGATAACTTTGCTAGCTTTCCGGAGAAGACTGTTCCTCCAAATAGTGTCATAGGTGGCAGATAAGTCTAAGAAAGCTGCCCCAATCTTGAGTCTTCACTGTTAAGGCCTCAGTCTTAGTTCTTGGTCAGAGCAGCTGTGGCCTAATTGAAAACCTATTGTTCATTCACATTGTTTCTACAGATGGCATGATCCTTGCCAGTAATATTTTCTCATAAGTTTGTATAACATGCAGAGGAGTGATGTAGTCCTGTATGAGAAGCAATTACTGGTTGGCTTCCTGGGGTTGATAGCGGCACTGACCATAGTCTTGCACCAGATCCTCAGGACGACACCTGAGGAATGGATATAGGAGATTAGTGTGTTGCCAGCCATTTCTGTGCTTTGGCTCCGAGGTTTTTAAATCATTCTGGAACGACACCATCAGGTCCTTTTACTTTTCTAGCCTTCATGAGTGAGAGGATCTTGTTTATCTCCCAACAGTGAAGGGCAATGACAGAGGGGATGAGCTGGATAATGAACTGACTATTTGTCAGAATTCTCTGTGTACTTTGCATTTAATTGACTAGTCCCATGTGCTTTTGAGTTCATAAGAAGCATTTTTATGATAGCATCAGCTAAGACTTCAAGGTTTTGAGATTGCACTGTGTTTGCAACCCCAAGCTAATGTAATTATAACCAAGCTTTGCGGCTGGAGTGAGCAAAGTCCAGAGCTTCAGCCATCTCAATCCATCTTTGACAGCACATAAAATTCAGTAACTCTAGCAGGGATGTTGCAATGTTCAGGTCACCTGACATTTGGAACTCCTTTAATAGCCTTTCTGTTTCTGGTTTCCAGTTGGGACTCAAACATGAGGGTCAGGAAGGGAGGCAGGAGAGAGGAGGTGAGTAGGAGAATGTGGGTTTGCAGTGCAGACCAAGTTTAAGAGATGTCATCAGGGGCTACAAGGAAGAAAAAATGAGGGCTAGGTCCAGAAGAAATGGAAGGAAGATAAGGCAGAGAAAAAGAGCAACAAATATGGTGAGAAGGTGTGGGGATATCACAGGTAGACGAGAGAGAGAAAAGTGGTGTGAATGTTAACAGGCTGCTAACATTAAGAAGCAGCGGTTGGATGCCATCCACAGTAAATCTGAAGGGTTTTTTTTCTTTGAATTTAAACATTTTTAATATTGTAAAAGTAAAGCATTTTCTTGATTAAATGCTGTGATAAAGCAGTTTGTAACTTCAGCATCTGTTCCCTGTGTTTAATAAGTGTACATTAAATTACAAAGTCTGAAACCTCAAACTGACCTTTACAAACAAGGCTCCCTACAGGGAGGGAGATAGTCCTGCAGGAATGTCTTGTTTTCATTTTTATTATTACTTATTCCGAGCATAAATGTGCATTGTCCCTGCCCCAAAGAGCTTGCTTGGTAAGTGAAAACAGCCAAAATGGGAGAAGAGAGGACAAGAGATACATAAGATTATGCAGCTACTTACATTTTACTTGTCCCTTCAGGAGCCTGTGAGATGTTAGCATTTGCCAAGTCCTAGAAACTTAAAACACACAGGAAGGTAAACCAGGAACACTGGCAATTTCATTAATTCTGTCCTAATAGAATAGTGTTCATTTCAATGAAGTTTTTTTAATGTATTGAAGCTAGTAAAGGATAATAAGGTAACATACCAATATCATTTTTGACTCTCTGTCAAGCACAAATTCAGAGATGACTTGTACAGTTTTCTGCAATAGGTTTACACATTAGTTTCATCTTGTCAAAGCTTAAATCATTGAATGCAGTAAAATCTTGACACTGTGAATCTGCTGTGTGATATAACTATTTGGAGTAAGCACAGTTTAGCAATATATTTAATAACTGTAATTAATCAGATGTGCTAGGTTGTTGCGGAATGCTTAAAATGCTCATAGTAATAGCATATAATTTTAAGGCTGGATTATGTAATTATAATATTATGCAGAGTTGACCAGTTACCCTGCATGCTGTGTAGTTCAAAAGTGTATAACTGATCCTACATTTGCATTAAAAACTGTTTCTGGAAGCCATTGCAAAGAATTATTACATATTTGAATCCCCATTGTGCCTCTAAGTGAAGTAAAGCTGAATTGTGCGTCCATATAATATGTGTTCTTATAGTTAGGACTGTTTAAAAAATGGATCTTTACTAAACCGTCTTTGCTGTGTTATTTGCTATACTTGGAATGGGAAATGTCTCCCATACTGTGCTTAATATAACATCCAGCAATCTATATAGTGCCAATCACTGTAGTGTCTTCGTGCAACTTAAGTAAATGCTCACTTACTGGTGTCTTCTGTATAAAAAGTGTCAAATACAAGATTTGGATTAGAGGCATTATTGTATTTGGAGGTCATTCCTATATTTTACAAATAAGCAAATTTCCTTCTAAATACTTTTCTAAATACAGAGATTAGAATTAAGATTACTTTGTTAGGCTTGGTCTACACTAGCAATTTATGTTGGTATAACTATGACACTCAGGGACGTGGAAAATCCACACACGTAAGCAACGCATTTATACCAACCTAACTCCCGGTTTAGACAGTACTGTGTCAGTGGGAGGGCTTCTCTGGCAGGGATGCTGGAACAATTTCTATAGTGGGGGTGCTGAGAGCCATTTAACCAAACCGTAAACCCAGCATATGATGGAACGCACTTCAAGGCAGGGAGTGCAGTAGCACCCCCAGCACTTCTAGTTCCAGTGTATATGTTCTCCCGTTGACATAGCTAACGTCTCTTGGGGAGAAGGAGGACCTGCACCGATGGAGGGCTTCTCCCGTCAACATATCTTTTGCCTCTTGGGGAGGTGGAGTATCTACGCTGGCAGGAGGGCTTTGTAGATAGCACCTTCACTGAAGGGCTACAGCGGCGCAGCTGCATTGGCTACAGCATTTTAAGTGTACACAAGGCCCAGAGTTATGCCTTTAGCTTTCATAGAATTATATGAATGTAGGGCTGAAAGGGACTTCAAGAGGTTATCTTGTTAAGTGCCTGCTCTGAGCAGGACCAAGTATACTTAGACCATCCCTGACAGATGTTTGTCTGTTGCAGTGCTTATTCTTATAGTTCAGAGTTTTTCCTAATAGCTAACCTAAATCTCCTTTACTGCAGATTAAGTCTGTTACTACTTGTCCTACCATCGGTGGACAGGAAGAACTGATCACCATCCTCTTTGTAACAGCCCTTAACATCTCAGTCTTCTTTTCTCAAGACCAAACATGCCCAGTTTTATTAACCTTTTCTCATAGATCAAGTATTCTAACCATTTTTTTTATCATTTTTGTTGCATCTTTCTTAGTGCATGGCTCTCAGAACTGGACATAGTATGCTAACTGAGACCTCACCAGTGCCCTGTAGAGCAAGATGATTGCCTCCCAGATGAAACTCCTGTTAATACACCCCAGAACATTAGCCTTTTGTATGTGATCTTTTCCTATTATGAACAACATCTTTCTTTGGCACCAGAATATCCTTTCAGAGGGGGTGAGGGTTTTGCTATACTGTGTCTGTATACGTGTCAGCGTTTTGTCCAATTTTCAAGCATAATTTATCTAATTTCTGTTGCTTTTTATACTGCACTCATCTTTGTAATATCTGAACAACCGTTGCTCTTGCAAAGGAAAATGCCAAAATTACAAATATCTGAAAATTAAAAGTAAAGCGGAGAAGATACAGTAGCTTAAAAATTGCAGTGAAGTTTACAGCAAATTACCATGCAAGTTTTTATAACATGCTATTTTGTTAAGTAGCTCACAAAGTTAAAATGCCCAGATATCCCTTGTTCATTGCTCTCAGCTATACCCAATACAGTAAGGTAATGGTTGTGTGTCTTGACTTTGAATAGGAGTCAAGTGCTACAGTGCATATGCATCCTTTCATGTTGAAAATTAAAACAAACCATGTTGTTTGCCCTTATAATTAAGTTGGTTCTCCAGCTTTTTTTTTTTTTTTACTGTATCGTATTCTTTTATGTTCATTGTGAAAATAATACATGCCACAGAGTCAAAAAATAAGAGGAAGGTGCTAAGGTTAGACTTAATTATAGACCTCGGGCCAACTTCTCTGCTGATGTAAATAGGCGCGCGCAGTTCTACACGCAGAAGGAAAGTGGCCCTTCGTTTCTCATTGGTATGCAAGCACTGGTAGAACTGAAGTGACTCAGCTTAACAGCCTTTCCTGGAAGGTTTTGCGCTGCCCACTTCTCTGCAATGGATCTTGAATAAAAATAGCTTCCATACCAGGCATTTTTTAGGGAAATACGTTATTTCAGCACATTCCTTCCTTTTATAAAATGTAAGAGTTTTATTTGAAAATGTATTTTTAGTGAAGGGTTTTAGAAAAATGATCAGTGAGGAAATACGGATTTTTGCACTTCCTACAGAACTTTGTAAAATCATTTTAACTGGTATCACTATACTTTTTCAGTGATAAAAAAGAAAAGCTACTGAAGCTCTGTAGACTGACCAACAGACATTTCTCAGCATTTCTGTATAGCTGAGTCTCAGGATAAAATATTATATCAGTTTGCAATACCCATATACAGTGGGTACCCATATACAGTGGTGCAGGGGATAACACAGTCACTGACAGGCCAGAAGGTTGGGGAACAAAGTCCTATACGAATGCTGTGTGGGGTTTTTTTGAATATATGTAGTATTGCAGTGCATAGTAGAAATTTGATTTTCTTTTGAGAAATGTCATCTTTCCCAGGAGATCTTAAAGTGAGGTCCCTTCAGTCATTCAATTGTAAACTGGCCATCACTTCGCAGTTTTTGTAGAATCTTTCATAAAGCCAGGGTGCCCTTGCTAACAGTCTTTCCCAAAACTTGGGCCTAAAATTCAAAACTGTACATGGGCGGTTGCTGAGCTCAACAACTCTCTCCTATATGTACAGGTGGAGGTGCATTCATGTGCATCCTGTCCCTTAAGAGCAGGCACCACCGTCTGGCCATTTACTGGGATTCATCCCTTCAAGGTATGGTAAATCCGTTACCCCAGAGAAACTGTCTAGATCATGTGACCAAGAGTGACTCTGTAGGTAGGAAGATAAGCTAAGTGCTCTTTGTGAGGTGGCCGTTGGAGGAAGCCCCAGAGTGTAGCACAGCTACAGCTGTTGGATTGGAGGGAAAGGACAGTATTAAAAAGAGAAGGATCGTAGTAGGGTGGAGTGAGTGATGGCAGAACCAGAATTTAGGAAAAGGCTTAAAGATTTTTGGAACAGACTGATCGGACGAGAAGGAATCCTGAGGGAAACGTTCAGAATGGGGTAATGTTACTGTTGAAAAAGTTTTGGGATGTTGAGCCAGATCCCAGGAATTTAGTTACGTTGAGACTTTAAGCCAGAATGACCCTATTTTGAAACTTTAGTAGTTTTGTGGGAAGTGGGAGATGGAAACTGAGGCACAGTTGCACTAAACTCCTGGCTGGGGGGTAAGATAACCCGATTACAACGTACGTTTGTTTTTTCATGTTTTATCCCGTATGCTATTTTTTTTCCCAGTAAGAATCAGAAGACCGTTTTAAGTTTAGTTTGCTTTAGTTTTCCTTCAAGCTAAAAAGACAGTTGCTGTCTTTATGCTGCAGCGTGATATTCCATTCTCTGCAATTTATAACAAAAAATACATTTTAAAAAATTATTATTCAGACAACTCATATGAAATACTGTTTTCTGACTGTGACTGAGCCTAGGAAGGGGCCACATTGAGCCCTTTGCAGGATTGGGGGATGTAGGAGGAATTTGAAATTTAAACAAATACGATGTTCTGCAGGAAAAAGTACTACAGTATATATAATCTGTTAATGCCAGGACCTGAGTATTCAACACAGTAAAAGCAATGACAAAGTAGATAGGCCTTAATGTTTCTCATTTGGTGGAAAGATTTTAAATATAATGCATTACTCACTAAAAATCCCTACCAGCCTATTGAATTGTTTTTCATAATTCCAAATAATCCAAAACTATCAAAACAGGTAAAGAGGAGATGTAAAATTAATGTATAATTATTTAAATACTGATAAAGTAGTTAAATCCTCCCCAAGGTAAAAAATGAATATTATTCTAAAATAGCCTCAAGAGCTTTCAGCCTTTGTTTTACTTTCTGTTGGGGAAAAGGCCCTTTTTGGAACTGATCACGTTTATTTAAATATTGTGCTAGTAAGTCTAATCACTACAGCAACCAGTACTTCCTGACAAAGGGTTGAAAGAGCAACAATATAATCTTTATATTTACATTGTATATTTTCACCCAGAAAGACCAGGTGCGTGAACCCTGGAATTAGAATAGTTAAATTGCCCCAACAATAACCAACATTGCCCTGTGTGGGGATACCCCATGTCAAGACCCACATTCAGGCTAAGAGGTTTCTTTTAGCACCATGCAAAAGAAGAAAGCTATCCAGCTGATCTTTTCCATAATAAAGAGAAAAGGTCCTCCAGCCAAATTGTAATCCCTCCCCTTCTCATGCAAACATTTCAGGCCACTATCTGCACTAGGTAGTTGAATCCTCTATACTAACCCTCCATCACATGCCACGCTCCAAGCTTCCTGAATTTATTCAGTTTGCTAGGTGGTCCTTGGAAACTCCACTGGACTCCAGCAAATGTTCAAGATGAGCCTGTGTCACCTTTCTTACACACTGTGTTCTCTCTGCTCCCATCCCCAGTGGCTGGACCAGATGAGTTTTGGATTTGCTACAGAATTTGAGCGAACAGAGCTGCGTCTTTTAGCTCAGGCAGAAGAGGCTTGTGCTTTTTCAGTCCAGAGGTCCAAGGTTCAGTCCCCCTGCTGACAGCCAACCAAGGAGCATTGTCATACATGCTCATAGCCAAGAACACCAGACCTTCTGGCTGCTGAGAATTTTAAAAATCCACTCTGTTCCAGTTTTGCATTATGGGAGGCAGTGGGGAATGTTTTTCCAACTCCTCAAAAATGATCACCCAAAACCTTCAGCCAGAACCACAAAATCGGGCACCAAACATAACACAACCACAGGAAGGTCAGGACAGCAGCTGTTGCCAGGAGGGGTGGGGGAAAGGGTCACTGATAATGCCCTGTCAACGGCAGGTTGAGGATGTGAGACAAAGAAGGGCGAAGCAACTTGATGGCACTCTCTTCATCATGAGGGTCATAGGCATGCTGAAGGGAGGGTGAGGAAGCCTTCCTCCCTACCTTACCTTCCACTCTGACCACACCCAGCAGAAAGAGGTGTTGACAGAAGAGATTTTCCCTTATTCCTGCCTGGCCAGCTCATAATAAAGTTTTATTATTTTTCATATGGGAAATTGATTGTGGCACAGCAAGTGCTTCCGATAGTACTAACATACATTTTGAAGTAAGAGCTCCTGTAGAGAGAGAATAACGATTATTGTTAGTAGACATCTCAGCATATGCTGGCATCAGCTTTCCCCTGTAAACCAAGTGGCAATAGTCAGGTGAGTTTACAAGCAATAAAATAAGTGAAGGCTCTTCTATATACAAACCATGGTATCTATACAGGGTATGTCTATACTATTATTATTAACTCACAGCTGGCCCATGCCAGCTGATTTGTGGTCGCAGGTCTTGGGCTAAGGGGCTGTTTAATTGTGGTACAGTATAGACATTCGAGCTTGGGCTGCAGCACAAGCTTTAGGATCCTCCCATCTTGCAGGGTCCTAGAGTCTGGGCTCCAGCCCAAGCCCGAACATCTACACCACAATTAAACAACCCCTTAGCCCAAGACCTGCGAGCCCGAGTCAGCTGGCATGGGCCCGCAGCAGGTTTATAATTGAAGTTTAGACATACCCACAGTGTTGGATTGTTGTTGTTTTTAACTTCCCAATTGCCTTAGATTGTGAAAAGTATCTGAAGTATTCAGGATAATTTTCTAACTAGATGAATTCTGAAGACAGAGAGGTCACCTTATTTAAGTACCACCAGTGTTACACCAGTTTAGGAAGCTCTAGGAAAATTCCATTTTAATAATAGGTATAAATCAGGGTGGGAAAACTTTTTGGCCCGAGGGCCACATCGGAGTTGCAAAACTGTATGGAGGGCCAGGTAGGGAAGGCTGTGCCCCTGCAAGCAGCCTGGCCCCTGCCCCCCAAAACAGCCTGGCCCCTGCCCCCTATCTTCCCCCTCCCACTTCCCGCCCTCCTCAGAACTCCCGACCCATCCAACCCCCCCATTCCTTGTCCCCTGACCACCCTCTCCCAGGACCCTCTGCCCCTAACCACCCCCTGGGCCACACCCACCATCCAACCCCCCCTGCTCCCAGTCCCCTGACTGCCCCGACCACTATCCACACCCCTGACAGGCTCCCCCCGGGACCCCACACCCATCCAACCCCCCTGTTCCCCATCCCCTGACCCCTATCCACACCCCTTTCCCCTGACTCCCCGCCCCTTATCCGACTCCCCGCCCCTTATCCAACTCCCCGGCCCTGGCCCCCTTACCATGCCACTTAGAGTAGTGTGTCTGGCATCCGCGCTGCCAGGCCAGAGCTAGACACGCTGCCGCTCTGTCCATCAGGAGCACGCAGCTCCACCACCCAGAGTGCTGCCCACGCATCATCGTGGCTGCGGAGGAGGGGGACAGCAGGGGAGAGGCCGGGGGGCTAGCCTCCCCGGCCAGGAGCTCACGGGCCGGGCAGGACAGTCCCACGGGCCGTAGTTTTCCCACCCCTGGTATAAATGCATTTATCCCTATTTTCTTATATTTATGTCCAGTTATATCTAATTCACTTTTATGGTTTTTAATAGGGATTTACGAGGATTCGTTTGTATTTTAGGTTTAGAGATAATTAAGTACCTTGCTTCTGGAAAGAAGAAATGTAGAGAGAATTGGCTCAAACCTAAAACAAGATTCGTGTACTAGTGCATATATTAAACTTCCTTTTATTTGGTTGTCACCCCAATAGGAATGATTAGTGAGTCATAAAGAAAGAAAATGTATTGCACTACATCTATTAAAGCATGTTTTATATGTAACAGTAATTAAAATATAATTGAAATCATGAGTTCTTCTAATTATTGGCTTTACATAATGCATATTTAAAGAGTGAGCATCTATAAATGTGTCCTTTATATACATTCAGAAACGGTTTGCTGGCAGCATTTTAATTAAAGATGGATTAGTTAAAATGCTGTTTAATCATTCTGTCATCAAAGGATTTAGACCTCATTAATTAGCTGTTGATAAATAGGTTTAAACTACAAAATTTAATTTAAAATATGCCAGTTGAGATCTAGAATTATTAGAGAAGAAATGGAGCAATGAGTCTTAGAAAATCTTATGCCGTCTCTTTATATAATATTAGATTAAGTGTGAAATTATTAGACCATAATAGTACTTGCAATTTTGTATCACTGTTAATGCTTGTAACACAGCGGCTTTTACAGTTGGTTAAGAAGTCAAAATGAGATCCTTATTGTTGACCACTCTTTTCATAGTACAAAGGACTACTATGCTATGTATTTAAGTATTTATTTTGCGAAAGACTGAAAACTCCAGGGCTCATGTGCCCAAGGAAAATGACCCATTACTGAAAGTGGTTTTCAGCAGGGATGGTGTTCCCCGTAACCCCAGATTCCTCTCAATTGGAAATTATTTAGCTGCTAGAGTGGATTAGCCAAAACCATTTTCAAAGTAGTTCCAGAAACTGTGATAGATATGTGGTGGAATTTGGTATTGATCACTCTTCTGTAATGGTAAACACTTTTAATCTCATTTATACTGACAGTTACAATGTTTTCAATAACAGTAGAAGGTAGGTTACCAATGAGGATAACTGTTGACAACAGTTGTCTTCACTGGATGACTTCCCACGAACAGGCAGTGCTTCAAAGGGTTCTGTCCTCCCCTCACTGTGCCACAGTCTCACTGAGCTGAAACTGAAGTCCAGCTGAGTTTTCCAGCTTTCCCTTTAGAAACCTGCCCCTCAAACTGAAACCTCCAAGGAGTTTGGAAGGTTTGTTGTTTTTGAAGTGAAACTGTTACAATTTGCAGTAAGAATCTGACACTTCCTCTGTGATTCATTAAGCACAGAACATGAGGTGGTTGTTTAAAAACAGTTCTATAAACAAAATGCTATCAAATAAGAGGTTTCACTTTCTTCCTGTTTTACATGTGTCATTTCCAGATCCATGTTATGTTTTTAGAAACACAGGACCCTCACAGCTTATGTTCTCTTCCAGATTCAGACTCTTACATGATAGCCGTAATAATGGATCTTTGGTCCAAGGCTTCACAGCTCCTACATGAATGGAAAATAACAATGTACTGAGTAGCAATGAGATATTGTGGTGCTGTTTGTTATCTATCTAAATGCAGCAGATAGATAACTGCGTAGGTAGGTCAGCTTCAGGTGTGCAGGCAAGACAGTAACTACTGTAGAATCCTTGAGCACTATGGAACCTGCACAGGAAATGAAGAGGACATGTTCTCCCACCCCAGACTTTTTATTATAATAATGTTTCTGAAGAACAACAAGTACCATGGGAGGTTATACTTTTTACGCTCATTGTTTTCATTTCCAGGCTTCAGCTACATCTCCATGAAAATGAATATTTGTCTAATTTTGATAGTCGGGTGAAGGAAGTTTTCACAAAATTCATAGTTCTATGAAACCTGCAGTACTTGGAGGAAAGTTAGAGAACTTCTTAAAAAGTTTTGGCTGTAATTGCATTTTCCCACCCCTCGTACAGCTAAAAACAGTAGGTTAAATTTAAACTCAAGAAGAGTTGTTTGGATGACCTGTATCAATATAATATAGTGAAACAAACAAACAAACAAAAAAGTTAACTAGAAAATTTAAGTATAATCTGTCAAAATGCAATTAGCAAAAAATGGGATCTCTTTATCCCTGTTCTCACCCAAAATGTATTCATTCTTTGTATGTTCCCAAATACCATTGGGAAATCCAGGAAGATGAGTAGTTTAATCAAAAAAGATCAAAGAAATATCAGCCAATGTCTTCTCATCTATTAAATTGTTTTTAACATAAGACAGACAATTTATAATTCCCAATTATCCAATTAATATGTAGTTACGCCTCAGCTAAGTAACTCCATTCTTAAACTAAGAATATCATTTACCTTCAATGATCACAAATCATACATGACATTTGTGACAATGCTGGATTTTGTATTATTTATGGACTTTCTGCTTGTTTCTTATTTCCAGGTGGTATTAATCCCTGGTGAAACAGATGTCATGTTATGGTTAGCTCCCTTGTGATCTTAAAAGCCCACAATCCTATTGTCTTGTATTCTGTTTTGCACCTGTCAGGCATTGTCATTCATAAATTACTTTTTTCTTAATCTTTTTGGTAATTTCACTTTTTGTTCCTTTCCTGAACTCTGGATGGGTATCCATCTGTTTTGGGGATAGAGTGCAAGAACGGTGGTACAACTTCTTGGAAAATCAACAGGAGACAATATTTGGAAATAAAGCAGATGCTGTAGAGTCATTTTGTTTCTTACTCTTGAAATTCACATCTTCAGTGCTATTATATTCCTCCTTTGGAATGTATGTTCTGTTTATGGTTCATTTGACATGCAACCAATTATATTTCATGCCTACTTACTAAGGTTCTAATTCTGGTACCTTTACTCAACTCAAGCATCCCCTTACTCCTCAAACAGCCGCACTGAAATCAAGAATCAGTCCCTGAGTTTGACCAGTCCTTTTTGCTTCAAGTTTTCCAGGATATTAAAACATAGTCTGAGGAACAATCTCTTATCTTTTTTTCTTGACTGGCACTAAAAATCTCAAAATTGAGAGTGAAATTTAGAAATTTGTGGGTGCATGCATGCACACACGCCACCCAGCTCAGGTCTTAAATTTATAAGAAGCTTTTTCATTAGAGGAAGTTCAATTTACAAGTGATTGGATTTGAGAAATTAATCTGTAGCAATGTTAATAATGTTGTGTATAGTCCTCTTGCTGATCGTATAGTAAATTGCAAAGCTTACCACCCCATCAGCAAGAGGACTATACATAACAGCAATTTCTGATATCATGCAGGACATTGAAATAGTATTGCTTCATTCACAAAATTGTTAGGTATATTTGCCACGGAGCTATAGAATAAAGCTTCACTCTTCAGAATAGTTAGTACTAATTTCTTCATCGGCCTTGAGCTCACTGTTTGTGGACATGATGGTTTCTTTCTTTTAATTTCACTGACTCTTTCTTCCAACTAGTTTATGTATAACATTTCTGTATGAAAAAAACTTCTTTGTACATAATATACAAAACTGAAAATGTACACCAGCGTATTAAAAGTCAGATGAGACTGAGTTTGTCAACTAAATCTGAGTAGCTAGTTAGCCCCAAATAGCCAATAAGAGTCCCATCTTAACCTGGACAATTAAGAAAATTGCCCTTTACTTATGAAGCTTTCTGTTGCTAATTCTTGGTTGTGTATGCTGTTTATGCTCATATCTCAGGGTAGAGAATGAAGTACTTTTCAGAAAAATGTATGTACTCATTGATACTGATTATCTGCCAGACTTTAACTGGAACTTTCATTTTTGTGTCTGTAATTCTGCATATTTATGGTGGTGAGTGCCTTAAAAATACTTCAGATACAATAGATAAATTGCACCCATTGGTAACCGTGGATGCAAAATTATAGACTATTTAGGCTTCTGTAAGCACCTTATCTGTAGGTACTTAAATGTCTAAATGATCAAAATTGTGGCTTCCAATTGCAGCACAAAAAAGGGAGACCAGTTTTGGAAAATCTGGCCCTGTGTGTTAGTTTATGCCTGCTACACCATACTGATACATCATCTTCAAATGAATTCCTAACCTACCACTGAGCAAGACGATTTGTTGAAATGACTCCAGAATCTGGAAGTAGCAAACCAGATTGTTCTGTGTTCTATTCCATCCTTCCAGGAAGCTCTTGGAGGGGGATGTTGAGTAGCTGTTTATTCACCCCAAGGTCACACTTGTACTCTGGTGCCTCTCCTGTCCAGGAGACTCTGTAAAGTTCTTTGGGCCGTAGTGGCATCAGAAGGCTGATAACACTCTGTTTCATCTTGTTTTTTAAAGATGTGGATGATGC
This sequence comes from Chelonia mydas, assembly GCF_015237465.2. Classification (NCBI taxonomy): domain Eukaryota; kingdom Metazoa; phylum Chordata; order Testudines; family Cheloniidae; genus Chelonia; species Chelonia mydas. Next base: position 23,475,731 of record NC_051252.2, on the reverse strand, counting down.
ATTTCTTTGTTTTCTGAGTGCCTGACTAAGACAGAGAACTGTGTGTTGAGTGAAGATGTAGGGTGAAATCCTGGCCCCACTAAAATTGATGGGATTTTTGCCACTGACTTTAATGGGAACAGGGGACAAGATTTCACCCTCAGACTTGTAGCACTATTCTCCAGATTTGGTTCACCTGATGGTTTCTTCACATTTCTGGCCAGACACCAGGAAGTTGTTTTGATTTCTTTAAATCTTTGCCTTCTACCAGCCTCTAAGGGCTGTATGCTTCTGGCTGTAAGGATGGGGGGGAGACAGGAGGAGAGGTAGAAAGGAGAGGGGCAGAAGGCTGGCAGCTAAGACTCTTCTCCCTTCTATGAGTGACCACCCACTCCAGGGTGTCAGATCAATAGCAGGTACTAAAGGGTGGAAGCCTGAGGGTAGAAAGGGATATTTTGGAGGGTGAAGAGCACAGGGAAGAAGAAATATGGACAGAGAGGCCCCATTAATGCTCACTTAAAGTAGGTGACAATTTAATTTTGGCGGGGTAGGGTGTGTGTTGGGGGCGGATTGTGTAGGGATTCTGTTTTGCTTATTTTGTACTTTTCCTTCGAAATAGAGAAAAGAATCTGGAGGGTAGGAAGGATTTGAGTCCGGAAGGAAAATGTCAGGCTTTTCAATTTCACATAGAAAACTAAAAACCAAAGCGAGGTTTAAGTTCATAATTTAAAGTTAAGCACATTTGTAAGCATTTGCATTATTGCTAAGGGAAAGTTGAGTACTTTTCCCTTTATCCCCCAAGTCCTAAAAAATGAGTACACGCTGAGGGCCATAACCCCAATTGCTCATATAAAAATGGGGAGGGGAGTGGAAAATGTTCGGATATTTTGAGATTGCCTGAAAAACCCATGGGAGTTGTCCATTGTACATAGCACAGAAGGTTGCGATAACATACCACTTGGCATCTGAAAAGCAGTAGAAATGAATGAGAAATATGTGTGCATTGCAGTACAAGATCTGTGTATTTACTGAAGAATCTCACTTAAGCCAATGCAGCATCATTGGTTTCTTTCATTTTGGATACAAAATTTTCTCTGTACTTACCCAAATGTGTTAACTCAATTGCAGCATTAAATAAACTATCTTGACGACTGAATCAGACTTTGGCTCAGTGGAAGTCAAGCATAAGAAGCACTGTCATGTATCTGTCAAAATAATAGAAATTGGAGTTAAATTCTTGATAGAAAAAGTAACAAAGGGCTCTACTTTCTGCACTCTGTCCCTTATATTTTTTCTCTCTCCCATCCTATTTTACTAGATATAATTATAGATGGTACAGATTGTTAGACTAGACTCAAAAGATTTTATTTGTTTGATGTGATTTAGAAGTAGAAGTAGTAGTTTCTTAGTCCAAAAATATCTAGACTTGAAAGTGACTAGTTGAGAGGTATAGCATATTGCTCTCTTCTACATATCCATTATCTGTTAAAAAGAACACCCTTGATAAGAATCATAAATAACATATTCTTTGTTCAGCTCATCCAGCGTTCACTTCTTTCTGGGAAATAAATACTACACGTTACTGAATGTGTGAGGATAGTTTGTATATTACGAAGAGGAAGATGTCAAAAGAAGAGAAAAGTGAAAAAAAGTAGTTAATGAACATTGATAATACTCCTGGACTTTGCTCCTTTATTCCATGTATGCAAGCTATTAAATGAAGCTATGTTAAAATTAAACTCATACCTTATTTGGTTTCCTTTTTCCTGGTCAAGAGATCCCATTAGAATTTCCAACGTGTAAGATACTGCATTAGAAACCCTACCCACCTAAGGATTGCCATAAAAACACAAACACAGCAAGTATAAAATATGCTAAGACAGATTCTAGTCATTTGTTTACAGAAAAGACAATCCAAAGTAGATTTTACATTAAAATAGTTTGAAAGACCCTTAAAAAATCAGGGTTTTTTTATTTTCTGACAATTTTTGGAGGTTCAGCTTTACTTATATGCAATAACCACTTAGGATATTGAAAATACTGGTATGTGCTTGTAGAGACTGAGGGAGTTGTGTATTATTTTTTATAAACATCAGATGCTCCTCAAGTTATCTGTTTGATATTAACCTATCTGAATGCCAGGAGTTAAATCAAACAAGGCTGTTAAGAAAGAAGCCAACAGGAAATGAAACAATGGCTAAGATAAGAGTCCTGAAGAAAATAATAGAAAAGCTGTTTATTGGAAAACTCTCTCTAAGGCACAGTTCACCCTGTAGCTGTGACAGTGCTTCTCTATTATTTCCAGTGGCTCAAAACCTAACATTTTTGGGAGATAAATGTTCTTGTCCCTTAAATTAGCATTGTGAATAAAGTAATCAAGAATAGGCATAGCTGTGGGAATAAGATTACCTGATGCTTCAGATTTAAGAAAGAGTGAGCTCAAACTTTAGATTTTCTTCAGCTGTAATAAAATAGGGGCTAATGTTTGCCCTTTTTTAAATCAATGACAAAGAGGTCAGTTTTTAAAATTCTCTTTAAACTCCAGAAGACACACTTTCAGCCAGTTATAATAATTTTAAGAAGCTGAATTTCGAATGAAAATTACCTGATGGTATGTGCTCTTTTAAAAAATTAATTGTGGTTTCAAAGCAGTAAAAAAAACATACAAGTTCAAAAGACCTATGTGGATAAACAGGGTAACATCTGACGTAAATAGACCAATGACTGATCTGTATACACCATGAAGACATAGTGCTCATGGTGACAAAAAAATACATATACCCTAAAGGGGAAATACTATCAATGAAACATAAAAGGGGAGTTCAAAAAGAAGTGCCAACTGCTTGCACCTGTGATGCATGCATTAGAAATTCTTAGACAGATGATCCAGATCCAACATAAAACCATATTAAACATACATAGCAGCCGGTCAAAAAAGCGGCCAGCCTAAATGCCAGACACAGTGTTTCCAATATAACTGCATATGGATTTCCAGATTTAGGCCTTGTCTACACTAAAGGGAAAAGTCAATCTAAACTACGCAATTTGAGTTACATGAATAGCGACTCCCCTTACTCTTCTCGATCAGGTGGAGTACAGGAGTCTACGAGAGAGCGATTGGTGGTAGATTTAGTGGGTCTAGTGAAGACCCGCTAAATTGACCTTCGATGCATCGATCGCCACAGCATCAATCCTCTGTTAAGTGTAGACAAGCCCTAAGTCATATGTCCAACTTGCAGTATTTCACTCCCTTAACTTTTGCATTGCATTTGGAGAATGCCATGAAGATCCATCAAATGTATTACTCAGAAAAATATATTCTGTTTCATATAACTATAAGCTGCATTGTTCAATGCAAAATTCTTACAGAAACTACAACACACGGCGTGAAATCTTGGCTCAAACTCCCATTGACTGTAATGGAGCCGGGATTTCATCCAGAGTGATATAGGCCACTTTTAAGATGCTGGACACGGTTGTTAACTTGAAAAAGCCAGCATTTGCCAGCAGTGGTATCTGAAATACTACAGTTATGTCTTGTACTTGCAATAAGAAATAACTCTGGAAATTCAGGTGCCACACCATTGGCAAATGTTGACTTTTTTTGATGGCAACCGCGTTAGCACATAATTTATAATGAATCACTTGACTGAGAAAGTAACGATACAATAATGTGAATAATTTTACTCTGGTCTCTAGTGGGAAAACGCATTACCCAGTAAAGATATACTATCCCTGGCTCAATCGCATTAACAACGCCTTTTTAATTTTTCTTTTTTAAAATAAATCCATAACATGTGCAACAACCAATATAACCATTTTTGGAAAAAGGAAATGGAAAGTTCAGACAAAAGGTAGATTATATGCAGCATCTCTTAACTTATTTTACTACCTTTAATTGCTGATCTGGGAATGCAGCAAAAGGTAACAGTTACATTACTGCATGAAGTTTCATATAAGTTCCAGCTTTATGAATATGTGGTCATTTGTCATATTGAAAAATAAGCCCTGCTATCTTTATATCACCAAAGATAGAAGGAAGTTTACAGCTTTCATTATTTCATTTTTAAAGCACTTTAGAAAGGTTACTGAAAGCTTCTGAGACGAGGAAATATTTTACTCAGTCACTTAAATACTATGTAGGGGTTTATAAAAAAACACTGAAAGCTACTTAAATACAGCATTATTATACATACATACAAATATAAGATGCTTGACAAAATGCTTGGGGGCATGTTCACGATGCCTGTAATAATAGACTTCTATATGCAAATGTGTCAAGGAGACAGAAATCTAGAATTTGCAAATGGAAAGAAACAGAGATCCATAAAGTGAAGTGATAGTGGAAACAGAATGTGTGTGACTGCTAAATGGAAGATTGATAGCATCCAGTTGCAAAAGTTAGTGGAACGCTTGTTATCCCATCTCTTAATTTCAGAGTGTCTCCCAGACTCCTGTACTGTTATCCTCTTCTCTGACTTTCTCTTTGCACACTTCTAAATTTCCAGAGTGATCCAAAACTAATAAAATCATTGTAATTAGAGGTGAGGAAAAATCATATAAAATCCATCTCCCTGAAAAGTCAGGATTTAGTCCTTAGAGATATAATTCTATTTTCATTTCCTTTCATTTCATTTCCTTTGTGTTCATTTCCTTAATTTGGGAGGTTTGGTGTATATCTTTTCAATTAATTATCCCTTTGGGAAGTTTTTGAAATATATTTTGACTCTATGGTTGTTTAAGTAATACTCTTAATGTCCTTCAAAGAATGAACATTGTGTTCTGTGGACTGCTATTACAAAAGGACAAAATCATAACGTCTCTGAAGTTTGAATGGCACCAGTATCATCCTGTGTTAATGAAATGATTTTGGTATTACAACAGATGAGTTTTCTGAATCCATTCAATATTAAAGGGAATTGGATTGTAATTAGAGCATATTTCACAAAGAATAAAAGGGTCTGTGATATGTGCTTAACTCTTATAGCACCTAATCCTGTAGTGATTGTGCTGTGGGCACATCTGCCCTCATGTGCAAAGGACTTTTACAGTGCAATATTTGTGAAGATGAAAATGCTGTTGTGCTTTCAAGGCTAAATAGCTCCCCCAGGAGGACAGTGCTGCAAAGAGAATAAACTTCCAGAATGCATTATTTTATATATATAAAGCAAGCATTTTTGTAATATTTCCTTATCTGGCTCTTATTTACCACCATCTAGTCTTGGTGTTGAGATCCAGATCTTTATTTTGTTGCTCACATTTGAATGGTAAGATAACTGAGGTATTTAAGCATATTTAAGGTATAAGTTAAGGTAAGATAACTGAGGTATTTAACAGGTTTCAGAGTAACAGCCGTGTTAGTCCGTATTCGCAAAAAGAAAAGGAGTACTTGTGGCACCTTAGAGACTAATCAATTTATTTGAGCGTAAGCTTTCGTGAGCTACAGCTCACTTCATCGGATGCAAGTGAGCTGTAGCTCACGAAAGCTTATGCTCAAATAAATTGGTTAGTCTCTAAGGTGCCACAAGTACTCCTTTTCTTTTTGAGGTATTTAAGTGAAAATAAGTAGTTTCATGTTTTCAGTGTGTAATAGAGCACACGCTTTTTTTCCTGTTAAGCTTACTGTGGATTGTGTAACTAGTAAAATGTGCTGGATTGTGGGACAATTAAGTCTTTTTATCTAGAGAACAGGTACAGCATGGGCAGCTGTCATGCAGGTTCCCACACACACTGCGAGTTTGCATCAACCTGCACTAGCAGGGACCATCTGTAGGTGTCAAAGCCAATTCAGTGGTGTGCAAACCTGAAACTCTGAAATTTCGAAAAGGCTTGGGCTAGCCTTGGATCATCTTTCCCAGTAGGACCCCTCATTCCACTCCAGAAAAGTCTCCTTTATCTTTGTTTAGGTAGGCTCCTGGTGGAGAGAGCCAGCCTATCTGGGGAGTTGCATTTCCTTTCTGGAAAATATTAAGGTGGAGGTTTGCAACAAATGTGGATTGTATTTGTAGTTGGTGCTTCAGACATGCAAGAGGAGGTATTTTATTCAACTCTGTAATCTCAGACCCAGGCAGTTTAACAATTGTTTTCAGCCTTTGATTCTTTAACTATTTATTAGCTAGTTGGTTCTAAGGTCAGATAAACCAGTGTATTCCAAAGTTGTTTTACTGTGCTGAGTTACTAAGGAGAGCAATTTACCATTCTTCAGAAATTAAACGTGCTTCACTGCAGTTTCTGTATTTTTCTGTTGCAAAGTTTCATACCAGGCTTGATGACAGGTACATCATGAAAAATACACAAACTGGCTGAGTTGAGAGAATGTAGGTTAATTTGAGTGTTAAATTGAGCAGAAATTCAGGGCGATGTTTGTCAGGTAGTAGGGAGACTTGCACACACAAGTCTCACTTCAGTGCAATCTTGGTTGCTTTCTTGCTTTGTGTAGTTTCTGAATAAATTATTAATTACTGCTTTTTTTTTTTATTTGCAGCCTGTTTCAGCATTATTGCTATACTCGCGGTGGCATGCGCCATACTTCTTACACTTGTATCTGTGGCAGGTAAGATCTTTTTGTGTACTTCTGTAATATTTATTATCAAGATCCCATTGGAAGTATGTAAAATTATTTTTACCATATATGTCTGGATACAAGCAAAGTGAGCTTTAAAGTTTTGTTACTGAAAAACAATGGGGAGATGGCTAGCACTGTGTAAACCAGATAGGTTACAGATTCTGCTGCACTCGGGAGATTATATGATTGCCGATATTGCCAGTATCACGTTTATGCTCACATCTCTGGGGCAATAGGTTTTTTTTAATGAAACAGCATATGAAGAAAGACTTAATATCTTCTCTTTGTAGCTAAAAAAAAGTACTTTCTCTGAAACATTCTTTCTTTAAAAAAAAGAGGATTTCATATCATTTTCAAAATTCCTGGTCTCTAAATTTATTATACACTGCACATAAACAAATCTTTTAAGGAAATTTTGCTCCAGCTCTCTTTGCTTGCTGAACATCTGCTGTTGAAATTACATTTTTGTTAATATTGCTAAATATCATTTGTAATTCTATAAACATAAATTTTTAATATGTAGAACTAGAAGAGAAAATAGTAAATATTTTACTATAGGGATGTAAAACTCATTCTGTGAAGAGGGTTTAGGTGCATTTTTCATTGTGATCCATGGGCAGATTTTCAAAATTAGAGCCATATGGTACCTTCAGTCCACAGTAGATCTCCCACTGATTACAATGAAAGGGTTGCTGTATCAAATAGTATAAAATCGCCTTTATACTGTAAAGTAAACTAAACTTAGGTTCATAAAGTTGCTGTTGCATTCAATATCGCTCGTGGGCAAAAATGATAAAGGGCACTTTTAGGATCACTGTTTTTTTCTGCCATTTGCAGAAAATGCTCAGTTGCTTTTTTGTAAATGTATTTACTCTCTTTGCGTGTAAAATTATATAATTGCATATGCAGTTTTGGTACTGAATTGTGCACCTAATTTGTTTGAAAACTTGCCCTTTATTCTCATTTAACTTGAGAGTTCTTGCCCTTTTCCTGGGAGGTCAACAGTTGATTTTCAGTCACTGGTCTGATGACCTTAGTCGCGGTTTCCCACTCAATAGGATGGACCGTGTAAAGGTTATCATCTTCCTGGTGAAAAGAGCAACAAAATAAGGCAATTTTTTCAGGGACAACATACTAGGCAGATCGAACTTGCGGAAAAGATCTACCTGTTGAAGGCCTCTCACAGTCCTAGTGTGACTACCGGGAGAAAATACTGAAAATGACCAACATCGATGGCCTTGTCCCTTCCAGGAGATCCATGTCGCAAATGAAGAAAAAGTCCATAAATACAAAATCAATGGCTATACATTCCTAGCCAGCAATTACCATCCAAAATATTGGCTGGCAATTTACATAAAGTAGGAGATCAGCTAATATATGGTTCTACTTCCTATAGCACACAAAAGAAACTACAATTTCCATGTGCATCAACAAGCTAACCATCGTTCATGTATATAAACCAACTGGTGCACAGTGGCCTCAACCAGCTCGACTGAATGCATAGGATCCTGCTGTATTTGTGCACGACTTTAATAGTCACCACATACAATGGGGCTATGCAGCAAGCAAATGATATGTTCCTCCTTTTTGATGCAAAACAGCACATCACTTTCCATTCTGCAAGATGGGGCAGAGAATACTGCCCTGATCTTATGTTTATCTCTAAAGATGATTCAGGCACACCAATACCCACATCACGGATCATCCTTGATAACTTCCCAAACAGCCAACATAGACCAATACTGACCCATATTGGCATTCAAATCCCAGTTCTCTACTCAAAATCGGCGCAGCGCTGGAACATCAAAAAAGTAGACTGTGCCATTTTCACTAGGACTGTGGACAACACAATCTCCTGCACTCCCCCCTCACCAAAGATGTTTGACTGTTTTACTGCACTCCTAATCTCCATTGCAAAGAAGAACACACCCCTGGGACACAGGTCATCATACATTCCAGGCTGAACTTCAGAGAACCAAAAGCTCCTCCACAAATATGACAAATGTAGAGACACAGAAACTGGAAAAGCCCTCCTGGCGTCACTGGATGCAGCAAGGGGGAAGTGGTGGCATGAATGTGTAGAAGATCTAAACTTCACACACTCGAGCAGATGCACCTGGCATCTGCTGACACACCTGGGGGCTGCAAATCCCACATATGTCACTAGCCTGCAGGTGAAAGACAGTGCCACCACTGCTAAAATTTAGTAGACAACAAAACAGCCTATGAACAAACAGTATCGAAGACAAGTCCAGCATCAACTTCGGCAGGTGTTGTCCACGTGCACTCCATCGTCCCAGTGGTCTGGACACAAGTAAGAAGATCGATGCCACCATTGCAGCCACAAAATTGGGAAAAGATGGTATCTATCCTGAGTTCATATGTCCTGCGTCCACTTACATGGAAATGGATGGTGCAGCTTTTCACCAATATCCTCAAGACCAATGAAATCCCTTGTGTGTGGAGAGAAGCCAAGGTCATTGCACTCTTAGAGCCTGGAAAACCTACAGATCGCCTTCTAATTATAGACCAGTATCTGTCTTGTGCATCAACTACAAGGTGATGGAGCATATGATTCTGAACCAAACTGGGCCCACTGTGGACACCAGCTGATCGAAGGAGCAAGCTGGTTTTTGACTGCACAGAAGCTGCTACTTCTGGTAGCAGAACCAGGTCCTGGCCCTCACTACAAATACTGAGGCTGAATTCTAATGAAAATTCAAGACTGATACCTGTCATCGATCTGTCAGCAGCTTACAACAGTCTGGAAGGATGGTCTGCTACTGAAACTGGCCAAAGTGATCCCCATGTGTGGATTTTCAGGCTGTTGAACGCCATGTTTAGTGAACACCATGTATATGTCAGAGCATAGGTGCTGACTCCGTGGGTGCTCCGGAGCTGGAGCACCCACGGAAAAAAAAAATCGGGTGCTCAGCACCCACTGGCAGGCCCTGTCAATCAGCTTCTCCCCCACCCCACCCCCAGCACCTCCTGCCCACCACTGATCAGCTGTTCAGTGGTGGGCAGGAGGCGCTGTGGGGGAGGGAGAGGAGTGGGGACAGGAAGAGGCAGAGTGAGGGTGGGGCACACACAGGGGAGGGGGATCCTCTTTATGAATTAAATTAACATTAGACTTTTAACAGTAGAAGGTGATAATAAGCATGCTTTCTCATGTATTAGGAACCCCAAACTTGTTACAAAATAGACCTTTAAGATATACAACAAATAAATAGCTTGTGAAGATGACTCTTTGGGATAATTGGATTGTACAAAAATCAAACTATTGAAGCTGTGTATTAAAGCCTGTTATTCTATTAGTGCTGAGTCCAGAAGCTTCAAGTTTTGTAGCTCTAAACACTAAAGAATACTTATATAACTGAATCTGTTCTGTGAGATACAAGCCCTGTTCTAATTTCTATAGAGAAATAGTGTTTTGAAATAAACACAAGTTTGCTGTTCAGTTAAATAAAAATTATGCAGACATAGTCAGTTAATATCTACTAAATTCTGACAGGATTTTCAAAATAGAAATGGCTTCACTAATTCATTCATGCTTTTTTCCCCCTCTTTCTCAAATTACCTCTTTCTTTTCTGAAGAAATAGAGGTACCTGAAAGTTCTGAGTGCTAGTAACTAAATGAGTTTTTATTAAACAAATCACAAAAGAAAAAGAAATCAAGAGCAATCAGTGCTGCAGTTCAGTACAGAAATATATAACTTTGCATGAATTTTTAGTGTAAGCTCTCAAAATTGTTGCCATTCATCTCAAGATGGTAAATCAACATGTCAAAGACAGTACCAAGATTTCAATGTTTTGTAGGTAACTGAATAGGAGTAAATATTTTAGTTTACATCTTTACATACAGATTAGTCACCTTTAAAAAATCAATAAACTTTATTACTATTATTATGGCTGAACACACACTTGGGTATCAGATTGCACCTTGAAGGTCTTCAGGTAATTTCAACCAAGACTATATCACTTCAAAAGTAACGTTAAGTGTAGATGTGCATAAATGCAATTAAATAAGAACACCAGTATTTGGTTATTGTGGCAGGATGGACTAGGTCCGTAGGCCCCCTACTGGAGGCCTCCTGGCCCTGCATCAGCCTGCCTGAGAATAGAGCAGAGAGAAGTCCTCCGGGCAGCCTAGAGTGGCTGCAGAAGAGTGGCCAATCAGAGGGGCTGATGCAGCAACCAGTCTGGGACCAGAAGGGCCCTATATAAGACAAGCAGCAGAGCAGAGAACTTCAGTTGCAGTGTGGAGCTCCAGGAGTGAAGACTGGGTGGCTGAAAGAGCAGCAATAACACAGACAGCTCACTGTGGAGAGCTCGCTGCAGACAGGACTAAAGCCCAGGAAGGCTGCTGAAGACCCGGTGCCTGGCTGGCAGGAAGAGCAGCAGGAGGAAGGCCAGTGCGGGCAGGCTGAAGCCCAGGGGGACTGAGCACAGAACCTGGCCTGGTCAGAGGTACTGAGGTGGGCCCCGCTGGTCTGGTTGAAGACTGAGCCCAGGGAGGCATGCTGAAACACCACCAACTGCGGGTACTGACATAGGCCCTGGCTGGGTGGTTGAAGAAGGCAGTGCCTCTGGGAAGAAGCCTAAGAGCTACGGCCCCATACCAGGGCTATGATCAGAACTCTGGACTGTATACCCTGGAAGGAGGGACAGTGTCTGCAGCTCAGCCGGAGGGCTGAGTCGCTGAAGATGCACCAAGAGAACTGTCAGCCGGAGGGGTGCTCGTGAGAGGTGGGTGCCACCCCGATATAAGAACTAAAACTGAAAGCAGGATCACACCCAACCAACCAAAGGGGGGCTGTCTGTGAGAGGCTGGTGCTCCCCTTAAAAAAGACCATGATTACAGGTAGATCAGCCAGAGAAAAGGGGGCACCCATGCAAGGTGGTTGCCGATCCCGTTACAGTTATTGATAAGTAAGTGTGTGTGTGTATATTCATTCAGATGTGTATATATTCAGATATACCTGGCACTTACAGAGCACTTTACCTACTTCAAAGCACTGTGTAAACATTATCCTTTTCAGTACCCCTGGGAGATAAGTATGTAACCATTTTTGCATCAGAGAAGACTGAGAGGTTAAGTGACTTGCCCAGTGTCACACAGTGAATCAGCCAGAACTGGTACTCAGGAGCTCCTTCCTCCTAGGCCCAGTCCTTTCAGACCACGGTGTCACTCTGTCAAAGATTAAAGCAACCACCTCACAGCCACCTATGCTTTTTAAAATTAACATTGCAAATAAAGAAAGGTATCCTTGTAGCTGTGTTGATCCCAGGATATTAGAGACAAGATGGGTGAAGCAATATATTTTATTAGACCAACTTCTGCTGGTGAATGAGACAAGGTTTCGAGCTACACACAGGACCTGAAGAAGACCTCTATCTCGAAGGCTTATCTCTTTCACCCACAGAAGTTGGTCCAGTAAAAGATATTACCTTGTCTACCTTACCTTGCTTTATAACAGTTGCTCAAAATAATGTCATAAGAAATTTACAAACATACATTGAAATGATATATTGAGCATTTTAGTAAAAGCATCAGATATTGCAAGAATGAAAAGGCAGCATTAGAGAATCACAGTTCTGCAATCTTGCACCTGAACTTGGAAACTTCTGTAGGATATCCAAAATATTATATACTTTTATTGTATACATTTCCTCCAATATTACTGGAAAGTACTAAGCAATGGTATACACAGGGCAAAGTACCCAGATCCTGAGCTAGGAGTAGAAGAATCATGAGATTCCATCCTGAGATGAGTAGGGCTGGAGGTCGAACACCTTAGGAATACATTCTGAGAGACCAGAAAGATTGACCAAGGTGCAGCTACAAGAGCACTAGTCTCTTACTTCACAGGTATGATCAGCAGCTATTTGGCAGCTGTTACCTCAGATATGGGTGTTTCTCAGGTACTAGTTTCCTCCATTGGTTATCTTAGCTCCCCACATCAAATGATTCTAGTTATATAAGAATAGGTAAGTAAAACAGCTCTTTATATCTGTGGGCCTTTATAAATCCTCTTGAGTCAGGTTGGTAGAGTTAATAACTCTCTCTGCTCCTTTCTTTTAATTATAATAAAAAATTATAATAAAAAATTCCAGCTTCTGTCAGATGTAGAAGTGTAGAGAAGCTGCTTAATGCTCCCTTTTGGATTAAAATTATTCTCTCTATATCACAGAGGAAGTAGCTTGCTGTTGTAGTTTATGGTATCTTAATTTTAATTCAGGTTTTCCTGATATACCGCTAATTGTTCGTTTCAAATTGTCTGTTGCTATAGTTTTCCCCTTTTAATTTCTGCTGCTGTTATACTCTCTTTTAATTGCTGCTATTACACTCCACTTCTCTTCCTTCTGCTCATTTCTCTTTTCATGGTCCTTTCTGACTGACAATATGTTCTGAACTTTTCTGACTCCTGTGGTTTGAATTTACCAAGTTATCTGGTCTTTTCCAATTCTTCAGATTAGTAACAATTTGGAAAAATTGTTAAAGGAATTAAAATAGAGGCAAAACATCCTCTGGCAAAACTTTTAAATTTGGATGCCTAAGATAGGCATCTAGATCCGTATTAAGGTGCCTAAATATGTTAAATATATGTCATGATTTTCAGAGCTTTCGATCATACGAAGTCAGTAGAGTGACAGGTGCTCAGCACCTCTAAAGTTTTAGGATGCTTAAATATAGATTCGTCATGTACTATTTTAACACCTTTGCTCTCTGGAAGCAAAGTAATTGTTTCTAAATTAAGGATTGTGTATACCACCAGTGACTAATACTAGCAAATCATAGACCAGTCTGATTTAAAATCCAGACTTTATTTTTTAAAGTTGCTTTGAAGTCAGCCTAAAAGTATAGCTGCAGCCTTATATTTGAGCTGACTTCTGGCAAAATATTAGAACTTCTCCCTACGGGCTGGTGTTACTTTCCTGGAGGTGATGTCTGTAGGTCCCAGATGGACAGGCTTCTATAACTTCACTCATAGAGCACTTTTTCCTCTCTGGTTCATGGAACACTGATCTTGATAACTTCTGAGAAGGCCATGTGTCTTGTCTCTCTTGACAGAAGCAGTAGAAGACAGTGGGTCATGGGCTGAATGAAAAGGAAATCCCGGAAGACCAGTGTGGGTAGATTAACACGCCAACTTGGTGCAAACTAATTGTCTGTGTAGACAAGCCCTCAGAAATGTCCTTCCAGTTGAAGGAAAATTATATTTGCTCCTATGCATTTAAATTAAAGAGTGGGTTTAAAGTATAGTAATTAGTGCTCATTAATAAAGGAGTGATTTTTACTATAAACCTCTACAGTTAAACCATAACCTGAAATCCAGCATCATTGGATTTGGAAAACCTGTTGCTGAAAACATTCTGCATAATACACGTTTCCATAGTCTCCATAGTTTTTCAGTACATGTATTTTTGGACACTGTTTTACATTTTATATATTATAATAAAATTATAAATTTATATTATCATGTAAAATAAATTAGGAGAATCAATTTGCATAGGTGGTATGGTGCACGATACTCAAAGCAGATCCCATCACATGGTTATATGTAAACTAGTTATCTACAGATACATTATGTCAGAATCAAGCCCTGAGGTGCCATGTTAAATATATATTTTTAAAACTGCTCATACAATATTTATATCTTGTTTTGTCCTCACTTTTTGTAAAAATATTTTTTAAATTATATTATTGAAATAACACAGCTAAAATAATGACAAACTGTGTTGTAGGGCTTGTTTTCATGCATGTCTGCATGATAACATTACAACCCATGCATACACGAGAAATTAACCAGCTGTAGGGCTCTTTATAGTAGAAGATATACATTTAATTTTTTTCTCACTTTTATTTATTCCCATAATTATCCACACTTACCAAGAATGAATAGAATCATAAAATCTTAGGGATTAATCCTACTAACCTTCGTCTCTCAAGCTCCCATTTCAATGGGAGTTTTGCCAATGTAACAAGTGCAGGACCAGGCCTCTAAAATTAGAACTCCCAACACTTGTCTTGGGAAAGGATTCCATAGTCTATTTGAGATCATCAGGAACTTTTGCTGTTATTTGACCTAAATGTATGTTCTTTAAATTTTTTAAATTTTTGGTTACACCATCTTAGATCAACCTACACAATTCTTCTTGGCATTTACAACCTTCATATAAATGTGTACAGCTGTTTTCTTCTTCGACCCTCTCCTCATCATTTGGCCAAGTAATTGAAAGTGGGGCTGGTAGCACTGTCTACTGTTAAGGCTGTCCGACTCTTCCCATTATAAGACTGTGTTTTCAGTTGCTTATAACTTTGCCAAACTTTGCAGGTTGATGTCTGTCTCTGGCCAAACTGTTTTTGAAAAAATTCAGACAGAAAGGTTCAGTAGTGTCTGAGAATAAGGCTTAGGAAAAATATGTGTCTCCATGCTTTGCAGCAGGGACTTGAAATATGGCAGAGGAGTGTGGTCTTTGTGTCAAGGATGTGCCTTTTACTGTTCCCATGAAAATCTGCCCAGACTTGGTCAAGTTGTAAACCTTTGAGGAAAAATCACTGTTTGCACATGCTCAGTAGAGACTAGCTAGAAATTTGCAGCTGAAAACTCCGAAGATTCCATCCACACTGAGCTTGCTGCAGCTTGGAACTGAGTGGGACCTTCTCTGCCATTGCAGCTCCAAGCTGTGCTGGAGTCAGAATGGAAGGCAAGGAGATTCTCTCCTGTGTTCTCAATTACCCCCCTAATGATACCCAGGCAGTATGAAGAAGGAAGTTGCCTGATTCAAATTAGAGGGGACAAGAGCTGGACCATGGAATGGGGAGAGTAGATTGAGACAGGAGCCAGAGTGTGGGAGACACTCACAACTAGGACAGGAGGCGGGGGCTAGAAGGGCCTGGAACTGACTGGGCCAGGAGACTGGGATTGATTGGAAAAGGAGACTGATATTGAGATCAGGATCCAAGGGAGAAGGCTGGAACTGGTAGTCGTATGGTAGGGAAAGGCAGAGGAATTAATTTGTTACAGTTGGAAGGTATGAAGTGAATGAGGTAGGAGATTGCAGGAAGATAAAGGACAGTCTCCTGGTTAAGGCAGTTGAATGCTGCCCTGAAGAATTTGATTCTCTGCTTCTGACACAGAGTTCGTATGTAATGCTAGTCAAGTCACTGAAAGCAAACTTTTTGCACGTTGTCCCTTTTTGCATGTGTTCCTCATTTTCTGAATGCCTGATTTGAAACCCTGGGGTCTGATTTGCAGAAGTGCTGAGTACTCACAGCTACAACTGAATTCAGTGGAGCTGTCCTTGAACATATAAAGTACTGTATAATGCTAAGAACTCTGAAAAATCAGGTACTAGATGTGTCAAATTGGGCACCTAACAGTAGTGGATACTTTTAACCTTAAATTTCTCTATGCCTCAGTTCCGCATTTGTGGAATGGAGATAATATCACCCTTTCATTTCACAGATGTGTTGTGAAAATAAATTAATAGTTGTAAAGAACTCAAATGCTATAGTGACATTCACCATAGAAAAGCCCATGAAGCAATTATTAATTCTGTATTCAGAGCAGGCTTTGATTAATATGCAGTAAATAAGGCTTATGGCCACACAAAATATTGAATAGCTGCTTATGAAGTGAGCACCGACACTTCTTTGTACTGAATGAGGCAGGGGTCCTGTGGAGAAAAAATAGTGGATGATCATGTAAGTAAAGACTGTACCATGTATATGCAGAAGGGGGCCAAATTAAGGTTGCAAGGCAATTTTAATTCTGGCATTTCTTAACTTTTGAGTGCTTGACATTGTAACCTTGTAATGTTTTTAATGTTTGACACTTCCTGTCCTCATAAACCAATCCCACAACACTCAGATTTTGGTACTTATAATATGAAAATCCTTAGCAATGAAAAGAAGTTTTTAAACAGGACCTAGACCTTTAAACTGCATGCATGCAGAATTTGTACATGCAGTTGCTATGATTGTACACACAGTTATGTTAATTTCATGGACAAGTGGCCAGTTAGACAAGTGGCCATTTCTGTGCACAACTACTAAATATGCATTGATTGTAAAAGCTCTCTGCAAATAATGCATACGTATTTTCATTTCTCTAACTGTATGTGTACAGCTCTAAAAAATCTGGCCTCAAAAATATTTTAGAGGGATACTTTTATCCCTGATGTGACTCCATTGAATTCACTGGAGTTAAGCCTAGGATGAATTACATCCAAGACACTAAGCCACCCTTTGACCAGAATTGAGAGAATCCTATTTGAACCAGCAAGGTTTTGATAAAAGATTAGTCGCATATTGACAGCTGAAGTTGAGAGGTGACACAGATGCTACCAGTATATCTGTTCTGACACATGTATTTTTGGCTATAAAACAATTCTTTTAGCCTCTGTGAAGTAAAAAATGAGAGAGCACCTGTCTGAGAATAGCAAAATGAAAATCAGTAGAGTTAGAGATCTCTCCTATCTTTTAACTCGATATTTGATAGACCTAGAGGAATAAGAGTAGACTAGACAAAAGAAGGCACCGTGACCAAAAATAGGTCACTGAATGGATCATGGAGTTTTCAGAAATGTGGAACAAGTGCCTGTACTTCTCTGGAGACTTCTTGCTTCCCCTGTGATTCAGCAGTTTACTTAGTCTGGTTAATAAGAATAAAAAATGTATTTTTTACAATGAAAAGCTGACTTTCTCTTTTTACTCCACAAAAAAGTAAATATGTCAGTTGTTATGCCTTGTATCATGGCTGACATCTTACACTGTGGCAATATTCCCCTAACAATCTGGGATGTAGGGCTCATACCTAACCATGCTAGAGGTAAGTTGGAACAGCTCACTTGCACAGAATTTTTCCCTGCCCCAGTAACTCTTAGGGAGTTATTAAACATCCCAGATCTTAAGTGAAGGTTCAGTTTTATACCACTGTAACATTTAACCTTGAATAGGGGAACTTCTTATTTTAAAAATTAAGGACATTCTCGAAGGAAGTAGATGGATATTAGATGAAAATTACTTTTATGTTGTTGCATATATACTACTGTAGCATACATGGGGCTGCACCACACAATATGTTCCCTCCCACAAAAGGCTTACATTCTAAAACCTAGATTTTCAGCTATGCCAATATCTTCTGTGCTTAGTCAAAGGGGATATAAAGCAGGCGGTTATGACACTGTTTCTGGAGCCAGTTCTATGTCAGCCTCAGCAGGTTGCATGATATTGGGCCTTAAAATATCCTGGTGGTATTTTAAGAAAACTATTTTACACTTTACGGTTTTCTTTCTCCTTGTGTTTTTAATTGTTTTGTATGTTAATTCTGTGTATTTTATTTTTCAATGTCAGTGGCAACAACTCCTCTGTTTTGCACTATGGACATGCTGGAGCCCCAAATGACAAGACTATTGAAGATGGAGACTTGTGGTAAGTTAAAGGATTGCTTAGTGTTTCTTAGGCAGCTTTAAAAAGAAACCATCTCAGCTTTGTATTTGAGTTCCTTTAGTCTTAATTTGAGCAGTAAAAAGATGGCCACCTACGGATTAGGGTCCACATTTTTAAAAGTGGAGTACAACTTTGGGTGACGTGGCTTTTTGGGAGCCAAACTTGACCCGTTTGTTTTTTTCTCTTCGGAGGTTCTGGGCACCTGTGTCTCAGTGGGGGGTGGGGTGAGAAGGAAGGATCCAGATTTCAGATACTTAGTTTTATGGGTAATTAGGTCCAGGGTTTTGATTGAGTGCATTATAGAGATAAAGGCCAACTGCAAAATCTAGATCCAGGTTTGTATTTGTAACTTCAAAGGAGGTGCTTGAATCTGAGTCCTTTAGTTCAGGTCCACATCTATTATTGTTTGTGGTTGCTAGTTAAACAAGTTTCAGAGTAACAGCCATGTTATTCTGTATTCACAAAAAGAAAAGGAGTACTTGTGGCACCTTAGAGACTAACCAATTTATTTGAGAATAAGCTTTCGTGAGCTACAGCTCACTTCATTGGATGCATACTGTGGAAAGTGTAGAAGATCTTTTTATACACACACAGCATGAAAAAATACCTCCCCCCACCCCACTCTCCTGCTGGTAATAGCTTATCTAAAGTGACCACTCTCCTTACAATGTGCATGATAATCAAGGTGGGCCATTTCCAGCACAAATCCAGGGTTTAACAAGAGCGTCTGGGGTGCGGGGGGGGGGAGAGACGCTCCCTCTCAAGATCTAGGTCAAGGGGTCACATTCACAAACAGAAGTCCACCTGTAATTAACTCTAGGTGAGTTAATCATAGACATTAGAGATCGAAAACATCTACTAGATTATCTAGTCCATTTCCAGACTATTACAGGATTGCTCTCTATAGCATATTCAAAAGGCATGCAGGTGTATATTTTCACATTTGTTTGCAAAGGTGTAGAAAGTATATTAATAAGCTCAAAAGCTATTAAGGAATAGAATTGAATCATAAAAAGAAAAGGAGTACTTGTGGCACCTTAGAGACTAACCAATTTATTTGAGCATAAGCTTATGTGGTTTGTCACCATTTTGTATTAGAGTATATAGTATACTATTAAGAAGTTTATCATATCATAGTGGCTAATAGGATTAAGTAAGATATATGAACATGATACAGTAGTGGCTAATGAGTTATATCAAGATTTTCCAAATGTCAGTGTGCAGCTTTCAGGGAATCCATAAAGTGGTTACTGAGGGAACAAGAAGTGCTTCCATAATGTATTATGATGTCATGGATTTGTAATTTAACCAAAAGTGTTTTTAAAGAGTCGGGGAAATGTTATTAGGTGACTTCTTAGGCCAATGTTATGAATACAGTCCACTTATTTATGACCTAAAGCCTTGACCGTCATCTGTGGCTGTGTGCTGGACTGCAAAAAGACCTTCCTAGGGCCTGATGTAAACGTCCATTGAAATCTGTGGAAAGACTTCCATACACTTCAGTGGACTTTGGATCAGCTTCCTAGTGAACAAAAGTCCAAGGGGAGATTTTCAAAAGTGTCTAAGGGATTTATGAGCTTCAGAGCTACTGACTTTTAGTGAAACTTAGGATCCTAAGTGTCTGTCACTTTTTAAAGTGAGACTTAGGCACTTTTGCGAATGTTACCGCATATCACAGTTGGCATCCTTTATAGCAGTCTCAACAAAGAGAACAAGGATTAGCATGGATCTTCAATTATCCTCTCACCAGAGTGATTCTGCTAAGTCTTTGCCTTGACTAGGTAAAGTTGGATGAGTTTAGGCTGGGTTTAGCTACTATATGCTCAATTTTAACTAGTCGTGTTTTCACGTAGACAGAAGGCTGGGCTGCAACTTGACTACCAAAATCTAGCTACAAGTAGGAAAAAGGTCAAATTTATATCAGGTTTTCCTAGTAAATGTTAACCATTTTTCATAGTCCAAACAAAGCCCAAAGGAGGATTGAGACTTACTGCTGGCCCAGTGACTGTGGTCTTGCTCTACTGCTGCTCATGTTGTACCTGCTATGTGACTAGAGGATTTCAATCCCTAGTGCTGGCACGCTGTACTTTTGTTATCTCTGTACTGTTTAATCTATTTGTAATGCAGAAAAGAACTAACAGAACACTAGCATAGAAATCTGATCTCTTTCATAATCACGGTATGAAATTTAACAAAATTGTGTAAAAGTATTTTTAAACTCTCTCTAGAGCAGTTATGTAGGCAGCACTTTTTAAAATCTTGAGCTACCTCGCTGTAGCACAGTGCAGCTTACTTAGCAACAGGAAACTTCATAGAATCATAGAATATCAGGTTTGGAAGGGACCTCAGGAGGTCATCTAGTCCAACCCCCTGCTCAAAGCAGGACCAATCCCCAATTAAATCATCCCAGCCAGGGCTTTGTCAAGCCTGACCTTAAAAACTTCTAAGGAAGGAGATTCTACCACCTCCCTATGTAACGCATTCCAGTGTTTCACCACCCTCCTAGTGGAAAAAGTTTTTCCTAATATCCAACCTAAACCTCCCCCACTGCAACTTGAGACCATTACTCCTTGTCCTGTCCTCTTCTACCACTGAGAATAGTCTAGAACCATCCTCTCTGGAACCACCTCTCAGGTAGTTGAAAGCAGCTATCAAATCCCCCCTCATTCTTCTCTTCTGCAGACTAAACAATCCCAGTTCCCTCAGCCTCTCCTCATAAGTCATGTGTTCCAGACCCCTAATCATTTTTGTTGCCCTTCGCTGGACTCTCTCCAATTTATCCACATCCTTCTTGTAGTGTGTGGCCCAAAACTGGACACAGTACTCCAGATGAGGCCTCACCAATGTCGAATAGAGGGGAACGATCACATCTCTCGATCTGCTCGCTATGCCCCTACTTATACATCCCAAAATGCCATTGGCCTTCTTGGCAACAAGGGCACACTGCTGACTCATATCCAGCTTCTCGTCCACTGTCACCCCTAGGTCCTTTTCCGCAGAACTGCTGCCTAGCCATTCTGTCCCTAGTCTGTAGCTGTGCATTGGGTTCTTCCGTCCTAAGTGCAGGACCCTGCACTTATCCTTATTGAACCTCATCAGATTTCTTTTGGCCCAGTCCTCCAATTTGTCTAGGTCCCTCTGTATCCTATCCCTGCCCTCCAGCGTATCTACCACTCCTCCCAGTTTAGTATCATCCGCAAATTTGCTGAGAGTGCAATCCACACCATCCTCCAGATCATTTATGAAGATATTGAACAAAACCGGCCCCAGGACTGACCCCTGGGGCACTCCACTTGACACCGGCTACCAACTAGACCTGGAGCCATTGATCACTACCCGTTGAGCCCGACAATCTAGCCAACTTTCTACCCACCTTATAGTGCATTCATCCAGCCCATACTTCTTTAACTTGCTGACAAGAATACTGTGGGAGACCGTGTCAAAAACTTTGCTAAAGTCAAGAAACAGTACATCCACTGCTTTCCCTTCATCCACAGAACCAGTAATCTCATCATAGAAGGCGATTAGATTAGTCAGGCATGACCTACCCTTGGTGAATCCATGCTGACTGTTCCTGATCACTTTCCTCTCATGTAAGTGCTTCAGGATTGATTCTTTGAGGACCTGCTCCATGATTTTTCCGGGGACTGAGGTGAGGCTGACTGGCCTGTAGTTCCCAGGATCCTCCTTCTTCCCTTTTTTAAAGATTGGCACTACATTAGCCTTTTTCCAGTCATCTGGGACTTCCCCCGTTCGCCATGAGTTTTCAAAGATAATGGCCAATGGCTCTGCAATCACAGCCGCCAATTCCTTTAGCACTCTCGGATGCAACTCGTCCGGCCCCGTGGACTTATGCACGTCCAGCTTTTCTAAATAGTCCCTAACCACCTCTTTCTCCACAGAGGGCTGGCCATCTACTCCCTATGTTGTGATGCCCAGTGCAGCAGTCTGGGAGCTGTCCTTGTTAGTGAAGACAGAGGCAAAAAAAGCATTGAGCACATTAGCTTTTTCCACATCCTCTGTCACTAGGTTGCCTCCCTCATTCGGTAAGGGGCCCACACTTTCCTTGGCTTTCTTCTTGTTGCCAACATACCTGAAGAAACCCTTCTTGTTACTCTTGACATCTCTTGCTAGCTGCAGCTCCAGGTGCGATTTGGCCCTCCTGATTTCATTCCTACATGCCCGAGCAATATTTTTATACTCTTCCCTGGTCATATGTCCAACCTTCCACTTCTTGTAAGCTTCTTTTTTATGTTTAAGATCCGCTAGGATTTCACCGTTAAGCCAAGCTGGTCGCCTGCCATATTTACTGTTCTTTCGACTCATCAGGATTGTTTGTCCCTGTAACCTCAACAGGGATTCCTTGAAATACAGCCAGCTCTCCTGGACTCCTTTCCCCTTCATGTTAGTCCCCCAGGGGATCCTACCCATCCGTTCCCTGAGGGAGTCGAAGTCTGCTTTCCTGAAGTCCAGGGTCCGTATCCTGCTGCTTACCTTTCTTCCCTGTGTCAGGATCCTGAACTCAACCAACTCATGGTCACTGCCTCCCACTTTTCCCGTCCACTTTTGCTTCCCCCACTAATTCTTCCCTGTTTGTGAGCAGCAGGTCAAGAAAAGCTCCCCCCCAGTTGTCTCGTCTAGCACTTGCACCAGGAAATTGTCCCCTGCGCTTTTCAAAAACTTCCTGGATTGTCTATGCACTGCTGTATTGCTCTCCCAGCAGATATCAGGAAAATTAAAGTCACCCATGAGAACCAGGGCGTGCGATCTAGTAGCTTCTGCGAGTTGCTGGAAGAAAGCCTCATCCACCTCATCCCCCTGGTCCGGTCGTCTATAGCAGACTCCCACCACTACATCATTCTTGTTGCTCACACTTCTAAACTTAATCCAGAGACACTCAGGTTTTTCTGCAGTTTCGTACCGGAGCTCTGAGCAGTCATACTGCTCCCTTACATACAGTGCTACTCCCCCACCTTTTCTGCCCTGCCTGTCCTTCCTGAACAGTTTATAACCATCCATGACAGAACTTACATGACTGGAGTAATCCCACCAAGTCTCTGTTATTCCAATCACATCATAATTCCTTGACATCACCAGGACCTCCAGTTCTCCCTGCTTGTTTCCAAGGCTTTGTGCATTCGTGTATAAGCACTTGAGATAACCTGCTGATCGCCCCTCATTCTCAGTATGAGGCAGGAGCCCTCCCCTCACAGACGTTCCTGCCTGTGCTTCCTCCCGGTATCCCGCTTTCCCACTTACCTCAGGGCTTTGGTCTCCTTCCCCCGGTGAACCTAGTTTAAAGCCCTCCTCACTAGGTTAGCCAGCCTGCTCGCAAAGATGCTTTTCCCTCTCTTCGTAAGATGGAGCCCGTCTCTGCCCAGCACTCCTCCTTCATAGAACACCATCCCATGGTCAAAGAATCCAAAGCCTTCTCTCCGACACCACCTGCGTAGCCATTCGTTGACTTCCACGATTCGACGTTCTTCTCTGGATATTTTATCAAATTTTTAAGTTTTCATCTTGAAATACTCATTTGTTTAGGTGTTAATGAGCAACCGATTTAGCAACAGCTCTAATTTTGTTTTGGGCTGGCACATTGAAAATGCTAGAAATCCAATTATGAAAATCCTATGTATATTGTTACGTAAATATTTTTACTTTAACATACCTATAAGTTCTGATATTTGACTCCCCATACATTTTGTAATGGCTGCTGGGAGCCCTCTGTTGGAAAAGATTGGGAATCCTACAGTACAACACACAAGGTTAAGAAAAAAAATGAGATCTCTCTGCCTGGTTAGATGAAGGCAGATGTAGTGAAAGGTTATTTCTGCTCCTGCCGGCATATTGATACATAACTTGTTAAATTAATCATACAGGATCTGAAGTAAGACTTTGGTAGGAATACAATGATTTCTGTGAAATATTCTTCAATTGAATTTTATACTTTTTTCCTAGTTTTTTTCAGTTGATTCAAGTGGAATTCTGCATATGTTATAAATATTACATATTAAACAGTACATTGCAATAAACATGCAAGTCTGTAAACCATCTCGATACTGAAAAACCTGAATTTTGAAGAAATCATTAATAAGTGCGTGCTCCGTTTCTTAAATCTGTTACATCATCAGTATTACCTCTAAGGAAATCACATGCAAAGTTATTTGTGGTGTAACTTTTTTCCTCAGAAAATTCCTGTTACTCCTCTTTGTACTCTTCCTTTCCAAAATGTTGGCAATTTAGAATCCCCTGATTTACAATACCAAGTTATGAAAATTCGTCTACCTTTAATGTGTTTGTGGGTTCTGTAAGAAATCAATGCAGAATTGATGCAGACCTCCAATAATGCATCAGAATCCATCAGTATGCAGGGTCTGTGCTAGAAGATCTCCATGCAAGACAAGGGCCATGTAGTAGAGGCACCTAGTGAGCACTCCCCTATGGCCGAGTATTGCACTTCTGTGGTGTGCCTCAGTTTTCCCCCTCAATGAGGTTTCTTAAAGAGCCTGGTCAAGGAGAAGCCAAACACTCTGCTTTACAGCAGTATCTCCCTTTAATAAAGCCTTCTGAAAGGAACACTTGTATGTTGGTTCAAAGGCTTTTACCTCAGAGCCTAGATAAAACTTGAAAGTCCCCTAAAGACTCTAGATTCCAGCACCACCTCCTTCTGCTGTAAGGCCTCAAGCTTCTCCATTGCCTGGAGGGCTCTGCAGGCTTTCCCCTACTTGTTCCCCTACTAGGCCTCCATGCCTGGAGTGCTTTTGCCTAGTTCATGTTCCCTGGGAGCTCCCCTCCTCTGGATTTTCCTTTCTCCTCGGGGAGCCCTTGTCTAACTGAGGCCCTTATCTTTTTATCATGCTCAGGTACCTTAACTGCCTTCCAGTTACTCAGTGAGTTAACTAATCCCAAGTGAACCTGAGTTGCCTCATTACCTCTTTTGAAGCCAGTCAGAGGTAGGCTGGGCCCCTGACCCCTTCAGAGGGCCAGCTACCCTCTGATGGACTGTAAAAAGGATTCCTCAATCTCTAATAGTGAGGCCTACGTTTTTAGGTGTATCAAACCTCTCAGGCACAGTAGCAGCCTAGCACAAAGCATATGAAGTGTCATACACAAAAATCAATGCACTGTATTAGGAGAATCTATGTACTTTATAGACCAATGCTCAATTCATTTATAACCCAGTACATTTAATTAACTATAAATATCACTATTAACGTAAACCAGTGTTCCATATACAAGTTAATATGTTTTAAATTAACATCCACATAGTGAACAAGTAAATCACTATGGTCCACAGAAAAGCTGTTTTCATAAAGCAAATATATATTATTCATGCAGTCAAAAATGTCATGCAAATGAATCAGCATGCTCACTACACATGTTGATCACAAGCCTACATGCAGTAGTTTGATTTGAAATTGCATTTAAACAAAACCTTTATACTTGAAAATATTATCAAATCAATGTATTACAAATGCAGCCCGCTCCGATAACATAAGTCAAGTAAAGCCAAAACACTGATTTTCTTCAGTCATCTTAAACCCACAACAGCATGGATAGAAAATGAGTTTAAGGCTGAAATTTGCTACATTATGCCAAAATATTGCAGCATTTATTTTGTCATAAGATAACAACTGTTCCTGGAGCCATGCTGTAACTATGTTTCAAGTTAAAGAGGGGAGACATTTGGGCTAGAAAGACTGAGAACCCACCACTCTGTACAAGGGTGACACACTTCCAGTTCTCTGGTGTCTTTTGACCCAGTCCTACCAATGCTGCCATGTGGGACACAGAGCTACAGGACAGTTATGTGATGAGAGGGAGGCTGGCAATAGAAAGAAGACTAGGGTGTAGTGGAGAGGGCGGGGGAAGGGATGCTTTGGGGGCAGCAAGGGGACATTTGTAAAGCAATGGAGTGTCATAATGTGGGGAAATGACATTCTTTTGGTTTGGCGCTATCTGTCCCTTGAGCATAGGGTAGTTGAACTGGATAGAGTCTGACTCCTGCTTTGCCTTCTGGGAGCATCAGGCAAGATGTCAGTTTCCCACATTGGGCTCCTTTCCTCCTTCATTGTCCTCAAAACATCCCCTCTCCATTCTACCCTAGGAAGTAGATAGGCATCTGGCTCTGCAACTGTGTAGCATGGGAACAGTCCCAGATGGTAACTTGAGCTTGACAAACCCTGTTGATGCTAAATCTATAATGTGTACTTTTATATTTTGACTTTGAGATGTATCCAGTAGAATCATTTGAGTTCATTATATTCAGTTTGCTAGGTAGGTGCTTAGTACAACATATTTTTGTTGATTACTGTTACTGCCAGATTGCTGAGGGAATTTTATAAATTCATTGATTTATTGAAATTGATCAGCAGGGTTCCTGCAACCTTTGATAATTAGAAATGATTCCTATAATCCTAACATAAAGACTTCATATGTGAAATCCAAATTTAAATTTTTTTAAATGCTTGAAAATACATTTGAACCCAGATGCCACAAAGAAGAGAATATGGCTGCTGTTGCTGGACACTGTTTTATGTCTGTATTTTAAGGTGCATGTTTCTGTCTTTTTATTGTTGATAAATGTGCCCCAAAGAAAATGTGGCATTTAGTAAGTTAGCTATTTTTGGCAGCCTTAAGCATTTGATAACATTTTTAGGATTGGTTTATATATTCTTGCTTTCAGAATACTAAAGATAATCACAGAGTCTACTTATTGCTTTACTTTCTTTAAAAAAGTTTTGGATGTATCCCTGTAGTTCACACTATTAACACAGAAGTGATCTTTATTCTTAGTGGTATGATCTCCCCCTATGTGCATTTGTAATGCTCACTATCGGAGTTCCATGCACTTTGATAAATAGAATCCTGTGAATCTGTTATATACACTTAACTCACAGTGAAGTCATTTGGTGTTTTCTGTGCATGAAGTCTGCAAGACTGGGCCTGATTGTAGAAAAGACGACTGAAGAGAAATACATAAAGGATTCTAGCCAGCCCTAAAGCAAATCCAAGGATGTAATTCATTAGGGGGACTCAAATGAAGTCATAAATAATGAGAGCCCAGCATGAACTACTTACGAAGTGCAGCAGACCTGTGAGAGAAAATGTTAGCCTTGTATTCACTCTGGAGCTATATATTATTTATACAATAAAATTAACTGTAAAAGTTTAAATGGGAGGATGTTGGAGTTTCAGGTGATATTTTTGCTTTTATTTTACCATTTTTTAATATGTTCAGTTATTAATTCACTGATTCCAATGAAAGTATTAGAAAGTGCTACAATATCTTTTGTGAAGAGAGCTACTGTCCCATCACACCCCTTTGCTGCCATCATTGAGCTAGTACGTCCACACAATGATGTCAGTAAAATAATCACAGCTTTATTTAGTACTTAAATTCTGAAACCTGAGTGCTATAGACAAGTTTTATTCAAGTAACTGTTTTCGTCATAGGAACTGCATAAAAACATAGCCTTAATACTGGAATAATTTAAATCTACAGCAAGAAATATTTTATTTTATTCAGATTTATTTTCGTAAATGTCACATCTCTAGTTTAAATCATTAGCATAATATTGGCACAGTGAGCACCAAAATTAATTTATAAATTGTCTCTTGGAAAAAAAAAGTCCTCCCATAGAAAGAAATTTCTCTCCCTGGTGTTATTAGCAATGTATTGTTAATCTCCAGAAAAAAGGTGAAACATCCACGCAAGTCTAAACATCTTTGTATAGTGTGTTAGTATATAACTACATCATCTTCTTGTATTATAATACTGAATTTCAGTTTGTTTCTTCCCATTTGGCATAACTAAGAATCTGCAATTTAAGGGGATTCAAGATTCACATTTGTTTATTTTTCATAGTTTCTCTATGAAAAGTGTCTACCCTGTTTGAACCACTGGTCCTCCCACCAACTGCCATTCCAGAAGTTGCTGGTTTTGCTCATCACTCAATCTCTGCACTGAATTGGCAGTATAAAAGAAGAGAACAGACAGATAAAGCAGGATGAATAGAATGAACAGAAAAAATAATACATTTTGAGCAATTAAGTGCATCTACATAAATGCATAGAAAAGATACATGGGAGACTTTTCAGGACACTTGTAGTTGATAATGATTATTCAAGACATATGAGGAATATGGCAGAAACTAGGTTACTTCTTGTAAGAGGCTATCAACCCGATATGAGTGTTGGTACATACAGTCTGAGCCCCTCTAAAACAGCACAGATAATCTATAATTGCTTAGTTCTCATATTTCCTTCCTTGATCTAAGAACACAATATTGGTTTTTAATATTAAAAGCAGTGCCATAATGCCTAAAGTTCTGGATTTATTGAATTTGAAATACCTCAGAATATTCTCCGTAACTAAATTATTTTTATTCTAATTTGCTGAAAACCATTGAGTTAGTACGTCACACTATTTCTTTGTGGGAATGAGGGGGAATCTCTCTCTCTCTCTCTCTTCATTATACTAGGGCTTTTCATGGGCACCAAGCAGCTAACATTTATTTCTTTAGTACAAAATACTGAAAGCATTTGTTTAAAGTCTTCATCCATTAATGTATCAGATGAACTTTTTAAACAGATATATTAAACAAAAGGATAGGTAAAATTATTTGTCATGTTTTTTTAATTCTGTTTTAGAAAAACTGCTGCTTTTTATTGTTAGTGCTGCAACACTTAACACCAAACACTGCACACCAAAAATGATTTTGTCCAGATGGGGGCAATGTTGCATTAAAAAGTGAGAACTGAGTCCAATCTTTTTGTATTAAAAAAGACTGCTTAATTGTCTGATATTAAAACAGCTTATTTTATGATAGATATTTTGTTCTTCTATATTTATTATTTTTTAAAACATTAAGGACTGCAAATATCCCCAGACATTAACATATCATATGTAAAACCTGAGCTGTTTGTTATGGCTAAGCTAAGTATTTCACTTGCCTTGTGCATTTTTATGGATTTTGAGGTTCAGTGCACTAATGATGTACAAAACTGATAGACTTTTTAAACTTTTTAATCTGATGCAGTTTGGAAACATTTTGTTAATATCTCTGTTACTGTTGTGTTTCTTAGAAGTAATGTAAGGAATTAAATTGGTCACTACTTTTTTTAATGGTAGAATGCAGAAGCAACAGGCTGTCCATTTCTTTTAAAATTGCCCTTAAATTTTATTCAGTCATCTGCCGTTAGTTTACATTTTTAGTAAAAATTAGTTGTTTTTTTCTTATGGTATATGAATGGTTCATTTTACGCTAATTCACAAAAATCTGAACTTGATTAAAAATAGAAAAATGTATTTAGTAAGTCTTTTATTGAATTGATTTCCTTCTCTAATTGAACCCATTTCCTGTTCATACTAGATAATCCACGTTCCAAGTTTGAATTCTGCTTGAAATGTACAAGCATTCTAAACCAAAGCAAAGGTCATGAGCAACAGTGTGCTTTTTACTGTAAAAATACTTCATTTTTCATTTAAGTGTTGTATTTTAGTCTTTTAATTTAACTTTCTCCTTAGAACACCATGTTAGTCTATTTCTCCTTTTTTATCACATTCAGAAAATTAATTTTATTTTCTAGATTTTTATGGACTCTTAGATTTTGTTTGGTACTCTGTAAGTAAGATTGGAGAGCTGCTTTTGCATATCATGTTCCTGGTGTCATTGGGAGTTTGGTTGAATAAGAATAGCAAGACTAGATCTCGTATTTTACTAAATGACAGCTGAATTTAATATTTTCTATTTTAAAATATATTATTTAGCATAATAGAAAATAACACCCACAAAAATCAAAGTGGCTTTTTGTATTATCAACACATATAGGCAAATCATGTTTGAAATACTCTCTAAAAGATTAGGACTTATATTGCATTTCAGTAGAAAAATCAGCTTCCTAAAACCATCTCTTTTCTTGGTGTCAGAAGTTAACTCACAGTAGCCTTGGAGTGCATAGATACAGAAGAACACAAATGCTGGGGCAAATTCAGCTTGGCCCTTAAACAGGTGCACAGTTCAGAGGAAGGGTACAAGGGAGCCTCCAGCCCATCCCTTAAATGCCCTGCATAAAGACCATGGATAAGCCCAGTCCAATTTCTACACTCAGGGCAGTTGAGGGACTGCTCCAACTCTGTTACCCAGGAGCAGGCGTCACCCAAAATGTTCAGTAGCAGGTATGCAGCCTCTGTGCACCCGGGAGCTCCAGAAGGCCTTCTCCTCAGGCATGCCTTCCAAGGCTGGATGCCTTCCAGTGCTCCCTCTAAAAGGAAACAGTTCTACAATGCCCCTAAATGGCACCACTGAGCCCTTCAAAAGCAAGAATGTTTCCCAATTGCAGTGGCATATTATCCTCTTGAGGTGCTGCCGTGAAGAATAGACCTTGTTTCCCAACAGATAAAAATGTGCTTTCCTGTCGCTGGCACAACACTCGTGGCACATGAACATTCAGGCACTGCTGTTCTAAATTACTGCCTACTGTCTTGATTGCTGCACATTTGGCTTGCACTTTTGGCCCTGTAAGTAGGAAGGCTGGCAACGCTTGGCTTTGTCTTCTTACAGCATGTATAGTATTGTGAAGTGTCTGAATAATGGATTAATTTGGAAGATGACAGAGTTAAGTAACTCTAAGGTTGCCTGCTTCAAAGCCAAGAAAAATCATGAGATGTTTCTGAAATGAAATGAAGTATTGCTTTGTTCACTGTCTGATGCTGACTCAGTTTTATCCATGGCAAAAGTGGGAAGCACTGACCTTTTACATATATGAGAGCTTGTGAGTATTTACAGTAAAATCAACAATCAAAGGTCTGACATTTCACCTATTTCTCTAAGCTCCACTATTTGTTTAGCACACACAATCTTTGGTGCTGAAAGTTAAGCACCTAAATGGAAATTTTAACACCTAAATAACTGTAGGCTGACTTTAAAGGTACTGAATGTGCACAGCTCAGCAGGAGCTGTGGGTGCCCAGTATCTCTGGAAATAGTTGCATTTATTAGGCGTCTGTTATAAAATTAGATGCAAAACTTTGGTTCCTATGTATAACCATATGTGAATCATTTACTTTGTGCTGGCATTTTCTAGCCTTCACCTCATCAGGTCAGAACCAATGGGGTGTTCCCTCCCTGAGCTCGATGGAGA
Organism: Chelonia mydas; assembly: GCF_015237465.2. Taxonomy (NCBI): domain Eukaryota; kingdom Metazoa; phylum Chordata; order Testudines; family Cheloniidae; genus Chelonia; species Chelonia mydas. Next base: position 23,444,584 of record NC_051252.2, on the reverse strand, counting down.
AGCATCCAGCTGCAAACAGTTTACAGGGTTGCATGCTTTTCCATCAGCCTTCTGCTGCTGTGACATTCTCACCCTTGCCTCTGCAAAAAGAAAGTTGTTACAATGATGCTTCTGAATTTTCTGTTTCGAGATGGAGGTCTCAAGCAGATGACAAGCCAAAGTTGCAACCACGCTTAGGAAAGCACTAAGTGCAAGGCAGGCCTGACTTTCCTTCAGGAGAGAACTGCTTCTATTAAAGACCTTCATAGCTGTAGCCTATTGAGCAGTACCAGAGGCAGAAAACACACTGATTCAGCAAGTTGGTAGACTTGTAAAGGAGGTAACCTCTTTGAGGAACTTTCCCTAAATTTTTTCTGACCTCATGAATATTCTCAATAGCAGAGATGCTAGAATAGAATAATGACACTCTTCTTCTGCAGCTTCCAGTGCATCCACGGCTGCCTCAGTCCCTCTTGCCCAGCAACCCCAAGCCCTTAGAGAGTCTAGCAGTAACTCCTTGCTCTTCATTTGGACCATTGCACTCCTTGTATTGAGCTGGCCACCTCCCTGCAAAAACTCAGTGAGTCATGGAGAATGAAAAGGCTTTCTCAGAAGCAGAGACTGGCTTCCATAGCAGATGATAGCTGTGCACAAGCTAAACAAGGTGCCTTTGGCTGCATCTATACTGAGAAAGTTAGGACCCATGATTTGCCACCAGTACAAAGCTTCCCCAATGGTAGCCATTGGGATATACCAGAGTGTGAAGACTTGTTTGATTGTTTTTTTTATTGCTGCTCTTTATTTTCTGATATTTTCGCAAAAGGCAAACAGTTAAAACAAGGCAAAACCCAAGTACAATTTCTTACCCTTTTGTGAAGGGAATTAGAAAATGTATATAGGCTGTTACCCCTCTACTCTGGTATTTGTTGAAGCAGCTTTTAGCATCCAACTGAATGAGGTTTACAATTCATACCCCATGAGATGAACAGGGCTTAACTTCCAAAATTCATATTTAATTCCAATGAATATGGAAGAAAGAGGGAGGTCCCATGCCGCTGCTGTCTTTGGAGACTGTTTTCTTCCATACCAGGGTGGTGGAAGGGCAGATTGCTCCAGCAGCTTAGAAGCTTTGCACTGTGCCCATTTCTACAAATCTCTCCGTACCCAAATAGTGCTGCTGCTGCTCCGGTGAGCCCACACCTTCTCCAGTCCTGTGAAAGGGAACTCCACTCCTAAGTAGTTTAGGAGCTGTGTTCCTGGGGAAGCTGTTTGCCAGCCAGAGCTCCATAGCTTTCCTCCATGCCTCCCAATGTCCCTATAAAAAATACTGAGGCCCCTTCCACAGCCGGCTGACCTTGTATCCTGCCACCTACTTCCTCAGTGGACCATACAGTCCTCTCTCCTGCAAGGTCTTAAGTAGCCAGAAAGTTCTGCATGCCTCACTTTATGCATGCCATGCTTTAACTTTGTACAGACTGTAAAGCTCCGTGGAAGATCTCTCACACCACCACCACCCTGCCACCGAGAGTTGTGGCAGGCTGGCAAATTTGGCAAAGCTATCTGAGGCTTTGACAGTCTCTCACTACTTCCTTTGAAGGGCAGCAGCATGAGAACCAGCGCAGGAAATAGATTGAATTCCCTCTTCTGGTGAAAACACAAAGCAACCAGACAAGGAGGAAGACAGCAGGTGGAAAAGTATGAGAGTGCACGGTGGCAGCATTTTGTAAATATATGTAGCGCAAGCAGATTTATGTGACAAAGGTTAATTATGCAGCCATTTTCTGGATACATGACTGCATTCCCTGTATAAGCCATGGACCTAGTCACTATTGAATTGACCTGCTTTGAACAACCAGGTTAGAAGTGAAAGGCTCAATATTCCATTACCAGTGTTGAGTCTAATTTCCTGCACCCCAAGTTCTGACCTACTTGAATCATGCAAAGGGAACAGAAAGACTGGCCACATCTCCACTGCTGGAGAGCCCTCACTGGGTGTAAAGATAGTAAGTAGGTGGATCCTGCATCCTACCACAGAGATCATCTGACTTTAATTTTGACTGTACACAGAAAGTAGATCTGTAAAGTAAGGTGGCAGTTTGACATAACATTAGAAAGAGATGATTCTTTCATTTAACAAATACCCCATGCAGTGACTTTATGCCTATATATTGAGAAAATAAACCTGGCCATTTACACCTTATATTTTACAAATTTAAACTGATAAGCAAAGTGCTCTGAGGTCCTTCAGTATCAAAGACTCTTAATCAGTGTTATCAAACCACAAAATATTTTCCTAGATTTTAAAGCCAAAAATATAACTCTGAAGTTACCTTTTACCATACAGTGTGCTGTGTGAGTAATAGGACCACATCCTGTTCATCTTATTCACCTAGTAGTCCCAGTGTGACTCTGATGGGTAGGGTGAGGAGGATCTGGCCCATAGTAACAGGTATTACTTTCAAAAGCATGTGAGTGACTTAGATGCCTAAAATTCCATTGAACGTCAATGGACTTAGGTGTTTTTGAAATTATTTCCAAGGTCCCTAAATTATATTAAATATTAACATGGAACCTAACCTATGTAGTAAATGGAGAGTTCAGATTAGTGCTTAGCAGCTGAACCTAGGACCTTCCAAACTTCCACTGAATAACTGAAAGGTTTCGTATAAGAGAGAGGAATATCTATTAGTTCCTTTCTGCATTTATTTCTAACACAATCACAAGATTATGGAATAAGCCACATGCTGTCCCACTTTTGGCCTTTGCTCGTTTATGTTCAAAGTAATTTCAAATTGTGAGATCAGGCTGTTTGCCTGTGAAAAAAGAAGTGAAATGTACTTAGTGATTTTTGAAGGTTACTGCTAGAACAGATGTAAAAGGCAGCCTACCTTTTGTTTGACCTTATTGTCTAACATTACACTGCTGATACATAGCAATTCAGTCTGTCAGTAAAGCACCTGAAAGGTTATCTGCTTTTTCTCATACTTTGCATTGTCCAGCTTTAGTTAATAATGTTTACAGTATTTTGCAATGTGTGAGGGAAGGAAGATTATAAACTATATGCATGTGGACCTAGAACCAGCATGGAGCTCTAAAAATCAAACTGTGCAGTTCTATACAGGTAAGTCACTTTATGTCCTTACTCCCCCAAAATATTTTATTTGGCATTTTTTACTGTGTATCTTTTATATTAGATTCTAGGTATATTTCCATATTTACTTTTAAAAAGAAAAATTGGAGAACTGGACAAAACCTATTAATAAAAGTTATTAAAAGGGGGAAAAATAAGTAGGGGAATATGGAATCAGTGACTATTAACTACTATTGCACACCATATGGATCCACCCTCAAAGAAAGTCAGGCAGGATTTTTGTTACTTGCCCTCCCTCAGGGCAAGTAGCAAATAAAGTTTGCTTTCTGGTGTGGACTTCAGGACTTGCAAGCGAAGATTTCAGTATGTATGAACTAAACCAATGCCTCACTCTCACTGATCATGCTCAGCATGTGATCAGTGACACTTTTCTGGCTGAACTGTCCATTGCAGACACATGGTAGATGTGAGTTTGCAATGACCTTATGCAACCTCAGCCACATTCTCCCTGGGCAGGTGTAAACCATGTATGAACAATCCTGTTTATAAAGTGCTGAAACCACAAGAAAGGGAAAATGGGGAAGTGATGCCAGTAACTTTGTTGGTTGGCTCTTCTTCCAGAGTTAGACAATTCTGGGGAAAAAATGTGGAAAATATATCTTCATGTTGCAGAATATGTGCAGTGAACCAGGTACATAAATAATGGAAATATACTGTGTATATTTTTCTTCAGTGAAGCATAACAATTTTTTAGGGACTTGTAGCATGCAACATATGTAGTGTTCCACATTTTCAGTTTTTACTGATTTTTTCAATGGTAAATTACTGGGGTTTTTTTTTATTAAAGAGGTTCAGTTTTTACTGATTTACATGTGTTTATCAATCCACTCAGTATTGTTTGGGGTATTTATTTTTTAAACATTAAAGCTTTACATGATTGTTGTGTCCTGCAGCTCGGAAACTGAAGTGGTTCTACAGTGGAAAACACAAAATTCACGCACAGTGGAGGTTGGAAAATCAAACAACGTTAATATCGCACTATGGGCTTGCAAGGAGACTCTGCCTGCCTATTTCTTTGCGTCCGTTTAGTAGTGGGGGTACTGAATTTAAACAATCAATCTTCCACAGGTAAAGATATGTAGCACCCCCTATCCACCCGGTTACCTCCTTTAGGGCCACTCTCCTCACTGGTTTGGATGGGCAGGCCTGGGTTCTTCTAGATTCCCCACACAACCAGTTCTGCCCTTTCTGTGGCTGGTTCCAGACTACTCCAAAAATTGCTTCTGTCCCTTCCAGGACTCCCAGGAAAGGGCATCTCAGGCCCTATTAGTCAGGCTATCTTTTCTTCCCAGACTTTCCTTGGTCAGTCATTTGACTCTGCCCCTTCCTCTGAGCAGGCATGCCTGCAATCCTTTCCCAAACCCACAGGGGCCTCTGTTCTACATAGTCTCTCTCCTCTCTCCCTCTGGGTTGCCTAGCAGACTCTGAGTCTGCCCTTAGCTCCCCCTCCCTACCAAGGACCAGTCTGTGGTCTTGCTGCCTTTCCCGCATTAGATCCACCATACAGCGGAGCATGTCAGTTTGCTCCCCCATGAGCTTGACCATAGCATCCTGCCTGCTCTCATCGCGTGCGTCCCTCCTCTCTTCATATTCATGTAACGCTTTACGCGACTCCGCAATTGTTTGCCTCCACGCATTCAACTGGGCCCTATCAGTGCGGGAGGACTGCATGAGCTCGGCAAAGATGTCATCCCGAGTTCGTTTTTTCTGCCTTCTAATCTGGACCAGCCTCTGGGATGGAGTAGATAGGGGCCACATTGAAACATTTGCACCTGCTGCAGGAGGAGAAAAAGGGAGGGTAGTATTTTAAAAGATACGTTTTAGAGAACAAAGGGGACACTGTTTCTCAGTGAAATAGGCAATTAATAGTACACAGCACATGTTCTTTCTGTACAAGGTCTCATTTTGCCTCTTATACTGAAGTGCCTGCCACTTTGGTATGAGTAAGCCTTCACATGCGGCCGGGCAACAGAATTCAGCTTGCAGGCAGCGCCCAGGCAACAGAATTCAGCTTGCAGGCAGCCTGCGGGCTCTCTGGGATGATCACTTCATACAACACCCTCCCCACACACACACACACCGCGGGGCTCCAATGAGGCTCTGAGCAGGGATGAGCCCTTTAAACTAAACGCGAACCGCCCAGCGTTGCTCCGATGAGGCTCTGAGAAGGGATGAGCCCTTTAAACTAAACGCAAACAGCCCAGCGTGGCTGGGTTTCTCCCCATCCCCCACCATGTGGCTCCAATCAAGCTCTCACTCACCAGAAGTGCCTTCTCCAGGGTCATGGTCTGGGAGCATGCTTTGGGAGTAGGGGGAGGCTATTGGCTCCAGCGTTAAGAATAGTTCCTGGCTAGGGGGGAAAACAGATTCCCCACTTGCTGCCTGTGCACTGTCGTCGTCCTCCTCTTCATCCTCCAAAAACTCATCCTCCTCGCTCGGTGCTACTCCCCCCTTGCAGGTGTCCACGGACAGTGGTGGGGTAGTGGTGTCGTCACCCCCCATAACTGCATGCAGCTCACGGTAGAACTGGCATGTATGGGGCTGTGTCCCAGAGCGCCCGTTCGCCTCCCTGGCTTTTTGGTACGCTTGCCTGAGCACCTTGATTTTTGTACGACACTGTTCTGTGTCCCTGGAGTAGCCTCTTTCCGTCATGGCCCTCGAGACTTCAGCATATGTATTTGCGTTCCTTTTTCTGGAATGTAGTTCTGCCATAACAGATTCGTCTCCCCAACATGCAGTGAGATCCAGTACCTCCCGTTCGGACCATGCTGGAGCTCGTCTGCGAATCCAGGACTGCGTGGTCTCTTGAGATGGTGGACTCTGCATGGGGGTCGCCTGTGATGGTGGACTCTGCATAGTTGCCTGTGATGGTGTACTGTGCTGATGGTGACCAAACAGGAAATTCAAGAGTTCCTGGGGCTTTTACTGCCTACCTGGCTAGTGCATCGGAGTTCAGAGTGTTGTCCAGAGCGGTCACAAGGGAGCATTCTGGGATAGCTCCCAGAGGCCAATATCGTTGAGTTGCGTCCACAGTACCTGTAACCCGGAACTGCGATCTTGATTTTTAGCGCTACTCCACTTGCCGAGGTGGAGTACAGAAATCGGAGTAAAGAGCCCTTTAAATTGAAAAAACTGGTTAGGTCGTGTGGACGGAACCAGTTTTATTTCGAGGTAACTCGGCTAATTCCGAAATAACCGCGTACTGTAGACCAGGCCTTAGAGAAGAAAGTGAGCTTCAGGATAAACAGTCAGTATCAGGAGCTTTCACCAGGGCTTTAATAAAAGAGAGGACACAAGCACGATTGTGTCAATGAATTTGTGAGTGCTCTTTGTTTCACTGGACAACTGCTGTTAATTGCAGAGGAGCAATTAATTGGTGACTTTGTGTGACTATACTGTCCAGCAGCAAAACCCCTTCCTAATGGAGACAACCTCACTCATAAGTATCGGAAAGAAAATTATGATGCTGTAATATCTAAACTGATGGAACAAATTGATGAAAATGTGGTGTCTAGTCTGATTTTTAACTGACATGTTTGAGATGTACCAACCAATTTGGGGAAATGTGGCTATAACACACGTTCTGCTTCCTACACGGCTAAATTTGCATAGGAGATTGAGTTTAATCAGAAAATGGAGCTACTACATATTACTTTCCTGCTCATCTGATTAATGTTGCACTGTCAGCAGCTACTGCTACAGAAGAAATGAAAGACGTGAAATCTTGCATCGTTTGATTCAGGGCTGTTTTCAAGCATGCAAACAAGTTGAAGGCTTTGTTTTACACAGTGCGAGATGAGTGCAGAGCCAATTGCTAATTAGCTACCCCTGTTGTGCCACATCAGTGGATGAGCTTGTACTTTGCTGCCTGTCATAAATATAATGCATAGACTGTGCTAATGCCTCTCCCAGATCATCCTAAATTTGTTGGTTCTAAAGCAGAAACTTTGAAGAGACTGGCAAATAAACAAAATGACCACCAGATTTTGTGCACCCAAGGTCATGTTCATTGTTTAAAAACTTGGAATCACTGTGTGGCACACAGAAAACACTGGAGTTTTGTTCGACTGCTGCCAACACATTTGCCAATACAGATGTTTACTGGATCTTGACAACCAAAATCTCAGCTGAATTGAGCATGAAAGCTGCAGGAGAAACATACAGAAAGAAAACCCAGCTGTTTCCGGAAATCCTTGCTACGCCAGAACTTGAGAGAACCAAAAAAGTGTTCAAAACCTTCAACACAGTGCTCAGCGAGAAATGGGAGATGATCATGGCCTGTAGTCTGAAGCCCGAAGTGTTTAGTACCGAAGATTCTTTTTGGAATGTCATCCAGGTGTTGCACCCCTTCCTCAAGGTGAATTTTGCAGTAGACTGTGACCATTATGACAGAGTTTTTCAACCATTTGCCTCTAAAGATGAAATTTCAAATCTGAAGGGGGAGTTTCCTACTTACTTGAACTTGCATAACCCTGACAGTGCAAAACTGGATGTGCTGGCTTTGTGGAACAGTCCTCAAGACACTTCAGTAAAGTGGCACAGTGAGCTTTGAGTGTATCCACTGGACCTATTGATGCAGAGCGCATACTTTCAAAGTTGGACAACCTCCAAGACAGCAAAAGGCTCAACATGAGTGAGGATATTTTGAAGAAAATTATGTGAGCATACACAAACAAGGATTTCTGGGAAACGCTACTAACTCTGAGAGAGACAATGCGTACCTTTGTACATGGAAAAAAAAGTTTGAATTATACTGTTGTAAAATGTGTATATTACAAAAGCTTTTTGGTTTTCTTTTTTTCCCCCCTCGGTTTTATTTTTTTATTGTTAACACGATTTCATTCTGGTTTTAATGTTTGGAAAATAAACACTGAAAAATGCCACCCCCCTTTTTTTTTCAAATAAATACTGAAAACACAGAACACTAAATATATGGTGTATTGTTACATTTGTTACTGTGCGTTAAACTACACCTCTACCCTCATATAATGCAGTCTGATATAACGCGAATTCGGATATAACGCGGTAAAGCAGCACTCTGGGGAGCGGCGCTGCTTTACCTCCTTATATCCGAATTCATATTACCGCAAGCGGTTCTTCTGCCCCCCCCCCCTTACTTGCTGTGGCCGCCCCAGCTCACCTCCACTCTGCCTCCATCTCCTCCCACGAGCGCGCCACTGCTCCACTTCTCCCCCCTCCCTCCCTCCCAGGCTTGCCGCGACAAACAGCTGATTCGCGGCAAGCCTTGGAGGGAGAGAGGGAGGGGGAGAAGCAGAGTGGTGGCGGTGCGCTCAGGGGAGGAGACAGAGGCGGAGTGGAGGTGAGCTGGGGCGGGGGGGCATGGGGGCATGGGGAGGGCAGCAGCAAGTAACTGGGGATGGGGATGGGTGCAGAGGAACCGCTCCCCGCCCCAGCTCACCTCCGCTCCGCCTCCTCCCCTGAGTGTGCCACCGCCACTCCGCTTCTCCCCCTCCCCTTCCTTCCAGGCTTCCGCGCCAAAGAGCTGATTGGCGCAGCAAGCCTGGAAGGGAGGGAGAAGCAGAGCAGAGGCGCGCTCAGGGGAGGAGGCGGAAGCCAGCTGGGGCGGGGAGCGGTTCCTCTCCCTACCCCGACATAACGCGATCTCACCTATAAGACAGTAAGATTTTTTTGGTTCCTGAGGACCGCGTTATATCATGGTAGAGATGTATTCTTAAAAATAAATTGTAGATCAAGAAGTCCTCTAGGCTAAATATGATAGGCATACAGTTGTACATCTAGTGCAGTGGTGGGCAACCTGCAGCTCGCAGGCCACATGCAGCCCATCAGGGTAAGCTGATTGCAGGCCATGAGATATTTTGTTTACTTTGACTGTCCGCAGGCACGGCACACTGCAGCTCCCAGTGGCCGGGGTTCGCTGTTCCTGGGCGGCCTGCAATCGCTGTTCCTGGGCGGCCTGATGAGCCGCATGCGGCCTGCAGGTTGCCCACCACTGATCTAGTGTGTTTATGCAATTGCTGCATTTAGTAACAGTAAAAATACTGCATTCATACAAACAGTCACAGTAATTGCACATATTTAATGGGCAGTCGTGTGTCTGAAAATATAGCTTTTAAAGTCTCTGGTCAGTGTGCTGTATTGCAACTGAATGTGGTGATTCTTTTCCTGGGTAGCAGGAAAAAAGAGGATGATACTCCTTTAAGGATCCTTCCTGCATTTGGGTTCTAAGGGAGGGGAAACAAGGACACACCCGAGTGGAGGCCGGGGGGGGGGGGGGGGAGGAAGTGGCCAAACCAGGTGGGGGCATTGAGCCACCATTCATGCATTCCAGATGGAGATCTCTCTCTCTCTCTCTCTCAGATCAGCAGCACCTACCCTCAACCCAGAACAGGACTGAATTTTATGACCTGCTGTGGCTCGCATTAGTCTCCTTTTTTCTTTTGGCGGCTGGGAAGAAATGTTTCTCTCACCTCCAGATTGGCCAAGTCAGGGTGGGTTTTTTCATCTTCCTCACAGCAGGTCATGGACCTTGTGGTTAGGTCGAGATGTCACAACTTAGTAGGTGGTAGGTGTGGCAGATTTTGGTGCAGGTAATTGTTACTGAGGAAATACAGTTCCCTGGTAAATGGGTTGGAAGTGAATTTATGGGGAGGCATGCTCTAAGGAAGCTGAAAAAAGAAGGGTTGAGGCTTCTAACATCTTGTACAGCAGGCAGACAGCCCCACGCCTTTTCCAGCTGCCCTTAACCCTCATACAAGGGGAGGCTGTTGGTGTCTCTGCAACAGGCTGGCTGATGTCTGGTCAGGCCATCAGCCCTCCTAAGTAGGTGTGAGCAATTAAGGAAATTAACTGTGACATACACTGCACGACTTGGCTGTCCAGAACCCAAGAGCCTACTCAAATGGTAGTGCCTGACCTGTAACTTTTATTCCTCTGTAGCATCTACTTGGTGATTTTCCATTACTCAGTTCTGCAATAACCCAAACATCTTAGAAAGCCAGCCTTCCTTATTAATATTGTTTGGTGGTTGTAATTATAATTGGTTTAAGAAAACCAGTAAATTTTTATGATGACAGTAATGTTAAAAAAAAACACCTTAAGATTTTGGCTATTTTGATTGTGGTGTATTTAATCCTAATTGCCTTTATTGAAACCTGTTAATCTATGGAAATTATGGAATGCCTCTGGAATTGTAATTATACTGAGTCAGGGCAGCCTTTACTTAGCAACATTACAGCTTTATATACCATAAACAGGAGGATAATTAATCCTAATACATTAAAATTTGAATGCATAAGGATAAGTACTTGAATGCTTTCCTCTTTCAAAGCAAGAATTCTATTCCTTTATGAAAGATTTGTAACTGGTCAAACATCTGTTATCATATAAGAGCTAATAGATGGTAAAAATATAAGAATAAATTACCAAAGAATGTAGAAAATCTGTGCGACTGGAGGGAAATAATTTCTGCTCAGGCTCTAAAATTGTTACAAGGTTGAATGTGTGAGACAATTCAAAGTTCAGATAGTTAGAGGGTAGGTTTTTTGAATAAGAACACAGTGTTGGCCTAACTGCTCACATTGAAGTCGGTGGTAAAACTTTCATTGACTTAAGTGCAAGCAGAATTAGGCCAATGTTGAGCGTCTTTGAAAATCCCAAGTACTATGAACATCTGAATTTCACAAAATTAATTTTTTCGTTTCTGTCCTCTGAATTTGGGATTGGTTCACACTCTCAGGGTCCGCTACTATCTAGAATGCATGCTATTGGAGTACAACGCTAAAGAACACGGCGCCTTTTTACTGAGAACAATATTAATAATCACATCAAACAATTTCTCCGTCTGCCAACACTTTTATGTATATGCTATCTAGTTTGTTACTGTTTAGAAATGAGCCTGAACCATAAATATAAGATCCAACTTCAGCAATGTTGAGGGTTTTACTGATCTTGGGTTTTGGTTTGGGCTCACATGTAATTACCATTTTGTGAAATAATAGTAAAATTGCCTGTCTTTACTCTGAGTTGTGGGAATGGCTTCTCTTCTACAACTTTAATTCTTTAATTCAAATGTGGAATATATTTTTAAATATAAAATGTTTATTGAAGTGTATAATCTAGAAAATATCATGTGTTCATATATATACACACATGCACAGAATAATTTAATGATTAGCTATGCGAGAATTTCCTAAATAACATGAGCCTATATCCTCATAGCTGAGTCTTCCAAACAGGAGTTTAATTTCTAATGCTCAGATCCTACAAATGGCTCCACATGGGTGGACCCTGGCATCCAGGCAAAGCAACATTGACTTCAGTGAGGTCCTGCATGGACACACAAGTTTGCCCACACAGAGCATGGATTTAAAGTCTGATTTATGCATTTAGACTGTAAACTCATTGGGGTACGGCAAGTGGAGAATTAGTACGATTGACTTTTTTTTTTAAATGAGCAGTTGATTTTTAGTCAGACTATGGAAAATCTTGTGCTTCTTATTTTTTGTTAAAACCTATTTAACCTCGTTTTTGTATATATTTGTACAGTGCCTGGCACAATGGGGTCCTCATTCTGATTGGTCTTTGGACACTACTGTAATATAGCATTAAGTAGTAATTATGACTATTCAGTTTTAACCCATTGTATTAAAGTTAAATTATAATTCGTTTATTAATTGGAGATATAAAATATTAATTGGCTTAGCCACAAGGCACTTTAGGACACAAGGTATAGCCATCTAGTTATCTCAGAAGTGTGGGTCTCAAAATAGTCCTATGTGAGCTAGAGAATTGGGCTATTTATGTTCTGATTCAGTGTTTTAAGTTGACTTATAAAGTGTGACAGGGTCAAGCCAGATGGCTACAGGAGAGTGATAGAAGGCAGATATGTTAACCCCAGGTTGAGTAGGTCCCTTTTCTCTGGGTAAGGCAACAGGGAAGGTTCCAGAACGATCAGGAACTTTCTGGAAACAATTAAGACAGACAGGCTGATTAGAACACCTGCAGCCAATCAAGAAGCTGCTAGAATCAATTAAGGCTGGCTACTAATGGCACCTGAGTTTAAAAAGGACCTCACTTCAGTTTGTGGCATGCGTGTGAGGAGCTGGGAGCAAGAGACACTAGGAGCTGAGAGTGAGAACGTGTACGGTTGGAGGACTGAGGAGTACAAGCATTATCAGACACCAGGAGGAAGGTCCTATGGTGAGGATAAAGAAGGTGTTGGGAGGAGGCCATGGGGAAGTAGCTCAGGGAGTTGTAGCTGTCACGCAGCTGTTCCAGGAGGCACTCTAGACAGCTGGATTCCACAGGGCCCTGGGCTGGAATCCGGAGTAGAGGGCGGGCCCCGGTTCCTCCCAAACCTCCCAACTCCTGGTCTGACACAGGAGGAGTTGACCTGGACTGTGGGTTCAAGAAAACAGCCAAAGCGAGGGCTGCCGTGAATCTCCGAGGCAAGGAAATCCGCCAATAGGCGCAAGACCCATCAAGGTAGAGGAGGAACTTTGTCACAAAAGAAAAAATAAATGGGGTGTTTGTTCATGAGTTTGTTACATAAAGACAACCTCCAAGTAAGTTTGGTTGTATAATTCTGCTTGTTTCTTAAAAACCTCCTAGGCAAGTGGAGAACTTGTAGGATTATGACATTTTAATCTTAAATTTCTTTTTTAAAAATAAACAATTGATTTGTAGTCAGATTATTGAAAATCTCATATCTCTTATTTTTCATTAAAATCTATTTAATGTAAACGCATCAGAAACTGTTGGCAGGAGAGATCTTTGTTAATGATTCAACACTCCCATTTTTTTTCAATTAACAGCTGAGCTCTTGCTTCATTTCTGTGGTCCTCCATTGGGGACCATTAGCTGAAACAGTGAAAATAAGGTCTGATATTTCTAGGGTTAAAAAACAAACAGAAAACAAACTTAAACCCATACATCATAAAGAATCAAAGGGAACGCGCCATTTTTTTCCTTTGAATATTACCCATTAATAGTTATTTTCTGCTAAAAATGGCAAAACTTACTTTGTCTTCTGTAGGACCAGAATTGTTGCCTTGTAGAATGCAAACCAAAACACACAATCTGTCATATGTTATGAATTTCAATATAGATGTTAATAGTAGGATTATGATTGGTACTAACTCATACTGTAGTTATTTCACTATAACCTAACCACAAGATTTGAGACCCTGGCAAATATATACTTGCTTTCCATATTTGATATCAATCTCAGTGGGTATGTAATGTCTTCCCACACAATACTTGTTTATTCCCTTCTGATATGCTGGTGTGACCTCTTTGGTCATTTGAGTGATTTGAAATAGGCCTTATCTGGTATCGCTAGTATCCTCTTTCTATAAATTATTTTTATTACAGCTTTTGTTATAGGGGGTGGGGAGAAGGTTTGAAATACTGTTGGACGGGTTTGTCCTAAAGAGATGTTAATGTGTTAACAGTAATACTAGGCTTTTAACAGGTAAAGAGCCAGAAATCATATAGTCACAAAAGAATGGAACAGATTTCAGTCAAATAATGTATTAAGTTATTACAAAGTAAGTTATTTACATTATGAATATTAAAATAAATATCCTCCTTTACAGCAACTTTCATAGAACTAAAATATCAAAGCACAAACTTTAATTTATGTCAATGGCTACTAGTACAAATATATTTAACTTGATTTGTAGTTGTAGAGCCTATGTGGTTATAGCTAGCCAGAAGCCCCCTAGTGGAGATGCAGCATAAGTCAGCAAAAAGAAAAGGAGTACTTGTGGCACCTTAGAGACTAACCAATTTATTTGAGCATAAGCTTTCGTGAGCTACAGCTCACTTCATCGGATGCATACTGTGGAAAGTGCATACTGTGGAAAGTGTAGAAGATCTACACTTTCCACAGTATGCATCCGATGAAGTGAGTTGTAGCTCACGAAAACTTATGCTCAAATAAATTGGTTAGTCTCTAAGGTGCCACAAGTACTCCTTTTCTTTTTGCAAATACAGATTAACACGGCTGTTACTCTGAAACCTGACATAAGTCAGCAGGAGTTCTTTGGCCAAGATATCAGCTACACCATATCCCTGAACAACATTATATAAGCCAACAGTGTACTCATCTATCGGCGTAGTTGCATCTAGTGGTTTTGCCAGCAAAGCATTGTCAACTAGGGGATGTAATTTTTTTCATGCTCCTAGGCAACATAGCTATGCCAGCAAAACTTTGTAGTATAGACTAACCTGAGGTGAGTGTCTCTCAAAAATGTTGCCTGAATATCTTACCCAAAATCCAAGAGAGACCTTTATGCATGCCTTTTAAGAAGCACATGTTGCTTGAGAGCTAAGGGATTAATAGAATTTGCTTATAATGTAGTAGTAACTCCGGATGAAATCCTGGCCCCATTGAAATCAATGGAAATGTTGCCATTGACTTTAATGGGGCCAGGATTTCACCCTCAGAGTGTACATTGATGATTTTTAATAAGTACATTTGCCACCTAAAAGATTCATATTTATTTTTGGCAAATTTACTTAGTTGATTCTGATTTTAATTTAATATGTTCAAATGTTTGTTTTTTCTTTTGTTTGGTGGTATCAGGGCTCAATCTATTTCATGATCACAAAATCAAGGATGTTGGCAGGGGAATGACTTCTAAGGCAAATGGCTTGTGCTCCAGAAGCCCTGCTTCCATTTAAAAACAAGTTTTTAATAGTTATGGTTGCAAAGTTAACCTCAAAAATGTGAACTAAGTGTCCATCTTGAGCCTTCATAGCTCCTGAAAGAATGGATGATAGATGGTAACGGCCCCAGTCACCTGTCCCTTGGCCTCCAGTATTGTATCCCTGGAATGTGACATTTTTCCAAGATACAACAAAATTAAGCATTTATTGCAGTAGACAGGCATCCAATATTTTGTTTTATCTCCCTGCCCTGCTGAGACCTGCCTGCAAGTGGCCTCTTCTGTAACTTTCTCCACAAAGGAGAATTTATATTACAGTGCATTCTCCTTTCACTTGTTCGATAGAACCAGATGGGAAGGGGTCATGGAGCCAGGAATGCAGGCTAGGCAGCTAGGCTGCCTAGAGGATAAAGCAGCAGCCAAGGAATGAGGAGCTGAAAAGACGAATCACTGAGCCTACTATAATTTCCCCTCTTCCCCAACATGTGGTGAACACAGCTCAAAAAACCACCCAGCATCAAAAATAATCATTGCTGAAAATAATCACTGACAACGATTACATGACTGAGTATTTTCAACTGTGAGTCATAATCATATATGTTTGGGGTGGAATGGAATTGGAATGAAGGTTATTCTGTTTCATGGAGATACTATCAATTGACAATGCTGCAGATTTTAAAGGTACTTGCTAGAGAGTCCAGTCCCATTGTCCTGTGGAATATACAGGGCTTTGGCTATTATAGAAGGAGATGCTATAGACGCTTAACAAGTGTTTAAAACTTGAAGCCCAAAGGGTGAAACTAGTTGGTTGAAACTAGAGATGTTCCTCTTTGATTGCATAATAATAAAATGAACTTACATATTCCTCTTTATACCAAGGTTCCTCACAGCTTTGTAAATTAAAGTGATTTTGAGTTTTAAGACAGAAAGGGGGGAAAAAAGCAAAATGGGACAAATGTGTTTTGTTTAATTGACTCCACTATGAACGGCTGGGGAAAGAGAATTCAGTAACTTTACACACAATAGCTAAAAGCTCTAAAATCCATATTGTTTGAGATAGTAATTGTTGCCTAGGAGCAGTGAGAAGACCTATATCGGCAGATATCCGACTGTGGCTCATTACATGGGAAATGAGGAGATAATTCAAGTGCTAAGGGTCAACACCATACAAAGTCTTATATTGATTGTGGGAGAGCACCCATTACATGTGTGATGATTGGGGGTGATAAGCCTTGCTGCTGAATTTTGAGTTTGCTGAAACTGAGGCAGTGCCTTATCAGAAAGGCTTGTATCTGCACAGTATTGCAAGTGTGTAATCTGGCTGTCACAAGGACACAGAGTACCACTTAGAAATCAGCAAGAATGATGGCAGCTAAGCTGTAGTCCTACAATGGTAAACGGTTGATTCATATGTCGAATAAATGTATTTCTCAAAGGGCAGGGCAAGGTTTATTGCCCCAGTAAAACTTCCTATTATGTGCTTAAAAAAGAAAAAAAATCTCCAGTGTTTTCTGTCTTTGATGCAGAAAGATGTATTAAATGATTCACCTCAACATGCAGATAATGTGTTTCTTAAAGTCCTATTGGACAGGTTTGTCATAAAGTGACATGAATGTTCAGAGCAGTGGCACTCAACCTTTAACAGAGAAACTGAGTTTAAACAAAAAATAGATTTTGACAATTAGATGCAAATGGCCACAGTTTAATTAACAATACTCTATTAAGTTTTGGGGCTGGCCTCCCTGGAACGCCCTTGCTTCTTTTCAGTGAGATACAAGTAGATGTTTCTTCATCTGAAAAATTGGTCATATGGGCAGTCACAGATCCACAAGATCGATGCTACACTCTAGCTTTTAAACAGTCTCTTGGAGGAATCCCTTCAGTAATACAAACTGCAAAGGGTCTCATTTTTCCTTCAAGGTAGGCCATGCAGCCTCACCTCCTCCAGGACCAAGTCTCTGGGCACAAACACTTCTGCTTCACACTGTGAGCTATGCTCAGCAAGTCCAGATGAGAGATTCATGGTCAGATACATTTACATTCTTCAGGGACCAGTGTACCTCATCAAGTATTTGCAGAGACACCAGGCAACATTTCTAAAGCAACAGGATTTAGAAGTCAACTGAAACACAGCATCAGAATTCCTTAGGTTAGCACAGAGAAATAAACATTAAGACGTAGTCCATTTTGCCAAGCCAGAGCAATCCACCAGCCAAGCTATAATGGATTCTATTTCAGGCTGTGTTCTTCTCTGACCCCTTTGTCAGTCCCAGGTGAGAGCAGCTAGCCTCTTCCAGAAGCCCCCTCTTTAAACCCTGCTTGTCACCGCTCAGTCCTTTTGTTCGAGCTGGTCTCTGTTCAGCTACCCTGCTGAGAGGTGAAGGGAAAATCTCCTTCCTCTTGGTCATTGATTGTAGGTTGGCATGATCTGGTCATTGGGGCTTCCCATTGTCTCTTTCGAATTCTGCATTGATATGGGTTGGTTTCAGCAGTTCCAGACAGTTCCTTAGCAACCCATTCATTGCATTCCAGACAGCAAGGCAGCAACACACCCTCATGTCTTCTGTGATGCCATGAGAGCCCTTCTGTATCCCCACCCCACTGGATAGCATTGCAAAGTACAGCAGGAAACTGAAGTGCACACAGGATTTGTAAAAAAAAAAAAAAAAAATCGCAAAAAAATCCCATTTTGTCAGAGGAGCTATAACTTGAGAGGCTGCCGTGGATGCCTGCTACCCTTAAATCTTTTTCTAAAGGAACTGCCTTTATCCCCATTCATTCTTTTTACCCTGTGCTGAAATTCCCAGCAAGGGTGCTTGTTCATCATGTTCTCTGTGATGTGGATACCTGCCTACAAGGAAATACTGTGAAATTACCAACTCGTTTCACTTAGGTCACAGAGCAGTGCTTTTGGGTCGTGATAATTTTGGCCTAATCTGGTTTAAATAAAGCCAGGAATGTAAAAAAAAGTATGTTTATTCTACTACTACTCTGGCATTTCATTTTTCACATTTTCCCCCTTTCTTTTCAGCTTGTTTGACATGGGAGGAGAATATTACTGCTATGCTTCTGACATTACCTGCACTTTTCCAGCAAATGGAAAGTTCACTCCTGACCAGAGGGCCATCTATGAAGCAGTGCTTAAGTCATCTCGTGCTGTAATGAAGGCGATCAAACCAGGTAAAAGATTACTATATGTCAACAGAAATTGACAAGCTTAATGGGAGCATTCAGGCTGTCAAAACAATGATGCTGAGACTCAAAGTGTTGGAAGAAGCAAGAAGCTGATCACCAGATCATAGTTTAATAAAAATAAAATTGTATGATGAGAGTCCTATTGCTAGGTTTAAATGGCTGTTAGTGGAACATAGAATTGATCATATATATTGCTCATCCAGCCCAGTATTTTCAGGAAATAACATACGCTGAGAAATTTCTGTCTTAATTAATATTCATTTTTCTCTGAATACCTTAAAGGTGGCAGTGGTGGTTGTTATATCAATTTGTAAATTGGCAACATTTTGTGGGGATTTTAGTGATGATTGCAAGGTTCAAAACTGGGCAATACATAAGTTTATTTCAGGCATTTAGTTTTTTAGTTTCCATGTTACTTAAATAGAAAACTTTTGCTGAAAAAGTGAGTGAATATGTATTGGGGAATATACTTAATTACCTTGGAGGGCATCAGAAAACAGACTATGGAATACTATGCATTGTGTCCTTAAATTACATGTGAGCCGGTTCATCTAGCGAATTGTACATTTTCATAGTTGAAGCATCTACATGGAGTAATTGCAGAAAACACTGCAGTGAAAATCTTGTTTTTTGTCATTCTGTTTTCATTCAGTTTAGCAAATAAATGCTTTTAGAACGAAATGCTTTTAAAGCTAACTGTTGGGGTGAGCTTGAATATTTCAGTGGTGAAGGTACTTGAACATTTCTAAGTATTAGTAATAGACTAGCTTTAGCTTAATGCACAAAGTACATTTCTCCTTTAATATTACCTTACTAGCTTTCAACCACCAGACCTTAGAGTGGGGAAGCTTTTTAGTTTGCCAGTTAGAACATGTTATTTCCGTGTTATACAAGCTGGCTGCACATATAAGTGCTGCACATCCAGATAGGATTTTATTGTTCCACTTCAAGCTAAGATTATCTGGATATGAAGTCTAGATATTTGCCAGTTTAATAATAATGTATGGGCTCCATCATCTATCTAATTTTTCCCCTCAAAGTCCTGGTTCCATCCAGTCTTCTTATTTTTCTCTACATTTTATTGCAAGCTTTAATTGTTTCATTTAATATGTATTGATAAAGTTGATTTCTAGTATGTTGCTTATTAGTTTTGGGAGTTGAAACCTAAAGCGATGTTATGCTCATAATAATATAGAGATTTTCTAAATTAACTTACCCATTTACTTTAACAAGGTCACAAAATTAAGTTATATTTCTGAAACTACTTGCCAGGTTCTCAGCTAGCTTTGTGAATGTACCAAGCCCCTAAACAGCCTTCCAGATGAATTATTTTAAATTTTAATATTACTAATCAGATATTTGGCATCAGATATTTACTGTTCTTCCTGAAAACACCATGTTGCTTTTAGCTTCTTGTCTAGTTGGAATATTGGTGCAAATATATTTATTGTACGTTTTTGAGGCTGGTAATCACAAACAGTGGCACATAAAGCAGGTTGAATTCATATGCTGCAGACTGGTTTTGATGTTGCTGCCAATATGCACCAAAGTATTATGATGCATCCATGTAACTGTGATCATGGGAAGTGTCCATGAAAATGCAAAATTTTCCACTGTAGAGACAAAACCCTTTGGGAGTTCATAGGGCTGTTGCACCCTACCTCCTCAGCTGTCTCTGAACCCTTTTCCCTGAGCAGTAAACATGAAGGAAGCTCTGAGAGCAGAACCTCGTGGGTTTCTTTACCCTTTTTTCCCTTCCTATGTATTCTTCCTTGGCCACATTATGTTCCTAATAATCTTTACTGCTGAAAATGATGTGGGAGCACGTCATAAAGGTGGTTAAGTGAAAAGAATTTGCAGAAGCGCTGATTACCTGTGTTCTGCAAACATGCATGAAAGCTAGAGCTGTTGAAAAATGAAAACCTGTTTTGATTAAAATGTTGAAGTTTCCATTTTGAAGTATACAAAACAGACTGACATTTTTCTTTTATTCACAGTTTTTAAATTTTAAAAATATCAAAAACATTATTGAAATTGTTATTGAAAGTTTTCATTTGCCCAACCCTACTTTTAACTTGAGGAGAGAGAGGATGGCGTGAGTGGGAGACCTGACTTTCTTTTTGAGGATTTTTCACCAAAAACTGTTTTTTCAAATAAAAAGCCATTTTTACCAAAGAAACTTCCCTTTAAATTATTTTGACCAGTTCTAATAAAAATGCTTGTGTTGACTACAGTTTGATCAAATAATTTCAATAAAATCATAGAGGAGGAATGAAAATGTTAGAAACCAGAGTGAGGGAGAGAGCTGTGATCTTTATAATATTTTGAAATAAAAGAAATGATCTCCTCTCTGCCTAAGAAAATAAAGCAGTATAGTTCTGCCTACTAGGAAACAGGACGCAAAAAACCTGTCAATTCAAGGGTCTTTTAAATATAGCCAGGCTCCAGCATATTTCAATCAGCCTTTTTAGCCTCCTGAAAGTCCTTTGTTCATTCCACTTCTACTTTTTTTTTCTACCTCCATTTTCAAGTGTTACTCACTATGCAAAGAAAACCATACGATTATAAACCCCTAATGTGGCAGGCTCCAGAAAAAAGAATTTACACACACAACAAAAATCAGCAGCTACTTTTTTTGTAGAAAATAATATTTCTCTCCAATTGTAAAACTAGGTTCTTGATTAATTTTGCTTGCTGGCATATGGTCATGTAGGACTTTGAGTAGCCTTTTCAGAAAGTTAGAGATGCCAGTAAAGAACTATTTTCAGAATATGAAATATATATCTATAGCTAGGGCTTCTAGATACTATGATAATAAAAATAAGAGGTTATTACTATATAAAGATATGAAATAAATGCTCTTTTTGGTTACATCATGTCATCTTCATGGGGAATACGTGCTGCTAAAGAAAGCTAGCACCGTTAATTAATGTGCACAGGATTTTTACAGGTACAGTTTAGGAATTAACTTTTGAAACTTTGGCTCTCAAATGAGGCTAGTGATATCTCTGAAAGTTGATTTTGCTTCTGTTTGTTTCTATTGAATCTAATCGCTATTAAAGAATAACTTCAGAAGGCTCCCAAAGTTTCAGATTCTATTATAGCAAAGCATTAATTTGACTCTGTTCTCTGTATGGGTCAAAATACATATAATTCAGAAGTTTGCATATCCTAGCTTCCAATCCAAAAACAAAACAGAAAAAATCCCTGTGGGTTGCAAATACTATGTTCTGCAAATTGAGAAACCATCAGGATGGAATTGTAACTCAAGTGCAACAGCAATTATGCCACAAAACTGATTTGTAGGAAAAAGGCATATTCAATTCTATTGCACAAGCAGCAACTTTGGAACCACTAAACTATAGCTGTGTTACCAATTAAAAAAGAAGTTTAACTGCGTTGTTGATTAAAAATGAAAGTTTGAAGAATAGTAATTGTGGGGAAAAGATTCAAAAAGGGATGTTTGCATGTGATTAGAGCAGACATTTGTATCAATTTTCTTGATAGGTTAATGATAAAATATTTCAAAAATAGCAATGGAAAGAAACTGCATTTCTACTTATGTTGTATTCTTAATGTTTCATAACCATCTCAGCTAAATCTATGGAAAAAATCAGAAGGGAAATATGGGGACAGATATATGTAAAGTACTGAAATTTACATAATTTAATGATATCATGATTCATCAGCTATTCGCTTCAAATATCTGTGTCTCGAATACAAATCTTAATACGCATACACACATATATATACAGATACATGATCACATACAATTTTTGCCACAGACCCCTGCCTCATTAAGTGAACATTATGGACAGTGCTCACTTAATGAACAACTATTATATATATTTTTATCCTCATTGTTAAGTGTATAGCCGCATGCCTTATTTGCTGCACCTGCTCTGAAGACAGAATTATTAATTTCCTCATGGGCTTTTCAGTGGTGCTCATCACTATAATATCTAAGTGCTCAGAAATATTAACTAGTTTATTTTCAGAACATCCCTTTGGGTGAAGGGGTATTATCATCCCCGGTTTACAGATGGGGGAACTGAGGCAGAGAGATTAAAGTCAAAAGTATCCATTAATTTTGGGTTTGAGATGTCTAAGACATGATTTTTCAGAGTACTCTTGTCACCTTTGCATTTGAATCAGACAGCTTCCTCCACACCAAAAGCACAGGAGAAAGTCTCGCCCAGCTTACAGTTCCAATGTCTGGACACAGACCTGGCCTCACCCTCCGCAGACCAGAGCAGCAATTGCAGAAGAAGTTGGAGAGGGCTGGGGAATGCATGTTGCCAGGGCTGGCATTAGGAGGCAGCAAGCAAGACAATTGCCTGGGGCCCTACGAAGCTAAGTTACAACACATCTACAGAGTCACTGTGGGTAAATGTAATGCAAATATTACAGTAATCTCTAAAAGTGGAAATAAATCACACTAAAGCAGCGGTTTGCAAACTGGGGGGCACACTCTCCTAGGGGAGCACAGAGGAAAGTTTTTGGGGTGGAGCAGAGACACCAGGTGGCTCGGGCTTCAGCTTTGGCCCTAGGCAACAGGGCCCACTCCTTAGTTTCTGCCCTGGGCCCCAGCAAGTCTAACAGTGGCCCTGCTCATTGCAAATGGAATCTTCAGGGAATTTAGCTGCATGCTCTTTCAAGTCTCGACTGAGCATGCACAAGCTGCAATTTTCTCAAAGGCTTATAAATTGGCTAAATTTGGGCAGATTTTCAGAACAGCAAAAGGCCATTCCTAACAAAAAGACCAGCTCCTGCCACATTGCAAGTCCTTGCTCCAGTGCTCCACTAGAGCTTCTCAAAGAAAGGGCTCCAGAATTTTTTAACAAGGACAAAACATACCTTTCTCTAGCCTCATTCTCAGAAATGACTGAGACGCTTTGACTGAAATTTCAAAATAAATAAATAAAATAAAATAAAAAGCTGGAGCAGTCACCCAGGATATAAAATTTAAACCAAATAGTTAGCTTTGGCAAAGTTATAAGCAACTGAATGCAAGGTTTTAAAGTGGGCAGTTTCAGGAAAACATAATCATGGGCAGTGCTAAGAGCCCCAATAGACGCAAAGAACTAGTATCCTAATAAAATATCTTCTCACACACACAAAATATGAGTACTCCCAAATAGGTGGTTTCTGCCTCCAAAACTAATGAAGATATATGCATGTTTAAATGGATATTTATAATTATTATTGCGGACGATACCAAGCTGGGAGGGGTTGCAAGTGCTTTGGAGGATAGGATTAAAATTCAAAATGATCCGGACAAATTGGAGAAATGGTCTGAAGTAAATAGGATTAAATTCAGTAAGGATAAATGCAAAGTACTCCACTTAGGAAGGAACAGTCAGTTGCACACATACAAAATGGGAAATGACTGCCTAGGAAGGAGTACTGCGAAAAGGAATATGGGGTTCATAGTGGACCACAAGCTAAATATGAGTAAACACTATAACACTGTCGCAAAAAAAGCGAACATCATTCTGGAATGTATTAGCAGGAGTGTTGTAAGCAAGACACAAGAAGTAATTCTTCCACTCTGATTAGGCCTCAACTGGAATATTGTGTCCAGTTCTAAGCACCACATTTCAGGAAGGAGGTGGAAAAATTGGAGAGAGTCCAGAGAAGAGCAACAAAAATGACTAAAGGTCTAGAAAACATGACCTATGAGGGAAGATTGAAAAAATTGAGTTTATTTAGTGTGGAAAAGAAAAGACTGAGTGAGGACATGATAACAGTTTTCAAGTACATAAAAGTTGGTTACAAGGAGGAGGAAGAAAAATTGTTTTTCTTAACCTCTGAAGATAGGACAAGAAGCAATGGGCTTAAATTGCAGCAAGGAAGGTTTAGGTTGGACATTAAGAAAACCACCCTGACAGTTAGGAAGTTTAAGCACTGGAATAAATTGCCTAGGGAGGCTGTGGAATCTCCAGCATGGGAGATTTTTAAGGGCAGGTTAGACAAACACCTGTCAGGAATGGTCTAGATAATTAGTCCTGCCACAGTGCAGGGGGGCTGGACTAGATGACCTCTCAAGGTCCTTCCAGTTCTATGATTCATTGTTTGGTTAGGCCCAGTTTTAGCAAGGTGCTTACACAAGCGTGGGACCGCTGAGTTCAGTGATTCGTGTGGTTAAATGTCAGCACATGCTTATATACCTTGATGAATCAGGGCATTAGTGTGGATCCCATACAAATATCCGTAGCTTTTGCAGCTGCTTTCTTGGATTTGTAAACTAGTTTTACTATACGTTGGGGTTTTTTTAGGATAGGGGTTAGACTCTCTACATTTCAGCAACCAGTAAAACTCTTCATCAAAAATTGGAGAGAGTTATTAAATAGTGAGGTCTGCATTCTCTTTGCCCTCACTCATTAACCTAAAATATTCAGAGAATTCTTGTAAATAATTATGATCTCACAACAGGATTGGTCTTCTGACACCATTTTGAAATCCCAGTTTAATGAAGAGATATGAATATAAGGAAAATATGACCTGTGTATACAAATAAAAATGTTACCCATTAGTAATGAAAACAAGAAAACTGTGTAGACAGCATGGTCTGTTGCTTAGTGCCAAGGGACTATAGTTGTGTTCCTTTAGCACTGATTTGCTATGTAACCTTTTGCAAGCCACTTCACCTCTCTGTGCTTCAGTTTTCCTGTGTAAGAGATGGGTTCATACTTACCCAGCTTTGAAAAGCCCTTTACCATCTTCATGTGAATACTGTTACATAAGACTAGTAATGTTCCAGTAATAGCCCACCACACAGTAGCAAGACTGCTGAAAACTGTGGTATTTGGGCAATTACTGTAAAATAGTCCAGGGGTTCTCAAACTTCATTGCACCACAATTCCCTTCTGACAACAAAAATTACTACACGACCCCAGGAGGGAGGACCAAAGACTGAGCCTGCCTCAGCCCTGCTGCCCCGGGTGTGAGGGCCAAAGCCCAAGGGCTTCAGCCCAAGGTGGAGGGCCTGTAACCTGAGCCACACCACTTAAGGCTGAAGCCCTCAGGCTTTGGCCCTGGGCTATGGGCCTTGGGCTTCAGTCCTAGGCCCCAGCAATCTAACGCCAGCTCTGGCAACCTCATTAAAACGGGGTTGTGACCCACAAGTTTGAGAACCGCTGGAATGGTCTATTTTATAAGGTTATAACAAATGATAGTGTTGCTATGCCACCACCATTGTTTCAGGTGACTTATAAAAGTATTTACTGGGTCATTATAATGAGTATTTAGAAGACATTAATAAATACACATATACAAGCTAAATCCTAATTCTTGAGGACATAGTGCTGGTGACATTACATCTTTTAAATTTATTATTGCTTTAGACACTAGGTTGATAGATGGAAACTTTTTATTTCCTTTATTCAAACTTAGGTCCTTGAAACTACTTAATGTTCTAGATAATAAGAGATTTACAGTGCACCTTCCATTGTTCTCCCTGTTTAAGTTAAATACTCTACGATCCTTAATTTATAGGCCCTACATCTATTCTTTACAGTGAGATACAGTCACGTTCCAAGCTTTATTTTTAAATTTATGGACATTTTCAAAAATGACTACTCTGTTTTGTTCAGTCGCTCTCTAGTTCTTGATTTCATTTTGGCAGGTATACACCATATTATATGAAGAGAATTAAACACCTCTTTCAGTAAGGTCTATTATTCTAAATTCCTCTTTCTCTAGTCAACTGTTCACAAGCAACAGCTAAGGCCAACTTGGCAACCATTCAATTCCCTATCTGTACATTTATATGATTTAACAAGCTTGTATCTCAAGTCCCCACTGAACTGAAATTGCAGTCAGACATTAGTTGGGCAGCTGGGCATATTTGTTGATTGATGTTGTTTGTTTCAATAAAATATGCGAAATTGTTCCAGATATGCACAAAAGTTGTTCACCAAGCCAGCTTATATCCAATGTGAAAGCTATTCTCCTTAATGACATCACATTTACAGAGCTACATATAGGAGTCTCATGGCCACAGAACTTTTCAAAGTTGGCATTGGCATTTAGGGGTGTGGGCATATCCCTTGAGCCCTCCATTCTCCTTTCCAAAAGAGTTAACCCCATGTCTCCTCTACCTCTCCAGATGGAGTTGGCAGAATCCCCTCCTGAGAAGGTCAGACTTTCCTATGATGAACAATGTTGGGGAGTGTAGTCAAGGAAAAGTTCTTCTCACCCCAAGCGTCTCAGATAATGATGGACACGGATGTCGCTGGTATAGTGTGGAGCATAATTAGTAAACTTGACTGTTGATAGCCTTTCAGAGTTGAAGCCCCACATAAGTTTTCTAGTGCTGAGGACCCCTCGGGCTGGTTCTCGGTCATGGACAATATGGTTGTCCTGTAATACCTCAACCGAGTGGGCACATGGTCACTTGTCATATCAAAAAGCAATTAATCCATGGGAACAGTGAGTCCAAAACAAAGAAACCTCGTCTGGCAGATGATGACCTGAGTTGAGGGGGTAGATTATTGAGTGGACGTTCAAACCCTCAGTGGCATCTTTACTGACTGAGGTCATCCAAATGTGGACTTGCATGTTAGAACTCAGAGCCAGTGTCTGAGGTTTTGCTCAAGAGTTAGTAGGGGCCTGCAACTTGTATCATTGTCATTTTTCATTTGTGCTGGAGAAATACCCAAAGGCTTGAGTTAGGATTGGGGTCTCAATGTGCTAGGTGCTGTACCACACATAGGAAAGCACAGTACCTTCCCTTAAGAGTTTATAATCTAATTTCAGACATCTTCTTTTATGTTACAGGGGAGCATGCTCCTTGAAATTTCAGTTAGGTGCTAAATAGGTCCTTTGATCCTATGTGAACTTGCTCACTATACCACCTCTTGTGGAAAGTTTTTTTCTTGATGGCCATAACCTTGACTATTGGAATCTATAAGATACTGACTGTTATGGGGTCAGGTCACCCTTTAACACCTTGTATAGGGAGAAGATGATATTTAGGCCTCATCCAAAATTTTCACCTAAATCAATGCATATCACTGCCTGTATTTTCCCCAAAGCCCTATAGCTGTCCTGGGAAGGTGAGCTACATGTCCTGGATATCAAGAGAGTAGTCAGTCCCTACTTAGAAATAAACCTTTTAGATGGTCCAATACAGTGTTTATGATCTTTGGAGAAAATTGGGCCACTTCAGCTCACATCCTACCTAAAAGGATAGGGCTGTACATTGTCTTATGAGATGGCAGATACTTCAGGGCTGAGGCAAAGGATGGCAACTTCAGTGGCATGTATCTGTAAAGTGCCCTTATCTGAAAAGTGTAGAGCTCAGTTTGC
Source organism: Chelonia mydas (assembly GCF_015237465.2). Taxonomy (NCBI): domain Eukaryota; kingdom Metazoa; phylum Chordata; order Testudines; family Cheloniidae; genus Chelonia; species Chelonia mydas. Next base: position 23,417,296 of record NC_051252.2, on the reverse strand, counting down.
ATCTTCACAAATCACTCAGTGTCACATCAAGAACTGATTTTGGTTTTGGGAGAGCAGCTCTGCCTATTGAACAGTGACTGAAGAAGTTAGCCCTCTTCTTGACAGGAAGGTTACAGCTAGCTAGTCTCCTGCATTTGGGTTCTTCTAGTCAATTTCATTTATGAGAACAAAATACCAAAACAACTCCTGTACTCTGAACATATTGCCTCTAATGGAGCCACACTGATTATAAATGATTCAGAATTCAAGACCTAAAGCTTTTGGAGGCTGAGAAGAACTGAGTAATGGCTATACAGGGTTTAGTCTTGATTCCCTTGGAAAATAGAATGTAAGGTTTGAGTGATGTGCATCCTTGAAAAGGATTTGTGGCTGAGCGGTAGGCACACAACTCTGTGGAGGACGTATGTTCAGAGAACAAAAGCTACAGTGCTGAGTAACACCTCTTGTATACAAATAAAATGTAAAGAATGCTTTTTATACAAAAATCAACTTGAAAAATTCAAAGGTGCCATTTTTTTTCTGCTCTGTTTTTGCTACTTAAGTATGTTCCAAAAGGAACAAAATGGAGAAGATTGTTGGGTTTAGATAGTATAGGATCTGGGCATGAAAAAATCCAAATAATTTTAAGAACCGGTTAAAGGCACTAATAGCTACAGATTTGACCTAGGATAATGCACTATTGATGACTTGTTCTCCATGTTATTAAATTGAGCGCACATGCTGTCAGGAATGTATGCAAATTCAGAAATTGTAAGGTCACAGATTACTTATTAAACACTTATTTTAAAGCATGATAGTTCCATATCTCACAAGAGCTCAGGTTTATTTCTGTATATTACAGTTCCTTGCGCTGTTTTATAATGTCATTCATCCTGTGTGTTCTACTGGAAAGGAAAAAAACTTAAACACATGAAGAATATCATTGTAACAATCCTATTAAAAAAGAACTGTGATCTCATTCATAAATGCTGTTGACTACAAGGTAAACTTACTAAAATATGACAGGTTTCAGAGTAGCAGCCGTGTTAGTCTGTATTCGCAAAAAGAAAAGGAGTACTTGTGGCACCTTAGAGACTAACAAATTTATTTGAGCATAAGCTTTCGTGAGCTACAGCTCACTTCATGCATCCGATGAAGTGAGCTGTAGCTCACGAAAGCTTATGCTCAAATAAATTTGTTAGTCTCTAAGGTGCCACAAGTACTCCTTTTCTTTTTACTAAAATATGTTTCTCTCAATCAGAGATTCAGTATGTGGTTTTTTCATTTAAAATTCATTTATTTTTATTTTGTGTAGTCCACATTTTTATTGAGTTATAAGCACATATTGGCTGTCAGTTGTGCTTTTTAAGGACAAACGTTTCTTTTCATTGTTTTTTTTTTAAGAATTAATATAGTTTTATCATGCTCTAAATTGGACTTTTTGACAGCAGCACTGCAGAGAGGGACTGGGGAAGACATGAGGTTATTTCATGTTTGTTTATTAATTTCTATCTTTCCTACTTGTATTACGGAATTATTTCTGTCCAGGTTTTCTTCTTTTCATGCAAACTACTGCAAGTCATTTTTACTCTTCTGAGATATCTAAAGCAAGGCAGTATTTCTTAGGCATAGAACATTTATAACTTAAGTTGAGGATTTCATATTGATTCCCTTGAAGAATAAGTGTTTTCAGAGTGTTACAACTAGTCCTTGATATTTGATGAATCCCAACAGATAACATGGCAATATACTTTTCCCTTTCAATTAAGAATGTGCACTTGTGTTAAAAACAGTTGAAAAGAATCTAACCCTTGTTCATATATAATGTTGCAGCAATTAATAGTCCATTCTCTATTGAATTATGCCTATAGTATTTTCCTGCTGATAGGATAGCATTATTTCTTTGTTCATAAACTAGTTGCACTCTGTTTAAGTATTAGTTATGTGTGCGTGACCCAGAAAAGGTATTGTGGCTTGCATTGTAACTTAAATCGGAATTCATCAACATAAATTGTTCGCTAAAGGCGGCATGGCCCTCCCCAAAGGGGGTTGGAAAGTGGGAGGCAGACAAAGTTCTAATATTGAGCAGCAAGCGACGTTAATTGATAAATTGAAAATTTACAACTTTTTAAAAATTGTTACACAAGTCTGTGAACTAATGCATGTGAATCCTATTGTGTTGGGGTGAGAGTCACTGTTAACCATACAGACTAACTGCCCAGAGTTAGCATTAGCTAACAGTAGGAGATGAAAGAAAAGGGCATTACTCTCTGTCAAATTCTGCAAATCTTTCAGTCCCTCAAAGCAAGAAACAATCCGTTGTAATGTAAGATCATCCTTTTTTCCCTAGATGCAAGATTTCAGACTGAGAGTCTCTCACTACGAACCCCACTGGGAACTGTTCTTTTCAGATGTAGGCTAACGCACAGCAGTTGACCCATGCAGAGTGACCACTGCAACATTAGAGAGGCAAAAATAACAGAGTATTCCCAAACGTATGAAACAAGGCACTTCTGAGAGAAGGCTGCCATTGTGTCCCTGAACTCTCTCCATGTGGCTTAGGTATTGTAGAGATCTCAGACCAGTTGGAATTGCAGCATATGCAGGACCTACAGTAGATGCATTGCAGTAATACAAGAACAAACTTGCAGCCTTAGACCCAAATTCTGCAAAGATTTATTCATGTGCTTAACTTTAAGCATGTGAGTATTCCCATAAACTTCAGTGGCACTATTCACATGTGTGAAAGGACATGAGGTTGAATTTACATTGTTGCTTATGTTCTCAGCATTTCTCTTTATTTAATATAGTTTTATGTTTCTATTATTAAATTTGAGAAATAACTTCCCCATTACACCTTACTGGCTATAGCTGTGACACTGCAAATACAAGTTTTGGATGCTGTCATTGTGGGGGAATTGACTTTTTGTTCACATGGTGTCTGATCTGCAGTACTTTACTTCCAATCCCGTATTCAGGGGATTGCTATGTGTTGCACATAGTAATTTTCATTGATGTGTGAGGTACATGAGTCCTTCAGACTTGATACCACATCAAGGAAGCTGTTAGAGAACCAACCTACCAGAAACAGAAGATTATGTCTGGACAAGGTTAAAAACTGCCCTGAGTATTATCTGAGCTAAGTTTTTTCTAACCTTCAAAGTTTGAGTTTCCCCACTAAAACTAAACCCTGAAGTGCTGCTACTCTTACCCCAAATATGTGCATCTTTGAAGATCTTGTGTTGAAACTGACCAGGCATGATACATTCTGCTGTGCTTCACTGCAGCTTGTTTCAAAAATTGCATCTTTTCAGGCTTCCTAACAGAATGTTGTTTAAAAAGAACCCACAGGTGTGCAGTATCCATTCAGCTGACTTAAGCTACTGTGCTTTAAGAAAAATGTCATCCTAGTTTAGAATTATCTTGGTGGATTGACACATTAAAAATCATCAAAATATAGGGCTTATAATGGAAGAAGTAACTGACCGTTATCTACATGTAGCAACAAACTATTGATTACCAGTGCAAAATAGGGCCCAAGTTTCAAACTTGGGTGCCTAAAGATAGGCACCTGAATATGTAGTACATTTAGGTAAGTTGTAAGTAATCATGCACCCACTATGCAAAATTGAGATCAGGATACAGTTTCCCCAGATTTTGGGTTGCTGGCGGCAAAATTTCCCCAAAGTTCAAAGGTTTGTGGATTTGAGCTATGACTTTGGGCCCATTTCTGGTCATCAAGAACCCAAACGTAGTTGTAGATTTTAGTTCCCTTACATCTTACTTTGGTTTGTTTTTAGAAGATAGAGATTCTTGTTAGCAGTTACCTGCCATTTTTTGTCACAGCTACATAGTGAAGGCTAAGAAACATGCTCAGCAAACTAGTTTATTCAGCCACTTCAACAGGACAACGCTATTTATAATAAAGACTATTATTAAATTACACCTTTTTTGTTGATGTTCAGGGGACATTTGCCAGGCCAGGTTCTTTGGAAACCAAATCTAGAAAACTGAAAACAAATTATTTGCTGTCTGATCTGTTGTGCAAAGAGGAAGCTTTGAAAATTTGAAATGTAGCAATTTTTTCAACAAAACAAAAAGAGAAGAAAGCATCATCTTTCTTATTAAACATTATTTAAGATGTATTTGCTTAGCATTTTAGGAAGCTTTTGTTTTATGTCTGCTATGTTTGTTACGTGTCTAGCCAATCTTAACATGTTCCTGTGGTTCACTGGCTGAGACAGGGATTGCATAGTTCGTCTGCATTTTAGTGGCACTACCAGGGGATGTCGGACCTTTTGCCCTTGTTTGTAGACACTCCGAAATTAAATATAATCTAACCTTAACACAGTTTTGGGAGAAATTTAGTATAACCTTGCACAGTATTTTTTTTTTTACAAGTATTGTGACATCTGTACTGGCAAATCACTGCTAAATCACTTGTGGTTTAATCATTGTCACAATTATAACCACAAAATGCCCTAACTAGCAGCAAAAAAAATGACTGTGTGAGACCTTTTGAGAACAGTCTCCAAACAGAAGTGACTAAGTACCAAGCAGTAATCCCAAGTTATTTTTGTATTTTTTGTTCTATATTCCAGTACAATTTCTAATAAAACTTAAGTAAATAACCTCAGATTACTTGGATGATAAGATAACTGGGATAGCAGTAGTTTCTGAACAACTATAAAACCTTTTCTTAATGTGATATTCTTGTAAATTGCTTATTTAAGATAAATAAGGAGGATTATCCTGCCTTTTAAGAATGTCAGTTACGAAGTTACAGTACATGTAATAAAATTAAAAGATTGTGTCTAATTCTCAACTTCATTGAACTCATTCTTCTCCTTTCTATATCACCAAAATTATCTGGGCTCCAAATGAACATCCAGAGAGAGAGAGTGAGAGCAGTGGTTTTGTATGATGTTTTAAGTCTTTAAAAGTTAGATTTTAGAAAATATTACAAAGTAGTTTGGCAGTTTAGGGGTTGGTGGGAAAATAATCTAAAAGGTAAAAACAAGAGGTGTCTTTATTTCTGTCATACCATTAGCTGAGTATCTAGGCATAGTATCTGATAATTTCAGATTATTGCTGGAAATTATATAACTATATCTATATATCTATATCTTTGTCTCTATATATCTATAGATGTGACTCTGGTTTTTTTAAATATAATTATGCCAGATGTATTGATTGTGCCATTTTTAAGCACATTATACCATATACAACAGAAGTGTAAAATAATGGTACTTTTAGCATAGTAGCTTTCTCTATAGGTTAAGAACCATTGATGTTAGATTTTTTGCTATTTAATCCATGGACTGTCACATTCCATTATCTGAATTGCCCAACAGCCTGGTCATTGTTGTATATTTCAGAATGTATATTTAAAGCTCTTTAATATTTACATTGCATACGTCACTGTAAAAGGTGATTTTTATCCTGGCCTCTTGCCCAAAAACATGCTGAATGGCAACTAACCAATCAAAACTTAATGAGCCTTGGTAACTGGACTTTAGTGAGAAGCTCAGTCACTGGTTCACTGACCTGTATTACACAGTATCTCATTTGGCAGTGAATTAAGAATAGAGCAGACACATCATCAGCAGATTTTCCTGAGTGCAGACTTCTCTTGGTACTAACTTCCAAAGTCCAAGGACGCTCCAATCTAGCTTTCTAAACCTGATCTGACAGTGTGGTATAACCAGCTTATAAATTGGCTTAAAGATGATAATTGAACTAACCTTTCTACATTTAAAAAAACCCATAACATTTTGGCAATCATGATAAACTTCTCATAACTGATAAAAAAAGAACCTGAATAATACAAACCTTGAAATATTTCACAGGGTGATTGGGGATGCAGGACAAATACAAAATGATATTAAAGCACAATCAACTGTTATGATTACATTTGCAATAATACATGTAAATAATGCTTTTTCAGCAGGAACAAGATAGATGCATGCATCTTTGTTTTTATACTCCCTTTGGTCTCATCCAGATTGTTAAGTGATACTGCTCTAATGTAAAAAGAGGTTACTGACAAGATTCTGCTCTCAGCTGTCCAGGGTGAACCTTGGCTACAATATTTCTTTTTCTTTTCCCCTTCCATGTTCCCGTTGCCAACATGTGTCAGGAGAGCAGAGCAGCAAAACTGGAGACACTGATAAAAGCCATGAGTCCCAGATGCACTTTCTAATTAATTTAAAATCTTGCTGGGGGTCTGGTCAGCTAAAGCCAGATTTGTATGTGCCGTTGTATTATAAAGAAACATAATTCTATTTTGATGGTTCAGTTATAACAGCAGTCCTTGACAATTTCACTCAACACAATTTTAGGATTAAAATTAAACTTTTAGTGTATGTTTTTATATTTATTGTATACTATATTAAAAACACAAAATTTGCATACAAATCTCTGTCTCTCCTGCTTGTTAGTTTGCAGCCTTCTTTCTTGAATAGACTATGTGCTCAAAATTTTTAAATATTTGTCAGATTACTCTGAAATACTTGTTTCTCATAGTAAAATTAATGTTTTTGAGGCTTTATTAAGGTTACCAGTTAGGAAAGGTTTGATGAAAAGCTTATAACTGGAAAAGCTCTGTTAATTTGCTGTTTTAAAAAACCCCCATGTTTGCACCATATTAACCAAGCTTATCTCCAGCATGACAATCAGTTCATATCTAGCAAGACGATGACTCCAGCATTTTTTACTCCAAGAGCAGTAAGTTCATTCTACTTAGTTCAATATCTCCAGTTGGCTCAGAATTGCTAGTGTTTGTCCTTACCACACGAATAATGCATGATCGCGTTCTACTGTGCAGTAGGTTAACAAAGATCTTAACATTTTCCTGCCTCCCCAGAGAATATACATTTAACCAGATAAAATGATCTGCAGGTGAAATATTTTAGTATTTAGAATTAGAACCATTTGAATTCATAGCAAACAAGGCAGCTGAGTTGTTCAAAATACAAACACCCTTTTAAGACAACCACATAAAACGAAACATAAAGACAAACAGTGCAATAGAAAATATAGCTGTCTGTGCACTTCACGTCCTTTGTTTATTTTTTCATTTAAAAATCTTTGTTGTATTTTAATACTTACATTACAGGCCTGCTTGCAAAATGATACATGAATCATTTAAAAGGGTCTCTTAGGCAGTACTTAATTTCCCTATAGCCAGTGCTTTGCCAGTGCTATTTACAGCTACAAGAGTACGATTCAGAGAATTGGAGCTGAAGTGATTCTCTCCTATGACTCAACTAATAAACTTTGTCGGAACACTAAAGAAGTTTTCATGTTTGGGTTTTTTTGACTCTCGCCTCTGAATATTGTAATAGGCTCAAGCCTCAGAGTTCCCATCCAACTTTAACTTTTCTGAACTCAAGGATAATTCAGAACTGGAGCTTTGGTTCTGATACATTTCTATTTGCATGACTAGATATGAGAAACACTCAATAGTAGGAAACCAGGGGGGAGAGGATGCACAGAATGTTCTGGAAAAAAAATTATAATTCCTTCTCAACTAAAAGAGAGAATCCAAAATTGTTCTCAGCAGTGGGTGCAAATGCTCAGCTAGGACTTGCAGCTAAAAATAATCAGTAAAGCACTTTTTAATTAGAGCATTATAATGGTTCACTTTCTCAAACTGTATTGCCTACTAAGGGTGAATATTTTTGAAGATTTAATTTACGGTTGGAAAATGTCTCCTAATGCCTGTTGTTAGCTGTAGAGCTTTCTGTGTAATTTTCTAAGTGTTGTTTTTACTCATGTGGATGCTTCTCCACATCACAAAAATGCACCCATCATTTGGTGTAATTGATTCCATGTGCTAAATAAAGGCAAAGGGATGTTGTGAGTCAGGACTGAGGTGCATTATATTCCGCAAGGTTATGTAAGGAAGCTTGTACCTTGCCTGTTTACGCTCAGCACCATTTTTCTCTAATACTCTACAAATACCAAATGCTATTAGTGCTTGGAGAGGCCTCATTTTAAATTCATTGAAACAAGTTATTCAGAGCTTTCCACTTTATACACTGACCAGATGCTGACCTCAGTTACACCACTGCAACTGCATCGAATATGGTCCCAAATGAAATGTCCAGGATTGTGTATTAGCAATGCAGAGAAAGTAGAATTGATGACACAAAAATCCATATTCTGTATCTCAAGGCAGATTGTTATTGCTATTCAAGTTCTTCTCCATGCAGATTTTTTTCTAATATCACAGGTTTGATTTTAAATTTGCAGAGTTTAGTCTAAGTTAAAGATGTCCAAAAGAACCAATCAGCAAACTTGTAGTCACAGTTGTGCCAGAATATTTAAGTGAAAGTACAATGTCTTTGCATTCCTAATGTTAACCGAGGTTTATTTTATTTTCTATTTGTTTAAAAGTTGCTTTTCTACCATTTTTTGCATATCTACTAGGTTCTTAATCTATTTCTGCTAACAATATTGTGCAAATTACACCGAAACTCATAAAGTGAAGTTACATATGTAACATAGTTATAGTTCGATGATGCAGAATTACAAGAAGTGAAATTTATCTAGAGCTTGAGGGGGGTGAGGTGCCTATTCTTTCTTTGATACACAGGTATAATTAGATCCATGTTTAAAATCTCATTTTAGTTTTACTTCACAAACATTCATGTGTGGAAACAGAGATTTAAGTGACATTTCAGACATTTCCATGCTTCTTGTGTGGCCGGTGCACAACCTCACCAGGAGCGCTTGTACCAATTTAATTGCCAGTGTAGAGCATTGTGGAACAGCTTCTGAAAGGCTGCAACAATCAATGTAAGCAACACTGTGTGTACATTGACACTCTGTCAGCCTACTAACTACATCGACCTAAGCGCTACGCCTCTTGCAAAGGTGGAATTAAGTCGGTGAAGTGGGCGAGTTACATTGATGGGAGCTATGTTTTAGTGTAGATACTTAGAGTTATGTTGGCATAAGCTGCCTTACATCGACCTAACTCTGTAGTATAGACCAGGGCTTAGTCCTAACCTAAAAAGCAGACACAGAAGAGAGATTTTCAAAGGCCCTTAGGCTCCCAGTTCCCACTGAAAGTCCATGGGATTTAACTCTCATTTGTACCTTTGAAAATCTTCCATAGCATGCTTCTCTTGAACCAAAGGAACACATGAAATACCAAAGACTCAAACATCTTAAGAATTTTGTATGTCCAGAAGTCACCAGAAAGGTTCATCACTAGTCCTCTAAGCTCAGACTGGTACAGAGGGAGACAGGAAGTCAGAGATATGTGGGAACAGTGATGTTTACCACATAGAAGTTGAGTACAGGAAGCATATAATCCTAAATCTACAAAGTAAGAAGAAAAACAGACATGATACAGTAATTTACTATACAGACAAGACTGTATTGATGCAGTTTAACATATAATAGATGTGGAATCTGTTATGAAGTAGCTGTGGAATAATACCAGACAAACCTAGAGAGTTGAATATTAGTGTAACCAGTGTTCAAATGTATGCAACACTTGAAGAAAGAGTGTAAAAGTCTAACAATGTGGGACTAATTCGATAGCTGAAATAAATGAATCTGTGTGTCATCTAACTTGACCCTATGATCAATTGAGCAGTTCCTGTTAGTGGAAACTCTTTGCGATGCGTTGGTTCATGTTTGGATAGTTTGCAGTGCTAAACAGATCTGATGACTTTAGACATACAGTGCTGCTCATCCTGCTCCTGACCTTTATTCCAAAGACACGTGACAAGTATGAATTTTATTTGAGCCCTGCTATGGGAGTGAAGTATTTCTCACTTTGCAACTTTATTACATTTAGCAGAAATTCCTTCTGTAATTATGACATGACATTAATGTTCACAGGAACTCAAAGCTGGATGTTCCACTGGGTAAAACAAATGGTAGTTGAAGTGGGGAGGCTGGACATAAAAATTGCTGATTTTTCTATAGTCATGCCAAATTTGAACAAGGAAAATACTCGTTACTGTACTTTAGCCCTAGTTACCTTAGTTCTCCAACTGTAATTGTTGATGATGACTCAAATCCTTGGTGAACTAATCAAAATAGCATACTATGTTACCAACAGTGGAAAAGACCCCCTCAGCAGTTTTAGTCAAATTATACTGTATAATACACACAAATAATAGGTATGTAATGTGTCCTGATACTCTACTTATAGGCTACCAGCAGTATTTTGTAATGGTCCTTTAGCATACGTAGTGGAGGACTTGACTTTTACACAGCCCATTTGCTGGGGGAAAGAACGAGGGAGTCATAAATTTCTGGAGAGTGTTTTTGCCAGAAAGACAAAGCTATAAATCTGATATATTCACAGAAAAGTGACATACATTTCAAATGTTCTAACCAGTATGCTCACCATGAGAGAATTGATTATAATTTAAATATAATTATGTTAATATTTTATGCTCTGCTTTTCAAATAACTGACTATGGTTTTACCCATTGATGGTCTTTCTAAAAACTCGTGGGTATATTAATGTTTGCACAGACATGAGCAAACACATACAATTTAGCAAAAAGTCTTATTCAAATCCTGGTTATATTTCATTAGGTTTCTTGTTGACCATCTAACGTTGCACACCCACGTTAGCTGTTTGTTTCGATTTGAAATGTTTTCCTGCTAATATGGATACTCTGCTTACTTCCTTTTTTTTTTTTTTTTTAAAGAAGTGAAGGGGCTAGGTATATTTCTTTTGGGTTTTTTTCTGTTTTATTTAAAAATATCTAGAAATAGTTAACTCAGCTGCTTTTTTCTGCTCTCTAAGGGGTCGCCTGGCCTGATATGCACCGTCTGGCAGACAGAGTCCATCTGGAAGAGCTGATTAAAATTGGCATCCTGAAAGGCAATGTAGATGACATGGTGAAGGTTCATCTGGGTGCAATATTTATGCCACACGGACTTGGACATCTACTTGGAATTGACGTGCATGATGTTGGAGGCTACCCAGAGGTTAGTGCTAGCTGTTTTGCAGATTAACCCTTCTGACCTGAGTAGGCATTTCTTTTAGTTTCACAGTCAGTAGCGTCTTAGAATCATCATAGAATCATAGAATATCAGGGTTGGAAGGGACCTCAGGAGGTCATCTAGTCCAACCCCCTGCTCAAAGCAGGACTAATCCCCCATAGTTGTCCCAGATCCCTAAATGGCTCTCTCAGGGATTGAACTGACAACCCTGGGTTTAGCAGACCAGTGCTCAAACCACTGAGCTATCCCTCCTTCTCTGGGTAGGAATTGATATGCACTGAAGTTTTTCTTTGCTGGTGTGGTATTTCGTGTGGTTTTCCTGAAATTAAATGATGATTTCATCAACACATGAAATGCTCCTGTGAAATGCCTACTCCTCCTGGCCTGCAGGGATTCTTAGCGTTCCTAAAGCTCCTGTGAATAAGGTGCAAGAGTGTGTTTTATTTTCAGTTGGTCCATTTGTTGCATCTATTTATTCAGCAGTAGCCTCATGATCAGCAGTGTGCTCATGCAGAAGCATGTGTTCCCTGCCTCAAAGAGTTTATGATCTAAAAAGACCACACCGGAAAAAATAAATGTAAGGATGGAGTGAAAGGATTGCAACTTTGACGCAAGGTGATCAGGGTAACGATTGGCACACAGCTTGGTAGAGCCATCATTTTACATTTTACATCATTTTAAATTTAGTTTGCAGGAGCGCATTTGTTAGTGGAGAAAAGGAAGAAATTGTTAGAGTAAGGGAAGGGAGTGGGGACAGAGAAACTGCATGGGAGGGAGGTGGAAATGGAGGTGGAGGGAGTAAAAGCAATGGACAGAGTTAGGTTGACAAGGTGGGAGAGGTCATATCTTTTATTTGACCAACTTCTCTTAGTGAGAGCATTAGGTTGGGCAGCTGGGGTGCAGCCATTGTAGAAGAGGGGTATGATAAAAATGTGACTAACACCCAATGGCAATGCAGCGGTGAGACCCATTAAGACCTCTGATTTTTCCACTGCAAAATTTAAAAATATACTCTGAAGCCATAGTCAACCTGGGTCTTGAGAAATCCCATAAAATACAATATCCCTGTTTCCCTTCATTTCCAACAATAATTGCTAGTACCTCTGTTTACCAGCCAGCACCTCTGTTGTTCTCTGAACAATTTTAGAGGGATTGATGCGAATATGCAACATTTCAAACAAAATGTTTTTTTGCCTATGAGTATGCTCAGTATCAATACTCCCAGCCTTGACACATGCTTCAAAAAACATTTCCCTCCGAGGAAATGCCATTGTAAAGTGTACATTTATTCTGAACCTGCACGGTGCTAAGTTCCTCCTGTGAGAAGCTGAGTGTCTTCAAGTCTGAATGGTGTGGGAGGTTACAAGAGCTCACCCTCCTGCAGCAAGGCCCTGAATGGGACTGATGACAAACTCTTGCCAGAGTAGGTACAGATATGCCTGATACATGCACTCACTGTGAAAAAATAAAACACACACCTGCGAGGAGCACACACCTTGCTAATACATAATGCACATCCCTGCAGTTCTTTCATGGGGATTTTTAGAGGAAAGATACTTTGCCAAAAGGAGAAACCTCTCTTGAAGGGAGGAGGGAGATACGCTCCCTCCCAGACACCTGCCCACGGGCTTTTCCCTGGCTGCCCATCTTCCTACATTGAGGTCTAGTTCCAATGAATCATTAGCTTATTCTTCCAACTTGGGTCACCATATATTCATTGGCTGTAGTGTGTCATTCAGTGTATTGGTCAGCCGTAGGCATAGAAAGAACCGGACTGCTAGGTCTCTCCACAACCCTTTGCAATCTTTTCAAACCTAAGAGCATGACTGATGTGTCTGTACTACACAAGCTGCAAAAGGAGAGTCTCCTGAGGCAGGCTAGTTGCTATTAAAATGTTTTTCTCTATCCTTTTAATACTAATTTTACCAAAACTGTGTGGCTCCTACATTTTTCCCTCTTTGGTTCAATTTTAAAATGCATATTTTTCTGAAAAAAGAGTTTAAAGGTGAATGCGGTTTGTTAGTGTGAGGGTCAGCTTGAGTGGATTCTTGCATCAGTTCTTAGTCCCACAACTGCTGCTACTGCATAATAATTGATTTAGGCTACATAGGAGAAGAACGTAAGGCTCTGGTGTGAGTGTACATACATTCCCTAGGCAGAAAGAATTACTTTCTCCAGGCACTATTTGATCTTTACATGTAACCATATTCTGGCCACTTAGAAAACTTTTCAGTGCACTGAAAAGTTTTCTTTCTCAAGTACAAGCACGATATGCAACTACTTTTGTTCTTAAAAGATTGGTGACAAATGTCTTAAAGCCTGACAGAAACAGTAATGAAGAATAATAACCAAAATAACCATGATGAAATATACAGGGATAATTAAACAACTACATAATGTAACGTGTATGTCGATGTGAAGTCTGATTAAGGCCTGGTCTATGTAAGGAAATTAGGTCAGTATAACTTCGTTGCTCACTGATGTGAAAAATCCACACCCCGGAACGACACAATTAAATCAACCTTAACCCCCTGTGTAGGCAGTGCTAGGTTGACAGGCAAATTCTCTCGTTGACCTTGCTACTGCCTCTCAAGGAGGTGGAGTACCTATGCCAAGGGGAGAACACCTTCTATCGGTGTAGGTCAGTGGTTCTCAAACTTTTCACATAGCAAGCCTCTGAGTGCGACCCCCCCCTTATCAATTAAAAACACTTTTAAATAAATTTAACACCATTATAAATGCTGGAGGCAAAGCGGGGTTTAGGGTGGAGACTGGCAGCTCACAACCCCCCATGTAATAACCTCGCAACCCCCTGAGGGGTCCCGACCCCCAGTTTGAGAACCCCTGGTGTAGGTGGCGTCTTTACTGAAGTGCTCCAGTAGCGCAGCTTTAGTGATACAGCTACACTGCTGCAGCATTTTAAGTGTCGACAAGCCCTAATATAGAAGAGTGACTAATACACTTTTCAGAGCATTAAAAACGTTATTTCCTAGAATTAGAAGAACTATTTTTGTGTATTAAATGCATACTCTGAGTGCTATGTGAATTTGACAGTAGGTATGATTTCCTCCAAAATTAATATGATGGTTCATGAATAGCGTCTGAAAGAAGAGATTCTATAATTCTACTACCCAATAATGAGACGTTCGCAACAGTCTAAAAAAACAAACTGTAACTGCCGAGGGGTTTGGCTGATACAATAATAAATAAAACTAGTTGAAATATTTTCAGAAAGATTTTTCCCTGTTTTGTATTTTTTGAGTATCACAAGATTTTAAGAAAAAAGTGTTTTCAATAATGTATCATACAAATGTATGTGTTCTGCTTCACATTTTTTGTAAGATTTCCATCTTTTGCATGGTCTCTGGGCCCCTTCATATGAGGATGAATGGGACTGGAAAAAGGAGTGCGAATTGGCTCCCACCTGCACCAAATGTTAGGAGCCTGGAACCTCCACTTCTCCAGCTTCTTTAAGGGATGCTTTCTTCTAGTCAGCTACAGAAGCTTTTTAGGCATGATATTAATACATTTAGGAACATGTTTGTGTTGTGGGGGTGTTCATTTATGTACCATGATCTTATTGGTTGAACAGTTGTGAATTGGATGTTTCTTTTTTAAAAGCTACATTTCACAGTTATGATTTAAATACTGATGGAGATGTAATTTGAAAGCTGTGTTAGATTTCTCTCCAACAAACCACAGGGTTTCACATTATCTCAGTTATGCCACGTAATGACTGCTGTTTGGGGATTGCCTTTTTTAAGGAGAGGGAAGAAATCATACGTAAACATTTGAACCTATGTTTTATTTTAAACATCACGGTATACAGATGTTCCCCGGGTTACGCAAGACCTGACTTACGCAAATTTGCACTTACGGAAAAAGTTCCGTAAACTAGAAATGGGGGGGAGGTCTTCTTTTCTTTTCTTTTTTTTGCGTAACGTTTGGGGATACGTTTCCGACTTACGCAAAATTTGAGTTACGCAAGGCTTTCCGGAACGGAATGGAACAATTGAGTAAGTCGGGGAGCGTCTGTACTTAATGATTGACATAAAATTACAGTAATATCAGTGTACTGGAATGGGCTTTTCAGCTTGAATTTGATGAAAAAGAAACAAAAATTAAATTGAACCCTTGGCTGTGTGCAAAGATTCATCGCTAACTTATATGGCACAGATAATTAGTTGCCCTTTGCCCTTTGTCCATGCTGTTCTCTCACCTCATGTTGGCATTGAACTCACACAGCAGGAGTGACTTGGCAGACTCAAGGGAGATCTGTTAGTGGACTCCAGAATTTAAGAGCCCAGTCAACGCACAGTCAACCTATGGAACTTGTTGCCAGGGAATGTTGTGAAGGCCAAAACTATAACTGGGTTCAAAAAAGAATTAATACGTTCATGGAGGATAGGTCCATCAATTGCTATTAGCCAAGATGGTCAGGGACACAACCTAATGCTCTGGGTGTCATAAGCTTCTAACAGAAGCTGGGAGTGGACAATAGAGGATGGATCACTTAGTATTTGCCCTGTTCTGTTTATTCCCGTTGAAGCACGTGGCATTGGCCACCATTGGAAGACAGGATGCTGGGCTAGATAAACCATTGGTCTGACCCAGGATGGCCATTCTTATGCTTCATATACTTATGCTCATACTTAACTTTTAAGCATGTGAGTTGTTTTGACTTTAATCATGTGAGTACTGAAACTACTTCTGCTTATAGTTTAATGTTTGTGTAAGCTTTTGTAGGCCCAAGAGCCAAGTAAGTTTTAGGACAGGTGAGAGGAATCAGTAAAGTAGGATATCTCCTGCACTTTTAAAATTAACTACAGGATATACATTTTGTAAGGCCAGAGCCTCACATACAGAGGGAAAACCCAGAATTGTTTTTCAATTAGATATAAAGCAACAGATCCTTCTGATCCATCACAGACCTTTCTTCATTACAAATCTGTAGTTGTCCCAGCTATGCCAGAAGAAAGACAAGATGCAATGGATGTGATTTAATTAGACTGCAACTTAATTCACTTAAAATATCTGGGAATAACCGGCAATAAACTGTTATCGAGCAGGTCATCATTAGTTTCTTAATTGTTTCCCCCCTACTTGGAAGAACTGCTCTCAGCACTCTTACATCCCAACCTGGTCCCAGCCAGCCTGTTTCTGGGCCCCGTCATATGAGGATGAATGAGGCTGGAAAAAGGAGGGGGAATTGGCTCCCACCTGCACCAGATGTTAGGAGCCCCAAACCCCCACTTCTCCAGCTTCTTCAAGGGATGCGTTCTTCTAAATCCTCTTCCAATCCATTTTATCTGAGAACCATATCCCTTCTGTGAGAAGTACCCCTGCACTAGACATCTTTCACAAGGAGTTCCCCCACCACCTGATCCAGCCACTTCCTGTTCCTCCCTGCTCTGTCCAGGTAGATTCTGTTCACCACCTCCATTTGCAGAAGTGACCCCACATAAAGACAAACAACCCCTTTTCTTCCTATCAGCTGGACAAGGACACCCCCACATTCAGTTGTGGTGAGCTAGTTTCTACAAATGCTCATTTAGCATACAGAGTTGCTTTCTTTTCCCTTATGTGTTTCAGGAAAGGAGTTGTTTATATACATAAATCAAAATTAACTAATGTTCGTTCTCTTGTGTATTGTACAATCTATTTTAAGGGCTATATATTCAAATTCTGACTAATCTGTGTCAGCAGTTTTGCAAATGCAGTCAGTTGTGGGTTCATAGGAATTTAGGGATAAGATTTCAAATAAATTAAGCTCTCCGTTGCATGTTTGTAAAATAAGTCTAATTGTATGCTGAATTTATGAACAAATACTGAAGTTGAATATAGATTGAGTGCATGTAGTCATGTAATTTCATTCTGAAATTACACATGCATTTGCATGCCTAACCACTCTAAAAATCTGACCCTAGACCCTATCCAGCTTCCTGATTTCTGTATGCAAAGGTTTGTATCTACAGTTGATCTGGAAAAAGGATAAACAATGAGGTGGCAAAGTTTGCAGTTGATACAAAATTACTTGGGATAGTTAAGTCCAAAGCTGACTGTGAAGAGTTACAAAGAAATCTCACAAAACTGGGCTACTGGGCAACAAAATGGCAGATGAAATTCAGTGTTGATAAATGAGAAGTAGTGTACATTGGAAAACATAATCCCAACTATACATACAAAATGATGGGGGCTACATTAGCTGTTACCACTCAAGAAAGCGATCTTGGAGTCATTGTGGATAGTTCTATGGAAACATCCGTTCAGTGTGCAGCAGCAATCAAAAAAGCTAACGGAATGTTATGAACCATTAGGAAAGGGACAGAAAATATCATAATGTCACTATATAAATCATGGTACACCCACACCTTGAATACTGTATACAGATCTGAACAGCCCATCTCAAAAAAGATATATTAGAATTGGAAAAAGTACAGAGAAAGGCAACAAAACTGGGGTATGGAGCAGCTTCCATATAAGAAGAGATTAAAAAGATTAGAACTGTTCATCTTAGGGCATGTCTACACTTACCGGTAGATTGGCACTGCTGCAATCAATGCAGCAAGTGTCGATTTAGCGGGTCTGGTGAAGACCCACGAAATCAATGAGAGAGCACTCTCCCATCGATTTGTGTATTCTGTCTCCCTGAGAAGCGTAAGGGAAGTTGATGGGAGACGCTGTCCTGTCGACACAGCGCAGTGTAGCCACCGTGGTAAGTGGATCTAAGTACGTTGACTTCAGTTACGTTATTCGCGTAACTTAGATCAATTTACTGCGGTAGTATAGACCAGCCCTTAGAAAAGAGGCTGCTAAGGTGGGCGATATGATAGAGACTTATAAATTCATGAATGGTGTTGAGAAAGTGAATAAAGAAGTGCTATTTACTCCTTCACATAACATAAGAAGCAGAGGTCACCCAATGAAATTCAGAGGCAATAAGTTTAAAACAAAAATAAGGAAGTACTTCTTCATGCTATGTACAGTCAACCTGTGGAACTCTTTGCCAGGCGATGTTGTGAAGACCAAAAATGTAACTGGGTTCCAAAAAGAATTAGATAAATTCCTGGAGGATAGGTCCAGCAAGATGGTCAGGGATGCAATCCCATGCTCCGTGTCCCTATATCTCTGACTGCCAGAAGCTGGGACTGAATGACAGGGGATAGATAACTCAATAATTGGTCTATTCTATTTGTTATTGAAGAATCTGGCACTGTCCACTGTTGAAAGGAAGGATATTGGGCTAGATGGTCCAGTGCTCTGACCCAGTATGGCTATTCTTATATTATGTTCACATTTCAGATGATTAGATAACTCTTATCTACAAAAGATTGTGTGTGTAAAATTACAGGTCCACAATTAGTTTTGTTTTGAAAATATGACTGTAAAGATGGATTGGGAGTTTGGGGAAGGGAAGGAAACTTTTAAAATTTGGTCTCTTAGACACTTAAACGTCTGTCTCTGTGAATTCTATGGAGAGTTTAGGCTATAATGCTACCAGTATTGTATCAGGAAATCAATGCAAGTAATTCTGCATGCATCTGAATTAACCATCAACCTTTCTACAGTATTTTTCTTAATTAAATTATAAATATACACAGTTGGACACTGTAGCATGAACACACCGCTTATCCATGTTAACTAAAAGAAGAGTCTTGGCTATGTTTCATTTTCTTATGAGGAGACAATACATTTTAAATATATTTTATAGATTGTGAAGTTCTTTTGGTGTGTTTGACATTTACCAAGTAGACTGCTTTTATGAGGAATTTCACAATGCTGTTTGTGTATTTATTACATGCTGTGCACATGCTTGCCGTATCCTGCCCTATTTTCTAATTAGCGAAGAAGCAAGTTACTTGCTTTTGGCTGAGAGAATTTTTGAAAGCATTAAAAATTATTTTAAAAAAGAAAAACTTTCCAAGTGCTTATTATTCAATTATTTTTCAAGTATAAGCAGCAAAGTTTGGAATAACACAGTAAGTTTTTCATTTCCTAATTTCTATCCATCACAAAGTATGCTGTGTTCCAAAAAACTGATTCCAGACATTGTTAGCTTAGATTAGTTATTCATTAGTAGCCAGGTTTTTGCAAAATTGGCAGTAATATTTTTTTTCCAGTAAGCAGCTTTCACATGCAGCATTCAATAAGCACTTCCTTACCCTTTGACAGCAACACTGCAAAATGTGTGCAAATATCCTATAAAAGTAATGTTGTTTTATTCAGAATATATCTATTATCTTTCTTTTGTTGCTTTGTAAAAGCTTTTAGTTTTGGAAAACAGTGTTGGTGGTATACAAACTACATTTATGGCCAGATTTTCAAAAGAATTTAACACCCAACAGCTCCCATTTAGGGACCTAAATAAGTGCCCTGATTTTCAGAAGTTCTCTGCAGTGAGCCACTCTCATGGAAAACCTTGTCCTAAATAGCATAATTCTTGATGGGATCTGCTGGATCCAAAACACTTTTGAAAATCTGGTTGCTTCATTTAGGCCCCTAAATGGCAGTTGAGCAGGCTTGAAAATCTGGGCCCAGTGGCATACACTAAGTACTTCAGAAAATCTTACCCTTAGTCAGAAAAAGCTAACTTCAAAGTATGAAATCTCCATTAGGTTTGGCGTCAACCATAGCATTTAATCATGGATACAGTTTTCCCACACACTTTCATTTGTTTTCTGAGTAAATTCTTTATAAATGAGGATTTGTGCCTGTTCAATTGAAAAATGTTAAACATTTTGAATTGGAAGACGGCTGAAATTTTCTTTTAAATCCCAATTCCTTGTCTCTTGATTCTAGAGATGTTTCAATTTCATTTATATTAATTGACTGCAAGGCTCTGTAAAATGTTAAGTATATTTTAAGG
Source organism: Chelonia mydas (assembly GCF_015237465.2). Classification (NCBI taxonomy): domain Eukaryota; kingdom Metazoa; phylum Chordata; order Testudines; family Cheloniidae; genus Chelonia; species Chelonia mydas. The sequence continues at coordinate 23,397,471 of NC_051252.2, read as the reverse complement.
CTTTCTGCAATAACAAATCAGTTAATTTAAATTGGGTTAACAGCTGTCACTTGGACATCTCAAGTTATAAAAAAAAAAGTTGTAGAATTTATCTTTAAACGTCTCTGGTTTTAATTGCCTATATTGCTTGTTCCTCGATGTATACATTTACAATTAGCCATATTAAAAGACATATTGTGTGCTTGCACCCTGCTTACCAAATGATACAGATTGTTCTGTACCAGGTACCTGTCCTCTTCATTATTTTTGTGTCATGGGCAAACTTTATATCAGTAATAAAAATGTTAAAATAGATTAGGGCCAAGAAGTGATCCATGTAGAACACCATTAGCAGCTCACTCGTTTGAAGATGATTCCCCTTTGACAATCATTTGTGTAGGGTTAGTTCTGAGTTCATCTTTATCACTGTAATAAATTGTGTATCTGGAGTGAAGATAAGGAGGTACTTGCTTCTCTTTCTTTATCTTTTTATTTTAATTCAGCCCCTTTTCAGCAATATACTGCCATGTGGGCCACCTTGGCAATGAGCAGGAAAAGTATTGCCAAGAAGAATGTTTGCAAAGGCTTCCCATAAGGAAAAATCCTATAGACTTTAATAGGGATGAAACCAATCAGGTTCTACAGAAATTAGCCTGAAAAAACCATGGTGTTTAGTACAGAATAGGATCCTTTCTATAAGCCTTTTAAAGCCACCTATATAATTTACTAGAGCATTATATCCTAGCTGTGTAATTCTACAGTGTGGAGAAAAATTATCATTCTCTATCAAGTCCCAAAGGCCTTTTCTGTGACGGTTTAGTCTAAAGTTTTTGGATTTACAGGTTGTAGTAGAAAAACGGTTTTTAACATAAGCAGAACAGGAAAAAAGCTCAGTTCATGATACAATGCAGCCCTTTACCTAACAAGTTATGAAACTTTGACTTCTCAGGGTCTTTTACCCCTTCATTTGAATATTAGGAAACTGATTTTGTTTTGTTTCTTTTTAATTAATACTCAGTCCAAAAATCTTTACATTTGGGGTTTAGATCTGAATTTTGCTGTGACAGTCCATCTCTGTTTTTAAACAAGGACTAACATACATATTGGTGGGTGTATTCGGAGCAATTTACTGTATGTACAGATTTTGACTTTTATGTAAAAGATTGTGATAATATAGTTTTCTTTTAAATTATATACAGAAAATAAGATGTAAAAAGTATTACTATGGGGTGTGTTCCAGTTTTGTGCCTTTGGGTTTTTGCAAAGGCAATTCCTATCAATATTAATAACAAAAGGCCCTCAAAAGAAAAAGCCCAGAATATCCTACATATGTTCTCTGTCTGTAACAAAAAAAGTCATTTGAGTATTAAAACATTGAGTATTAATGTTCTCCTATTCTTTGCGATTATATGGTAGCTGCCAACATGGTGATTTTACCATTCAATATCTGCCATTTACTCTCATTCCTGAGTTGTATTAAATCTGTTGAAATAGAAAAAACATTCAGTATCTTTCAGTACTTTCATAATGGCATCAGGGGAACCTGGTGACATCTGAGAATGGGGAAGCAAAAATGACATGGGAAGTTAAGATCAGAACCAAGTTACAGGAGTAGATTAAAATCCCATTGTACCTGACTCCAAACATGCAGTGCTACTTGTAATAAATGACACATAATTCTGCTTTCTGATTCTCTTCCAGTCATTGCAAGGGAAGTTTAGAGTGCAGTTTAAACTTGGTGCAAAGCTTGGTGCCTATGAAAAGAAGAAAAACTTTAAAAATAGCCAAATTACATTGTGGTCTCTGTTGCCCCAGTGTTAACTTTTAGTTGTGTCCCAAAAGCTCTGACAAGTACAGTAATTAGATTATCCTACAGAAAAGGAAACTGTGACTCCCAAATACCAGGAGAAGTATATGGTGCTTGAAGTAGGAACTCATCTAACCTAATGTGAGTTTCAGACTCAGTTAACTAGCAGCTTCTTTTGCTGGCTGGAGTCTGCTAGGGCTGTCGATAAAAACCCAGACAGAATGGTGACGGAAGTTTACTTAATTCACTGAGCAAGAAAACCAAGAATTCAGGGAGAAGGGACCAAGAGACAAATTATATGAAATTCAAGGTTTTATTTTATTGTTCACCATTCAGGACTCTGTTTTTTCTACAATAAATGAGCTCATTAAACGTAGGTGTGCACAAGGGGTGACTGGTAGAACAACCTAACTCTTATTTTTAATATAGATATAGTATAATATAGTATGAGTATTTAAATAATATTTGATTTTTTAATTAGATAACATTGTCATGACTGCTGTGCACTGGATGTGATCTAAAACTGAGATCCCAACAACTTGTGCTAGCTAAAGATCCCATGGCAACTTAGTAAGAAAAAGTACCAATGTATAGTTTGAAACTGTTTAAGAGCCTAGCCCTGTGAATATTGCCCAGAGTTTACAACTACGAGTAGTCATATTGATCCAGATCTTGATCCCTGCTACAGCCACTTTGAGCTGTCCTTATCAGGCTGATATGGATTCTCTGTGAGGGTTGTTGAAGGATGTGACCAGAGCATCTCTACACTCAGGCAATCCCTGGCTGATATCCCTGGGGAGCCATTAGCAGCTGATACAGCTAGCAGAGGCCTGGGGCTCCCTCTTAGGTCCTGTGCCAAGCACAACTCAAGAGGACCCAAGGACTGGGGACACTAACCTCGCTGGAACTACTCACATTACATAGTAAGCATTACATCTGGTAATGTTACCAGGACTGGACCCTAAGTTAATAAAACACTTTGGATCCCTCAGTGGAAAAAGTACTTATAAATATAAGATATTGTATTATTATTTTTATTCTTCTCAACTCCTGATGATGGACTGTGTACTGAGGCACAGCAGGGACATTGCAGCCCTTTAGTTTTAATTGGATCCTTTTACTAGGAAAGAATCTATGTATTTTTTCACCTCCTAATTTCCTTTTTATTCCAAACGAAATCTGTATTTCATATTACTGCTCACTTATCTTAATTTGAACTTTTATTTTGATCACATAGTAGCATACTCAGTTTACATAATGATTCTGTTGTTCCCTTGACAGTGCTTGTTGCCTAGATTTGCTGTTTTTTGTTACCTTACATGAACCATTAATTGGAATCCAATGTTCTTGGCAGGAGAACAGTTGCAAATGACCGTGTCATACATCTGTGCTTACTGTGGGCGTGAACCAATTTTCAAATGCAAATAGAACTTCAAAATAAAATCACAGTGTTAGAATATGGTTTTCGATACTGTTTGTTGCTTCAGTGTACAATAAGATGAACAGTTCTTCAAAAGCAAGGCTTCCCAAAATACCACTGAATGTACCTTTTTAGATGCATGGGTGCTAAGATGTTTACTGTACCGTTGTTCTACATTTCTTTTGGGGGCAGGGATTGCCTTTTTGGTGCTTGTACAGCACCTAGCACAATAGGGTCCTGGTCCATGCCTGGGGCTCCTAGGCACTACTGCAATACAAATAATAAAGTCTAGTGGTGCAGCACTCTCATTTTGATCCTCCATTTCAGCTCTCAACAAGCAGCAATGCTATAGAAAGTATCCAATGCTTGATTCAAGGTGTTAGTTATTTGGGTGAGCATGCTGTATGGAAATTTCAGTTATAAAAGGGAGAAAATCTAACAGAGGATTCTGGGGTCAACAGGACATATTTTGCCCACTGGGTTAGGCACCCAATACAGTAGGGTGGCCCTGGAAACAGCAGTGTTCCTATTTTCAGGCCTGTCCCAGGGACCCTGCCAGCTTTACAGAAAACAGTTGCTTTAACCCAATTTTTGTAAATAGCCTGAGCAGACTCTGCCCTTAAAGGATATGTCTACATTGCAATTAAAAACCAGGGTTGGGCTAAGGGTCTGTTTAATTGTGGTGTAGCTCTTGGGCTGGCGCCGGGCTATAGGACCCTGTGAGGTGGGAGGGTCCCAGAGCTCAGGCTGCAGTCCATGCCTTAACATCTACACTGCAATTAAACAGTCCCTTAGCCTGAGCCCCACAAGCATGGGCCAGCTGCGGTTTTTTAATTGCAATGTAGACACAAACAAAGAAGCTGCCAGCCACCTGAGCTGGTGAATTTGATAACAAGTGAGATGAGTGCTAATATGTCTAAAAAACCAGGTACCACATAAGGCACTCAAATATCAGAGTGGAAGCATGATAAGGGTATGTCTACACTGCAGTTGCTGGGGATTGCAGTTTAGGAAGGCATATCTGTGCTAAACGTGGCAAAAAATATCAGTGAAGATATGGTGGCATGGGTTGTACAAGCGCACCTGGAACCCAGGGTACTTACCATGTTGCTAGCTAGTGTGGTCATGTATACTCAGCTGCAGTCACACTTCCACTTGTAATGTAGACATACCCTGACTGTACCCAGAGAGAGACTGTACTCTTCCACCCTAGTCTGTCATATATTGATACCCTGCCCTTTTTTCCTTCCCCGTGCACCAGGCCTCTAATAAGCTACTTAATAGTTCTGCCTTACACATGGGAAAAGGAAAGTGCTCTTGGGTTGAGAGAGGAAGAGGGAGGAACTGGCCTTATTTCCTTTTTCTTTGACACATTGCCAAATCCTCCAGTGCACACTTTGCTGACCCCCACCAAAAGAGTGCCTTTAACTCCCCCACTTCAACCCCAGCAACAGGTTTCCTGATTTGTAACTTTGAAAATCTGATCTTCCCAGTCTTTACTCTCTGCTGTGACATTTTGGTGCACAAATTTAGCCTTACCCCATAACCACGTCCCCAGCCACTACTAAAATCCAAAGAAACTGGGTTTGGAACTTAGGACAAAAATGCTTTGCTGTCAGAAACAGCAGATTGCCACCAGAGCAGTTGCAAATTACTCTGTGCGTATTGATAGCAAACATTTGTCGTCTCTTGGGAGAAAGTATTAAAAGCAGTATCTGATTGCAAGCAGGACAGATAATGGTCTAAACGCTGAACTTTGAGATCTTAATGGTAAGCACCAAAACTTTTTTTTTATAAGAAAATGTCTTTCATCTCATTTGTGTTAAGTGGAAAGTAATAATTACAAAACCAGTGTCAATCATGTCTTCAGAGTGTTTTGGCATCTTGATTATTTTTATCGTATATCAATTTATCTAGCAAATGGCTTGGAATGATTTACAAAAAGAAATTTAAAAACAAAATTGGGGAGATAGAGGCTTAAAAGTCAAATATGGTTTGTTGGTTCAGGGGAAGTTTGTATAAAGCAGCTTAGATATATTTGGAAAAACTCCAAAAGGCCCTGCTACTAATCTAATTCTTTACAGCTCACGAAAGAGATTAATCCACAAAACTGGATGCCCTTATTTCCTTGGCTTTAAACATTACAGAATGAGACCAAGATGACATAGCTTACGGGACAGCAGTGAAAGAAAGATGCTCTATCTCTGTTCAGTTATAAATAGATCTTAAATAACTAATGTATTGATCATTTCAGTATTTAAGAATACAATTTCTAAATGTTTTGCTTAATCTTGATTGTTTCCCAGTCATAGTTCAGCAAGACGATTACATCTCAGCTCGCCCTGTTTTAGGTTAAACCTGGTGAATAATAATCATAAAATCCTGATCAAAACTCACCAAAGCAAACAAACAAGACTGGGTTTATCAAGTTTCAGAGTAGTAGCCATGTTAGTCCCTATCCACAAAAAGAACAGGAGTACTTGTGGCACCTAAGAGACTAACAAATTTATTAGAGCATAAGCTTTCGTGGGCTACAGCCCACTTCATCGGATGCATAGAATGGAACATATAGTAAGATATATGCGTGTGTGTGTGTGTGTGTGTGTATATATATATATATATACACACACATACAGATAAGTTGGAAGTTACCATACAAACTGTGAGAGGTTAATTAGTTAAGATGAGCTATTATCAGCAGGAGAAAAACACTTTTGTAGTGATAATCAAGATGGCCCATTTAGACAGTTGACAAGAAGGTGTGAGGATACTTAACTTAAGGAAATAGATTCAACATGTGTAATTGACCCAGCCACTCCCAGTCTCTATTCTATCAAGCATTCTTAAAACTACAATACCCACCTGCTGAAGTGAAGAAACAGATTGACAGAGCCAGAAGAGTACCCAGAAGTCACCTACTACAGGACAGGCCCAACAAAGGAAACAACAGAACGCCACTAGCTGTCACCTTCAGCCCCCAACTAAAATCTCTCCAGCAAATCATCAAAGATTTATAACCTATCCTGAAAAATGATCCCTCACTCTCACAGATCTTGGAAGACAGACCAGTCCTCGCTTACAGACAGCCCCCCAACCTGAAGCAAATACTCACCAGCAACCACATACCAAAAACACGAACCCAGGAACCTATCCTTGCAACAAAACCCGATGCCAACTCTGTCCACATATTTATTCAAGTGACACCATCATAGGACCTAATCACATTAGCCATGCCATCAGGGGCTCGTTCACCTGCACATCTACCAATGTGATATATGCCATCATGTGCCAGCAGTGCCCCTCTGCCGTGTACATTGGCCAAACTGGACAGTCTCCACGCAAAAGAAGAAATGGACACACATCTGACATCAAGAATCATAACATTGAAAAACCGGTAGGAGAACACTTCAACCTCTCTGGCCACTCAATAAAAGATTTAAGGGTGGCAATTTTGCAACAGAAAAGCTTCAAAAACAGACTCCAACGAGAAACTGCTGAGCTTGAATTAATATGCAAACTAGATACCATTAACTTAGGTTTGAATAGAGCCTGGGAGTGGCTGGGTCATTACACATATTGAATCTATTTCCTTAAGTTAAGTATCCTCACACCTTCTTGTCAACTGTCTAAATGGGCCATCTTGATTATCACTACAAAAGTTTTTTTCTCCTGCTGATAATAGCTCATCTTAACTAATTAACCTCTCACAGTTTGTATGGTAACTTCCAACTTATCTGTATGTGTGTATATATATATATCTTACTATATGTTCCATTCTATGCATCCGATGAAATGGGCTGTAGCCCACGAAAGCTTATGCTCTAATAAATTTGTTAGTCTCTAAGGTGCCACAAGTCCTCCTTTTCTTTTTTCAAAATCCTTTGTGACTTCAGCATAGTCTCAGCAGCAAAATATTGTGATGACCAGTATATAGACCATATTGCCACAACCCTGCTAGCACTTACATATGTAAAGTTAAGCATCTGTAAGTATTTCCACTGAAGCCAAGAGAGTGGGATTTATTTTTATTCAGGTGTTGCAATACCTGGCACATTTTGTAGAAGATTATTAATATCCTCAACCAGTCTCTGCAATGTTTCTAATTTCTTGGCTAACTATGTCTTCATATATCATTGTACTTTACCAACTCTCGGAAAGAAGAGAGTGTTTTACTTGTCAGAACTTGATCGCTTTGGCTATGTTTTCAGTAAAATCAGTCAGCACTATGTTGCCTGAAAGTCTGAATCTGAAAAAATCTAGTTCCAAGTGGACTGCAGTTGTGCGACACTCAAGATGAGAACTGTTGTAGACTCACTGCTTTTGAATCACGGTCATAAATGCACATTTTAATAACATTCAATAAGGATGTTGATTTGCATATCCTTAGAGAATTGTCCCATGCTCCATAATTCAATTCCTTCAGCAATAAAATGGGCCTGTGTTTCAAGATTTGTAACTCATTTTAAAATATTATATTGGAAATGCTTTAGAAAGGGTGCAGGGGGAAGAAATAATACAAATAGATTTTATTTTTCTAAAGGAGTAAACAAGGTGGGAGTTCAGTACCAAGTACGTGGTGAGCCAGCATTTACACAGTACAAAAAAGCTCTGTTTACACACCTGAATTTAAAGCTGTGAATCTATTTGTTTGAAGTGCAGATGGATATGAAAGTTAAGATAGAGATGGTTGTGTTGTGTTATTTCAGTCCTCTGCTTCCATCTCCATTTCTAGCCTTTCTGGGCTTTCATACATCCTTAGAGGGCTCAACATAGAAGAGTTATAATAAAAGGCTAACTGTGGATTTATTTTTCTGTCATTTAAAACAAATGCTTCTTTCCTAGGGAGTTGACCGCATTGACCTGCCAGGCCTCAAAAGTTTGAGAACTGCCCGAGTTCTTAAGGAAGGCATGGTGCTAACCGTGGAACCAGGCATTTACTTTATTGACTGCCTGTTGGACCAAGCACTCAATGATCCTTCACAGTCTTGTTTCATCAATAATGAAGTCCTCCAGCGTTTTCGAAGATTTGGTGGGGTGAGTAACTTTACTGGGTTAAAAGAAAAGGAGTACGTGTGGCACCTTAGAGACTAACGAATTTATTTGAGTATAAGCTTTCGTGAGCTACAGCTCACTTCATCGGATGCATTCAGTGGAAAATACAGTGGGGAGATTTATATACATAGAGAACATGAAACAATGGGTCTTACCATACACACTGTAACCAGAGTGATCACTTAAGGTGAGCTATTACCAGCAGGAGAGCGGGGGCGGGGGGGTGGAGGACCTTTTGTAGTGATAATCAAGGTGGGCCATTTCCAGCAGTTGACAAGAACGTCTGAGGAGCAGTGAGGGGTGGGGGGGGTAAACATGGGGAAATAGTTTTACTTTGTGTAATGACCCATCCACTCCCAGTCTCTATTCAAGCCTAAGTTAATTGTATCCAGTCTGCAAATTAATTCCAATTCAGCAGTCTCTCGTTGGAGTCTGTTTTTGAAGTTTTTTTTGTTGAAGTATTGCCACTTTTAGGTCTGTAATCGAGTGACCAGAGAGATTGAAGTGTTCTCCAACTGGTTTTTGAATGTTATAATTCTTGACGTCTGATTTGTGTCCATTTATTCTTTTACGTAGAGACTGTCCAGTTTGACCAATGTACATGGCAGAAGGGCATTGCTGGCACATGATGGCATATATCACATTGGTAGATGTGCACGTGAACGAGCCTCTGATGATGTGGCTGATGTGATTAGGCCCTATAATGGTGTCCCCTGAATAGATATGTGGACACAGTTGGCAATGGGCTTTGTTGCAAGGATAGGTTCCTGGGTTAGTGGTTCTGTTGTGTGGTGTGTGGTTGCTGGTGAGTATTTGCTTCAGGTTGGGGGGCTGTCTGTAAGCAAGGACTGGCCTGTCTCCCAAGATCTGTGAGAGTGATGGGTTGTCCTTCAGGATAGGTTGTAGATCCTTGATGATGCTTTGGAGAGGTTTTAGTTGGGGGCTGAAGGTGATGGCTAGTGGCGTTCTGTTATTTTCTTTGTTGGGCCTGTCCTGTAGTAGGTGACTTCTGGGTATTCTTCTGGCTCTGTCAATCTGTTTCTTCACTTCAGCAGGTGGGTATTGTAGTTGTAAGAATGCTTGATAGAGATCTTGTAGGTGTTTGTCTCTGTCTGAGGTGTTGGAGCAAATGCGGTTGTATCGTAGAGCTTGGCTGTAGACAATGGATCATGTGGTGTGGTCTGGATGAAAGCTGGAGGCATGTAGGTAGGAATAGCGGTCAGTAGGTTTCTGGTATAGAGTGATGTTTATGTGACCATCGCTTATTAGCACCGTAGTGTCCAGGAAGTGGATCTCTTGTGTGGACTGGTCCAGGCTGAGGTTGATGGTGGGATGGAAATTGTTGAAATCATGGTGGAATTCCTCAAGGGCTTCTTTTCCGTGGGTCCAGATGATGAAGATGTCATCAATGTAGTGCAAGTAGAGTAGGGGCATTAGGGGACGAGAGCTGAGGAAGCATTGTTCTATGTCAGCCATAAAAACGTTGGCATACTGTGGGGCCATGCGGGTACCCATAGCAGTGCCGCTGGTTTGAAGGTATACATTGTCCCCAAATGTAAAATAGTTATGGGTAAGGACAAAGTCACAAAGTTCAGCCACCAGGTTAGCCGTGACATTATCGGGGATAGTGTTCTTGATGGCTTGTAGTCCATCTTTGTGTGGAATGTTGGTGTAGAGGGCTTCTACATCCATAGTGGCCAGGATGGTGTTATCAGGAAGATCACCAATGGATTGTAGTTTCCTCAGGATGTCAGTGGTGTCTCAAAGATAGCTGGGAGTGCTGGTAGCATAGGGCCTGAGGAGGGAGTCTACATAGCCAGACAATCCTGCTGTCAGGGTGCCAATGCCTGAGATGATGGGGCGTCCAGGATTTCCAGGTTTATGGATCTTGGATAGCAGATAGAATACCCCAAGTCGGGGTTCCAGGGGTGTGTCTGTGCGGATTTGTTCTTGTGCTTTTTCAGGGAGTTTCTTGAGCAAATGGTGTAGTTTCCTTTGGTAACCCTCAGTGGGATCAGAGGGTAATGGCTTGTAGAAAGTGGTGTTGGAGAGCTGCCTAGCAGCCTCTTGTTCATATTCCAACCTATTCATGATGACGACAGCACCTCCTTTGTCAGCCTTTTTGATTATGATGTCAGAGTTGTTTCTGAGGCTATGGATGGCATTGTGTTCTGCACGGCTGAGGTTATGGGGCAAGTGATGCTGCTTTTCCACAATTTCAGCCCATGCACGTCGGCAGAAGCACTCTATGTAGAAGTCCAGTCTGTTGTTTCGACCTTCAGGAGGAGTCCACCCAGAATCCTTCTTTTTGTAGTGTTGGTAGGAAGCTCTCTGTGGGTTAGTATGTTGTTCAGAGGTGTGTTGGAAATATTCCTTGAGTCAGAGGCGTCGAAAATAGGATTCTAGGTCACCACAGAACTGTATCATGTTCGTGGGGGTGGAGGGGCAGAAGGAGAGGACCCGAGATAGGACAGATTCTTCTGCTGGGCTAAGAGTATAGTTGGATAGATTAACAATATTGCTGGGTGGGTCAAGGGAACCACTGTTGTGGCCCCTTGTGGCATGTAGTAGTTTAGATAGTTTAGTGTCCTTTTTCTTTTGTAGAGAAGCAAGGTGTGTTGTAAATGGCTTGTCTAGTTTTTGTAAAGTCCAGCCACGAGGAAGTTTGTGTGGAAGGTTGTTTTTTTATGAGAGTATCCAGTTTTGAGAGCTCATTCTTAATCTTTCCCTGTTTGCTGTAGAGGATGTTGATCAGGTGGTTCCGCAGTTTCTTTGAGAGCGTGTGGCACAAGCTGTCAGCATAGTCTGTGTGGTATGTAGATTGTAATGGATTTTTTACCTTCAGTTCTTTTGGTGAAATCGTGGTGGAATGTCCATCTGTTTGCATTTGGAAAGGAAGATGATGTCTTCCTGTCTGTATCTGTATGAGTTTTTTCATGAAGTTGATAGATTTCCACTATCTTACTGGGTTAGATAATGGTTCAGGCAGATTTTCTACTTTGTCTTTTCATGCATGTGCAGGAAGAAATTTGTTTTAGAAAATGTAATACATTATGAAGGAAACTACTTCTGTAGAGGGCACTTTGTCAGTTGAGTCCCGCAGACCAACTGCATGCTTTCTAAATTAACTCTTTAACTCGTTCACCTCAGATTAACTGGAGGCCCATTTTCTTCACTGATAGAAGTACTCTCCTCCATCATCACCAGGCTGCATGTTAAATAGGTGGCATGTCTACAGGGTGAGGCAAAGAAACTTGTACATTATGAAACAAGATACTAAGGTTCATATTGCTGATTTAGTTTCTGCTCAAGCCAGCAACACAAAGAAGTGCTGTGGAAGGAAAGCCTTATGTTCCTTAATCCAGCGTGGCATTAGTAAAGAACTGAAAAAACCCTTTGAGCAGGATTATAGTTGTCATGATATGAAACCTGTGCACCAAGATTGGTGAGGTTCTATACAGAGAAGTTCAGGGTTTTCACGAGCATGTAAGTTTGATCTTGGCTGCTCAGGCTCCATATTGCAAGGCCTACCTGGCAGACTGTGCATGGGGAAAGATGGCTGTCTCAGAATAGAGGTTATGCGGTATGAGTCTTGCACCCTACTGACCCCAAATTATCATTTACATTCTAGTGGCTGGTGTGCATGTGAATAAGCAGAGGGCCTCATTCCAGCCATGCTGTCTGTGATACTTCTCACGTCACTAAATTCATCTAGAACGTTTCACCAGTTAGATGCCTTCAGATCCGTTTCCCGTTAGCAAAATTAGCATTTTTGAAAGGGGTCAGATTGACCTGAAAACTGTAAGTCCTATGTTCTTCCACGGTCCAGACACAACTCAGGCAGTAGGAATTGAAGCTTCCCCATGTTGCCTTGTCAGTATATCCCTTAATTGGTGGAGAGGCTTTTAGTTCAGCCTGCGCACCCATTCACTCCTTGGCTTATCTGCTGAGACTCTCAGCAAGGACAATAGTTTTGTGGTGATTTAGGAATTGTCTGTATTGCTATCACCAACTAATTTATCATAATCCACTGAACAATCGTCTGCTAGTAACAGCTTCACCACTGTTGATCTGAGCTGGCTTTGAACCACCAACCTAGAAACAAAAGATTCTATATTCCATTACCAATCCTCTGAGTCATCCAATCTACTATACAGCTGGCTTTAAAAGTACTATATCCAAAGTATATAATCTTATCACACGATGTGGGACTTTACCCTCTGATGTGTAATGCTCTACGGTAGTCTGGGATGTTATCTTACCTTGTTATTTCTTTTATCAATACTTGCCAGCCAGTCATGATCCTGATGAATGAAAGGAGTGTGTCATGTTTAACTGTGCATTTTCTAACTTTGAGCATGTCATACTGTATGTGACCCTTAACCCTGTTTTAAAGGGACACTGTAGATGCCCTTTCCCAGTTAAACACCACCATAAAAGTAGGTTGGATTTTTGTTACTTATCCCAAGAACAGATTTTGGGAACCAGTTAGTAAGTGGATTTAATCCTGGCTCTCTTGTCTTGGAAATATTCAACCAAAACCCCCATTATTCAGCGTACTGGTGCAAACACCCCGAAGGAGGAACACGTTTGCTTGCATTTTAACTCTGCAAGACAGAGCATGTGGGGGGATACATGGACTCCCATTGTCTGTTTGGAGTAGAACAGTCCAATGTGCACACATTTTCTGCTTGTATCCATGAGCCCAGCATTGCTAAGTTGTTGCCCAACTAACTCACTCTTCATGTCCTGAACTGTAAATGTTTCCCTCCAGGGGGTTCCATGAGCACCCAAAATCCAATCCCTTCCCTAATTTTTGTTTTATCTCCCTTAATGATGACTGCTTTTTCCATCTAAGAAGAACTTGATTGGGCCTCTGAATTTGCCAAGGGGATTGGTGCACAGGAAAGGATTGAGCACCAACCTCAGTTTCCAATCCTCACTTATTATTTAAAATAACAACACAAACACAGCCAGCTGGTGTCATTTAATTCTGTCTTGGAAAAAAAATTGAAATAAATTTCTAAAACTGAAATACATCTAAATTTTACAGCAAAGCTTAAAAGTAATACAATAAAAATACACTTGATCATCCTTCTAATTCTAGCTCTTAACATGATTCCTGGTAGATGAAAGATACTCTCCAATGAATGTTACTTAATTCTTAGTAACTGCATTCTAGTTTATTTCCATTTATACAGGCTGAGTTAATACCTCTTCCAAACACATTTCCGGAGAATTATCCTCTACAAACTAAAAAGATCTCAGAAAGTTGTCTGCAATACCAATAATTGATGATAATGTATGCGGCTCATCACTATAGTGTCTGGCTTTACTTTACAAGGCTTAAATTTAATAGCAAAAAAACTATCCCAAAAAAGGAAGCAAATTCCCTAATTTAATGCTGCAAAGCATAACTTAGCCAGTAAGAGACAAGAGAGTCCAGAACATGCAGTGAGCAAGTAAATAAGTGGCCAGACTTTCAAAAATGTTTAGCACGCAGCACTGTTTTCTGTGGGAGATTTTAGGTAGCGAAACTGTTGAACAGCTCTCACGCCTGTTTCATCACACTCTAAATGTGGTCAGTTGAAGGCTCAGACATATTTCTGGCAGGAGCAATTTCCATAGGAGAGGACCCACCACTGGGAATTCCTGTCTCCCAGGCAGCATGGTGGAGCACAGAAATGCAGGAACAACCTCTCTCTCATCCCTGCCCATCCCAGACAGTAGAGAAACAGCCTTTGTTAGTCTTTTCACTGTTGAGAACAGAAAGAATTGGAGAGGAAGGTGTGATGGGTTGAATCACAGAAACCCCCTTAGGGTTGCCAACTGATGTGCCAAGTCTACTTCTGCCCCTGCTTTCCCAAGACTCCAGCACCCTGTCTTGTTGAGCCAGACACGCCAGTCTGCTCCAACACAGACCCAGGGTCTGAACCATGTGCCCCAAAGCTGCAGACTAACTGAAAGCAACTTCAGAAGTGTTCCTGTCTTTAACACTCAGATGCCCAACTCCCAATGGGGTCCAAACCCCAAATAAATCCATTTTACCCTGTATAAAGCTTATACAGGGTAAACTCATAAATTGTTTCCCCTGTATAACACTGTTTGCTCCCCCAGGTATTAATACATACTCTGGGTAAATTAATAAGTAAAAAGTGATTTTATTAAATACAGAAAGTAGGATTTAAGTGGTTCCAAGTAATAACAGACAGAACAAAGTGAATTAACAAGCAAAATAAAATAAAACATGCAAGTCGAAGCCTAGTACGGTAATAAAACTGAATAAAGATAAAATCTCACTCTCCGAGATGTTTCAGTAAGTTTCTTTCACAGACTGGACACCTTCCTAGTCTGGGCACAATCCTTTCCCCTTGTACAGCCCTTGTTCCAGCTCAGATGGTAGCTAGGGGATTTCTCATGATGGGCGCCCCATTTGTTCTGTTCCACCCACTTATATATCTTTTGCATAAGGCGGGAATCTTTTGTCCCTCTGGGTTCCCACCTCTCCTTCTCAATAGAAAAGCACCAGGTTAAAGATGGATTCCAGTTCAGGTGACATCACATGTCACTGTAAGACTTCATTACCCATTTGCCAGCCCACAGGTATGCAGGAAGACTTGCAAGTAAAACAGAGCAATCTACAGTCAGTTGTCCTGGTTAATGGGAGCCAGTAAGATTCCAAACCACCATTAATGGCCCACACTTCGTATAACTACAAGAGGACCTCTGAGTTATATTTCATATTTCTGGTTTCAGATACAAGAGTGATACATTTATACAAATAGGATGACCACACTCAGTAGATCATAAACTTTGTAATGATACCTTACAAGAGACCTTTTGCATGAAGCGTATTCCAGTTAATTATATTCACACTCATTAGCATATTTTTATAAAATCTCATAGAGTGCAACGTCACAGAAGGCTTATGGCCTTCATTCTAATCACTCATGCTTAGAGTTGGCCAGAGAGAGGAAGTAGAATCCAAGTAAAGCTCCAGGAGAAAGTAAGAAAGAAGAGACAACACAGAGCTTCAATGTGGGTGCCTAAACTGCGCCTGCAAAACTTCTGCAAATATGCAAGTCCTATACATAGGTGTCCAAATGACCAGTGTGTGTGACAGGTTTGTGCACACTTTATGGGTGCAACTAATGTGCTCAGACTTAAAAATGTGATTTGGGGTCAAAAATGGATTTCTTTCATCATTATTTTCCTGGAGGTAGTCAGAAGTTAAAGTATACATTATTTATTGTGCCAGTTTGGAGAGTAAGGATGGTCTTGAGTGTAAAATACTAGACTGGGATTCAGGAAACCTGGGTTCAGTTCCTCCTTCTGTCACAGACTTCCAGTGTGATCTTAGGAAAGTCACTTTATCTCTTTGTGCCTTACTTCTCCACCTGTAAAATTAAGATGATTTTTCTTTCTCACATCCTTCATCTTGTCTATTTAGATTGTAAGCTATTTGGGGCAAGGACTATGTCTTGTCTTATATATTTGTACAGTGTATAATACAACATGGCATCCATCTCATCCGGGTCGTCTAGGTGCTTCCATAATACAAATGATTTTCCAATTTAGAAAGTCCCTTGTGGTCTTATTTAATGCACAGGAAAAGTAGCTGGTTCCCCCAAGGGAAAGTGGAAGGCTGACTACCCTAGCTCTAAACAGTATCCTCTGAGCTTATCTTTCACATGTATTGGGGTTTGACATTTCCATTCATCATAAGCTGATTACTGATTTAGGCAGTTCATGTGATGTTTTCTCTAAAATCCAGTAAAACCACCCAATCTGATTTTGACCTATTATGTTCAGTCTCTGCTCAGGCTTCATATTGCCCCGTAGCATTAGTTGTTCATTGAGGTAGCGACCAAATCAACATGTGTGAACTCTGTGTGTCTGTCTGTAAAAACACTGAATCACAACTGAATTTTAAATGGATTTTTAAATTTATTTCCTGCTTAGATTTACAAATTGTTCTCATTTAAAAGTAAATGGCTTTACATATTCCATGACCTTGAAAATGTGGTCATGTTATGGTATTATTTTTCAAAATGTTGGTGTTTAATTCAGAAATAAACATTAAGCGCAATTAAAAAGCAGAAAAATTTCCTTTTTGCACCTATATAGGGTCATTTAATTGCTTTTTTACTTGGTTCAGAGAGCAATGTAGTACACCTCTACCCCGATATAACGCAGTCCTCGGGAGCCAAAAAAATCTTACCGCGTTATAGGTGAAACCGCGTTATATCAAACTTGCTTTGGCCTCGAGCATTTCCGTTATTAATAGTCACTTCCTGCCCCCTGACTGACCCCTCAGAACCCCTGACCCATCCAACACCCCCCCCCCCCCCCGGCTCCTTGTTCCCTAACCTTTTGCATGAAGCGTATTCCAGTTAATACTCCAGAGACTCCCAAGACCCCACCCCCTATCTAAGCCCCCCTGCTCCTTGTCCCCTGACCGCCCCCTCAAGAGACCCCCCCCATCCCTAATCACCCCCAGGACCCTACCCCCTACCCAACTCCCCTGCTCCCTGTCTCCTGGCTGCCCCAACCCTTATCCACACCCCCGCCCCCTGACAGGGCCCTCGGGACTCCCACACCCTATCCAACACCCCTGACCGCCCCGCCCCCAGAACCATCCAACGCCCCTGCTCCCTGTCCCCTGACTGCCCCCCCCCGAGACCCTCTGCCCCTTATCCAACCCCTCAGCCCCGGTCCGGCACTCTTAACACGCCACTCAGAGCAGCGTGTCGGAGCCAGACACACTGACGCGCTGATCTGCCGGAGCGCGCGGCCCCGCCCCCCAGAGTGCTGCTTTACCGTGTTATATCCGAATTTGTGTTATATCAGGTCGCATTATATCAGGGTAGAGGTGTAGTTATTATACTTATTTTTAATTTACATAAGGCTGAGCTCACTTCCTGTGTTTGTGGTAGATGGATGTTACAGAATGAAACAGATTACTCGTAACGATTGAAAAGTGATTCATTATAATCACAAACATGCTTCTTAATGTTTCACATCATGCAAGTTTAAGTGTGTCCCAAAAGCATGTTTATAAAGGTTTTGCTTAGAAAAGTTGTTAGCAATGATGAAATGTACAGTTTTCTCTAAAACCATTCTAAGCAACCGGTGTCTGTGATGGACTCTAATAATTGACTAACCATTTATTCAAATAGCTACTAATTTATTAACTGTCTATAAACTCTGACTGGACCGTTGATAGCAAATGGGGCTGAAATAAGAATGTGCTGTGTGTAGGAACGGGGGACTGGTCAGGCCGAGATCATGAGGAGGTGTCACTCTGTAGTAATGTGGCAGTTTTAATCTTTGGATTTTCGGCAGATAGGATTTTATACTAGACTGTGCTCTCTGTAAGAAATAGAGCTATGAAAAATAATAACTACGGCAGACTGTTCAGTGCTC
The DNA here is from genome assembly GCF_015237465.2 of Chelonia mydas. Taxonomy (NCBI): domain Eukaryota; kingdom Metazoa; phylum Chordata; order Testudines; family Cheloniidae; genus Chelonia; species Chelonia mydas. The sequence continues at coordinate 23,379,787 of NC_051252.2, read as the reverse complement.
CGTTGCCATTTGGTGTAAACATACACATTTCTTGTGTGACAAACTTGTAACCTTAAAAATAACAAGTATGCTGATGTGTGTCAGTGGAAGGCATCAGAATCCCTCCCCTTACCTCTGTCCCTCGACTTCTCCAGAGTGCCACCTCAGACTCCTCAAGGCAGACACTCAATTGCTTTAATCGGACTGCAGTGTTTATGCTAATTTAATATGCATAGTAGCTTCTATGGGCCATATGTTTCCATGGTTTCACAGGCGGGACTCCCAGCAGCCGTATCCCATGTGACTTTTCTAACGATGTCTGGGGTCTGACATAATGTTAATCTGTACTGTTTAACTGTGTATGTGAGTCAGAACTGTGTTTTTAGACCCTCAAAGCTTTAACATATCATAGCCAAAAGAACTAGATGTGTGCGACAGCACCCTTCACTTGGCAGACAACACAGGACATCCAGCCCAGAGCACCTCACTATATTAATGAGTCTGGAAAACAGTGTATTAGGCTGGTTACATATTTAGCTGATGAAAACTATTTAACCCACATCCTGTCCTTGGATTTACCCATGAGACTGCTGCTGCGGGAAGGATTTGGTCCATTGAGTCAACCCTGTGAAGGTCTGCTGCTGGAGATACACAGTTGTGCAATCTTATCTATCTAAATAGGCCATACCACCACACTTGATAGGAGAGTGGTGTTTGAAGGACAATGCCTACATTACTGGTCACTTTGCCTCTCCAGAAATATTTCTGAAACAAGTCATTTTGTGTATAAAAACCCAAAGATGCCTAGAGGATATGTTGTACAATGTATCCAAAAGCTAGACTTGTAGCTAAAAGCCACCTGCAATGTACTGTACATGTGACAAGGAAGCTGAATTAAGGTTGCACAAGCAACTAATCTTGTTTGATTTTGTAGTCTTAATGTCCTCAACATAGTGTGTGTGTGTATGTGTATAATTTCCTGGGTTTTTAAAAAAGAAAACTAAAAAAACCAAATTCCATCCTGTAGCAGCATATTGAAACCCACATGGGTCATCAGTAGTGTTGCAACCTTTAGATCTACCACTCAGACCTCTGCCGCCTGAGTCAATAAAGTAACTGATTGTAGTTGTAGGTTGTCATCCTCTGTGTGGACCATCACTAGAATGGGATGAAACACACATTTTGCCAGTAGATTTCACTGATATTTGCAGACAGCAGAGGAATGGTGAGACCCAGGAATCTTGGATTCTATTCCAGGATCTGGAGGGGAGTGTTCTCTAGTGTACAGGCTCTTCTGTCTGTTTTCTCTCCCTCCCCCCTCAAAAAAAGGCAAGCTTGACCTGTTCTGCCCTGTCCCCTCAAACCTGTCCTTGTTGTCCCAGTCCTGGTTCCTTGTCCCTGTCTCATTCTCATTGCCTACCCAGTCCCAGTCTCCATTCCTCAGACTTCTTGTCCCAGTCTCCTTGCCCAGCCAGTCCTTGTCTCCCCCTCCTGGCTCCTCATGCAATCTCTCTCTCCCCATCCCTTCTTTCTTCCCCTCTCCCACTACTGGCTCCCAGACCTAGTCATCCTCCCTGGCACCTCATCCTAGCTCAGTCTCTCCTCCACTCACCCTAACTCTTTGTCCAAGTCTCTGTGTTCAGTCAGTCCCAGGTCTACCCTCCCCACCCCCGGCAACTGGCTTCAAGTCTCTCCTCCCATTTCCGTCACTGGTTCCCAGTCTTACCATCACCCAGTCCTAGTCTCTTTGACCAGCCAGTTCTTCAAAGATGACATGGCAATGTTTAGGATTCTTTTGCTTGCGTTTTTTTATTCTGATCCACTGATCAGTTCAAGAACAATAAAATAGAAATCTCTCTCAGATGCATGCACTTGCTCATGCCATGTCATCTACTTCCCTTCTGCAGTTTCAGATGCATGCTTTTCAGAAAATACAGAGTAAAAAGGAGATTCACAGCCTTTGATTTTATAGCTGTACAAATCAAATGTGTGAACTCAACAGTTTATTTAATTCTGCTTTATAATGCACTTTATTTTTTTTACATGGTATCAAGTAATGTGGCAAAGACATCATTAAACAGTTTAATACGTCTAGATGACTCATTTTGTTTGAACAAATGGATTATTTTGCAAGCAGAAGTACAAATGTTAACCAGCTTTATTCTTAGTTTAAAATGTCAAGAGGTCAGAAACAATTAAAGCCACTGTAAGGTGGGAGTCACCATGGTTTGTGTTCTCTTGGATTGACACCTTACTAAAATTGCTTTTATTGCAGCTTAGTGACTTACTAGCATTTTTCTGATAAGATAACAGGAATGACTGGGTAGGCATATTTCCTGGTAAAAAGAGATATGGGAAATTAAAGCTGCATAGAAAATGGTACAAGCTGTTCATTTTAGCAGAACAAGAGCTGGAAATGTGAAGAAAAAAAACCCTGCTGCTTTCTTACCCAACCTTAACATATAAATGATAGTGTTTTTTAAGTAACGTTGGACTAAAAGCCACTGTAAGACTTTGTCAGCTCAAGGTTCAGTGGTTTGTTAGTAACAGTGTCAGGTACATGTAATTTGCTGTAGATAATTCATTGTGGAGCTAATTATACTTTTAAAAAAAAAAAAAGACAACAATGTGATGTAAAGTGAAAAAGACAACTAGACCCAGCACGGCAACATGGCTGCTCTGGATACAAATGGGTCAACATTTGAATGGCACCGTACTCAGGGACAAATCTGTCTCCAGCATAGTTAGAGTAAATGGGTTGTGTGCTGGAGAAGTGCCAGAAGATCCAGGGAAAGAGCTTGCCTGGTTCCCTTGCTGCCCCCTGTGCCTGGGAGTTTGGGTTTCTTGGATACATATAAGGTATCTTCCTCGTCCCTCCCACAGGCCACCCTAGCTGGCACCTGGCACACCACGTGCAGATGCACTTCCTCCGTCATGGTTGCTTTGCCTGCTGAGTTTATGTGAACCTGAGAGACTAGCATGGGCACGTGCAAAGGGGCAGTTTTCACCCTAATGGACTTCTGTGCCTCTCTCCTAGCAGTGGGAAGTTCTGGTGCTCACAAGGCCTTGTTCATCCACACCAAGCTGGGTTGAATGTGCACTTTACACTCCAACTGCCATTGTTTACTAGTGTCTCTCTCACACCACACTAGAATGTACTGGTAACTGTGTGTTCTCTGTAACAGGTCCGAATTGAGGATGACATTGCAGTGGCGGCCAATGGAATGGAGCTATTAACGTGTGTCCCGCGTACTGTGGAAGAAATAGAGGCTTTCATGGCAGAAGCCCAAGGCAGCACTAAGTCATTTGACTCCTTGGCCAGCCAAAAGTAGTAAACTCCACAGTGGTTGCTGCCTTCCGCTAACCAGCCATCATTCTGATTTTACGCTACTGCTTATAAAATAAAATGTATCAAATTCTGCGCAGCAAATTGAATCAGGCAAGTCATTAGGCTGGAATGATTACTTGATTAGAAATGAAGTTTGAAGGATTCAGCACTATACATTCAGGTAGCTCTCCTGCAATCAACAGTTTATATTACTAAGTGCCAGCTGAAAAATAGTACTGAAATTATAAAGCTTTAAAATCTCTGTTCATCTGTATCTTTCCAATCAGATCTGCATTTTGATACCAGTGATTTTTTTTTAAAAATAACAGCTGTATTATCTGATGTAATCATAAGAAAATGCTTAGAAGTCCTATTTTGGAAACTTATATCACAACTATTACAAAGTTTTTTTGTTAATTGGAAGTGGCTGAAAAAGTGACACATCCTACATTTTTCTTGATATTGATGGAATGGACAGAATTAAATGTGTAATAAAAATCCTCTGTGAAAGTTGTTCATAACTTTGTGTAGGTCACTTTTTCCGTCTCCCATTACATCCCTCTTCCATCACCGTATCTTTATCTGGGCTTTCTACCCATTGTGTGCTCTGGAAATTCAGGCACTTCATTAACTAGATTTTATTCCCCACATACTGAGGGCACTGAACTTTCATACACAGGCCACATCCCCTTTGCTCAGAGAGGCAGGGAGAGATGTCGGTTTCTGTCTCTGTCCTTTAAAGATGTGGGGTACCATCGTTTACAGATCTGGAGTCTTAAAAATTCCACCTGAATAGCATGAAGAGAGAGTTTTATGTTACAGGAATTCAGTGTTATGCAATGGAATACACCCTATAGAACAGGTGGGATTTTCAAAGCTATCTGATAATAGTAAAGGATCCATTTAAAATTTGCTATGATGCTCTATAAATGTGTAAGAATAATGATTATAAACTGAGTTTTCCTGCATGCAAGATATGCATTTTCCAGAGGAACATTTCCTTACCATACAGTACATGAATATTTATGAGATTGCCTGTAAGGAATAAGTACATTTCTCGCAGTGACAGAATGGCATTACTTACAAAATAACAAATAAATCCAGGTCATATTTCCTTGTTTTGTGAATACACTAAAACACAGTTTAGACTGTCAGCTTATCTGGGTAGCGGTGGCCTGCCATGTAGTCTGACTACAAAGCACCACCAAAACAATTCTTCTGTTGTATAAACAACACATTAAATATTTATTTTAGCCCAAAAAAGGGGGTTAGGTCCAAAGTATATTGTAAAATCTTAAAAACAAAATCATTAATCCCAATAACCTCAATCTGTTCAGAAACTCAATTTGTACAGATGTTAGCTCCAGTAATGGTAGCACCTATGTTGATACACTTCAGAACTTTCCCAGCATCATCATATAATCATCAAGTGCTCAGTTTCACTGATACCACTTCCAGACTTCAGGGCCCAGATTATTCCTTGTGTTTTAGAGCAGGGGTGGGCAAACTTTTTGGCCCGAGGACCACATCTGGGTGGGGAAATTGCATGCAGGGTCATGAATGTAGGGCTGGGGCAGGGGGGTGGGGCGTGGGAGGAGGTGCAGTGTGCAGGAAGGGGCTCAGGGCAAAGGGTTAGGGTACAGGAGGGGGCTCAGGGCAGGAGGTTGGGGTGTAAGGGGGGTGCAGAGTGCAGGAGGGGGCTCAGGGCAGGGAGTTGGGGTACAGGGAAGGCTGCGGAGTGTGGGAGGGGGTTCAGGGCAGGGGGTTGGGGTGCAGGAGGGGTGTAGGGTGCGGCAGGGGGCTCAGGCCATGGGGTTGGAGGCTCAGGGCAGGGGGTTGGGGTGTTCAGGAGGGGTTTGTTCCCGGGAAGTGGCCAGCACCACGTCCCTACGGCCCCTGGGGAAGCGGTGGTGCAAGGGTACCTCCCCCAAAGCTCCCATTGGCTGCGGTTCCCCGTTCCTGGCCAATAGGAGCTGCAGGGGGCGGTGCCTGCAAGCGAGGGCAGTGCACAAAGCCCTCTCCTCCCCCACACCCAGGGGCCACAGGGACATGGTGCCAGCCGCTTCCAGCAGCGGCATGGGGCCAGGGCAGGCAGGGAGCCTGCCTTAGCCCCGCTGCGCCACGGGGCTGGCAATCCTATGGGCCAGATCCAAAGCCCTGACGGGCCCACAGCCCATAGTTTGCCCACCCCTTTGTTACAGCCACTGTGCGCCAGACTATTGTCACAAGAGGGTGATCCCAAAGTGGACAGATCAACAGGTGGCATGGAGCCAGAATGACAGCTCTTGTCATTGTTGCCAAACTCCCTGTGACTGGCGTAGGGGACAGGGAGCCCTTTGTGCAGCGCAGCAATCTGCAGGATCACAGAATACAACTTCAAACCACTTTTGATCCCCTGCCAACTGGGTTGCATTTTGCTCTCCTCGTCAGCAGCTGGAACTGGGTCTTGGCTGGAATAATTTCTTCTGAAAATGTTAATTGGGTTCCTCTATGCACCACGAACACACTCATTGTGGTTAGTCAATGGGTGACCCATTGACAAATACAAAATTGTGCTAAATAGTGATTAACCAAACACATACATTTAAATAGTCTAGTCTAGAATAGTTGGCTCAGTTAGTCTGATATCAATTTGTTTTACAAATGTGGGGACTGAGTCATCTTGTAGTGGTAACTCCACTATAATATGGCTTGTAAAAGGTAAGTCTCATGAGCTCTAGAATGAGGTCTCTGCTCTTTTCAGTTGTCACTGAGAAGTGGGGTGAGGTGATGGGGCTTCTTGTGACAATTGGCAGGCTTGTCTGTAACTGCATTAATCCTTCTACTTTTTGTGCCTCCTAAAAAGCTTCTGGCTATTGAAACGTACTAATGAAAAGGACTCCAGTTTTTACTGCAATAATTTTGCAGCTACAAGAACAGAGAGAGAGAGAGAGTCTAACAACATTCTAGACTCTCCTCCATCCAAAAACCCTACCGGTTTACCCAGTGCAAGACTGTGCTCGTGTCACCACTTCCTGGCCTTGGTCAGGATCTGTATTCCTGAATAAGTCAGAGTACATTTCTGTAATCATACCCTGAACACACCCATTAGCTCACTCATCTGCTGCTCTTGGCACTTTGAAACCTCCATTTGTTTTGGTTGGATAGCTTTGATTATTTGAAAGTAACTTTTTACAGTTTTTAGAAAATACAGTTTTGGATTTGTTTCAACTAGAATATAACCTTTGTCTAGTTACTAGGCTTCCCCCTTCCGCCGTGATTAATCTTGGCAGACATTGTTCCCTGTTGCTGTAGAACTGGTTGAGCAAATAGTACTGTAGAAGGCAGAGCTGGTTGTGCTTCAACATGTACCAAAGAACAAATGTTCTGAAAGGAGAAAGAACAAGATAGATGTCACACAACTGACATTTATCTCTCTTTCATTAAACGTGTCCCAGATGTTTCTTTAAATCTAGTTTTGTTTTCTCACTTTTTTCTTTGTAGTCAGTGCCCCATTAATTTTGTCACCATAAAATCTGCCAATTTCTGGAGAACTCTGCTCTAGAATCTCAGCGTTTGTTTATAAAAAACTAAGTTTGAACCCCTTGTGATTGTGGGGAAAAAACCCTTCCTAGGATGACTGAAATATAACCCATGCAAAGATGTCTGCCCGAGGCCTGGTCTACACACACTGTCCTGGTTTAACAAAGGGCGGCTATACACGCAAACTGCCACCAAAAGATCTCACTCCTGCACTAACTCACACCTTTTGTTATTTTGGTGCTAGTTAGTGTGTGGAGACACTTCTGTTGGAGTAAGTTTCCTATTTTGATTTAGCCTAAAGTAATTTTTTTCCAACTTAAAAACTACGGAAATAGGGCACATTTGTTTCTAAAAAGTCTTCACACTAGGGGTATAAAAGGTTTGTTTGGTTTGTTGGATGTGAGAGCTAACGTGTTAAATTTGTTAGCTGGTCAAGGGGAATAGGTTATAACTACAGCTTTCTCATTTCTTCTAGGGTTTTCAAGTGTGTTACAAACACATTTTCTCCCCTAGGATGAACAAGTCCACACAGACTTACACTGAAATAATTGAAGGAGTGAATTAATTAGTTACTTTGGTGCAAGTTTGTGTAGCCAAGGCCTGAACTGATTTAGTTAAATTGGTGCAATGCACTTGTGTGGACATTACACCTCACCTACACATACAGATTGTACCATGCTAGCTTTCCTGGGATAGTTAAAATGGTACAAGCCCCTCTAATGTGCATAATTATGCCAGTATACCTATTCCCATGCAGGAAGGGGAATAAGATACATCAGTGTAAGGCGTCTTTATCCTGGTGTAACTGCATCCACATTAGGGGTTGCCAGTATAACTATTATGGTAAAAGATCTCACCTCTCACGGGACAGAGTTATACTGCTACAAAAGCTGTGTGCAGATCAGACCTTACATTAGCAGGTCTTAACTTGGTAACAAACCTCAGTCTGCAACCAGGCTGAAAAAAACACCTAAAGGGAGGAGTGCATTGCCTCCCCCCTTCCCCCCCCCCCCCACTGTATTAGTGGGGCGTAAATGTTGAACTCTCTTGTACTGCAGTATTACCTTGACGCCCCACTGGGCTCGGTGCTGTACAAACAGAGGATTTTGCTACAAAATGTACATCAAGCTTGCTGCAGAGCACATGGAACCTTTCTTAGAGGTCTCTATATATGCAGGTGGGAGATGCTTGTCCTGTATAATCAGCATGAATAACTAACGCATAAAATCCAAAATGAACTTGAAAAACTACATTGAAATATGTACACACTGAAGTTTCCAGTTTAGAAGCGTATTTATCTCATCAATTACTGAGGAAGAAGAGAAAATAAGACCCAGTATGTGTCTTGGGTTGCACAGTTAACAATAGAAGTAATCTACTGTGCCCTTTCATTACCCCATAGGACTACAGGTATCCAAGGAAGAGAAGTAAGATTGATGTATTATGTTAAATAGACAGTCTGTGCTGTAACAGCTGGGAGCAAGGTAAGTAAACCCCAGTCTCTGACTATCCTTTGGTGGATTTAAGGTCAATGCTCCTATTCCTTTGACAATAGTTGTGTATTATTTAACTAACAATAGATTCAGCACAATCTCTCTTGGAACTGATCCCCCAATTACACGTAATTTAAAATAATGAGCCTTTATAGTCTCTTGCATCAATGGGTTTGTGTATTTAAAGAGACACGCTGCTGTCTGGGCACTTCTCTAGTCAAGTAAAGCAAGCGCACAAACTGCTGTTAGAAAGGTCACAATGCAAACAACTTACTTTTCAACCCTTTAGTAGTGGTTTTAATAATTTTAAACTAGAAGAAATTGGAGTCCACACTGTTAGCGCACAGAGTGCACATCTCATGATATTGTCTTGCCTGAGTCTGGAGTGTGTGGTTGGGGTTTTTTTAAGTCTGCAATACTAACTTTTTTGCACTGTAATTTAAATAGCTAGATGAGTGGCCAGCTCAGTAACCTTGAAGTGCTGTGTCCTAGAGACAGAATCTTCAGCTGCCAGGAAAGAGGGTGAGTATCTCGAAGTACCAATGCCTGTGATGAACAGCGCACTGAATTAATGAAACTCTGTCCAGCCTTGTTTACTGGAGGAGAGTTGGCAGGCAATGCACAGGTAAGAGACCACTCAGATGCTTAGGCTCCAGTTTTTGTGATACGAGAACAATGGCAGATGGTAGAAAAGGAACAGGACAAAAATAAAGATTTTTGGGTGTGGGGAGTAATTATAGCTAGACTGCCAGGTCTTGTGCTTAATTCCTTTCTGAGTCATGTTAGATCATCAGCTTGGATGGGAATATGATATAAGAACCTCAGGCAAAAAGAATGGAGTATTCCTTTGTCTCTGTATGTAACGCACAGAGACAGCGCTTCTCTTCAGTAATGATGGGAATCACCGAACAAGGATTCTACATAGATTAAATATGTGATCATTCCTGGTCCACGACTGGAGCTCCTAACAATATCATAATACTGCTTTTTAAATGACAAGGTGGGCAGTGGGAAGAGGAAGGAACTTTGCCTTGCAATTGTCTTCAGAATTAGAGTAATGAGTTTTATAGTGCGTGGCACAACCAACATGACTGTAAAGGGCCTATTTCCCATTTTACATCAGTGTAATTCAGTTGACTTCAATAGTGTTAGTACTGATTTACACTGGCTCAGAATCAGACCTAGGGAGTGTAGCGTTAAAAGGAAATTTTTGGAAACAGACTCCATAATTTTCCAGTAAACGCGAAGAGTCCGGAATCTTTGCACAAATCATGGCATTCTGCAGGGGAAACTTCCCTTTCATGATTCGGCTATAGCTTTACTTGTGATATGGAACGGGTTTCCAAAACTTACTGAGGCCAACTACAACTATGAAAATGTGTAGTAAGAGCTGTAGTATCCTTGCCTCAGATACCTGGCTCTGTCTCTTACCTGTTTGCTGCAATTATACAGGATACATCGTACAATGGTTATTCTATGCCACCCACATCTTGAGAAGAGTTATGTCAACATTACTGTAATGAGCATTAATGTTAAAAAATGATGGAAATTTCATCATTAGTATAAGCAGAGGAAGAGTGGCATACTTAAGATTGGTTTCAGAGTAACAGCCGTGTTAGTCTGTATTCTCAAAAAGAAAAGGAGTACTTGTGGCACCTTAGAGACTAACCAATTTATTTGAGCATGAGCTTTCGTGAGCTACAGCTCACTTCATTGGATGCATGATGAAGTGAGCTGTAGCTCACGAAAGCTCATGCTCAAATAAATTGGTTAGTCTCTAAGGTGCCACAAGTACTCCTTTTCTTTATACTTAAGATTGTTTTCTGTTTTACGGGCTCAGCAATTTTGAAGGCATACACCCACACAATAGTCCTCAAAACACATGGACCTTTGAGACCTTTAAAAAATTCTGTAGTAAAAAAGAAATTTTATGTCAGCTCATTCAATGCAATACAATGGACATTTGGGTAATTATTGCAAGGTTGCCTTGATTAACAAAGTAAGAGGAGGCATGTCTATAGCAACAGAACCAAATTTAATTTTAAAAAGTTTTTGGTGCTTGCTACAATAGTCAACTTAAATATAAGACATTCCACTCCCGAAAAACGTAATGCCCAGTGGATTACTTAACACTTGCCTTGGCAAAACTCAACTTTTTTTTAACCTGGTTATTCCATACTAAAGAAATGGAAAATAAGTTACATATTCACTGAAGTAAAAATAGCAAATATAGCTTTAAAGAATCATACTGTATATCTTTCTTAAACTTAGTGTGCAATTGGACTGAATTCCGGGTTGTCCAAAAGTATTGAATGTTCAGTTCTGAAATAAAAGGCTAGATTTCATTCAGAAGAATACAAGAATTTACACGTTTTTATAGATTATCATTTATAGCAGAGTAGTACTCAAAGGTCCCTGGGGATGCATTTTACAAAGAAAATATACCAGGCTCTTAGGTTTCTTTTCCTTATGCTCTAGTGGTACTGGGCATATCCAAGGGTCTTAAAGTGTAAATGTAACGTAAGCCCACTTTAATACCCCCTTACACTGCCAGAGCAACATAAAGTGGATTTACTGTAATTGAGAATCAGGCCTCAGGTAGTTAGAAGCTGGCAAGAGAATGCCACCAATTCCCTGTAGGGAAATTTGGGCCAATACAGAGCCCAAACAAGTCCAATGCTTTGGACTATTGCATTGATGTTTAATGAGATGTTGCACAGGTCAGCCATATCAATGTGGGCGGGGAGGCTTTGCTGCCTGAACCATTTCTCAGAAAATATCACTAAAGTGAATAACTTCAGCATTTGTGGCTTTTCCATTGCACAAATAACCAGGAAATATGCCCAAGGCACCTTTTCCCACTGATTTGTTTTCATAATAGCATTAATATGCTGGCTGCAGTGCAGTTTCAGGGAACGTGGATGTTGATCTTAACTCTCGACGCTTTTCTGAGTGAGACTTCAGACCAAGCTGGTTTTTGGACCGTTGTTGGACATGTTGTAACTGACTGAATAAAAGGGTTTTAATAGAAGATAGATGAGGAATGGGGACAGGCTCCCTGTGGCTCTTCAGAAAATTACTGCTAATCACCAGTGGAGAGCTGCTGATCTGAATATATACCAGAAATAAGTCCAGCCCCCAATACAGCAGAGATCTCCAATTGCCTTCTTGCCAAGTTGTAGCAGTTTGAATTGAACAACCCTATTTTATGTAAATCGTTACCATTCTATTCCTAGCTCGGACACTGACTTGCTGCAGGACAACAGGCTAATAATCCTAGCGTTCTCTCCAGAAGTACTGAGCATCTGTGGGTCATATGAAGTACGTGTGGTGGAAGACAATAGGAATGGAGGTGATCAACACCTACAAAAAAACCAGGCCCTGAATCTCTCTCCCTCACTTTCCTAATTTATAACCAAGGGATACCTATCCACATTTGTAAAAAGCTTTGAATTCCCTTAAAAGCTCCATTACAGACTCCTTCCAACTATGGATGTTGTCTTTACATTTAGATGATATGAAAATAAGTTGGCCAGTTTCTTTAATATATTCAGGAAAAGACAAAAGCTGAAAATGTGGCTGAACTGTTCCAACGTCACCATAATGAACTACTACTGTACAAATAAGGTTAGCTGAAAAGGATTCTACTCATACCATTTGTGGCCTAGCCGGGCGCTGCAGGCAGTGATTCTCATTAGAATATGCCAGGAAAGGGTCCCAAGGAAGTCATGGGTATAAGGTAGAGGCTCCACCTGGGCCCCAATATGCTGTTGCTTCTTTTAAGTATGAGGGCAAAGAAGAGGCAGCACGATTTAGGCTCTGAGGCAAAACATTTTTATTAGCTTCTGATATTTCAACCCTACCTACTTAAGCTGTGACTAGAACCAGAAAATTTCTCTCTGTAAAAAGACTTCCATGAACTAGGACAAGCTGTAAAAGTCTTCCTTGGTTGATGACCTTTGCAGTAAAAGTTTAAACTCAAAATGGATTTTTTGAAAGTTTTATTTTCTAACTTAGCATCTAACCAAGATCTTACCCAAGTTCTCCTCCAAAATACATATGTAATACACACAATCATACTACAAAGTCAAGTATGGAAACAAGTAGTGTAGGAGGGAAATAAAAATAAGGTAATAGTTCACTAGCCAGACACACGGGTTATATGTAACACACATACCATAAATGGAACATTTAAAAATGAAAATAAATTAAGGTTACATCAAAGTTCCTGCTTCACTTTTCTAGTTTAATTCCTCAGTATAATACATACTTTTGCGTTATGGGTCACAGTAAGGGACTTATCAAATTTAAGAAAAAAAACATTGTTAGATAGAAACTGTTTCATCAGAATAAATCAATATTTGAGATACTCCTTCGCATGGCAATGGTGTCTATAGGAAGTCTGCTGTATCAGTTATTCGAACTAAGGGCATTTCTTTTTTAAATTACTTCGGATTTCTGCAGGATATCAGTTGCTAAACTAAACAGCCATATAACTGGCCTTGTATGGTAGTAAGGATCAAGTAATCTACATCGTGATTGAACAGATGTTCTGCATTAGCCCTTTCATTGCTTTAGTCAATGTGTGTATGTTAGTCTCATCCTGATACCTGCACCTTGGCAGCAGCATGATTCTAATATGCAATTATTTTACAGAACTTAAACATTTTCAGGAGACCAAAACATGATGCTATTAAGGACCCAAAGTCACCATATGAATAATGCTAGCATGTTGAACACAGGCTTAAAGGGGTTATACAAATAAAATGTTGTTCTACTTTACCTCCTATACATGATGCTTCTGGATAGCCATTTACAGGTTGTGAGCCAATTTTCTGGGTATGTCAGTCATAATACATTACAATTTCTCACAAAGAATGTAGTAGTCTTTAGAAAACATTAGTAAGCACCCTGGCTCACCATTACTAGGCACTGTTAGTAGGCACTCCCTGTTAACTATGACTAAGAGAGATCTACATTATCTTGGATAGGGCTTGTGCTGCACATTTGAAGTAGCCCACCAAATTAGAAAACAAACTTCTGCCCTGGCCTTTGAAGTTTTGTAATACACAATGTAGAAAACAGACTGCTTAAGAAATACATTTTAAAGGGTATTGAACAGATATTTCATCTAATTATCAATCAGTATTACAGTAAAACTTCCCAGCTGTACTCCTTAAAATATGCAAAATATAAGATGGTGAATGTACATTGCTGTAGAAATTCAATTTCACTAACAGGCTCCTGGTTTTGTCCATTTAGATCATTTTTACTTGTTTAACCAAACCTTTCAGAGCAGAAAATATTTAACACTTTAAAACATACTCAAAACAGTTTATATTTTATTTGTATCAAATCTTCAGTGTTAAACCTAAAAGGAGAAAAAATACCCACAAGATGATCTATAAAAAGGTAGAACAGCATTCCGTCCCTGTACTGAATGAGTAGTGCAGAGAGGGCTGCACCTCTGATGTTTAGTCCATGAGGTTGTGAAGTTTGGAGATTGTGTCTACTGTCCGGTGTTATCTGGGTTTGTGGGGGTGTTTTCAGTGCCAATAGGTTGCACATTGTCTGCGAGATTGTGTGCATGCTCAAGAAACAAGTCTTTAAGTACACTAAGCTCCTTTGTCAAAAGCTTAATTTTTGCTTCCAAACGTTCATTTTCTTCTTTAAGCTGGTTGACCCTCTGCAGCGTATCTTGTGCTTTCTGCTTGCTTTTTAACCGGCTCTTTTTCACTGCCATGTTGTTGCGCTCTCTGCGTTGGCGATATTCATCACTGTTTCTATCCACGGAGGAATTCTTTTTGCCCTGTTTGCTTGGAGCCACAGCTTTGCCTCCACCACCAGGACTAACTGGCACCAGCTGAGGAACCTGTTGCAAACCACTTGTGTGTGCTTGTGTGTGAATCACACTTATACCATTTGCTTCTGTAGTGGTGTTCTGCTGTGATGTTTTGCTCATTTGGACAGACTCTTCTTTAACACCACAATACGATTTGTTAGAGATGGTGAAAAACTGTTAATAACTTCTATTATATGTTGCCAGCAAATCTTCACATGGATTACGGGCAAGTTGAACCTAACAGAAAAATAAATTCTATGAAACATTTAAAATGCCATGTTCAGCTATGATCTTACACCTCACTAGCATTAGCATACACTACTGCTGGTACATCTGGCAGTAACTGTTTATTATGCTGGAAACAGAGAAACTGCCATTATTGAGATATTTCAGAAGTCTCACCGAATCATTTGGGTTGGAAGGGATTGTTAGTGGGTCATCTAGTCAACCTCCCATTGTTATGCTTGGATTAATTCAGTTATTCCAAAACCATCCCTGATGTCTAGCCACCCTTGAATAGCTCCAGTTTCATAACCACAATCTTGGCAACGCATTTTACTGTCTAACTTTTCCTCCAATTATATAGTTTCTCTTAATTTTCAGACTGAATTTTCACTGCTGCAGATTAAACCTATTAATAGTCTCACTCTTGACCCAACAGTAATCGTTGATCCTTGACCTCTTTAGACTATCCCTCCCTGTACATACACGTAGACAAGTTTCGAATTAATCTCCTTTTCTCTAGGCTGAATAAATCTTACAGTATTTTCCACACCTTTTATCTGCCCTCTTTTGAATTTGTTTCACTTGGGTCTGTTTTTTGAAGATATGATGCCCCAAACTGAACTCAGGGCTCCAATTAAGGCCTAACAATGCTAAACAGAGTGGAATAACTACTTCATTTAAGGTAAATGAAAAATATTTTCTATGTGTTTAAACTACAAAGTTAATTCGTGTTTGTTCTGTCTGAATGTATGCTTTCCAATGTAAAGTGTTCCCGTTTCAGTTCACAATACTATGACAAAATGAAGTAGCAGCCAACATGATTAATGAGGAAGTGTTAGTTTAACATGCTAATTGTTCTTTTTAAGGAGACTAAGTAGCCCTGCAAAGAAATACTTACAATATAAACTTGATCAGAAACTGTCATCATGAAGGATATCGTATTTATACTAGTAATGGCTGAGAAGGTCCAGAGTCCCTATTTTCAGACACTCATAACTTTCCAAACAAATTACCCTTTGAGCTAGAATTTCTCTACCTGACCTCAGAATAAAAGTGATTATATATATATATATATACACACACACACACACACACACACACACACGTGTGTGTGTGTAAGATGGTCTTTTAGCAATGAATCAAGTGACTCTCTAAATAAAGATGAAAAAATTTTCAAGCTTGTCAATAACTTAAGGCCCTGATTCTGCAAATAGTTAACAAGGTGCTTAAGTGTATACACCATTAACTTCAATCGGAGCAAAGTTAGGCTAAAAGAGCACTTTTTGAAAATCCAACTTTATAATAACGCAGTGTGTGTGTAATTGGAGCATCGCACATTGAAATACACAGATGTATTTAGTTGAATGATTATGCATTCAAATAAATGCAAGTAGCATTAAGGTAATAGTCTGTACAGTGAGGCCAGAGCTTGAGGACTGTGATGTCACCAGAAACTTAGACAGTACTAAAGTACTGGTTTCCTAATCGATACTGTCTTCTTTTATTACATGGATTCATTAAGAAAATTCTCTCCTACTTCCTGTTCTCTGACTTCCACTTTAGAGAGAGAGAACAACAGCACAGATGCCTGAAAAATCTGTAAGTTACCGCATATACAATCTCAACATCATTTACCAACATTAGAGACACCTCACTCACCTTGTCTCTCTAATATCCTGGGATGGACAGGGTTGCAACTACACTACATTTTCAAGCATTGTTTTTTAAATGTACTCAGCAGCTCTGTATAAATTCTGTTTCCAAATGATTTAATCAAAACTGTATTCACAAAAAGTTGCATAATTTCTCTCCTGTATCCTCTAGACCCTTCATAAAACAACCCAGGAAATGAAAAGTGAAAGCAAGTAAGAGATAAGTGTCACAATCGGTTGTGCCCAGCAAAGAGGTGGGATGGATAGCCGGTGTGTGAGAAATCCAGGCGAACCAGATTGTGTCCAAGTGCCAGGCATGTACAAGCCGCAGACATTCCACGTGAAGGCTGTGACAGATAGTCACATTAAGAGAACCACCTCAACCACAAAACAAGCTGAGGCAACTGAGCGTGCAAACACAAATTGTGTATTTAAAAAACAGGTGGGACCCACAAGTACTAACTGACAAGTCAAAAACAGGAGGATTGATTTCTCTTCATGTTGGGTTAAGAGAAAATACCTTATTTGCATAAAATGACCCTGCACTAACAAGACCTGATTGTTTAGGGCATAGCACAATAGATGGACTATCTGACTCCTGCACACAGATAACAGATCAACACAGATGGTTGTAAATGAGACACTGAGCTTATTAATGTCTGCTGTAAGAGCAAAGACAAATGGGTATCTTCAGGGTTATCGTCAGTCTATACAGAGGATCTATTCCCTTATTGTGGGGTCCCTGTTTTTTCTTAGCTGGCTTCGTTCAGTCGCTAGCAATTCATATATGTCAATTTTCACATAAGGCAATGAAGGTGATGTGCAACTTCACACCAATATAAAGGAAGGATTCACTTGAGAATTCCTGTCTTTTACTGACTCTGCTCTTGTACAGCACTTTTCATCCATAGATCTCAAAGCACTTTATAAAAGGATGTCAGTAATATTATCCCTATTTTACAGGTGGGGAAACTGAGGCACAGAAAAGGGAAGTGACTTGCCTAAGGTCACCCAGCAGCACAGTGGCAGAGCTAGTAATAGAACCCAGGTCTCCTAAGACCCAGTCCAATGCTGCTCTATTCACTAGGCCATGTTAAATGTACAATTATATTGTAGAAGTTGATAGGGCCAAATGTTAGCCTACTCTATGTATTTGTTTAGCAGATGTTTAAAGTTACAAGCTCAAATAAAATGCTACCAGCACAGCAACCCTATAATAATAAACCAATGCATACACATGACTGAAGCAGGGAAATGTCAATAAAAAAAAAATCAATTTCAGTTTCAAGTTTTTCAGGGGGTCATTAAAGGACTGTTTTAATGATGAAAAATACCCTCATTAAGGGCTATACAAACCATTTCAGTGCATGTCAGCCATCAGCTACAAAACTAACATTTTAATATAAATTTCTATTTACACTGTTAAGTTTGGAACATTTTCTGGACAAGCAGCTATATTTTCTTTCACAACTTGAGTGTATAAAAGAGACTGTGGTTGCAATTTACACGCAAGTAAAATTCAGAGAAAAGCTGAATAAATCAGCATTACCTGATCATTTCAGTGTTTCTGCTCAAAACTTCTTCCACAATAAATGTGCCCTTGCACAGTCAAAACTCTTACACACTAAAAAGCAATTTCCTTAAAATGACTGAGAAGTGCACTGAGAAGTGTGGCACATTTATCTGCTACCAAAAAAATCTTCGTAGTGAAAATAGTATTTCAGGGCAGAAGGAGCCCATGTAGCCCGGAAAATGTCTATCCAGCTGTATGTGCCTGTCTAGGCCTTGTCTTTAATAAGTTCTTGACTGCAGCTCTTAAAGCAACCTTTGGTAATTCATGCTACACTGAGCTCTTAGGTCCTGACTCCCCTAACTATGCAGCTAATTTTCAAATGCACATGGACAGACTCTCAGCAAGCCAGCTCCATGTGCAAGTACTAGATTTGCACGAATTGCACATGAATGTTTATTAAAGTCAGGGTCCTAGCATTTGCTTGTTTCTTAATTTTTGACTTGCACTTGTTACCTTCCCAAATAATACTCTGAATCTCTAACACACGCAAAATTGTATACCTCTCAAATAGACCCCATGTGAACCGTCTAATTACACTCAATTTATGTAACTTTTGTCATATTGCTGGTTTTGGACATATGCTATCCTATCCCCCAGTCCATTACTCCCAGGGCCCTCACTAACTATGTTTGGACAAGTCCAGTTAGATAACATGTTAGTAACAGTAACATGTAATTGTTTTTTGTACTTTTCAGGATTCTGAAGAGGAGGTTGGATCTCGACAGCCCATGCCCAACAAGCACCCCACCCATATCTTGACAAGTCTCTTCATGTTGCCAAATGTCATGTTTGTGTTTTCCTACTGTAAGTATTTAATGTGATTTTAGCATTAGCTTGGGGGAAGGAGGAAAAGACCAATTTCTCCTCCCTATTCAAATGGTTTTTTAAAAGCTTTAATGTGACAACTGAAGGAATGTTCACTGAGTGTGGCACTTTCCACCTCCAACTTCAGATCGTAATCGTAGGTTACCACCATCTGATAGCTGTTTAGTGGGTTAAGTGCAACTCTTGCTAGAGAGATGTCCACGTCACAAAAATCCTCCACCTTAGTTGGTGGTCCTTTCAGCCCTTTACTTCTCTGTCAAGACTATCAAACCAACTATTTTGTCCCAAAAGATCTGTCCAGGTCAGAGTGCAGGACTGTTGGCAGGCAGTGCTGGGAAGTCTGCACTGCTGCTGCCTGTGCTGTACCTATTCTGAAACCGAGGACTTTGATCTCCCAGGCTGTCAGTCTACCATTTTCCACAAGCAATAATTTCCCAGGAAATAACACTTTAATAAGCAATTCGAACAACTGCGTAGTAGATATGTAGTAATAGCTCAGTGAGCATTGTTGTAGGCCCACAGGCATCAGCTAGTGAGCACCCAATTTCAGTAGAACCCTGAACATTATCCAGTGGAGGCCAAAATGCAAATGCCTGCAGTTTAAGCAAATCCCATAGCAAAATGTAAGCATTTTTCCAGCTACCTGCAGGGTACGTGAATGTGTATATTGCTTTAAGCGTAAGAGATTGTTTGGTGTTTGTGAGGATGCAACTACACTCAGTGATGCTAAGGAGTACATTAAGTACAGATTGTAAACAGTTTAGGCTCTAAATATGAATTACTTAAATCAGATAAAGAATGTTTTCCAGATTTTGAATAGAGACTTTAAAAATAATAAAGCAAGTGCTTGCTCTTCTAACTCCCAATGAACATTCAGCTAGAATACGAAGATCTGACTTCAATGATCCTAGTCATATTAATTTCCTTAGAAGCAGAGGAAAAGGGGTAAATTATATTTGTCACACTGAAGAACAAATACTCCTCCTTTTGCCTAAGCTTCTAAGATACTGTTATAAATAGTGGAGGGTAAAACATTAACCCTTTTGAAGTCCTTAAGAATGTCTCTTTATAAGTCAATATACTATTTGGAAGCTTCTGTTATGGGCTGTTTAGATTTTATGATAAACAAAATGTTAATTTGGCTCATTTTTTGAGTAACAATTCTTACCACTTCTTCAGCACTTCAGACATTCATTTTGCTCCTTGCCTATTTTCTGAGAGGTGAGACAGAGTTGATTATGATCATCTAGGTAGAATGCCTTAAGTGTATAATTTTAAGTCAACTGTCTTGTTTATACTACCTAAATAGAAACTGAACCTGAAAGGTGCTGAGTATTTCTAATTTCCTTCTGACTTCAGTGGGCCTGTTCACTTGAGCTAAAACCGCAGGACTGTATTCAGTCCAGATAATGGTATATAAATAACAGAATAAAAGCTCCAAACCTACATTTGCTGTACACCTTGGTTAAAGGCTCAATCCTGCAAGGTGCTGAGCACTCTCAACTCACAGGACCAATACTGCTCAGAACAGGGCCCTAAATCCACTACCCACTAACTGCTGTCACAAAGAAGATCAAAAGAAAATATTCCTCTTCCATGCTTTCCTAGATATCTCAACTGTTTTTCTACATGTCATGGGAAAACTGTGTAACAAAAATATAATCACAACATCTAATTATGAAGAAATGTAACTAAGTACTTTAAATGTCTTAAATATAATAAAATAAAAATCATACAGGAGCTGTCATCAGTTTCGTGGTGTAGGACAAGATACAGGAATCAGTCTGATTCTCAGATGTCATGGAAAAGGCACAGAATTTCAAACATGAAGAGTAATTTCAACTCTGGTTTTAAAATATGTTGATTACTTTAATAGTTAACCAATTTTTAAAACAAATCTTTTACTTCATCTTTGACCCTTTTTTTAAAAATTGTGTCTAATATTTGCTCCAACCAACATGGAATAATTTTGCATTTAAAAATTTTAAGGAACTTTGATAAGGCATTTCCTGTCAGTTTTCAGAACTGAATACCTAAAGCAAAGTCAGATATATTCAGTGCAAATAATTTATTTTTTAAAATATTTATGTAGGGATATGAAGATTTGTCTGGGAAAACAAAGGTTTTATGAAAATACTCAAAACTCCCTTGAAGAGTCCAAAAGAGAAAAAGTGTATATGCCCAGTGTAATTCAAGATCATTAGCTCCCTGAAATCTCGAAAAATCTGAACTGCAGATTTCCTGGGGTGGGTTTTGGCAAAGAGAAGGACATCACAAGTACCATAAACAAAGGACAATGTCAAATGAAGGTGTGTACATACTTACCAACACCATCATAAGATTATTGAAATAAACTTTTAAAATTCAGTTTACTTTTCAATATTTATATATTTTCCTCTGGCTTAGTCAATTTCATTTTCATTTATAGTCAGTTTCATTTTCAAGTTCCCAACATGCCAGTTGTAACCAATACAGGGGACTTTTTTATAAAATTAACTCTTTAGTTTCCACTTTGAAATTTTTTTCAACTTACAAAAACGTCTGAAAAGCTTCCAATGATCTAAATTTCTAACTACATGAATCATGCCCCTGTAAAAGTGTCCCTCAAAAGAACTACTATTCTAACACCATAGTTGCATCCCTTTTATTCATATTACTTGTGATGTCGATGAAGAAAAATCAGAAGTCTGCAGCTCAGAATTCTCAGGATCTTAAGGAGGTAATTTTGCTGAATACAGTAGTACATACGTTTCCAGACAGCCATATACAGTTTCCCCCTTTGGGAATCCTACAAAAAAGTTGTAATCTTTTGACAAAACCATTGCTCTTCACCTTTAATTCCCAAGTCTCTACTACCATTGTAAACTATGAAAACCTTAAAAACATAAAGGAATTTTAAAAGTACCTTTTTTTCCCCCCACACATAAAAGATACTTTTTTAAAAAATTCCTTTTTGTTTTTAAGGTTATGTTTGACTTCACTTTTGACCTGCAGAGTGCTGTTTACGACAGTGGTTCCCACCAGGAAGTTAGACTAGTAGAGCACCCAACAGGAAAGGAGGGCTTCATTCTGAACCCCGAGGATTGTATTTTTATTCACAAACTATTTTGATCTCTAAAATATTAAAGGAAAGCTGAAGGAATCACTTAACACTGTAGCTAATACATCCAGCTATGCATAAATATGGATAGTAAATATTTTTATTAACATGCTGTGCTCCTAGCCCACCTTGCTGATGTCTTTGAGTGACTGGATCTTCCATTTCCAAAAGGTGCAATAAAAGCTTGTGTACAGCAACTACACATTTTTCAAACAAATAGGCTTTCTGGAGAGGTTATTCACCTTTGTGCCCTAGGCCTCAATCATCCTCTTACTGTTGATCTCTATGCCAGTATTTGCACTTCTCCTAGCTTGAGGGTGTGTCTGTGGTTTTCCCTCGCTCTTCCCCCCCACCCCCCCGGCCCTTCTCTTACGGCTGCCCCACGGGGGGTTGGGAGGGAGAGGGGCGCTCTGTGTGTGTCTGTCCCTCCCCCATCAGGAAGCAGGGTGTGGTTGGGGACTCGGGGAGCAGAGGCCTGCCTCCCTCTCTCCGGGCTCCCCTCTCCGTGCCAAGCATGACTTCATCCCAGCGGGGAGGAGAGTTGCCTGGAGATTGCATCATACGCTCTCCACGCGAAACACCACCGCGTAACCGTGAGGAAAGTCCCGGCCCCCGACACCCCTCACTCGCCCTCTCCACGACCCCCTAGACCGCACAGACCAGAACTTCCAGCCCCACCCCGCCCTACCTCTACTGACCCCGCCCCATTGAAAGACACCCCCCCCCCCCCACAGACGCCTCCACCGACCAGAACTCCCAGCCCCACCCCAGACCACCCCTACAGACCCCGCCCCCCACACATGCCCACCCCAGACCACCCCTTCAGACCCCGCCCCATCGACCAGACCCCCCCACCTACCCATCCCACGTCTCCAACAGACCCCAGCCCCACCCGACAACTCTCCCTAGACCCCCGTAAGCTCCCACAACTCCCCGATCGCCCCCCCCCCGTACCCCTCATCCTTCCTCTTCAGCAGCCCCACAGCTTCCTCCTCCCGCGCCGCCCCGCTTCGGCCTGTGCCCGGTGTAATTCCCCCACCCACCCCGGGGGTACCGCGCCTGGCCGGCTCCCCCTCACCGGGGACGGGAGGAGGGTCTCGCTGCGCGCGGCGGAGCGGCCCCGCGCCTCACCTGGCCCGGGGATCGAGACCGGTATCGATCAGGGAGGGGGGCGCGGGCTGGGCCCGAGTCTCTTTCTTTAAACTGGTGAGTGAAGGCGAGCGGCGATTGCGAAACCCTTCTCCTTCGGCCCAGCGTCCTAGCCAATCAGAGGCCGGCCTGCCGCAGGGATGATGCAATAGCCGCCCCGATTGGCAGTCCTCAGAGCCAATCAGACACCCCACTTCTCTCTTAAAGAGAGAGGTGCTGTTTTTGTGGGGTTGGTAAATCCCCCTGGGGCTGGGCACTGCCCGCTCCCTCCACGCTCCCATCCGCCCATACCCCAGGGAGCGCTTTTCCCTCGGGTGGGGGAGAGCTGTTACCGCAATAGCCCCCCCCGACACCGGGGGGTAAAACCTGTTATCCCAAGAGCCCCTCACCCACACCCTGCCTGACACGGGGGCGGGGGGGTAAAACCTGTTACCCCAGTACCCCCCCACTGCCTGAGATTGGGGGGAACCTGTTATCCCAACAGCCCCTCACCCACACACTGCCTGAGACTGGGAGGGAACCTTTTACCCTAGTACACCCCCCCCCCCCAGCCTGAGACTGGGTGGGGAGTAAAACCTGTTATCCCAATAGCCCCTCACCCACACACTGCCTGACACGGGGGCGGGGCGGTAAAATCTGTTACCCCAATACCCCCCCACTGCCTGAGATTGGGTGGGGGGTAAAAACCTGTTACCCCAATAGCCTCCCCCACTGCCTGAGACTGGGTGGGGGGGGGGGGTAAAACCTGTTATCCCAATAGTCACCCGCACTGCTTGAGACTGGGTGGGGGGTAAAACCTGTTACCTCAATAGTCACCCGCACTGCTTGGGGGAGAACTTGCTACTGCAATAGCCCTCCCCCACACACACTGATGAGACGGGGAAGGAAGGGGTTTCTAGAAGATGCGCCAAGCAGAAAACTCTATCTTTACAAACATGAGCTATGTTTGTATAATAAACTGGCCTAAAGAAGCCATGGACCAGGGAAAATGGGCAAGCCAACATCCCCCATTTCTTGAAGATCCTTCTATGGCTGTTTGTAGGTTCTGTTTTCTGTTTGTAGGTTCTCAATTCACCTTTGTCTTTCTGTATCTTTCTATTCTGGTGAAATCTATGACTGAGAACTCTTATTAGTAATCTTCGAAATCCACGAATTTGTAGTAATTTTTATCAACCAACAGTATAAGTAGATATTGGACAATCTATTGGATATTAAATCCCAGTTTCTTTGTTGCATCCTTCCTGCAGTATCTCCATGATCTCTCAGTGCTACATGTCATTTCCCACTCAGCAGCTGCAGTTAGATAGATGCCTTGTAAGATGTTAATTAAAGGCCTGGAGAACATTCGAATCAACATAAAACAAAAACCATTACCCCCCCACACACACACAAAGGAAATGAATTGTATGTTTTGGTGTACATGCCATGTCTGCCTACATTCATTACTCCTGGGGGCATTCTGTGCCAAAAAAATTAAAAATTCTGCTCACAATATTTTAAAATTCTGCAAATTTTATTTATCAAAATAACACTACATAAGCATGCCAGTTTCAATTATTTTGGTAATTTATTTCAAAATACGTGTCAGCAAGTATGTCTGTAACAATACAGACACAAAAATTTCTCCAGGATTAGAGAAACCATTATGACAACCCAGTTCCTGTTTCTCTGCCTCCTCCCCCCCCCGTCCCCCCCCACACCGCCTTAAGCCCAGCTGGGGGTGGGGAGGGAGGGGAGACACCCAAAAACGCTCCCCCCCCGGAGCCCACCTGCGCCCCCCCAGCCAATACATCCGCATCCCCTCCTCCTCAGATCCCAACCGCAGGGCCCCCCCATTGCCAAACACCCATCCCCCCTAGAGCCCAGGGATCAGAGGGAGAAACAGCTTGATGCTCCGTCACAGGCTTGCACGGAGTCAGTTTCCTGCGCACCGCCCTCTCTCCCTCAGGGTGTAATGGGAACTGCAGCTGCCAGGAACCCTCTAGCTCAGTGGGTCTCAAACTTTTTTACTGGTGACCCCTTTCACATAGGAAGCTCTGAGTGAGATCCACCTAATAAATTAAACACACTTTTTAAATATATTTAACACCATTATAAATGCTGGAGGCAAGCGGGATTTGGGGGTGGAGGTTGACAGCTCGCGACCCACCATGTAATGACCTCGTGACCCCCTGAGGGGTCCCGACCCCCAGTTTGAGAACCCCTGCTCTAACTCCCTCCCCCTTCCCCCAGCAGTGTCTTCCATGTGCAAGCTGGGCTCTGCAGAATCCAATGGCCCCTAGTGGCTGCTAGCAGCACTGCAGCCCACTTCTGTGGAGGAAAGGATATTCTGCATGCATGTTAATTTCTGCAAAATTCTGCATTGCGCAGTAGCGCAGATTTCCCCCAGGAGTAATTCATGTCTGCCACACTGCTTTCCTGAAAGCAAACTAGCCTGGCCTCAGTCAGAAGAAATTTTAGTGACAACAATGAGAGGAAACCAAGATAACATTATTGCTCTTCTGAACTAGGCAACAGGTGAGCTCCCTTTTAGCATTGTATAAGAGGAACTTGATTACGTCTCAAATGTAGATTCAACTTCTTGGGCTGAAAGTGGAAAAAGGTCACCCAGCGCCTCTCTGGAAATGTCCTTCCCGCTAACACAGCCTCTTGTGTCAAAGAAAGAAGGCGTTCTTACCCATGTTAGGTATGTTCCTATCAAAACCCCATGACCAAACTGTAAGATTTCTGTTTAACCACAACCCCAATCTCAGAGGCAGGGGATCTATCAGGGTAAACACTTTTACCCTCTCCTCCAATTCCAGGCAGTGTGGGTGGGTGGAAGGAGACTATTGGCGTAATAGCTTTTAGCCCACCACATGCGTGCGTGCACACACACACACACACTCAGTGCCAGACTGAGTGCACAGGGCTATTGGATTAACAGATTTTCTCACACATACTTCCAAAGCCTCAGGAAGTGTGTGTGTGGGCTATAGGGGTAACAACTTTTACACCCACAAGATACAGCCCAGATATCCTGAATTCTGCACGCACAGATACACGTGTAAAAATATGTGCTTATTTGCATATCTAATTTGCATACGCATTACTGTAATTCTGGCTATTTGTATCAGCAGTCGTAGGAAATGCATGCAGCAGTTCTGAAAATGTTTTTGTTCATAAAGAAAAACAGTATGGGCCTTCGTTTTCCCTTACATTTTCAGATTTAATGAGTCTGCATTTAGCAATTTGACTTTAGTCTTGCATATTTCTGTTGACATTTTACTTTCATGCTGGCTTTTTCATAAATAGAATGCTAATGCCAGGTCACAAGATGTGTATTTTTTTCTCTAGTCTCACACACACTTTCTTGAGATCAGACAAGAATGCAGGTAGGACACCTGTGATTTTCATATTCTTGTGACATTTATTATATAAGAGTCAATATGTTCAAACCTGGGTGCCCTAAACTTAGGTAGCTAATATATGGCCTGATTTTTCAGGAGTGTGGAGCAACCATAAATCCCACTGATGTCAACAGAGGATATAGATGCTCAACACCTATGAATATCAGGGAACTTATATTTAAACAGCTGAATATTGATACCGGAGTCTAATTTGGAGCACTCAGCTTTGAAAAGTTTTAATCAAGTTCCTCTGTATCCCCTTCTTCCATATTCTCTAAGGAGAACAGCTTGATCTGGAAGAACGATATTTGTGCATCACATTGCTCATAGGTGCCTAAATTTCTAGGCCATTCTGAGACTGCCTTATCTAAAGGGGAGAAGATTGCCATGTTCTGGCAAGGTAGTAAATTGAATATCAAACTGTGGCTGTCTTTAAACTCTTTCCAGTTTTGCTTTAGATAACTAGGGGCGCAATTCTGCTCCTATTAAAATCATTGGCGGTTTTGCTGTTGACTTCAGTAGGACCGGGGTCAAAGCCCTAGCTAATCTTACCTCAGTATTTATAGCACTATGCTTAATATAAGGTTTTTTAGTTATCTAAGGCAAATGAAAAGGGGTGTTTTTTTTAAGTGGCCAGGGATAAATAATAGGTTTCTCACTGCCACCTGTTATGCTCCCATTCCTACAATGTGACAGGAGGAGCGAGGCTGAAGAGCTACACAGGGGGAAAAAATGCAGTAGGTACATGGCCTGAAAGAAAAATACTATGTATCACAGGTACACTTGATTTAAATGAGACTCATTAGACCCAAAACAAGTCTGAACGAGAATAAGTGGCATGCACCAAGTAATAAAAGGTGAATTCTCAAGTACCCAGGCTTAGTAACTGCCACACCTGTCCTATATTCCCAAAAGCACAAATGAGGGCTGCAAGGATTGAGATAGCTTAGTATTTGAATGCATAAGGCCATGGCTCTTTTCCAAGGCTTGATCAGCCACTGCACGAAAATCCCCACCCATAATTACTAGGACATTCATAGTATTTGTCATGCGGAGTATTTTAATGAAGAATTTTGTCTGATTCATATACACCTGATATTAAACAGTGTTAATGGTTTAGGGATAAATCTTCAGTCAGTTGAAAAGCTTCTTGGTGGATCAGAACAACAACTTGAACAAGGTAGCTATAAAACCAGTAATGAAATATGAGAGGCCTAGATCTGATTATTCTCGTTTAGTCCCTTGCTGTGGGAAGGAGGAGGGCAAATACTCCTTAATTCTTGATTACTATTCTCCATAGCATCAATGGTTTTATTGTACCCCTGCAATGGTCTTTAAAATAATACACAAACCCAATATGCAGCTGCTTGAAAGAGGGGAAAAAGAAATCACAATCTAGTCACTCCCAGGTGTAGCCTGCCTGATTGTTTAGCCCCCCTGGACAGGAAAATTAGTAGAAACTGAGTTATTTATACTTGAATGATACAAATTATACAGGAGGGAAATTTGAGAAAGCATATTGTGAATAACAGAAAATCTGTGATCGGCTTCAGTCCTGCTGCTGCTAATGTCAACCGGAATTTTGCTTTTGATTTCAGTGGGAGCAAGATCAGGACTTTTGTTAACCACATATGGTACGTTTCCTCTCCATCGAAGAAAATGTAAGTAACTCCATATCTTTATGTAAAAATTAGAGAGAACGCAAGAGTTCAGTCCTGTTCCAACTGAAGTAAATATCAATACTCATTGATTTAATTAGGAGCCAGGCCCCCCTTTTTGAGCTTTTTGAAATGGAAACAAGTTCTAAAATGATTGCAGAATGCAACTACGTGTGGCTCTCTTGATTTTGTGTGCTTTCTGTCATGCCATGGTTTTCCTCAGTAAAACGAGGCTAGTTCACTAGCACATGCAGCCATCTGAATGTCTCTGTCACACAAGTAAGTGTTCCCATGAGTACTCACCTGCTTTTCCTACACGTTATAGATGGGTGCATAAGGAGGCAGATGGTCTCTAGTCTGATTTTGTGGTCTGTAACAGACACCAACTAATATCCCATCTTGTGCTTTATCTGGAGGATGTTGATCCATAAGCATTCAAGATCATTTTCTTCCAAGTTATCAGTGACTCAGAAACAGGTAATGCCGTTTTTGACGTAGTGCCACTCCCCCTTCCCTTTTGCCTACTCAGTCCTTCATAAATAGGTTATGACCATTGATTTTAACATTTTAATCATACACATCATACCACCAAGTTTCAATAATACCAAGTAGATTGAATTTATGGTCATAAATGAGCAATTTCAGTTCCTCTTGTTTGTTATCCAGACTCCTAGTGTTGGAGTATAGGCAATTCAAGAATTTCTTCTCTTCATGTCCTTTGGTTCCTTGATTAATTTTGTTCTCAGCATCTCAATTTTGTGCTGAGTGCTTCTATCTTCCCTCTTTTTTCTACCCCATTTTCTATTAATTTAACTCCCTCCTGACTACTCTAGCCAAAGTGTTCCTGAGGAGATCAATCCCACCCCTTCTACTGAGGCGGAGGCCATCCAACCTATACAGTTCCTTCTCCCCATGGAAAGTGGCCCAATGTTTCACTAAACCAAATCCCTTCATTTTAGACCGCTCACCTAGCCAGTGGGTTCATTTCTAGAATCTTCTGCTTTTTGTCCTCCTTCACTTGTGGGACAGGAAAGATCTCAGAGAAGACCGCTTGGACATTCTTCTTCTTTAGCACACTTCCAAGTTCCCTGAAGTTATCTCAGATCTGTGATGTAGTGTCATTAGTGACAATATGAACAACTACCAAAGTCCTTGTGCATCAGCTTTAGAAGCCTATCCAATCTTAGAGTGGCATCTTGTGTCTTGGTTGCAGAAGACAGCATACCCTTCTATTGTCCTCCTGTCCCTTGAAGAATGTTCTTTTGATTCTTCTGAGTATTCACTGTCCAACAAGGATCATCTGTCTTCCTTAGATGATTGGCAAACTCTTTGCGGGAAAGCTTGATTATCTTACAGGTTGGGCCAAGCTGCCATCCACATGTGTGTCTTGATTTATGTTGCTTAATCATATTAAAGGACAGTTGATCAGAGTCATCAGTACATTCACTATGGCCATCCATTAGCAATGGCTTTATTTCTAGGCGTGATATTCTCAATAGTATGGAAATACTCAGAAAGCTCTCAGATAATCCATACTCTAGCAGTATTGGTATCTGAGCTCTGGAAAAAGCTACAGCATTTGTGTTTGTGCTTTTAGATGCACTGAATTCCACACACTAGAAGTTTCAAATGGATACCAGGTCCTCAACATAGAAACTTCAGAAGATACCCCTCAAGATCCATGCAAATAACTGGATATTTTTGGTTTCTGGAAGTTAAGAAATTATCATTTTGTGTTGACCTAAAATTTTTTTTAATTTTTGGTGATCCAAAAAGTTAAAATGTTTAATTTCCACCCCTGTTATATTTCAATTTTGAGCATTTTTAATATTTTTTTAAAAAATAATAAAATTGAACTACATTTTAAAAAAAGTCACATGTTCTTATGTGTTCTTTGCAAGCCAGATTTGGGGTAGGCTGCAATAACTTTTGCCCTCCAGGTCATTCCTAAGTGTGGGTCAAAATCTGTAATACATTGTTTTCCTTTAGGATAATACTATAATTATCTAGTTACGTTGTAAACCATTTTAATACTTGAGTTAACACCCTGGGCACCCAAAGAACTTTACGGCTTGATTCTTTTCCAGGATGCATGGGCACATGTTGCTTATCTAGTAGAATCATCTGCTGAGCTTGTACAGGCTTGCACGTGTGGCATCCATTGTTATGAAATGCACAATGATGTGCACCTGCTTAACTAAGACCAGAATCTTGGCCTCAGACTACATTATTATAGAAATTCCAAGCTTGGCTAACCAAACATCTGTGTATTTATTTGTATCCATTCATAAATGATTAAATTCATTCCTATGCAGTGCGTCCAGAAAAGGTCTATGCACCATTTAAGTCATAGTTAAGCCCTATCTTAACTATTTAAGTGGGACTTAAATGGTTCATAGGCCCTGTTATTATTGACATAAATATAATGCAGTATTTTAAGATACAGCACACAAAACATGTTACATTAATTCTTTTTATAACAGTGCAGCTCAAACACTGATATTATTATATCTATGTCTGATTTGGAATTTTGCCTGCATAAAGAATACAGGATCAAACCCTACTTATTTGTCTAAGATTAAAAGTTAACTTTACTAATGTCGGAAATTGTTTACACCTCTCAAATTCCCCATGAATTCAATGGATGTTTTGGGTCAGCAAAGAATGAAGGATTTTATGCTGATATTAATAACTATAAATAGTTTACATGAATAAATATTTGTGCCTGATTTACTTATTGACTAGATAAAACTATTCAGAGTGAATAATTTAGGACCTGATCCGGCAAAAACTTATGCACATGCATAACTTAACTGAGTTGAAGTTACGCATGTGTGTACATTTTTTGCAGGATGGGGACCTTATTCTGTGAATGTAGCCTTTTTGACTTATAAACAGACTAATTTTTTAAAATGTTTATTTGTTTAAAATTAAGAATATATTTCAGCTCATGGGCTCTCCATAAATTATTTGCTTCGGCTTTGTATTTGGTTGGTTTTGTATCTGGTTGTTCGCTATTTGGCGTGTTAATTGGTCACCTAAGTCACATGTTATTGTTTCTACTTCTTGGTTGGACGATTGAATGTTTTATCAGGGAAATTTCAACATTGCTTGGTGAGCCCTTCCAACATGAGACTTCATATAAATACACTAGTACAACAATTCATTAGATTTTTACTTTCTGAAACATTCTTGCAAGCAAAAAAACCACTCATGAATGCTCCTGGAAAACAAACAAAAAGGGTTGTGAATTCCCTCTAAATGAGTTCTCCATTTTTATCTAATGTGTGATGGAAAATACTTTTTTGGAGCATTCACTCAATTCTACTAATGACTACTAATAAAATGTAAAAAGTAATGGAAATTGTCTGTTGGTCTAAGTTACTCCACTTGATATGTTAATTTATATTTTACAACAACATTTTGGAATTTTTTCTTTGTATCTCTGCTTTAGTTTCTGCACTTTTATGGGACCATGATTCATTCAGGAGAAATTAATGGTCATCTGACTCAGCCTGGTTTGTGATTAACTGTTACTGCACCAAAAATAAGATAAAGATTTGGTGTAGTTAGAGCATAATATTCCAGTTCAAATAAAAAATGTAAATGTAAAGATCTTATGGACTCACTGCTTGGTTTGTAACTTCTCTGTATTTTTATTAGCAAGGGTCAATGCTGAGCTTTACTGTGCATATTTAATATTCCTTTGAAGACTTGGAGGAAGGGAGGAGGTGTTATCTCTGCTGCTTGGGAGTGTCAGGTTGGTTTGTTTTATGTTTTCTGACCTTTGGAATTTAAATTGAAAATGAAGGGGGCTTTTCTATGTGACTAGAAAATGTTTCTGCGTGAGGGGATGCTATCTCATTGGCTTGCTGTCTAGTTCCCTGGTCAGTCTTCAATGCAGTCATGCTGTTGCTACATTAACGTATTGTAGATGGAAATTTCAGCACGATGCTTTATGTAAGAAGTGTGTTTCAGCAGTCTCATCAATGTAAGTGTAGTGAATTATTTGTAGGAGAGAGTCAAGGAAATTCCTTTCTCAAAAGTACCAGTATCTGTTGCTTAGCTCCAAATCTTCAATGGCTTTCAAGCCAGAGAATGTACCTCTTCTTTTCTGTTTATGTATTTTTCTGTTGTTTCCCTTACATTTGCTAAATATATTACAACATACCATTACTTCGATCATTAACATTTGGGATGTTTGTATTATTTCATGCATACAAACACCTAGGAATTTCAGAAAACACCCTGTTGGCTCCTACTTCTTCTGATTCCTTCAAACTTTTCATTACACTTAGTGGATCAAATCCTGTTTAGTTTATTGTTGTTGGTAATCCCTTTGAAGTCAATGGGATAATTTGCCTAAGGTAAAGTAAGCAGAATTTGGTACAGAATTGAGGTTAAGCTTTCAGATGCAAAATGTTGTCTGACTTTAACAATAATTTATTCTATAGTGGTTAGTATCTAGACTGGTTAAAACCTGATTTTTTTTTTTAACATGAGACAAGTCAGGGCCTGATCTTGCTGCCACTAAAGTCAATGGCATACTCTTTATGACTTTAACAGAAGCAGGATTAGACCATGGATGTGTTGTCTTTATCTTCCTGTGACTAAAAGTCAGATCCCAGAAGCATTCTTACATGCAGTGTTTGCAGGATTAGGACCTAAAAATATCAGCTCTGGGAGAGTGCTAACATGCTACAGTAATTCAAAAAAGCATGTAAAATAAATAGAAAACACAATGTAAAAAAATGCAATGCAATCAGATTCTTGACCTGACTATATCATGGGCCTGATCCTACAGTCCTCATTCAGACAAACTCCCACTGAAGTTAGCAGCCAGACCCACTGCACCTGAGGAATGGGAAAGGCATCCTGATCGGGAACTTTCCAGTCACTTTCCAGTAAACTGGAATCTGACATTTGGTCTCTTGGAACAACCTCCTCCCTGGAAAGGGATTTTAGTGGGTATAGAGAGGAGAGTTTGGGCTACATGTTAGGGAATATATTTTGTGAAAGGACATGTGCGTAAATAAGTAATTGCACTCAGAGCTATCCCGTCCATAGGACAGATGGGGCAACCACCCCGGGCCCAGCGCTTCGGGGGACGCAGGGTCCAGGGCAGCCTGGGGGATTAGCGGGTTAGCTCCTGGTGTTGCTCGTGGGAGGCGGTAGAAGCCGGAAAGAGGCAGGGCGGGGGCTTGGGGAAGGAGTGGAAATGGGGGTGGGGCCTGGGGGAAGGGGTGGAGTGGGGGTAGAGGGGGGTTGTCCCAGGCCCTGCACCCCCCTAGGGATGGCCCTGATTGCATGACCTTATTTCTGTAACCCTTGTCTGTCCATCTATCCATTTCCCTATCTATTGTTATAGCTCTGACTTATTGTGTCATGCCCACTATTGGATTGTAAACAGTGCCGGGTTTACAGTGGCGCCCTGGAGCTGGGCCTATGCTCAGAAGGGGCCCCAGCCTGCTCTTCTTGCCCTGTGTCCTGAGACCCCGCCAGTCCGCTGGCTCCCGCAACCCCGCCCACCACTTGCTCCTCTCGGCCTGCCTGCTGAGGGCTCCTCTTCACCCCCTGACCCCACCCGCCAGCTTCTCTCTGCCCCCTGATCGGACCCCAGCGCACCTCCGGCTCCGGGCAGTCTCTGCTTCCCACCACCTGTGGGGCCCCACCTGTCTCCCTGGAACTGAGCCACCTGGGACTGGTGCAGAAGCCTGGCCAGTCTCGGACAGCTAGGCAGGACAGCGTCAGGGGCTTGGCTGGGCCCTTCCAGGCAAGTGGGTCCTGAGGGAGCCTGGCTGCGGCAGGCCCTGGCCTGGGTGATTGCACCACCCCCGAGGGACCGGAGCAATTCCCCACCCCAGGACCAGCCCAGGCAGCTAAGCTTGGCAGACAGTCACCTCCCAACAGGGCCGGTGACTGCAGCTGGGAGGGAGGGCATGGGGGAGGGGCTGTCTGGATGGGGGATGGTGCTGGGCTGTGAGGGGGCAGGGAAGATCTGTGTGTTGGGGCACTAGGGAGTGGGGGTTCTGTGTGGGCTGCTGGGCAGTTGTGGTGGGGCTGTGGGCAGGGGGGCCCTGGGCAGGGGTGGTGTTGTGCAGGGCACTGTGCATTTGTGGCAGGGTCTGGTGGGGGCACTGGGCATAGTGGGTCCAGCGGGGCTCTGGCCATAGGGAATCAGCAGGGTATTCCAGCGTTGGGTGGGGGAGCTGTGTGGCGCTGCATAGACCCACCCCCGAGGAGAAGTGGCATGCTGGCAGCACAGGGCTGGGCAGGCCACTATGCGTCTGGCAACTGCCAGTTTGTAAATAGTGCCCTCGCACTGGGCTGGGCAGAGGAGGGCCGCTCATGCCAGGCCCCTGGCCAGCCCCTCGGGACAAAGACTGTGCCTTCCTATATCTCTGTACAGTGCCTAGCACATTTGAGTGTATAAATAATAACAATAATAATTTGTTTTTGCAAAATGCTGAAAGATCAGGTCCATGGTGGATATTGAGATAATCCAAGGCCCTGTTGTATTGTCTTTTTTTTTTTTTTTTTTAAAGTCCCCAATGACATCAATAAGAAGTTGTACCTAAACCAGTAATAGGCTCCTGGTTACTTAACGGGCCTTCCCAAAATGTACAACATTAACCCATTTTTTGTAAATATGCTTTTTAAAAAGTACAGAATTGTTTTGGGTTTGATTTATTCAATCCCAGTGTCCTGCTGGTAATCTAACATCAATTTTATGGTTAGCCCAGTAGTCCAAACATTGTATTAAGACAGCAAATTCAAATATCTCTGCTGCAGGCTTACTGCAAGAATATTTTTGTATACCTAAATAAACTAAAGCAAATAAAATGAAAAGAGGCAGTTTTTTTTCCCAATTTTTTTAATGCAATTGAATTTTATGTTGGAATGTTCACACATTCTGTATTATGAGCTATTTGTAACAAGTGTAGCGCTATTTCCCCTGTTTATTAGAAATTAGAATTTATGAGGGGAGCTGGTAATCATAAGATTCTCATGGTATCAAGGTGAATTATATGTATACTTCGGGGGACACTATTCCTTCAACTAACGAGAATTTCTAAAACAGAACTGGGGCAGTGGTGTGGGAACAGTTTGTATGGTGGGGATGCTTAGAGCCATTGATCCAAACTATAAACTCTGCATATGATGGAAACCACTTCAAGACAGGGGGTCAAGCCACACTCTCAACACCGCTAGTTCCAGCACCTATGAACTGGGGTAATGGGCAGCAAACTGATAGTCCCATCAGATAGATTTAGAGTCCAGACTGATTTTATCCATGACAGTGTCAGTCAAACATGTAACATTGTCAGTGAGTAACATTCTAGGCTCCTTGCTTGCTGGATTTATTTGTAGGCCAAATAAATGTCTGATGGACTAAATTTCAGGTGGCACCAACAATACAGCCAATCAGATATAAAGCGTTCTAGCCTTTGGACTGTGGGGGACGGAATGCTTTGGAGAGCAGAGTAAGACTCAGTGAGGAGTGTATGTTCTCCTGTCTGTTGCTGTTCTGTTGTATTATAATTGCTAGCATGTTGTGATGCTATTTAGGATCCTAATTCAGCACCTACTAAAGTCAATGAGAGTCTTCCCACTGACTTCAATGGGGGTTGGATTGGGATATAGAAGAACAACATATATTTTCCTATATATTCTGTTAATCCATAAAGTGCCATTAAACAAAAAAAGAAAGGAATGCAGTTTTCTGTGATCATTTATTTTAAAGGAAATGTCTTTTAAGATACGTCAATTTAACTTTTCCTTTGGCTTATTTGCATAGTTAAGGCAAATCTTTGGGGGAAATAAACAGATGCTATGACTGTGGGGAAAGCGGAAGAGAAGAGGTTTTAAGAAGTTGCACCAGTGCAATTGTTAGACGGTGCCGTGGTTAGCATGCTAGCTTAGGACTTGGGACACCTGGGCTCAATCCTTTGCACTGTCACTGACTTCCTATGTGACCTTGGGTAAGTCACTCCATCTTTCTGTGCTTCAGCTCCCCACCTGTAAAATGGGGGATAATAGCACTTTTGTGCCTCAGAGGGCTGCTGTGAAGATAAATCCACTAACGCTTGTAAGACAGTCAGGTAATGGGAACTACATAAGTAGCCAAGATAGATGGTTGAAAAGTAAGTGCAGACAGGAGATGGGGGAGGTAGTGGGTAAATTGTAGTAAAGGATGAAAAACAATGAATGAATGGGTGGAGATGGGGGAACTATGGAAGAAAACTGATAATGGATACAGACTGATAATAGAATTTTAAAGAATTATAGAGTGAAGTCTGAGACCCATGAAAATGTAATAGAGGTAACTGGGGAAGGAAACAAGGGGGTGGGGGATGAGAAAAAACCGTCACATACTTTCTCATACACCTTTGTGTGTTGTTTGTTTACACTAATTTCTTTGGAGCAGGGACTTGTCTTACTCTATGTCTGTAAAGCCCTCTGCACATCTTGGGCACTATTAAATGGTAAATCAAATAAGATTTTAATAAAAGAGGTGTTGTGTAAGTAAAGGATTGCTAATGATAAAAAGTGGTTCGATTAACTGGTCAACAGCTTATGGTTTTAGGGCCAGATTTTGCAGGACTGCAGGTAACATATTACAGACATGGTGGGTTTTGAGCTACAGTTTTGAAGAGATGAGTAGTAATCAGGGGAGAGGGAACTGGGTAGATGTTTCCTGGTAACTGATACAGCAGCAGCAAAGAAAAACAAAAACAGCAGAGGGAGGTCTCAGAAGAGGCCAGAACTGGCAAAGCATAAGGAGTGAGTAGAACATAGGGAGAGAACTGATTCTGAACTTGGATGGGGAAAGATAGTGGAGGTTTGACGCCTTTCACCCATGTGATGTAAGCACCAAAGAAAATAACCCCCTAATGATAAGTAATTTTTCTCTCACTGGACCAAACGTAGCATGTTATAAGTGATTTTTTTTTTTTTATTGTTGGGATAACCAAGTGCTCAGATACCCCCGGTTCGCTGGCTTTCATGGGAATGGGACTGGGTCTGTAGAGACCATTCCTCTGAGGAGCTCCACATCTGTGTGTGGGAGTGAGGGGATTCCTGTCTACTATGTTATGGAATGGTGATCCAGATCATCCCACCCCCGAAACCCGCCAGAAGGCAGACTAACATGGCTGCTACTCTGAAATCTGGGAAAGGGGGTTTCCACAAGGAAACTTCTCTTTTACTATGGGGTCAGGCTATATGAAGTAGGTAGGCTACATGGCCTGCCACCAACCTGGTGGATCCCCAGGTCTTCATTAACATGAAAACCTTGTGCTTCTGGCTGCTCCCTGGCTCACTGGAAGTGTGGCTTCAATTGAGTCACATTAACAGGCACCATCTCTGGCTGGGGCAGCCACTGGGATCACCAGGGAAGGGCTGTCCATCAAGCTGTACTCTTTTCTGCATGTCTCTGTCCCTTAGCCCTGCCCTTGGAAGGCCAATTCCCCTCTTCCCTACCCATCTAGTCTCGTCCCCCTGCATAGGCAGGGGAAAGGGGAAAGGAGAGGTTAGACTGTGGTGCAATACTGGCTGACTCCTATTTTGCTTCTGCAGCAGGGGGTGGAAGATCTGTGCCCTCAGAGCATAGGTCTAAGCCAGTATATTTACAATACCTTAAGAAAGGAGTGTCAGATTAATAGCCCTTCCTATGGACTTCTTCTGTGGGGCCCTGTTACCACTTTCAAAGTAAAATGTCAGAGTATCTGAAACAAATATTACTAATCACAGCTTTACCCAGTTTATAAAGTTTACCCAGTTAATAAAAAATTAGATGTTATATACTTTGGAGGACATCAAATAGTGATTTGCTTTTTTTTTTTTTTACAATTTACTCAATTTTAAAAAAAATCTTAGGTCTGATCAGAATAATTAAATATTGAATGTCATAGCTTAAAAATATAATTTTGTATTTACATGTGGGCAGGATTTCTGGTTAGTTCATCTAAAGGTTTCTGTCAAATGTTAAATACAATTATATTAATGAAATGTGGGCACACTCCATTCAAATATGAAACACAGATTGACTAAGTATTTGCAGAAGCATCAAGATATGGGCCAGTATTGCTTATATCTACTGCCTCATTATTCAGAACTACCCACTCCCCCCAGTTCATGCACAAAATTATCATTAATGTCAACAGTAGTTGTGCGTGCAAACACAGGACATTCTGGAGCTCTGTTAGTGATGGTGAAATGTCCTTACTTAACAAAGTAATAAAATAAATGTATCTAGTACAATGGGATCCTGGTCCATGGTTGGCGCTCCTGGGTGCTACCACAATACAAAATATAGAATAAGAATAAGCTTTACACTTTGTGTGCACTTTCATACTAGTGGAGCAGAATGAGGAATATTGTACTGGTCATGCAATATGTAAAGCCAAATGGATCCTGCAGCTATATGCACAAGTAAATTGCTTTGAAGTCAATGAGAGTCTGGAGTATGAAATGACTGCAAGGGTAGGTGTGGGAAAAGAAAAGACTTTGGTTTGCTTTGCTATCAAGCTGGCATGTTTAAGGGCCACTAAATTAATTTTAAACCCAAAAAACAATGCATTTGTATTCTTTAATTATTACAATCTGCTCTTTCTTTTCATTTTCTCAGACTCCTCTCCTTACTAGCAGCAATCACAACTGATTTTGTCTAGTTAACTGATAATATTGTTTACAATTCTAGGGCCTTTTTCCTAATAGTTCCTTAGCCTTACAGTTATCAGAGAGCAGGATCTTACTATGAGATGGAAGAATAGCACCCTCAAGAGTTGACAGCAGTGCTGTTCCAGAGATGAAGTGAGCTGTAGCTCATGAAAGCTTATGCTCAAATAAATTTGTTAGTCTCTAAGGTGCCACAGGTACTCCTTTTCTTTTAGTGATGCAATAGGCATCCTTCCTCTTTTGGGCTGAATTCATTAACTCCTTAACATATTTAGCTGAGACCAATAGGTCTGGGGACTGAAATCCTCTCTTCCAAATGCGCTGCTATCCGTCCACAAGTTTGGAAGTGAAAATATGTATTTATATCATCTAGAGAGGTTATCAGTTGCTAGGTTTTCTAGTTTATTAGTTTTCAATTTCTTAGAAAAGTGAGGGACAAAAAAGCAGAACACAATAAGAACAATCTTATTTGTGTAAGGCTGGTGACCGAGTTTGCCTTATATTAAAGTCCATTTAAAATGTAACTAGATCTAAGGAGAAACATGCTAGGCAAACCAGTCAACATGCCTAATTGTAGGGACTTGTTTGGTCGCTTGTTTGGGTGATAATGATGGTAGTTAAGAATAGAATAGAATATGATCCCAAACTTTCAGCCTTTACTTTGAATTTCTTTTAAGTTGTGGGTTCAGATCAAAACTTCAGAATTGTTATAAAATATTAATATGTTTTAAGGGCACTAGTAAATCCAACTGTTGTTGGATTGCAAACATTTTGGTTACACTTGTATGATGCACAGTACAACAATGACCATCCATTTTAAATAGTTAGAGCCTATTGCTGTTGACTTCAATGAAGGATAAGGCCCTTAAAAACCTTGAGGTATAAATTAATCATCAACTGGTAGTCAGAGAGAGATTTCCTCCCAAGGGGCAAAATCCTGGACTCAGACAAATAGTCTCTTTGTTGTGAATGGGGTTACTTGTATAAAGCAAGCAGGAATTAGACACACATTATAGTAATGAATAATTAGGTGCAGTATGGAGGTTTTATAATTTCATCTGAGGTATCCAGACCTGGTTTCTGTGAGAGATTAGAGGACTCATTCTGCATTTGCCTTTCAGAATTCCCATTAAAAGCCCATAGACTTTTGGTTGTGCAAGAACTGCTAGATCGCATTCCACATGGATCACTGGCTCATTCCACTCATGGCAACATTTATATCAATCCTGGTAATCTTTAGGAAGAATTATTTGTGTATCCAGAAAAATCCAAGATGAACTTTACATTATTTTTTTTAATTTTATATTGAAAATGGAGATGTACATTTCTAAATCTGCACATGAGCCTCTTCCCCTGCTGTAATTACTGAATCCATTCTCCAGTCGGAGACTCTAGTACAACTGAGCCCTTAGAACACAGTGTTCTTACTCTTTCTAATCACACAAGATAGAATATTTATTTAGATTCACAATATATAACATATCCCATATAAGAACAGTGTGAATCTCACATTCCAACTTTATTTTCCCTTCAAAACAGTCACTGTCAGATAGTATTAGTGGCATAAAATTCAGCTCCTTTTTGAGCCAGCAACTACCCACAATTTTAGGGCTTTATCCTACATCCCCTCTTACTCATGAGAGGAATCCCAGTGAAGTTAACAGAATTACTAAGGGAGTAAGGCCTATTATAGTGAATAAGAGTTTGCAAAACCAGATTCTTACTGAAAACTTAAAAAAAAAAGAAAGTCAAATTTTTTCTCCTAGATAGTTTGGCAAGGAGTTTCTGGTTTCTTAGTTGGGACCAGGGAATTAAGCAGGGGGAATACAATCTAGTCCTTATAGTACAAGTACTTTACACATATTTATGGAACAGGAAAACAAACTTTTTCAACCCCCTTCCATTTTCACATCTGTCTGGGCAGCATCCCTTAGCCCTTTTAGACCTAGACCTGCTCCCATCGACTCCAATGGCCCTTATGTTTGTTTCATCAAGGCACATTTCCAAGGTGTCTGCTGGAAGTGCGGGATCTATACAGGATAGATAGCAGAACCACACAGCCCCAGGGGAACCCTATGTGGACACACGCTGTCTTGCACCAGAAGGAAATAATGTACATCTTCGCTTCTCCCAAGCCGAGGTCTGACTCTCCTATTATGGCTTTGCCAGGGAGGAGCTATTGTAAGGACATACTGTTCTGGGCACGAAGAGAAGTCACGCTGGCTGGGAAATGCCTGTCCTCTCTCAAAGCCCCCGGTCGGGACAGTCTCAAGGAAATACAGCCAAGGGACAAGCACACAGCCGGGCCCAGCCACGCTCCACGGTTACTGGCCGCCCCAGAGCCCCCTAGGGCGCGAGGTGCAGCCCAGGGGGGCTGCGGGTTTATCGGAGGCGAGCGCTGGCAGCTGGGTCACGCGCGGTGCGGAGCTAGATTGGTGTGTTTGCATTTCGGAACTCGGTCAGTCCAGTGATCTCTGGGGTCCAGATTGTTACAATAGGGCCCGTGCATTTATCGCCGACTTTCTATTGCGAAAGTAATGCGGGCCGTGCCACCCCGCCCCCCGGCACGGGGCAGCGATCGCTCGCAGGGTTGGCAAAGTTAAGGAGCAGAGACATTCCCATTTCGTTTAGCCAGAGGCTGATGGAGCCGCTGGTTACACTAGCAAGACAGGAATGTGTTGGAGAGACCACCCATAATATCACTGCTGGGGCGACCCTGGGTGTAAGTGCCGGGAAACAATCCGCACAGTTACAAAAAGAAACTAGAGGGAGAGGCGCAGGGAGTACTGCATAAACTGCCGCTGGCTTTGGAGCGGGGCCTGTCTGGTTGGTTTGTGGCCTTTCTGCTTTTCCACCCAAACTCTCCCGGCCCAGTATAAATGTGACAGCTAATCAATGTCCCCGTGCACTGAAGCCGAGCGAATGGCTGCTGTCTGGCTTTGGCGATGTTATCAGGCGTGAGACGCAGCTATGTCACACACAGAACTTTGTACGTTGTAAAGATAACATTGACCACAGAGGCCTCATTGCAACCCACCTGGAAAACTCAGCCGCTTTAATCCCTCATAAACCTTTGCCTCCAGGTATCCCGAGGGGTCTCCTTACCCCGAGGTCTACCAGGGGAGCTTTTTATGTGCATTGTATTAAAATAAATCCGCTCCGAGCGGACTCCCCTTTGCCAGCTGCAGTCTGCAGAGAGAAGTGGAATTTCACCCCCGTCCCTGAGGGCTCCGCCTCTATCCAGCCCGATAAGAGGCGACTGCTGGGGCTTCACGGCTGGGTCCTAGTGCCCGCGCGGCTGGTTTTGGGCTTAACGTCAGGCGGTCTCACTTGTCTGACTCCCACTAGGCTCTGTGAGAAGTGCCTGTGTGCGGATTAGGTATTGACAGGGCCGGGTTTGAATCCGGAATCCGCAGCTGAACGAATACTAAGGCGGGTTTCTCACCTGGAAACCACAGTGCCGAGAACTTCTTCAAACTCGGCTGCTCGCTCCTGGAACTGCCAGCGCGGGACCGGAACAACGTGGTGTTTAAACCAGCCTTTGATACTTTCGGCGAACACGATCCCGCTAATATTCCCAGCTCGTGTTTGTAAAACGGGGGGATCGTAGAAGTGGAGGCTTTCCTCTGTAGCGCCCCTGGACTTAACAGGTCGAATTTGTTAGCAAGGACCCACAATTTAAGTGGATGATGGAAATGTGCTGATTTATTTTAGCCAAATTTCTTCTTTCACTCCTGTGCTGAGGAGTGGAAGGAAGGACTTAAAGCACCTTGGGCTGCCACACACGTTTCACAGGGCTTCTTATCAGTGTCCCCAGGTGCGTAACTTTTCCAGCAAGTTTAAACCCAGAGTTCTGCTATCTGGTTCAAGCCTTTGAAGCTATGGGGTGGGGGCGGGGGGACGTTACAATGGTACATTCTGCAGACTGCAAACTCCAAGTTCTCTAGCCTCGCAGTTCCAGGGGAGACAACAACGCCTTGCCCCT
This sequence comes from Chelonia mydas, assembly GCF_015237465.2. Lineage (NCBI taxonomy): Eukaryota > Metazoa > Chordata > Testudines > Cheloniidae > Chelonia > Chelonia mydas. The sequence continues at coordinate 23,337,387 of NC_051252.2, read as the reverse complement.
GGAAAGGGTATTTAAAGGAGGGATTCTTTACGAGTGGTTTCCCAGGGAGGTGCAGATACGCGCTAGCTGCTGGACCCTGAGCTTTGCTTATCTTCTTGCTAGGGGTGGCTTGTAATATAACTGAGGCAGTCTGGGACGTGTAACACAGGCACTAAGACCCAGCAGCGTTGGCAGCTGCCTTGTGGTCAAAGGTTCCCAGCAGGAGGTTGGACACTAGAGGGCGATCCCCAGCCCTTGTGGGAGTGTATATATACAGCAGGCATAAGACCAAGTCAAGCCATTAGTAATTGAAAGTTAAGAGCAAGGAAGAGCAATTCGGACACGCTGGTGGGAGGGGATCGCCGAGAGCAGGGTAAGCAGTGGCACAAGCTGGTTAAAGTGAGAGGGGAAGTCGGGGCGGCTGACGCTCAAGATCCGCCGGCAGAGGCGCAGGGGGGTGTTCGGTCCCCGGGCTCGGAGAGCTGCACTCAGCCGCCTGGGTCCCCTTCGCCAGCGCGAATCCTGGATTCCAGGAGCCCTTCACCATGCCTGGCAGAGTTTAGATACTCCATGGAGCAAGCCAACTTCTACGAGGTCGATTCCCGGCCGCCGATGAGCAGCAGCCACCTCCAGACTCCGCAGCCCGGCAGCGCCTACAGCTACAGAGAGGCTCCCTCGGCGGCTGCACCTGCTGCGGGAGGCGCGGAGCTGAGCGACATCTGCGAGAACGAGAACTCCATCGACATCAGCGCCTACATCGACCCGGCCGCCTTCAACGACGAGTTCCTGGCCGACCTCTTCCAGCACAGCAAGCAGCAGGAGAAAGCCAAGGCCATCCTGGCCGGGGATTTCGACTTCCACAGCATGCACGGGGCCAGCGCCGCCGCCTTGGGGCAGGGGCACCCGCCGCCGCCGCCGCCGCACCACCCCCAGCAGCTCTTCGGCTGTATGGCCGGATACACGGACAGCAAGCTGGACCCCCTGTACGAGCGCATCGCCGCCCCCGGCTTGCGGCCCCTGGTGATTAAACAGGAGCCCAGGGAGGAGGCGGAGGGCAAGCAGGCGGCTCTGGCTGCCCTCTACCCCCAGCAGCAGCAGCCCCCGTCCCATCTCCAGTACCAGATCGCCCACTGCGCGCAGACCACCATGCACCTCCAGCCGGGGCACCCCACTCCGCCTCCCACCCCGGTGCCCAGCCCGCACCACCCGCACCACCCGAGCAGCCTGCCCGCCGCCGGCGCCCTCAAGCTGATGTCCGCGGATCATCGGGGCAAGTCGAAAAAGTCCGTGGACAAGAGCAGCAGCGAGTACCGGGTGCGCCGGGAGCGCAACAACATCGCGGTGCGCAAGAGCCGGGACAAGGCCAAGCAGCGCAACGCGGAGACGCAGCAGAAGGTGATGGAGCTCACCAGTGACAATGACCGGCTGCGCAAGCGGGTGGAGCAGCTCACCAGGGAGCTGGAGACACTCAGGGGCATCTTCAGACAGCTGCCTGAGAGCTCCTTGGTCAAGGCCATGGGCAACTGCGCGTGAGGCACCCCGGCCCCACCTCCCGCCCCGCTCCAAACAAACTCGGACTTTTGCAAACTCTTGGTGCCATATTCAGATCCCCGCCGGGGTCGAGAGCTGCGGTTCAGCTTGTCTCATGGGGTGGGTTTGGTTTTTAATTATTGACAGATAAAAGAATCCAGGCAGCTGTAGTATTAAACGGTCCGTGCCTTAGGAACGACACGAATAAGCTGAAAAGAAAAAGAAAACGCCCACGTGTCTACGGGGTAAAGACAACCCACGCTGTGCCTTAAAAGTTGGTTGCAAAAGCTCTGTGGGCTTTCTGTTCACATCAGCCTGACAGCTGAGCAAACGGGTAGGGGTCCTGTGCTCTGGGTGGGGTTGGGGCATAATTGGTACTGGCTGGGGAAACGTGTGTGTCTTCCTCCCTAGGGGGGTCTGAGTGGTGAGGGTCGCAGGAGGCTCTGACAGAAAGAAAAGTGGGTGAGACATGACAAGCAACATGGGGAGAATGTATCTGCCTGTTGTTTAGCTCGTTGATCAGTAGGTGAGTGAAAGCTGAGTGCAATCCAGACTCTGTCCCTGTCAGTAAAAAGAACAGGAGGACTTGTGGCACCTTAGAGACTAGCACGTTTATTAGAGCATAAGCTTTCCTGGGCTACAGCCCACTTCATCGGATGCATAGAATGGAACATACAGTAAGATATAGAGATACATACAGAGAAGGTGGAAGTTGCCCTACAAACTGTAAGCGGCGAATTAAGATGAGCTATTTTCAGCGGGAGAAAAAAACTTTTGTAGTGATAATCCAGATGACCCATTTAGACGGTTGACAAGAAGGTGTTAGTCTCTCAGGTGGCACAAGTCCTCCTGTTCTTTTTGCGGATACAGACTAACAGGGCTGCTACTCTGAAACCTGTCCCTGTCAGTGCTGCGGCCTTTCGGGTGAATCTCCCATTCTTTTGTATGTGGGGGAAGGTTTGGTGGACGCTGGGGGCCGTGCAAGCAGATTGTCGTGTCCCGTCCCCCCCCCCTTGTTAGAGGAGACCTGTTGGACAGGAATCCAGGACTGAAAGGGAAAAGCACCTAGCGAAGGAGTCTTGAATATTCTCCTTTAACCAAAACGAAGAGCAGCAATGCCTGTACTGTATGTCGTGACACGGCGAAGCACAAAACAATAAATACCTATCGATGCGGGTATTTACTACGAACTTTCCATGTATTTTACTTTGTTCGAGGATATTAAGCCCCTCTCCAAGTCTGTCTCTTCTGTCCAAGCTGTGCCTCATGTAAGGTGATACCCTTCTGTGTATACTAGCCACACTTTATTTTATTGTATTGCTTAGATCCTTGCCATCACCACTGTCTTCTCTGGTGGCAGAGAGATCATGCCCTTGTGCTGCAGCATTTTTGGTTATGGCTTCTTTAGGGGGCAGGATGCCTCCTAATAACCCAAAGTCTCCCCCTCCGGGGTGTCTGGGATTTGATTACCTTGGGAGTGGGGGCTAGGACACATCCAGTGTCTCTGGGATTTCATTCCCTTTGGGGTCGGGGGAAAGACGGTGCTGCTAGTTAACTGCAGCCCCCTGGACTTTGCATCCTCCCAAGGGAGAGGGAAACAACAAACACGCCCCCTGCTAGCGAGCACTTTTAACCAGCCAGTGCTTTTCCTTATAACATGAGAGAGAGAGAGAAAAAACAAGGAGTCCATTTCAAATATGGGTAATTGGAGAAACGTGCAAGGTGAAGGAGAGTCAATGTTGTTTGCAAGCGTGATATCTGGAAAGCTATGTTGCCTGCGTGTGTGTGTGTGTCTGTGTGTGTTTGTGTGTGTGTGTGTAGATATCTATATCGATATCTCTCTAGCTAATCATCTATCTATACACACACACACAATGGTGAATGATGAACCGGAAAAAAACTGCATATAAAGTTTGTCGAAATCCTGGTTACATTCATAAATAAACAGTATATATTCTACCATAATCATCTCCTTGTGTCTTTTCCGCTTTTTCTCTTGGGCTGTACATGAAGGAAAATGTTTCCCTTTCGCTGAAACATGAATCTTTCTCTTCCTCCCCATCCACATGCACCCTGCTATGAATGGGAATTTGAATGTACACCTTGAGCTTAAAAGAATCATTTAGCCCCAGAGAAATAATTACCTTTTTGATCTTTCAGAGCCTGGCAGTATTATTACTGTTTATGATTTTAAAATGTGCTTTAGTTAATCACTCCCAAATCTGACCGGTTTAATCGTGGGCAGTGAGTGACACGGGGTTTTCTGAGGCTGTCCAAACTGGAATGGCCACGGGGGTCACCCCTTCCCAAATGCTTAACAAATTACTGTGCTGAAGAAGAACAAAATGATGAGAAGAAAGTCAATTGTCATTGCTGTAAGAGCAATGCTACCCTTGATTATCTCTTCCCTAGCAAAGGAAGATGACCAGTCCCTTGGGATGCGTTGACAGTGAACTGACTGGCTCTTGTGGGTTGGTAACACCGGAGGATCTAGGGGCAGTTATCTTGTTTAGTTCAGAACAACCATGTTAACAGCGACCTGTTCTGTGCTGCTTTCCCAGGCCTGGAGAAAACTGGTATGTTTGGAGCATGGGAGGGAGCATCCTAGAACTTCTGGGATTGAAAAGCCATTTTAAAAGCACTTCTATCCTGGTTGTGCCGCCCCCCCCCCAATACTTCTCTTCACTGGAGAGATTGGGGTTGCTGGGGGGCAGGCCTGGGCTCTGGTCATAGCTAGTTGCATCTCTGAGGCTCAAAGGTTATAATGTTGCATTTAAGCAATGCAAAAAGATACAGGATTGAGTGCTCTTCCAAAATACACAGAGCTGGTAATTCCTAGTGCCTGTGCCCTTTGACCTCTGTAGGTTAGCTAAAAATAATCTGGAAACCTGTGGGTGAGATACTGACAGTCTGGAGAAGCTGCAGAATGAGGACAGCGCTGGCCTGTGATTACAAAGCAGAGGCAATCCTTGAGCCCAAAGGGGTGGAGGGAACTGATCAGGTGATCCAGTGTTAACTCGCTATATAATTAATAGTGGCCATTTGGAGATGAATAGTCCGGGGAAAGGGAGAGGGATGGTGCAAATGGATCTGAACATTCCTTACGGCCTCTCCATTCATGTGCACATTGAGGGCCCGATCTTGTTGCCAAAGGGAGTTCTGCCTGAGCAGGGGGTGTGTGTGTGTGTGTGTGTGTGTGACCCACAGGACACGTTGCTCGTCAGTGCTCTAGGGGCCGAGCGCCCCAGCCCCAGTCATGGCATCGAGCGGGGTCACCGCAGCGCTGCCCGGCAGCGAGATGTGAGTCGACATTTGCACCCGTTGCGAGTGGATTAGGAACAGGCCGTCACAAGCCGCTCACAGACTTCCTACTGTCTGAAAGCTGAACTCCAGAGCTCCCTGCGTCTAGCTCTTCTCGGGTCACTCCGGGAAGGATTTGGGGCTCCTGGCTTTGCGTCCCCTCTCCCATTTTTATTATGAAACCCACAGGAAGGTGTATACACACACTCACACACACGCACATTTTATACCATGCACTGCTCGGCCTCGAAGTCGTTGGTTTTAGCCCAGCCTGGGTCTCCGGCCCCGTTGTTCTGCAGGAAGTTTGTGTTCCCGTCCCAGGCACTGCTCGGGTTTGCGTTCCTGGCTCCCGGCAGCTGTGTCTGTGTTTTCACAAGGGGGATTAGCGGGAGCCCATCGGGCACAGTTAGCATCACAGCCGCTGGGTGGATGAGCCCCGCGCCTGGTGTGAACGCGTGCTGCGCACCTGTGCCTTGGCAGCCCGTGTCTCGCACTGGAGGGACTTGCTAGTTTGGACGAAATCCCATTTCACTGGCGGACAGTCCAGCCCTGCGAGTGTCTTCCGAGGGCTTCTGGGCCAGGGGCGGCTGGGAGCTGAGCACGGTCTTCGGGGCGCAGTGGGACCAGCCAGACGTAGGGGTTCCCGCCCCAGCCCCCAGGGCGCACCCCCCCACCCCCGGGCGGCCCCCGCGAGCTCACGACGTTGGGGAGGTGCTGATGCAGCAGGGCCGCCTGCCGCCAGCGGAGCGGGAGCTCGCCTGGAGCAAACCGCCCAGTTCACGGGCTGCTGGATGCTCCGGCGGGTCCCAGCTTGCTGCACTTTATTAAAAACAAACCGCCCCCAACCAGTCAGTCAACCCCCGAGGCGCGCGCGGCGCAGCGCGGGGTCCAGCTTTTCTCCCGCTTCGCAGGCCTCCGAGTCCCGCTGCCCCGGCCTCCCTCGCCCGCCGGGCGTGTGGCACAGGATCGGGCCCGGACCCGGGACCGGGGTGGTGGCCAGAGGCGTTTCGGTGATAGGGGCGCATCGGCCCCGCCCAGGGCAACATCCCCAATGCGGGGAGCCGCGCTGCAGCTCCGGGCAGCACGGGGGAAGTTTCCCTTGGCGCTCGCTGCGGCGGGAGAGAAGAGGGAGCGCTCAGCCCCACCGCGCCCCGGACAGGTGCAGGGGCTGGGGCGTGGTCCTCCCGTCCTCCCCAAGGCGGCTCGCCGAGGCGTCCCGGGGGGCAGAGCAGGGACCCTCCCCGCAGGACGGCGGGTCCGTGCTGGGTGTCCGCTCGCGTGCAGCACAGCTGCCCATGCACGACTGCCGCGCCGCGTTTCCCCTGCCCCTGCATTTGCACCGTTGCTGTCGTTTGAAAAGCAGCCGAGGTGAGGGCGATCTCCCCTCCCGCCTCAGCCGCTGGCACAAGCCTCCGCCGTGCAAAGAGCCCGGCGTTTGCCCTGCTGCGGGCACGGGGAGAAGGCAGCGGCAGCCGCCCGCCCAGCTGCACGTGGTGCCCCCTTCTCTGCTCTCGCGCACCCCCGGCAGCCAGGCCCGCGGAGCTGGGAGCGGGACACCACAGCAATGCGCGGTTGGTGTTTGTTGGTCGCATCGGAAGAGGAGTAGGCGAGTCAGGCATGATGGCAAAGGAGACAAGTGAGGAGGTTTGAATCAAAGAAGGGGACCAAAGAAATGGAGGCGTGTTTGGAGCTCTCCTGCCGTTGGGAGGCATGTAGCCTCGTGCAAAAATCAAACTGGGCATGCAGAAAGTAACCCGCTCCCAGAAAATTACAAAACAAAACAAAAACTACCCGCCTTACTCAGAAAATAAGGTAAAAAAAATCAGAGTAAAATACCCCCAAAGCTAAGCGAACCCGCAACGCTAATGCTGGGCGAGGCTACAAATTGAAATACCTAAAATTCAAGAAACTTTGGTGAACTCAAAATTCTGGAAAGAAGGAGAGTTTCATCTTGTCCTGTATGGGGTTTTCTTTCCGGTGGGAGTGGTTTTCATTATGACTATGTGCCTCTAGCTGAGGTAGACACTTGTTCATCATCATAATATCTCTGCAGTAATGCAGAGCATTTAAATGACCAGATGGGACACTTAAAATGGCATTAGATCTCAAAACAATCCCTGTCTGGTGGAGTATTTAAAGGATGGTTCTAAATAGTTTGGCTGCCATTATGTTTTCACTTGTGAAGAATGGGCAGGAAAGGTCTGTAGATTATTGTATCTGTTATCATTTGAGAACTACAGTCGGGTACAAAATAGAACGGAATTTGGCTTCACAGAGCGGCTTTCAGACCCAAGCTCTTCCAAAGTGCTTCAGGAAAGGAGGAGCTGTACACTGCACTGAGGGTTCCAGACCCAGGTAGGCTAATATGGCAGTCATTCCTCAGTCAGCAATAATCTACACCCAGCTTTTGTCATCCAAATCCATTGCAGAGGATATCTCTTAATATCTTAATATCTCATCTGAAGAAACATGCCAGTGTTGGGGCAACATGTCCCACCCTCCATCTGCCTAGACCCCCAGGCTAGTCCTGTACTACCTCTGATTACACTTTTTAGAGGAGGAGCTAGCACCTCCCCCTACCCCAGCTGGGAAGCATGCCCCCCATTGCAGGGTTGACTTACCCCTTAGAAAACAGCCCAGTCTTGATTTTTAAAATTCCCTGTCATGGAGAATCCCCCACAACCCTTGACAAATTGTTCCAATGGTTAATCATCCTCATTGTTACAAATAATTAATTAGCTCTTGAACTTGTGAGGTGCTGAATGCCCTCAACTCTTGTTGGAAATGTTCTGCAGGCTTAGGCCCTTAATATAATAATCAGTTACAAATGCATGTTCTTTGATCTGGCTGAAATTTAAAAACCACATACTAGTGATAGTGTCATTGAGCCTCACTTACATTTTTAAGGCAGTCGGTCTGAGTACACAGTAACTTGGGATGAATGTGGATCAGAACTAAAGAAGCATGTTCTTAAGTAAAATGTAAACCTGGGGATGGGGACAATTATTTTTTCCCAACTGGAATAAATTGAGGGCTCAAGTCCTAATGATGTCAGGCAAAAATCATCACTTTTACTCTAATTCCCTCTCCCACTTTCAAAAACGCTCATCCTATAGGATATGTTATTCATTACTTAGCAACCCTGTCAACCATGCAAAGTAAAGAAATTCTGCTATCATTTTAGTGCAGATTGTTGCAGGGTATATGTGTGAGGGACAGTAAACTAGTGGTTAGAGCAGGGCAATGCAAATCTGAGCACTCGGGTTCAGTTCTAAACTGTGACTCACTGTATGGCTTGAGCAAAACAATTAGAGCCTGATTCAAAGCTTGGTTTTTCCATTGACTCCAGGGGCTGAATATCAAGCCCCTGTAGCCTAATCTCCCTCTTATCAGAGCCAATGCCATTGACATCACTGCGGACAAGAATGAGTCCTTAAATGTTCCACAACTCAAATCACCAGTCCACAAAATGGGTATAATAGTACTTACACACACCCTACCCCGGAGTGTTGTAAGGCTTAACTGATTAATAACTGGAAAGTGTTTAGAGAGATGTGCCTGAAACACAGAAGAAGTTACAGCAGTAGCAGTTCCAAAGTCAGCTGAGTTTGAAACTCCTCTGTCAGGCTCTTAACCCCTCTAGTAGAGAGAATTGTTTAACCGCAGACATGGCTCAGAAGGGAAAAGAGACACACATATCAGCTCTAGCATAATGACTACCCAAGACAGGTGGTCGCTGTGTTCTTGTGCCTCATGCGCTGGAGCTTGGTAAGCGTCTTAAATTATTTCTTTGATGGAAGGGTAAGCAAAGCATGGCTAAAGGGGAGAACACATAGAACTTCATTAATCCAGGTTTGATGCCTTTAAAATAAATGTCCTATTCCTATTTTAAAGGTGACCTGGAAAGTAATAAAAGAATCTTTGTCAGAGTTACTTCCTGTAATGGAGGAATGCCTTTGGTGACCTGAGCTTTTTCACTGTAGGACTATACAAGATTATTTCATGAACACTTAGTTGTGGGTGAGAAATAGATACATTGAAAGATTCCTTCCTTCTACCTCCAAATAATTAGCACAAGGTGGAATCCAGCCCATGCCTTCTCAAGAGAAGCAAAACACCCAGAAGTCACTGTGATGTTGTGTATAAGAACGGTGATCCTTTATATCACCGTTGTTACCACTGTTACACAAGGGCTAATAGGCTAGAATGCAGGACTATGCAGGACAGGATGCTGTGTGACTGAGAGTGAAACTTTCTGAGTCTACACTGCAATTACAGAGCCCCTTAGCGCAAGCCCTGTGAGCCTGAGCCAGCTGGCCCAGCCATGGGTTTTTAGCTGCGGTGTAGACACACCCTCTTGTCATAGCTAAATACAAGATAGAACAGATGGTTTCGCATAAGTAGTTGTTATATTTCTAGGGACCATTCAAGGTAAAGTGTAACAAAATCATTCAGCAGAGAGCATGGGGGGGGAAGAATGTGCAGGTTTCTCATGGATTTTCTTCTCTCCAACAGATGAATTAATGTCAAGGAGCTGGCCCTGTCCATCCACTTTAGCCGGTTTGTTTGTTCCCATGCAGCGCACCTTGAGTTCCACAATGCAAAGAGGGCATGTGATCTTTGACAGGCTGTTTGGAGTCAGGAGAAACATATGCATATTAGGCCATTGCTCACACTGGATCTGATCCAGCACCTCTTTAAATCAATGGCAAAACTCCCATTGACTTCAATAGTGCAGTATCAGGACCACTAGTCCTGTTTCTTAGCATGGAGAATATTATCGAACCTAATAGGATGTGTAACTTGGCATCTCTGATTCTGGGCCTCCATTTCTTTCCACAGTCATGAAATCTCTGTATATATCATGCATAAGCAATAAACTTTAAATTAGATGCATGTGGTTTGAATGTGACTTGCAATATCTGATGTATTCTATTATGAATCAAATCCAGTATTATATAACATTAATCATATAACAAAAGATTAACTCTATGCAAACAATGCTTTGCAGTCTACAGCGTACTGGCCCAAATTGTTATTATTATTTTTATTATGTTATTATATTTATTTTATGATATATTATTATTTATTTGTATTGTGGTACGGACTAGGAGCTCCAATCTTGGACCAGGATCTCATTGTGCTAGGTGCTGTGCAAACACAGTAAAATCAGACAATCCTCACCCCAAAGAGTTTACAGTCTCACTGAAAGTTCATCATGTGCCTTTTTGTTTGAGCACTTGTACATGATCTGTACATTCAGTATGGCATAGTTCTGTGTGAGTAACTAAAGAAATCATTAGCCAGCTGTAAGTGTAAAATGTTGTTAATTCCATTAGTTTTTCTGCTTAGAAGGAATCTCGTCAAGCTAGCCTGGTGGTGCAGTGGCAACACGTCACTGCCACATGGCAGGATGGAGAGCCAGGTGGTGCTCAGGAGCAACCCCTCTAGCCAATATGCAGGAGCTGCACTCAAAGTCCTATAGGGAGTTGTGTGCATCTCCTCAGCTGGAAGGGAATCCTCACACTGTAATGCTCTGAGAGCTGGAGGGAGGGACTCAAGAAAAGGAAATTGGGATCCCACATGACAGATCTAATTAATTCAACCTAAAAATTTCAGTGGAATTTACCTAGTCGGATCAAGCAGTTTCATGGAGTTATTTCATCTAGCTTCTCAAAGTAATACCTGTCCTTCTCAGTGGTTAGCTATGGCGGATGGAAATCGGGCACCGTATCATCCCAGGAGTCATGTACATGCTGAAAAGCAAACAAGTATCGAACAATGGCTTTGCGCCCAAAACATGTCAAAAAGTAGATGTGTATCTTCCTTTGCATTGATTGAGTAGCTAGAAAGCTTGGAGTTGTTCCCATGGAAGTGGATTGGAGTCTTGCCACTGACATCAATGGGAGCAGAACTGGTCTCACAGTATCAAAAAGCTGGCCCTTGATGCCTGCACTGTCTGTATTTTCTGGGCGGCAGAGGTTATTTTTCATTTTACCAATCTACAGAGACTGACACGACATGGCTTTCCCTAGTTTTAGCTTTATCCACTACTTCTAGTCACTTGATTATTTTTATTGGATTAATTTCTTATTCAAATAGTTAGGATCTTGGGTGCAGACAGCATGGCAAAGGAACCTTTTCTGACAGCAATTTACGAGTGACTGTAAAACACAGATTAGTCCTTCTCATTCTCTGCTCAGGGACTCTGCATTTTCTAATCATTCATGTGACATAGTTAAGATGGAAGCTAAACCTGCACTCCTACTTAGTCAAAACTCCCACACAAGACCGTGGGCGTTTTGCCGAATAATGACCACAGAAAAGTTTCAGAATATTTTTATAGCTTCTCCCACCCAGTTCTCCTATCCATACTTCTTAGTGCATGTGGCGGTGTAAGAAAACAGTTAAAGCTTGGGCTACCATTATGTATTGGGCCTTTTTCATGATTTACAGCAAGGTATATGACGTCCCCCAGGAAGAGGAAATGGCACTGATAAATGTTGGACTAACCAATAGCTGTTATACTGGGGTTTAGAACAGGAACAGAATCCAGCTGTTTGTAGATAGGAAATGTGATCTAGTGGCTTTTTTTAGTTGTTTTCACACTTACGTTGATTCACCAGGCCAGTTAAACCGTTAGCAACAGATTCCTATCTGAAACTAATATTTTTATAGGTCACAAATTCAGAGCTGGAAATCAGCCTCTGTACATTCCATGAAGTGGTATTAGCAGAATTCTGTGGGCAAATCCTTCATGCTTTATTGTCCTACGTAATTCCACGGACTTCATTGGAACTCATGTCTACATAAGGAGACCAGGACTGGTTTTTATACCAACTGTTCCTTGACTTATTTTACTACTGGATACTGAATGGGCCCAGTCCCATGCCTATTGAGATTGTGCCACTGACTACAATAGGACCATGACATGACCCCCATATACAGTGATTCTCAAATCTCCATTGTATTATTAGGCATGTGAAAAATGTTTACAACATTTCTGTTAGAATACATGAAAGACTGAAATAAATCCAGTGGCAACATTTATTATAAAAAGTCAGTATGTGATGACCATATAATAACGCAGAGCTCTGACTTTAAATTAACATGCAGGTAATGTAAATTAAAAAAAAAAGCAGCTTTAAGTATATTTTATGTTTGCATTGTGGGCAATGCTACTTGCAAATATGAAAGTAAAAATTCTCTGCATTAGTAAACCCAGGATTTAAAAAAAAAAATAGATAAAGCCATTGTTAAGGCAAATCTTCTGTGTGTCTTTTGTGTGTCCTGGACTATGGTATGTATGGTACTGTATATGTTACCTTTTTAATCTACTTTATGTAATTTATTCTGATAGCATTTGAAAAAAGTTGATTTATAATTTTTTTCTCTTATCTATCAGATTAATTTACTCTTTTTCAGATTAATTATTTGTCCCTAGCTGTTTTCCTTAGTGTTTTAAATGGTGACAAATATTTTCTGTAATAGCTGATACCTACATATTTGATCAATGTCTCACCATATTCTCCAATGTACATCATTGACTTATACACACATACATTATTTACTGTATCCATCCACTGGATTAAATTTATTTTAAACATTTCAGTATTCAATGGAATAAGGATTCAAATAATGAAAATATTATAGGTCTTACCTGGATGCATATTGGAAGTTTTATTTATTTGTTAATAACTGGATAACAGCTTTTTAAAATTACATATTTAATGCCCTAAGGGCCTGCCCTAAGATTATTGGGGTTAATGGGAATCCTTCACTGGGCTTTGAATTAGAATGTTGGTAATTCCAAGATACTGGCCCTAGAACAGGGGTGGCCTGAGGGCCACATCGGGTTTCTGAAACTGTATGGAGGGAAGGCCTCCCCAAACAGCCTGGCCCCCACCCCCTATCCGCCCCCACCCACTTCCTGCCCCCTCACTGCCCCCTCAGAACCTCTGACCCATCCAACCCCCCCTGCTCCTTGTCCCCTGACTGCCCCCTCCCGGGGCCCCCCACCCCCTATCAAATCCCCCCTGCTCCCTGTCCCCTGACTGCCCTGCCTCCTATCCACACCCTCGCCCCCTGACAGGCCCCCCAGGACGCCCATGCCTCCAACCCCCCCGCTCCCCGCCCTCTTACCATGCCACTCAGAGCACCGGGACTGGCAGCCGCGCTGCCTGGCCAGAGCCAGCCACGCCACCACGCAGTCTAGAGCACCGGTGCAGGCTGGCGGCTCTCGCAGCCCCGCCGCCCAGAGCGCTGGTGGCAAGGCGAGCTGAGGCTCTGGGGGAGGCGGGACAGCAAGGGAGGGGCTGGGGCGCTAGCCTACCCGGCCAGGAGCTCAAGGGCTGGGCAGGACGGTCCCATGGGCTGGATGTGGCTCGTAGTTTGCCCACCTCTGCCCTAGAAGGACATTAACTTGTATTTCATCTTTCCCCCTCAGCTGTGCTGCTTTCATATAGAAAGTGAAAGTATGGATGCTGTCTTTCAGCAAGTCTACTTTCCCTTTGATACATCATACAGTTTTCATGATGTAATCTAAATCAGTGTCTCCAATCTGTCATGATTTAGCGGAAGTTCTTGCTTGATCCCAGGCAGGCTAAAAGCACAGTACGTAGAAATAGTTAAAACAACAGCACTGAAATGCTGAGCAAATGAGCACACCAAGAATCCCATCTTATTCCAGAATTGGCATGTCCAGTGCTGCCACATCATGTGTGCCAATTTAGACATACGGTGAAACCCAAATTTGTAGCATCCTAAATAAGAATGTGAGAGAATATTTGTGTTTGGAGGACAGTGAGACAGAGAGTGAGAGAGAGCAAGGGAAAAGAGAAGGTGAATGGGGACAGAGGGAGGACTCTGGGGCAAAGAGAGACAAGTGAGGCATTTAGGGCTTGATCCTGCTCCCATTGAAGCCAGTAGTAAAACTCCCATTGACTTTAATGGGATCAGGACCAACTCTTTAGAGAAAGAGCACACTAGGTAGAGAGAGCATGGGGCATGATCAGCGGCAGAGAGAGATGCCAAAGACTACTGCTGGAGGGTCCAACGCTAGGAGAGCTGTCCAGCCAAATCCGGGAAATGAGCTTTATTTTTTCTATTTTACGCTATATGATATCATGAATTTATTTGGAAAAGCACATTTTTGCTGAAGTCTGAGTCATTTCCCATGAAAAGCAAAGTGCTCTTGTTGGAGAATTGCTGGGGTTTGTGAAATAGGAGAACAATCTGAAAAGTTTCAGAATATTTTTGAGCACAGGAGACCTTTTCCCCCACATTTCTCCCATCCCAAGGGGCTCTAATTCCCAATGCATATGGTGAGGAACTGTGAAAGGAAACAATTAAAGCTTGGGCTGCTGATACATATTGGGCACTGTCACATGATTTATAAGAATACATATAAAGTCCCATAGGATGAGGAAATAGCATTATTAAATGTTGGACCAGTCCATAGCTGTTGCACTAGGACTTAATGCAAAACTGGGAAATAAATTCTGACAAAAATCCTGTTAGTTACAACCTGATTGCCATGAAGTACCTATGGGGTTGAAGTTTCAAAAACAACCTCTAATTTTGCAGTCTCACAACTGCAGATTTGTGCCTGTAAACATTTGTGAGGTCATATGATAGAATTCTTGTAGCTGCATTTGTGTGGCTAATTAGGACATATCATTTCATATGAAAATGGTTTTTGCAGGCAAAAAACCCAGGTCTTTGCATAGTCAGTTGCATTTATTGTGCATACAAATTAAGCACTTAGTTGCACCTGCAGTTTTGAATGCAAATTTGCACATGCACAGGTCTTAAACATTCCCTATGATTTGTACATACAAACAATGTTTTCTCGCTAAATCATGCATTGTAATTTGTAGCTCATAGGGCAAGCTTGCATATTATATTCACTGGCCTGCTTTCATTATATTCAGCTGCAACGCATGAAACCTGCAGGCCTGTATCCGGTAATATATTAGCTGAAGCATAAATTAACATAAGTGTGGTTAAGTAGGCCGTGACCCTTGGCATAGATTAACAGTTACCTTTAGATTTTGAGAACTAAGAAGAGTTTGCTCAATGGTTGGAGTTAGACTGTTCCAGTAAGTGCTACCACAAGGGACATGGAAGTAATAACTGCTAATATGCTTAAGCAAGGGGTGACGGGTATGATCATGAGCTGAAATAGTAGTTACACATATTAATATACTCACCTGTAGAAGAAGGGCACCTCAATATTAGTAGGATGAGGAAGTAAAAATAAGGGAAAGGGGGAAAATCCCTATATTAGGTATAGTGGCCTGGGACAAGAACCTGTCTACCCTCAAAGTGATAACTGGGAATTCTTAATAAAATTAATACATAATCTATAGATCAGACTACAAATTTGATTCTAGGGCCAAATTTTCAGAAGAGTCTCAAACCAAAACTCTGATTTTTATACCCACAATTTTGGAGACCAAATGGAAAGGCTGAACCAAAGATCCATTAAAAATTTAACCTACAGATTTTATATGTCACTATCTGAACTCTTTCTCAAACTCTGTTAGTGCATAATCAGCTGGCAGTTATATTTCCCAAACTTATTTTATGTATATAGACTGTAAAAAATGGCTGGAAAGACTAAATGTCACATTTCCAAATCTGTCAGCTTTTTAGAAGAACCTTGTACTTTATATTAAATGTGCACTTCAGTTTTCTTTAAGAAGTTACTTCAGTATATTTGAGGATGTGGGTCAGTCCAGGGATTGGAAATGGAATGTAGAACCTTTCCCTTCTGGGACATGGATTCAAATCTAGCCCAGGTCACTAGTAACTGAAAGATGTCACTGTCTGGTGGTTGCTGAATGACCTGTCTAATTATTGTAGCTGTTATTAGTGTTATAATACCAGTCAGCACAGTACCTGGGTGTTGTCTTATGTGAAATGGTATTCTCAGCCCACTTCTCAGTGGAAAAGTATCCACATAACCAAAACCACTATCATGCTTGGCTAATTGGCACCGTTATTAAAACAATCTCAGGGGAGAGACCGAAACACTGTTGAGACAGGTGCATGAAGCCATATTGCCAAATGTTGAGACAGGATCCCCCCACCCCACCCCCAAAATCAGATTGGATTAAAGATCTAGAGATTTTTTTAAAAAACACATGATAAATGTTAGGTTCTTTTTCTTTGCCTTCTTGTATCTGAGCCTTAGGGTGCTGTGATGGGGTGTTTACCCCACACAATTGCTGAAAAGGTTAATGTGATACTTGGTGTCACCTGAAGGGTGGCCAGGCCAAATTAAAGATGAAGCCCAGCTGGGGAGGAGCTGGATAGCTTTTGTAAAGAGAGGAAACCCAGAGCAGAAGAGGCAGGGAAAGAACTCTGCAGTCCCTCTCTAAGGGTATGGCTACATTTAAACCACTACAGCAGCACAGCTGCAGGGCTTCAGTGAAGATATCACCTACGCCGACGGGAGGGATTCTCTCATCAAGAAGCAGTAGCTAGGTCGACAGAAGTATTCTTCTATTGACCTAGCACGGTCTACACTAGGGCTTAGGTCAGTATAGCTACTTCTCTTAGGGGTGTGGACTTTTCACTCCCCTGAGAGACACAGCTATGCCGTGTAAGTTCCCAGTGTAGACCAGCCCTGAGTAGTAGGATTAGGTGCTGGGACTAGCGGTGTTGGGTCCCCCTGCCTTGAAGTGGTTTCCATAATATGCTGGGTTTACAGATTGGTTCAACGGCTCTCAGCACCTGCGCTATAAAAATTGTTCCAGCATCCCTGGCAGTAGGTAGTGGAACATGGAGAAATACAGAGAAGCCTCTGGGGTGGAGGATGCCCTGGTGCTGCGCCTGGACAAAAGAGCAGGATCTGGCCCTCTACGGAAGAAATCCAGGAAGGCATTCAATCAAAAAGGGACGACAGAAGGGAGTTTATACCTGCGGAAGTGACCTGAGGGGAGAGGGCAGTAGCAGTGAAGGCTACTCCTGAAGTAGGCTTGAGAGAGGGCCAGCCAACAGGCAGATGGCTGTAGGGGTAAATGGGGTAGAGGATCCAGAATAGAGGCCAGACTCCCAGGAATTCTTGAGAGTCAGAGTTCTGCAAGAGAACAGAGACTTGGGGGAGGACCCATTACAAATTAAAAGTTAAACCCAAGGGAGCTTTTGTCGTGGATTGTATTCTGCTTTTGAGTTTGGTTGAAAGACTCCAGGGAGAAGCCCTGACTAGCCTGACAGAAGAGTGGAATGGAAGAGGACCCCAGGAGGGTAAGAAGCTGTGTCAATGACCAGTGTCAAATGGGACACTATCCACGTGGGATGTTTATATCCTGTAAAGGAAAAGACTTTACAGTGACCTGGCCAGAGGGCTGAGTCACAAGAAGAGAGACCACTGCAGAGCCGGCGTGTCTGTCAGCAGGGGTGATAGAAGAGGAAAGAGCTGCTATGCCATGACCAGCCAGGAAGGGGTATGCCACCAGTGAGTCCACACTTCCACAGGTGTACATGAGTAACATTGTCAAGCTTTTCTCTAGCACCATGAGGGCTACAAACTTCCTTTTTTAAAAGAAGTTGAAATTCTCACATAAGTATTAGTTTTCAGGAGCTGGGGTTTAAGTAAAATATCAGATATTGCAAGAATCTTGATCAAATCACATCTGTGTTTGTACAGCATCTAGCACAATGGGGTCCTGGGCCATGACTAGGGCGCTTAGGTGCTACCACAGAACAAACAGTAAATCCTAACAGTAAGAGTTGGTGACACTGCTGAAGGCTCAACTGTTATCTCATTCCTATAGGCTGCCCCTCCAGGTCAGGGCTGATGTATATGATCTGGGTAGCGTAAAGCCACTTGCCCTCCTGATGCCCACGTTGTGGATAACTAGAGGCCTTCAGTCTCCAGTAGGATCAATCTGGTGCCATTCATCAGACCTGAATTCACCCCAATACAATATACAATAAATCTTCTTTAGGAAAGTCAGCAGTGGGCTTCTAATTCTTTTCTTGTTTAGCATTTTATATTATTTCATGGCAGCAAGTGACAGTGTATATGTGTCAGACATGATCCACTGTACCACGAGCCGGTAATAAGCCTGGGCTACCTTAACTGCTAAAGAATGACTCTGCTGTTTCTGCATAGATTTCAGTTTCAGCAGAATATGTTTTTCCGCTATGCTGACAGCTTTTCCCACCCACGTATTGTAAACGTGGCTGTGTGCCACAATGAGATATTTCAAGAGTTTCGATTTTAATGGGTGGTGTAAATGTTGTTTGCGAAAAGTTGCATGTGGGGCCCCCACAAGTCTGATCTGTGCTTGTCAGGAGGATTTGAAAATCCCATTTTGAGGATGGGGCGCAGGGTTATTCTAAGCTGTCGTCACATCTTTTTTTCATTACAGTGAAGGCCACTCAATACTGCACTGTGTCCACCTGTCTACTGCAAGGATATACTGTAATCGCACTGAAATCCCCCTAAAGCAGTTGACATTGTTTTTATTGTGGAACTATTTTATTCATTCACATACATAGCATGTAGTGCTCCTTTCTTACAGCTCTCAGTGTAAGGTTTACAAAACAATCCTGATGTAGAAATGGGTGCAGAAAGACTCACAGAGAATGTAATCTAATAAAATATAGTGGTTTCCTCACCTGTCGGACACAATGCAATATTCAGTGAGTTATTGTATCCAGTTGAAGATGAGATTGTCTGGTGTGTGCTTGCAATATTTCAGTGCACAGAGCTACTGCTACTGCTTGCTAACACATACAACCTGCTTTGTGCAAATGCACAGTTAATTTGTCAGTCCTTTATGCAAGATTATAATCCATATTGTAGTCTCTGACTATTCCAGATCAGAGCAAAAAATTCATTTTGCTCTGAATCAGCCATGGAAATCCAAAGAAGGATTAGGCTTTTAAGGAAATGAACAAGCCAGAGTTGTGTTTTGTGTTACATTTACACAGACAAACACGACACTGAAGTTCAGTGTTTTGCTCTGTTGTGAGAACTGTGCTATGCCACAAATGCTGAAGCAGCAAAGTCCTTTGCTGGAGTATCAGGCGCCTCACCACACCATTTGACCGGAGAAGAGCCTAAATCTGAATAAGTCATGCTGGTAAGTTTAGTAACCAATAACCACTCTGTAACAGATTGCTATTGTAGAGCAGGCAAGGACATTGCTTCTCTTGACTCAATGTCAACTAAGGAAGCAGTAATTTATTTCTGATGGTGACAGCCGCTACACGGCTTTCTTTGTTATTTGGATGTGGGGGGTTTGTTTTTTTGGCTTTTATGAAGTTATTGCCAAAGCAAGATATGATACAAAATAAGAGCACAGATCAGGCATGAAAGCAGCGCTGCCCTCTGGGTGCTCTCTGAGAGGAAAGAAACTAAGCCACTGAAATTCAACCACCTCCATCTAAGCCAGGGCCCACAAATCTCCATGGCCTGTGTTGGGACCAGAAGCTGATAGATCTAAGAGAATCAACCCTCAGCCAGTGGAGCAAGCTCAGTCTTCATGGTGCACTCAGGCTGAAAGCTAGCTTGCAAGGGTCCAGGAAATCAGTGCCTTCAGCGGCCTTGCACCCACAACAGCAGCTCTGAATTTGGTCCTGCATGTTGATCGTATTTTTTGCTTCTGTTACAACTGGGCAACATATTTTCTTATGGTTTTATTAGCTGGGGTTGAGAAGAGGGGAAAAGCAACCATTTTCTACAGTTCTGAGCCCAAACCAGGCAAAGCTCAGCAGTTTGGGCTGCTTTTGGGGATTTGTGAACCCAAAAGTGAAATTCAGTGGCTGAGAAACCCGTGGGCACCAAAAGAATCAGGAGGTTTGCATGGATCCCCTGTAGGCTGGAGCTGCTGAGTCTAACACAGCAATAGCAAAAAACAAAGACCCAGATAAAGGTATTTAGGTGCCTAACTCCCATTGAAATCATTGATCCAATGGGAGTTAAGGGGCTAAATACTTTTCATGATCTGGGCCAAAGTGTCACTGAAAAAAATTCTGTTGAGAGACAAGCATGGGCATTTCCATCCAGTGTCTAATTCACTAGCTACAAGGAGTTCCAGACAGCAGATGCTTGTCCTGGGTACTTCAGAACACTAGGTTTGTTTTCCATTTAATCCATTTTGAAAGTGTCGCCTTACTTCAAATTGCTGAGTCTTCAAACTCCCCAAATGTCATTTTAGTCAAATCACCCTATCTCATTGACCAGAACGTTCAAATCTGAGTGCCAAAAGTTATGTTCCTAAATCCATTTTCAGACTCCCAAATGTCAGTGGCTGAACACCCACAAATCTCACCGACGCCAGTGGGAGCTACATGTGCTCGGCACCTCTGACAATTAAGCCACTTTTGTTTAGAGGCCTAAATATGGATTTAGGTGCTTAACTTTAGGCACCGAGGTTTGCAGGTTTTGCAAACCTTTTATTTATAGATTGCTCCAAGCCACAAAGCCAGATTGAGAACCATGTTTTTTCAAGTGAGGGAGGTTCAGAGCAGAGGTGGGATTCCAGCCCAGACCCATTTGTATCTGGTGTGAGATGATACTTTACAATGTTGTAACGAGGTCAAAATGAGCTGAACTGTTATTTAGTATGCAGGGCAGCTTGCTACTGGATTTACAATAGCACCAATGGCATTGTGGGGCCGGGCCCACACTCAGAAGGAGCCCTGGGGCCCGGATCGTAGCCCCGTCCCCGTTCAGCCTCTTCCCCCTGAGGCCCCGCCGGCCACTCGCGCCTCTCCGCCCACTACCCCCTGTGCAAGTGGTGGGCGGGGCCTCAGGGGGAAGAGGCCAAGTGAGGGCGGGGCCTCAGGGCAGAGCTTGGAGCAGGGCCACAGTCCTGGCATTGTGGCAGCTTTATGAAGCTGCTCTTACAGGTTAGTGCTGGCTTTTCTAACGTGGCTGTCCTCGTAAAGAATGGCCCCAAATGTATGAGAACCAGGTGATCGGGCCAGATTCTGCTGCCACTGTACCAAAGTGGAAGTTTTGCCATTGACTTGGAAAGGGAGCACGAGGGATCCCATAACAAAGAGCAGAAAACAATAGCATGTCTATCCTTTTCACCAACTTCCTGCCTATGCTACTTCTCTACAAACGATTAACACAAGGCATATTTTTACACGGCTACCATCTTCTGCTATTTCTATTTGTAGCAAGTTGCTAGACTGCCATGTCCAGACCAAACCAAAAGCCTTCCGAAACTCCCCTGCACTAGCAGCCATGTGAAAGCAGATCTCTGCAGCGGCTGCGTGGCACCAACAGCAAGGATTTAACTTTAGCCTTTTGAGACCCACAAAGCCTGAGAATGGAAATGTCAGCTGCCAACAGGAGGAGCTTGCAGCAATTGTATTGCACTGCGTGCTTCCCTGAGACAAGCATTCACTGAAAATATACTACGTGGCTCTCCCGGCCATTCGTCTGAAACTTGCACTTTTATTGCTTTGTTGATAGTTTATTTTCCTGTTATTATTGTTGTAAGGCAGCATCTAAGGCCATAAAGAGCAATGCATCTTCAAAATGAAGGAACAGAATTTATTCAGTGCTCTTAACGGATGTTTTACTACAGAGTGAAAAATGTCAAGTCAATTTTTCTCCCCTTCGTTGCAGGGAGGAAAAAAAGCAACTTTTAAAAATGCCCATTCCAATCAGAAGATAAAAAGGAGTGACAACAGCTTCCCCTGGAGCTTGCTCACTCACTAGCCAAAAAGATCTGTAAATCTTCAGCCAAGCAACAGCTTCTTACACAAAAGAGTGTCAGTGAAATGAAAGACTCTTGTACTACTAGTGAAAATTACAGCATAGTATCAGATGTGGCACTACTAAGTGATGCCTTTAGTCAGCTGAAGGCCCAAACCACCTGCCTGGCTCTGTGTATTGCTGCCCTCCATGCCTGCACGTGGTGGAAGATCAGCCAGAATCTCCACAGCAGCTCTGATACACATTTTCAGGTTTGATAAAAAGCCCTGTGTGATGTACTGCCGGGGAGACAGGCCCTTCACAGGTATCGTG
The DNA here is from genome assembly GCF_015237465.2 of Chelonia mydas. Lineage (NCBI taxonomy): Eukaryota > Metazoa > Chordata > Testudines > Cheloniidae > Chelonia > Chelonia mydas. The sequence continues at coordinate 23,315,576 of NC_051252.2, read as the reverse complement.
TGAGAGCTCATGAGCATTGCTATCCAATTTGGCAAGTTTTTTCCCTCTATTGATTAAAATTAAGTTATTGCAATTTGCAAGATTTTAGGATTACTCCTTTGAGAACCCTGGGCTTGATGCTAAGGGATGCCAAGCAACTGCAACTGACCCAACTGCAGTGGGAGTTGCAGGTGCTCAGAACGTCTCAGGGGTTCCGTACCAATCTCCAATATTAGCACTGCCAATTTAGGGTCAGCTTCTGCTAGCCTCACTCAGGTTGAATGTACTTTGTTCCATAAGCAAGTCCACTGATTTCAGTGAATTCACAGGGTAAGGTACAGCTTGGTGTGCAGGTGGCAGAATCTGATCCATGTGTGTAACATATAGCACAGTGACCAGACCTTTATTGTGTAACCTTTATAGAGCAATTTTTATAGGGCTCAATACTGCGAGGTGCTGAGTTCCCTCAACTTCCATGAGAATAGGCTCTGCCCTGGCCTATAGTGCTGTCGGGGGACAAGGGCACCGCCAGTGTAGCAGTTCTGCTGTCCGTGTGCCTGCTGATGACAAAGCCAGACTGCTGGTTTTGTTGCCGTCAGTATCTTTACTGTTCTATTCAACTGGGACAGTGACAGCAAACAGACGATAGTCCTCTGCCATTCTTCCTGGGCAGACTCCCAAGTTCCTGCACTGGTCAGACATCTCAATGCCATTAGCATTCCCATGCTTGTTGGGACTGCTGACCATAAACAGGAATGTGGGTGGGCAGCAACAGAGCTTTAGAATGAAACCAAACGTAGTAAAATGTGGAAATGCGTTCGTGCTTTAATCCTCCTCTTGCTTTTATCGTCAGTTGCAGAAAACAGGAGCTGATAATGACAAAGTGGGAGAGGAGAGAGGAAATGAAGCATCAAAGCACCAACCTTTGGTGGAGGCAGCAGGAGTTATATGACAGGAGACGTGCACAGGAGACAATTGTATCCTGTCTGCGACTAGCCTGTGTGGTAGTCAACAATTTACCCTCTGTTTCCTTTATGGGTATGCAGTACAGTACAGGGGCCTGATGCAAAGTCCACAGAAGCCGCACTGAATGGGAAAGACTCCCCTTGACTGCAGTGGGTTTGGATCAGGGCCCTGGAGATTTGTTGAAAGACCAGAGGAGAATGAGGCCATATTTCAGAAAACTTCTCCTGTCTGAAGTTCATTTAGGGACAGCCCCTCCCCTGGGTGCGACATCGGAGTCAGCTCACTCATTTGTCACTCTGTTTTCCCTCATAGAGTTAACTCAACGGCTTCACCAGATACCCAGCGCTATTTGCTCTTACCCAAATCCCCTGAAGTCAGAGGGAATGGAGACAGCAGCGGACCAAGTTGAGCAGCCAAGAAAAGTAAATTATCCTTGGGTCACGTGGAGTGGCCACAGACAGCAAAGATGCTGATGAATCAGCGGTTCCACAGTCCTCTGCCCATTCAGAGAAAAATGTCTGTAAACAAACATGAAGCTGAACAGAGCCAGACTGCTCCCTGAGCATTGCTGAGGGGTCCCTCCTAGGCGCCATTGTGTACACAATGCTCATGGGACTCCTCCCACTGGGCTCAAACTGAGAACTGCTTGGGCCAGACTGTAGCTTTTAGCTCCTGACCTGCAGTGAGTGCAGCATGGAGTAAAACTGCTCCTTTGCTGTGACCCTCCCCATTCCTTCTACCCCCGAGCTGCAGGGACGCAGGCAGCAGTCCTTGAACTTCCCTGAGAGCAGGGACTGCGACTGTCCTTGTGCTTTGCGTGGGGCCCTCGGAGCTCCTTGGGCCCTCCTCCCTGGCTTCACACAGCTGCGCGAGGGGTAGAGATAATGTAGTCCTTAAAAAGGCGACTCTCCTTCCCATCTTGATCAAACTAATTGCGTGGTAGGGCTCATGCTCCCATGTAGCTCACAATATGGCGAGCCCCACAACCACCAGACACGAGTCAGAACCACAGAAGGGGCCTAGCCTCCACGTGATGTCACAGGATAGAGCGCAATGAATCTGCCAGCTCACAGAGGGGTTTGGGTAATAAAATAGACTGCGAATGGCAAAAGCAGAGACTGTTGTTCTATTGCTTTCCTTCGGTTTCTGTCATCGGCTTGTTCCAAAAAAATGGATAGAGTCAGGGCAGGAGCCATTTCTGTGCAATGACACCATCATCCCACGGCACAAAATAGTCCCAAACCAAGGTGCGTTCGGGCTTCCCGAGGCAGCAGTAACCTGGCCTCAGGCGGCAGCGTGCATTGTTGGAAGTTTAGTGGAGCCAATGGACAGGGCAACCATTATTATTTTAAATGATTTTTATTGTTATTGATGTTGTGGCACCAGTGTGTTATTTGTCTAGACGCAGCAGTAGGCGCAGGGGTGCTGGACAGGAAAGAAGGCAGTGGGCCTGTGCTACGAGGGGGTCTGCCCCTTTAGGGCCTGGGGCTGGCCAGCCCCATTCAGTTAGCTTCACCCTGCCACACCTGGCCAGTGTGTGGGACTTAAAAGGAAGAAAGCCCAGCAGTTGGGGGTGTCAGGGAAAGAGTGTGGAGTGACTGGTTCCCCTGGGGGCAAGCCTGGCTGAGGGCAGGAAGTTAGTGAGACTGGTCAGAGCTCTCTGTAGAGAGCTAGCTGAGGAGGAGACCCTGGGGGGGTGGGGAAGGGCAGGGCAGGGCAGGGCAGGGTGTCTGTCCATTACAGACCTGTGTGGCTGCTAGTTCTCTTTTAGCAAACGCCTGGGGAAGGAGCCTGCGCAAGCCCATGGCCAGTGGGCTGCGAGAAGGCCAGGATTTGCCTGGAAATATTGTAGTCCCCTGGAGCTAATGGGCAGTGAAAAGGCCTGCTTCTGTGCTCTAGTGAGGGGGCTGCTTTGGCCAAAGGGGAGAAGGACTGTCTTGTGCCTGGATACAGGGGTGGAAGAACCCTGAGTGCAAAGCTTGTGGGTGTTGGCACCCTGGAAGAGACGGGACCAAATGTGACTTTGCAGCAGCTTTGCCTCAGTTTCCCCTCCATCTTCTATGACTTCATCCAGCCTCCAAAACCTTCTGGGCTGCTTCAGTGACTAAGCCCTCCAGCAATGTTCCCCTATGTTGTGAGCGTGTGCTCTGGGACAGTGAGTATAGTACAGCCTGTCCCACAGGGTTACAGCAAGAAGGCAGTGCTCTTGTCCACAGGACCTACAACCAAGCATACCATGTATAGCCAAAGGAGCAGAGATGGGATGCCAGAGAAGCATGATGATGGAGATCTACTGTGTGGTCTGTGCCTTGTTAGTTGTATTCATGGGCAGCCAGCGCTGGAACAAGGCAGTCTGGAGCTTCAGACATGCCATGGTGTGAGGGTTCTCTGTGAATCTGCAGCGGAGGGTGACAGCAGGGGGCAAGGCAGGGGTGGCAGTCAAAGGAGTCCTCGTACCTAGCTCAGCAGCTGGGGTGTTTCTGTTTGGATCCAGGCCTACTACACTGTTCTTCTGCCACACACACAGGGCCCTCTCGTGGGGTGGTGTTCACAGCCCTCCCCCCCCCACTTTAGTTGCAGTTAGTGCTGCATGGAGGTGCACTGGGTCATTCATCCCTCGCAGAGCTGTTACTTCAGGCTCAGGGAGGCCTGAGGGCATCAAGGGCCCTCTGTTCACATTTTTGAATGTCTCTTTGCTAGAAGCTTACTCTGAAAAAAATAGAACTGCTCTTGCAGTGAAATCTCACGCCTCTGGGAGAGCCTCGGCCTCAGTCCCGCTCTGCGCGAGGGTCTCTCTACGTACAGCATTGACTTCCGCCGTGCTGCTGCATAGCCCTGTAGGCATGACTGGTTGGTTTGGCTGATTATCACCCACCCACCCACCTGTCTCCACGGAGACCTGAGCACTGTCCCATCAGCAGCCAGGCTGGATGTGCTGCTTTATACGCACTGGCTCCCACGGCTAGACCACTTGCTTAAGGGATGAATGGGCCTTTTCACAACCCTGGCTGTGGGCAGCTGTGACAGAGTGGTTTTGAGTGCTTCCGAGGGGATAAATAAACACTGCTGCTGGTCTGCCATCATGTGAAACTGACGTTATTTGCAGCTTAGTCATTGTCTCTTATGCACTGGCATCATGTAACTCATGACCTATGCGCATAGCCACATGGCTTTTCCCTAGGCCACTGTTGATGTGAATGGCCAGTAGCTTCAACAGTGATTTACACCAGCTGAGAATCTGGCCTCATTGTCTACAGAGCCCCAGGATACCATGTTGCTGGACCATGTTATACACCCATCAGGATCTCACAAGCAAAGGGTTTTGCTCCTACTGCTACCTGGGTTTAGGCCCCAAGGATACCTCTGCTGTAGAACATGGAAGTGAAAGGAAATAAGGAGCTGAACCCCAGAATGTGTATACAGTGTTTGGGATGTTTTCATAAGTGACATATATGGGGTGAGACACTAGGCTGGATTTTTCAGATGGGTGCATGGGCCATTAGCAGCAGGGAACCATTAAGACTTAATGGGAATCGCACAACTAAAAACTTTGTGACACTGAGACGTTTCTTCACAGAAATAGCTGGAGTTTGGGATTTAGAGCCAACCACTCCTTGAAGCTTCAGGAAGTTAAAGAAAGCTGGATCCTGCCATCCCTCTGAAAGCAACACCTGACTACCAACCCTGGGGCTGGCCTCTTGTCGAGAAGGGGCTCAGGGTACAGGATACCACAGAGAATCTGAAACTGCAGGAGAGAAGTTGGGATTTATTGTTGACAATCAAGAGAGTTTTATGTCCTCCAGTGTTTGAGAACCTATTTCATAGAACAGCATAAATTACCATTTAAGTAAAGTTAGCGATTTGGATTAGCATTGGATCCCCAGCCACACTCAGCAGAAGGGGAGGAGGACTCTCAACCAAGCAGCAGTTTCTGAAAATCATAGCATGCCGCTCAGAAATTTCACTAACTCAGGTAGTTCACAGCTACTTAGTTAAGCCGAGTCTTTTAAAAACTACAAATATCTTCACTAATCCACCTGGATGAAAGTGGCTATATTCAACTGCAAGGTATTACAATGAGAACTTTTTGGGGTGGGTGAGTTTGGGGGTGTCAGTGAGGGGAGAAAGTGTTTCTACTTTGGTTTCAAAGTTCTCACCATATTGATCGATGAACCCCGCCCCCCTATCACACTAGTATGGGAGAGCCTCGCAATCTTTAATGTATTTATCCTCACATCTTTGTGTATAGGTTACTATTATCCTGATGTTATAGAGGGGGAATTGAGGCACAGAGAGGCCATGGGACTTGCCCAAGGTGACTGGGTATGAGGACAGTGCACACTAAGCCCAGGCTCTATCTCAGGTTTGAGCCCAAAGCTCCTTCCATCCACACACACATTCATCTGACGTGGGTCTGTAAGTATGCAGCTCCTAGGACTCTGTAAGGGGCGAGGGGCAGTCCCTGCTGTGACTCTGGTCCAAACCCTGTCATTTTGCAGTGTGGGCACAAGTCAAACAATAGACCCAAGTCCAAAGGTCTTTGTAGTGCAGTGTGGACACATTAGCACGGTTGTGAGACTTGGGTCCAGCAACTGTAAACCCAGGTTTACATTGCATTGTGGACACTCAGACATGGGCTTGGAAACATCAAGGCTACAAACCCAGGCCCCACACACCCAGGCTTAGTGCGCAGTGTCGACATTCCTACAGAAGAGTGTGGCAACTTGAGGAATTCAACTCAAGTCTCCCAATTCGCAGACTAGTTTTCTAACCACTGGACATCCTTCCTCTAAATACAACATCAGGTTTGGTTTGGGGGAGAAGTGTGTGTCTACAAGAGGAAAGATTTTTTGAATAAATCAAAGAAACAAGAAAAACAAGTCGTTCACCCATTATAGTACATCCAACCCAGAATATACAGTGACATAATCTACCCGCAAGGAATCTGTAATTAATGCAAATAATTACCCTTCACCATGAAGAATCTCAGATGATATTGACTGGTTAATAATCTATGTGAAACTTTCACCTTGTTTACTGAGTGGCTGATGCGTCAGAATGATAATTAGGGAATAGTTAACTGCAGGATAAACCAACCTTCAGCTAAGATGTATGCTACAACCGCCCTGACAGATTCAGCCACCACAAACAGCTGACAGCTGCGAAGCTTTAAAGTGAGGAGAATGAAGGCAGAGACAATAAAGGAGCAGGTAGGAAATGTACCTTAGTGCAGTCAGCTGCAAAGAGGTTCCTTATTTTGTGTTTGCAGTAGTCTGACTCCCCCATGCAGTGTGATTTACCATAAAACCTGACTGAGGGGTTGGTGTCCATAGGACCACAATCAAGGTGTACACAGCTTCTTGACAGACTGTCAGTTCTTCGGCTGTACTGAGAATCAGTAATAGTGGGGTTTTCAAAAGTGACGAGGGGCCTCCTGTCCACCAATTTCAATGGGAGCTAGGTGCCTAGGCACGTTTGAAAATCCCATTATAAGTCTAATCCAAAACTCACTGAAGTCACTGGAAAAACTCCCTTTGCCTCTAGTGGCTTTGCTAGGCTCCTAGAACTCTGTGGTGCAGTTCCCATCTCTCCCATTGGCCTCTTGCGCAATTTTGTCCTCAGGCCACAGGTTTCTAACATGGCCAGGCTGGGTGCCCAGACTTTGGGCCTGTTTTTGGTTTTTTTCGAGGTGCTAAGCACCCATCACTCCCATTGACTTCTGCTGGAGCTGTATGAGCTCAGCAACTCTGCAAATCAGACCCCAAACCAGTTCCCAACAACTAAGGAACACAAAACCCAAGGGCCACTTCTGCAAATGACCTTAACCTTTCTGTTGTCCACAAGGGGTGTCATTTACTATAGTTGGGGGGCAAGCTGACTCCCCCCAGACCTGCCCCCGCAACTTTTAGGAAGCAGCCTTGGGTGGCACATTTGGCCTGGCCACCCTGCCTTTGTGATAGGGGGCAGCCAGGCCAAATTTGAGGGACTAGCATTGCCACTCCATGTGCCAGATTGCAACACCACTTGCTCTTGATGGAAGGGCAGCCAGACCAAATATGCCACTCTAGGTCTATGAGGAGGAGGAGTGGCAGATTGTATTGAGCAGCCTCTGGCACCCCTGTCCCCACCTGCCAACCAGCCAGGAAACAGCAGCAATGAGAGCCTGGGCCAGAGATGAGCACAGAGTGAGCCAGGCCCCAATCCCTGCTAAGGCCAGCCACTAGTTCAATGCCTTCCCCCAGGCCCACTGTCCTCACTACTCCATGGGATAGGACTGGTCTGCCATCTCCTTGTCCCCCTCTAGGCTGGGACTGGCAAGCTAACCCCTCATGAGCAGTCATGGTCTCAGCAGAGAGGCAGAAGTGGGGAAGCTGGCACAACTTTGTCCGCCCCCTTCCACGCTCTTGGAATTTTTCTGAACTAACACCTCTCTTCTCCTGCTCTAAAATGGGGATAACAGTCACTACCTACTTCATGGGGTACTGTGAGGTTTCTTTAATTAATGCTTGCAGAGCACTTGGAGGCCCTCAGATCGCTAGTGCCATAGGTGTGGTGGTGTTATTGCTACTACTACTGCTACTAATCTTAAATAATGGCTTTACTGAGTCAGGCAAACGCAACATGCCTAAAACCCTTGACAGAGATGAACAGAAAACTAACCTGGATGGTGTGACGAGTACGTGACTCAGTTACCAGAACCTGCTGTTTACAAGTGGCAGGGAAGAGTATATTTGCTCAAATGAAAAAAGGTCAAGGCAGAGCCCCATTGCTGTTGGTTAATCAGTAATCTAAAGTACAACAGAGCTTTACTGTAACAAACCAAGCCAGTCACCTTCCACACCGCCGCCATCATTTCAAACTGGGGATTCCAGACTAAAGTAACCAATTTTTTAAAAAATCCGTATTCTCAGGTATTGGTAGTTTCACCCTCTCCAAAGCCCAATTAAAGGGCTGGAGAGGGTGAAACACAGCTGGAAGTTGGGGGGAGGCAGGGGGAAGAACCTTTATTTTTCTTTGTTGTTGTTTAACTTAGCCGACCAAAGAATAAAATATAACATAGGACAGTGTTTCTTTCGTGGGAAATTCTCTTTTGAAATCAAATTCAGACGCAGTGAGAGTGGAGTCCGCTCCACAACCGCATTGTCTGAAGGCACAGCAGTTCTGAATCTGGCCAATGTACAGCCCCCTCCCACTAACTTATTGATGTGTAACTTACAAAGCCATCTACACCACCTCTGAACCTGGTCTATAGGTCGGGACCCTGGTTGGCAGTTAAAATTCAAATGTGAGCATTAGCAAGCACCCTTCTTTCACATTATTAGATGTAGGGGGGTGGAGGGCGCTCCCCCCCCCCCGGAAATATGTGGTTTCTTAATTGTCTTCTGCCAATGATTGTCTTCGTTCCCCAAGCAGTACTTCAGAAAGGAGCTGGAATGCTCACATTGTGGCCTCTGTGCAAGCTGCAGTTAGTATTCACTGGGAAAGGTTTTCCAGTTAATGATACACCCAAACCTGTTAACAAAAAAAGAAATGCTTGCGCCAGAGGTCCAGCTAGTCACTGCCTGTCATTTGCAACGCTAATGTTCATGTCCTTCAACTACGTTAGAGAGACAAGGTGGGTGAGGTAATATCTTTTATTGGACCAACTTCTGCTGGTGAGAGAGACAAGCTTTTGTCTAGCTCTAAAGCTTGTCTCTCTCACCAACAGAAGCTGGTCCACAAAAAGATTTAACCTCACCCACCTTGTCGCTCTAATGTCCTGGGACCAACACAGCTACAACGACACTGCACACTTCAATTACACTGGCATCTAAAGTATTGCAGCCACACAACTAGTCCTCAGAATTTACACTGAAAGCAAGTGAGGGATGTGAAGTATCAGACAACAGTGTGATAACAGAGACAACAGAGAGCCAAAAAGCAGATATATTACAAGGGTCCATCTCCTCCAGTATGCACCTCTGGCTGATTGTGAGTAGTGGCCTGTTTCTCTCATTGACATAAGGCATAGAAGGTGGAAGTTACATACACAAACGTTTGCAAATACATCAGTACACAACACAGATCCATTCATGTAGTCACTTTTGAATCAAAAGCCATAGAGGTTACCAAACTACAGGTTTTACCTTTCCCAGGAAAACACTCACCAGAGCCAGTGGTGGAGCACGCAGAAGAAAGCAGTGATGGGGAAGGAAGGAGGCTAACAATTCATGATCAGCACCGGTGAGCTTAGGGTCAGTCCCAATAAGTGCCCTACATTTTGGATATAGACCTGAAACTGGTCAGAATAACTTAACTATTTGAGGTCCCCCCCGACCCCAAGCTCTGCAACTCTCCCTCATAAGCCTCCAGTTCCATCGCCCTTCCCAAGCTGCCCCAGCTTCTTCCTAGCCTCAAGGTAGGTTAAGGGCTTGCTGGTGAATGGAGGCAAGGATTTCACTATATGGCAGCTCACATAGAATCATAGAATATCAGGGTTGGAAGGGACCTCAGGAGGTCATCTAGTCCAACCCCCTGCTCAAAGCAGGACTGATCCCCAACTAAATCATCCCAGCCAGGACTTTGTCAAGCCTGACCTTAAAAACTTCTAGGGAAGGAGATTCCACCACCTCCCTAGGTAACGCATTCCAGAGTTTCACCACCCTCATAGTGAAAAAGTTTTTCCTAATATCCAACCTAAACCTCCCCCACTGCAACTTGAGACCATTACTCCTTGTTCTGTCATCTGCTACCACTGAGAACAGTCTAGATTCATCTTCTTTGGAACCCCCTTTCAGGTAGTTGAAAGCAGCTATCAAATCCCCCCTTGTTCTTCTCTTCTGAAGACTAAACATCCCCAGTTCCCTCAGCCTCTCCTCATAAGTCATGTGTTCCAGTCCCCTAATCATTTTTTGTTGCCCTCCGCTGGACGCTTTCCAATTTTTCCACATCCTTCTTGTAGTGTGGGGCCCAAAACTGGACACAGTACTCCAGATGAGGCGTCACCAATGTCGAATAGAGGGGCACGATCACGTCCCTCGATCTGCTGGCAATGCCCCTGCTTATACATCCCAAAATGCCATTGGCTTCTTGGCAACAAGGGCACACTGTTGACTCATATCCAACTTCTCGTCCACTGTAACCCCTAGGTCCTTTTCTGCAGAACTGCTGCCGAGCCATTCGGTCCCTAGTCTGTAGCGGTGCATTGGATTCTTCCGTCCTAAGTGCAGGACTCTGCACTTGTCCTTGTTGAACCTCATCAGATTTCTTTTGGCCCAATCCTCCAATTTGTCTAGGTCCCTCTGTATCCTATCCCTACCCTCCAGCGTATCTACCACTCCTCCCAGTTTAGTGTCATCTGCAAACTTGCTGAGGGTGCAATCCACACCATCCTCCAGATCATTAATGAAGATATTGAACAAAACCGGCCCCAGGACCGACCCCTGGGGCACTCCACTTGATACCGGCTGCCAACTAGACATGGAGCCATTGATCACTACCCGTTGAGCCCGACAATCTAGCCAGCTTTCTATCCACCTTATAGTCCATTCATCCAGCCCATACTTCTTTAACTTGCTGGCAAGAATACTGTTGGAGACCGTGTCAAAAGCTTTGCTAAAGTCAAGGAACAACACGTCCACTGCTTTCCCTTCATCCACAGAGCCAGTTATCTCATCATAGAAGGCAATTAGATTAGTCAGGCATGATTTGCTCACTTTGGGGTCTGAGCTCCAGAGTGTCCTTTAAATTTCAAAGAGGCCAAGGACAAGGACTCACTGGGCCCTGCTGTACTGGAGTGTATAGGTGGGCCATCCAGTTGTCCACAAATGGACATGGAAGAGCCAACGTTGGCCTTCCAGTTGTCCCTGATGAGGCCACCCCAAAGCTGAAGGTGGGGAGATAGAAGGCTTCTGGCATCCCTTTAAAAACAATACACCATGAAGAAAGTGTGCAAGGGCCATTGAGGGCTCATCACACCAGGCCAGGCTAAGAAGGGAAGAAAGCCCATGTAGCTGGACTTTCACAAACCTCAGAAAGTGGCTTCTCTCCCAATTTCTCCTGGACTCCAGAAGAGGAGGGATTCGGAATCCATCACTAACTTACTGTCTGCCTAACTGGCGACATGCTGGTGTCATTGACATGAGGGTAGGACCATGGTCAGGGGAAAGCAAGGGTGGCTGGTGCGTTCCTGTCACCTCCAGCTGCACTATTGGCCCCTTAGGACCATTGGCAGCCACTACAAATTAAAATGGCCCCCAGGCTGGAGTATTTGTGCTGGAGAATTGGCCCAGCACTGCTTATGCAGAGCTAAGGGATTGCCAAGGAGACCGATGCCCACCTTTGCACAGTCCTCTCCTTGCACCAAAGTGTGCTGTGCTGAGGAGCTGGGCCAGCGCGTGCTGGTTTAAACGTCACTGAGAGGAGAGGTGAAATGCATTCCCACATCTCTGATGCCTGGGTTTGGTGTGCAGTGGGACATGTCAGGGTTACCTGGATGACAAGCTGAGCAGTGAGTGTGCCTCGCTGGCAGCCTTTGCTGAACATAACGCCACATGTGAATGCACATGCTCGTTACTGACCCTCACAGATAGTCAGCCCCCAGCGCCCACCTCTGTGCCACCCAAGGCCTGGTGGGAGAAAGGCTATGCCTGAACTCTCCCACAACTGTCTGCCAATTTTCCCCTAAAGTCATCATTGGTTTTCACTGGATGGCACAACTGATACCGTGCACACATCACCATGGATCAGAACACTGCCGTCACATTGCTGAAACCTGCAACCTACTACATCACACGAGTTAGCAATGTCACTGCGCCGAAAGCTGAAACTTTGCCCCTGGACCGTATGTTGATGTACGAGGGACGACTCAGAAAATGACAGAGAATTCTGTGCATGTGTTTTTCCATAATTATTGTGCTTTGCTGCATCTTTGCATTTACTAGTGTATGAATTCAGAATTGGCTATTGCTTGAGTTTTAATGAAATCCTCGGCAGTTGACTTCCTCATCGATCAGCTTCATAGCCTCAATGGAGGCTGTAAGTATGGCAAGCATCTACAGGATCACATTTCAACAGACGTGGGCCCGAACTGCAACATTCAGATCGAACATAGCCCCAAGATTTAGAGGCCTTCGGATCCCTGGTTGTGATTCAGGCTTATCTGAAGTTCAGTGTATATGGGGACCTCCCTATTTGGAGGCCAAAACTGGAAGTGTTGATCAGCTGTAATTCCCCGTGCCTTCAGGCCTTGGCTACAGAATAGACAGAAGTTACAACTCTGAAACAGCCGATATGTCATTTGATAAACAGGTTTATGCTTGTTTTGACCATAGATATTGTGCATGCGCCCCAGCAGGGTGCAATGATTAGTGTCTGAGGATAAGAGGAACCGGGTATATAATATTCTGGTGAGAGTGAGTTACTGCTGTGCCAAGCCGCAGCAGAGTATATGGCTCTGTTGCAGCACCAACAAACACACTTGAGCTCAGGAAGCCCCATGTGTATTGTTCAAGATGGAAGCTATCACAAGAGCCCAAGTGTGACCTTGTTGCAGAGCAGAAGATAAGAAATATGGACTCAGGTTTGTCTAAGTGCCAAATTCTGGGGGGTTTGCTCATTTTTCACCTTGTTCTTTCTCATTCTCGTTTCATTTTTGAGCTAGTCAAGGGAAAGAGGGAAGAAAGAGTCATCAACTCCTCTCCACAGGGTGGTGAGTGTGTAAATGTCTGTTCTTCCCTCTACTCCCTGCATCTGAGGGCGAGACGAGAAGGAACCCTTGAGACATTTATGGTGAGTGACTTGGCCTGTGATTTCTGCCTGATAGTGTTTGCTATATGTTTGCGTTCCTTCAGAACTGAGAGTGCCAAGTGGGTTCTGAAGGAATGCATAAGGTGTGCATATCGCTGTAGTAGAAGTTGAAATGTAACTTGGAAAGGTTACTGAAGACACTAGCAGCTGAATGAAAGTTAGGAACAAATTTTGTACCAAATGCTGAAAAGCAAAAAGAGGTATTTTGTACATTTGATCCAGAGCAGAATTATCTATTTCTGTGATAGGAAAAACAACTTTGTGCAGCAAAGATGGCAAATGGTCAGCCTCCGAGACAAACTTTGTGAACTTTTATGACTTTGCACCTGTTGGAAGTTTGACATTTCCTCAGAGAAATGGCCCAATTTGTGCACTTTTTGTGGCAAAATAAGAGTTTTCTTTTTCTGAAACTGTCTTTCATTTTCCTGAGAAAATGCAAATTAAGAACATGAAATATTTTGGTTTCCTGAGATTCTCCAGGATGATTTTTCACCACTTTTACAAGGACCAAGATTTTTCCTTGGGTAGTTTCAGAGGGTACATATGTCCTGATGAGTGTTAGAGAGCGGACTCAGGGGAAATTAAAGTGGTTTTAGGGGTTCTCTGTTTTCTACAGAAAAATTAACAATATACATTTTTCACAGTTGCTTCTTAAATGACCCCTTCCCTAGTTTAGAGCATATATTAAGCGGTGCATTAAAAACTCCACATTTTTATGCTCAAAGAGATGTGTGCACAAGTTGGGTAACTGAATAGGTGTAGAGCCCTGCAAATCTGGAGTTATCTGCTTTATATCTGCAGATATCCGTGGACCATGTTTGCAGCTTGTGACTCTGATGCAGATACAAATTTTGTATCTGCCCAGGGCTCTAAAAATGTGATTACTTGTGGGTGAAATAACAAATTTTGTGCCTGCAAATGCCTCTTTGAGAGCAAACTTGGCTACCATTTGGTGCTTCTTTGAAAAATTGACACTAACTGAAATAATCCTCCTCAAAGACACCTACAATGGATACCGAGGGCTTTGGTGGAATAATGCACGCTACAGGAGTGTGATTTCCTAAAGAACACAAACATGTTGCACATTAATTGGTTGTTATAGACCCTGCTGGTGTGCACGAGGGAACTGTTAGTATGCACCAGCAGTCTACACAGATTAATTAATATGTGGTATGTTAGTGCACTTTAGAAATCACACCCACACTGAACACATCACCTCACTGTGTAGACATACCCTAACATCGCTCCAAGAGTTTTAAAAAATTTCCCTGTCCAGGCAATGTATTTATAAGGATGTTTTTCTAGGCAGCCTCAGTATGAGTGAGGTGTGCTCTACAATGCTGGATGAGTTAACATCTTGTTATTCTTACCAAGCATGACAACTACTGTCAAAAAATCAAGTGCAACCTGTTCTAATGTAAACTAATTTCAGATTGCCCCTGGCGATCCCAGCAACCTCACCAAGCCAATTTTTTTGCCAATTTCCCTGCCGCCCTTTTTTTTTTTTTTTTTTTTTAAATGAGATGTGTTCTCTGTTTTAAGTCAGGGCATTTCCTCTTCTCCATCTGACAGTACCACCCATTACCTATTCTGAGACATGCTGTGCACCTCCTCCCACGCATTATAATTAGTAGATTGAAGCTTCAGGGAGGTTTTTCCAAGGGAATCAGCTAGTGCAGGATTTAGCCAAAAGCCTATTCAGAAGGGCATCCCCACATAATCACTAAGCAACAGAGCCCTGTACTCTGCAGTGGGTCCCGATTTGTATCTAGGGGCAATTCCAGATACAGGTAATTACCTACAAAGCACTGTATTGCCTTGACCCAGGTAGCTCTAAGGTTGTCCTTTCTCCTATGGTTTAACGTAGTAGTTTTGGTGAACTAGGCGCTTATTGCCATCTGTTCCTAGGTCTGAGCAAATGGAGACAAATAGAGACGCATTCTCTAGTGAGAGGCCTGGAGCTCTGAACTTTACCCCAGAACCCAAGTAGGAAGCAGCTATGCTGGTAATTTGGAGGTGCTTAGTAGGATAGCTTTGGGTGGGGAGCGTTGGAGGAGCAGTAGGCTGGTTAGTTGAACATAGCTCCTACATGGGTGTGTTTGCTGGGTGTGCTATAAATTACTAGATGCACAACTGCATTAAAAGGAGGTTTTTCTTGTAGCACCTGCACAGGCTGCTAGTGCTCTGCTAAGGCTACAGAGGCATCTGTATGCAAAATAAGATGCTGGGCTAAAACTGAACAGACGTGAGTTCACCCAGATGTTAACTTTGGACTGCTGGGGGTGTTTTAAAATTTAAAACTTACAATCACTTTGGCCATTCAGGGCCAACTTTTTGGCTCCATTAACACAAACACAACTCTTGCAGATGTCAGGCCTGATGCCGGCCTCATTCTGCCTGCTTTGTGCTGTTCTGGCAGCACGACGCAAGCAGAAAGCCAGTTTAGCAGGCCACTTGGGGCTCCAACTCGAACCAGGACTTGAATTGGCTCCTGCTCTCCCAAGCGTTGGAGGGCAGTAAAGGTGATGTGAAGGCTCCTTACCCCTTAGCTCATCACGGGTGAGTACTGAGCCATAGTATCCCTTTGTACACAGTGAAAACTGCCTGTGCAATGCACATGGGTATGTGAGCACACAAGCTATCTCCCTGAGATACGTATACAAATGCAGCTTTGTGCTAGAGATGGGCCATAGGCTCCTGTTTGGCCCTGGATGTAAAGTAGCAGACCAGAGGCCAGCGTGTGACGTAAAGACTGAATTAGGGTTTGGGTTTAGATGCCAACCATTCCAAAGCTCATGAGCTATTTTCACAAGATTTTAGGCCAAAGTGGTAGATTCATTAGAGAGCATCTAAACGCACTCGATTTCTACCATTTTAGTCTGAAATCTCACAAGTGTGACTGGTCTTGTGAGACTTTGAGCATAGCCAAACTGGAACCATAAAACTGGACCTTTCCAATAGTGGATCTGACCCAAAGAGGAGGGTTTGGATCCGAGGAGTCATATCAGAAATGCCCACAGTCCTTTCGAGGGGCATTTTTCTGTGCACAAAAATGGCGGCCTATTTTGTGGGTGTATGAAAGGAGGTCAGCTGCAACTCTGACCATGAAAAATAAAACCTCTAAGAGAAAAAAAAAACCCCACCCCCTTTACTAGCCTGCACTTGTATTGCACCAAATTCTCTCACGTTGAAAAAAAAGTAGGAAGTGGGAAATCATTTGCTGGCGATAGCATCTGGATAATTGCTTCCATTATTTTCCAATAAAAATTAAATATCCCACTTTGATCAATAGCTGCCATGTGGACAGCTGCTTTACAAAATAGCTATTTCCACATTAGGCTGTGTTGCCTCTCTGTTAATGCTCTGGCTAAGCCATCTCAGCAGGAGACAGACCACTTGTGAGGGGTTTATGTGAGGCTCCTAGCAATGGATCCTGTTCTGGGGTAGGTGATTTCTGACAGACAGTAGGCTAAGCAGGTCAGAAACAGTATAACCAGAACACGTCTGTGCCCTCCAGGTTGGAGGTCCCTGCTTCCCAAGCCTAGCCTTCTAGCCTCCCATTGTTGCCAGTTCATGACCCTGGACTCAAGCCAGCAACCAGCAGGGGTCAGTGGGCCAGTAGGGACTTGGGGGCCAGTGGCCAAGAGTAGAGGGCAGTAGAGTGCATTGTTGCCAGCCGACTAAGAAGGGACAAACTCTGGCACTGGGAGTGGGGCTAAAGGCTAGGGACTTGGATGGTATTTCATTAATTTGAGAGGAGGGGGGGTAGAGAAGGAGCTGGGGCTCCTGCTAGCGGCTGAGGAAAGACAGAAAGGGCCCGCTCCTCAGTGAAGAGCACTTGTCTGTAGAGTGGGTGGATGGTTTAGTCAATATAAGTGCTTAAACATTTGCCAAAATACACGTTTACACAATGGACTATAATAGTCAATTGAGTTTCCCTAGGGATAAATTTGGCCCAGAGAGTCTAAGTATAACATCAAGAGGCTCTAGACACTAGAGTCATAGTATGGTTTGAGAGCCAGCCGGTATGTGTCAGGATCCAGAGTAAGGGCAAAGGAGTCTGCTTTTCACCCACTGCTCCAAACTGGCACACTCCCCTGCCCACCTGAACTCTGCTCCAGTTGCAGGGGCCTTGCTTCATCCACTGGGCCCATTCCCAGCCAAGAAAGTTCCTGCAAGCCCTATAAATCACTCCCTTTCCATGGAAGGCAGGACTCTGGAAATGCTTGTTCAGCGCAATGATGGACAGACTCCATGGGGGGATTTATAGGATTTATAGGGGCTTGCTGAGCTGGGATAAGGCTTGGCAGATGAGGTATGTCCCCTGTAACTGTAGTTGGACCTTGTAATTGCAAATGAGGGGGAAGGCGAGATGGTTCCAAGGAGCGCGTTAACAACTGTACTTGCTACTTGAATACTTGTGCAGACAGTATTTGGCAAGTCCTACTAACTAGAGGAAGCCTACATTATCTAGTCATCTTTCAATGTAACCATGTTCCTGTGATTCAGCAGACATAGTTTTGTTATGGATTTATAGTTCTAGTTAGCAAAGTATCGAAAAGGCATTTATTGGTGATACAATGAAATGGAAGGGGACGAAAGGTGGTTAATTTATTACCAACACTCCTAATTTCATTTACGTTTTCCAACAAGGCGTTTTCACGTGCTCTTTATGTAAAGGCCAAAATGATCTCGTACATGTAGGATCACCTTTAAGACTTTTCAGCCACCTTATTGAGATAGACAGCAGTCCAGCTACACAGATTCCTTTTATACCATTCCCACACAGGCCAGCAAAAGGATACCAAGAAATTGCTTCTAAATTGTCTCATGAACCCAGTGACTCACAAAACTTAGTCTGTGTCCCATTTCTGATCTTCGGGGTTTTTGATTTCCCAGTTTAGCAAAATGAAATGATCCCCTTCTCATATTCTACCATATCTTGAAAACCATACATTTTCTGTGGAGGAAAGTTCTGTGCTTGTACAATTTTAGCTTCTGAAAGTGTTAAAACATAAGATTATCTTGTATGTATCTGACAAATTACCAGGGCAGAATGCTATCTTCCAGCAGTGCCAGAAGTTAATTTTGTAGACTTTTGGTTGGAAGCTAAGCAAAGCATTTTAATGGGACTACTCATGGGCTTAATTTTAAGCACATGCTTAAGTGCTTTACCAAATCAGGGTCTACTATGCCACTGATTGTTGTTTAATTTGTTCTGAGGCAACATTTGGGCTCATAGGAAGAGCCATCTAATCATGGCAAATTTGCCATATACCCAGCCAACCACGTGTATCTGCATATTTAACATTAGCTGGAGCTTCACTAGTTAGTTCATACTTGTAGGGTCCATAGTGCTAGTACGTGCACAGCTCTACACCTGGTCATTGATGCATTACTGAAGTATGACATACTGAGTCACACTCCTGTTTTCTTGACAACTACACAACTCATTTTGTTATTTGCTTATTATGCACCTACTGTCAAGAGGCTTGGTGCCCAGTTTGGAATCTGTCAAGAAAGTAAAACACTCACCTGTTCATCTTCATTGTATCTATTAGGGTCTCTCATTGATGTCATGCCTGAAAGCTGCTGAATCACCTCCATTCATTGGTAATTATGTGCTATTATGCATTGGAGGTTCCAGTGTTTGCCATTATAGCACTAAACATGCAACTTATTTTTGAGAATAATTGCAAGGTAAATGCACCTTTTCTTGATGCCTCTCTCTTAGGCTCACCATAGTGCTATTTACTTAACTCATTTTATGATTAGTCTGTTGATCTTTTTGTTACAATTAGTTTTAACTATCGTGCCTCAGATTGTCTTTATACCTCTTTGCTCCTATCTCTCAGCTGCTATTCCTTGCATTCACTCTAGCTAAAAGGTAGAACAGTGACATTTGGCAGCTCTGATGTTAAGGTGATTCACAACCAGTAACCAGTGTTTATTTCTGTCTTTACCTCTCTTCCTGGGTTAGTCAGTTTGTTGAATACACAACCTTCCTTGTTGTGATATATAGGGTCCTATTAAGAGGGTTTCCAAAACTGCTTGTGGGCTGATCACAACGGATCATTTTTACCCTCTCTTAACTTCAAGGTACAATTGTTTCCTTTTACAATAAAGATCTCACTACGGCAAGAAATCTCAGCAGTTCTGAACTCTCCCCTATCCTTTGTAAGTACATTTTTTTCATATTGGAAAGAGAATAAAATGGGTAAAAGAGGTTGATTCAGAGCATTCAAAATAAAGTTTCCACCAGAGCATCTTTTTACATATGGTCTGAGTGCTCAGCTGTCCTTCTAATAGCGTGAGCATCCCCATCTCCCTTTCCCTCTAGAAAAAAACCTAGACATGAGCCTAGAATCAACCACCCAGCTTCAAATCCTCCCCAAACCATGGGCAAGTTCAGCTCAGTGAGAGCTGTAAGGGAGTTTTGTGGCTTGGCCTCCTTCTCTGAAAAAGCAAATGACATTAAAGAAATCACGCTGAAGTTAGCTAAAGCCTGAAGTCCTTATTTAGCCAAAGCTACCACTGAGATCAATGGGCTTTTACTTATGGATTAGATGATGTATCAAACTATTGTTATAAAATCAGTTGCGCAGTCAATCCCATTATCTATCTAAGAGTGTAAATTCCATTTTCATATACTCATCAGTGGGTCTTCTGCCTATGTTAGGATCAGGCCTGGAGTACATCACTCTAGCTAGTAAAGAAGAAAGCAGTGAAGGAGCAACTATGTATAAAAAAAGTGAATTCATCTTGCTGTAGCTGTGGCTCGCACACAGTAACCTTTAAAAAAGTAAAGTTGACATGGAGTGTAAACAAGTGAACAAATGTGTTGTACTTTCTGGATTAACAGAGCGAATAGCGCAGATACAGCATTGTAGAAAATCAATACAGAAATATTCAATCAGTGTTACTCTTTAACATAGTAACTTCATTGCCTTTAACATCAATGGTATCCATTTGGGAGAAGCAAAATACCAACTAATGGTGATGATGTTGCCTGAAAGGTATTCTGACAAGGTTAGTGACAGCCATGTCAGACAATGCCGTGTTTGTGAAAGGAACAAGAGATAATAACAACAAAGCACTTGTTTAAAGTATATTGTCATCTCCCTGATCTTTGAGGATCTCCGTGTACTGACTCAGTTACTGGAACTGCCCCTCTTTTACATCTATACTGGTGTTCTAGGGCCTAGTTTCCCTTTTTGAAGGCATTAATCTTGAATATCACATAGTGTGCACCTAGTGAAAGGGAAACAGGAAAATTATTGCAATTTGCCTCCCATGGTTGCTGGATAAAGATTTCTCCCTGTATAGTGTAAATCATTTACATGTTAACAAGCATTTAGCATCTATAATCGACTCAAAATATTAGACTGTGATTTCAAAGGCATCTAAGGAAGAGAAGTGTTTAGTTCGCACTGAAATTCAATATGATTTCAGCACCTTCCTTCGCCATATTTACTACCTGCATTTTAAAAGTGTCCATCATCAGAATTTCTGAGTGCCTACACAAAATAATACATATTTTACAAATAATTTAGGGGGATTATTTACAGGAAGGGGGATTAATATAACACACAGATCCTCCTCACAGCAAGTTGCTAGAAAAGGGGGCTGTAAACCACGACTCGTGAGTTCTATTCTTGACTCTCACATTGTCTGACTTTGTGATCACTATATTTCTCGCCCCCTTCTTCTCTGAGGGTGAAATTTACCCTGTTCTGATGTCCAGAGCAAGAGCTGTATAGCACTTGGGGTCTGCTTAAACCCTAGTTTAAGGATTTAAGGGCTGTATGAGCCTTGTGTGGGCCCTCTGCATAGGGGTGAATTCCCCCATGGACAGTCCCATTGGAGTCACTGGAAGTACTTGTATGAGAAAGGTACATTTTGGCCTCCAGGCCCAGATCCTCAATGATATTTAGGCACCTAACTCGCACTGATTTCAATGAAGTCAGTGGGAGTTTGGCACCTAAGTACCTTGGAGGATCTGAGCCAGAAAGCTTTTTCCTATAAATCTATGTATCAAATGGGCATCATATACAGACCCCATAGAGCTGTAACAAGTTCATATTTGGAACCACCGTGAGCTCTTTGGATCAAAGGCACCATGTACAGTAAATAGAAAGCAGTAAGGTTCTGGAGTTCCAAGTGCAAGGTAAATGTACCTTTTCTTGATGCCTCTCTCTTAGGCTCACCATAGTGCTATTATCCAGGCTTTAAAACAAATGATTGAGAGGGTAGTAGGAAAGGATTCGTATATCTGCAGATCTTGTGTCAAATTTCCCTACACAAATGTGGGCGTCACAGTGATGTATGTGATAAACAAAAATGAATGCGGGCATATCCTGTACAGAGTACAATGTGTATATTTCCACACATTCTGCTTCTGCTTTCGCAGTCCAGCTGGAACTGTTCATGTGAGTACCTCCTGTGTCATTCATTTCCAGCTATATCCCCTTTAGTTTTACTACGGTGTTGTGAAAACGCTTTTATTCTTATACAACCAGTGCATTGCACAATTAAGCCACATTATTTCAGCACACTCTTTCTCCTGAAGTATTGGTCATAGTTTGAACAAAAATGCACATGAACTCTACTAGTGTGCTAGCGTATTGGTTAATGACACATACAAGGGGCCGACCCCGCATTGGCTTGGGCAGAGCAAAAGCAGGCTAGGGGAAGTGTCTCACACTGCAGCTGGGCAAGGGACAGGGAAGACTGTTTCTGGGCCAGATGGAGCTACACCGATTTACACTTACAGTGGTTTAGCCCCCTTAGAGTCCTGTCACAAAACCCTTTGGGCCTGATTCTGCCCCTCTTGAAATCAGTGGCAAAAGCCACGTTGGCTGCAATGGGAGCAGAATTGGGACCCTTCATAATTAGAGGTTTATGGCTAAATAGCCTATTGTGTATCGCCGGTGCGCTCAATGCTCTGTGTCCAGGGGAAGCTTTGGCTGCTGCTTTTATGCTCAGTAGAAAATGGATTAAAATGAGTTGTTTGAATTTCAGTTGGTTGTGTATGTGGCAATCTAAGGGCATGTGTAGTGTGACATGATCCATTCGGTAGCAAAAAATGCAGGTAACACTATACAATTGCTGAGATGTTATCATTTTATGATGAAGCATTGTCCTGCTAATGTGTATGTGTATTTGCATTATTGGGCGGGGAAATCCCTGAAACCACATGTTTAAAGAATTTTGTACCGTATAAAAACATTTAGAAATATTTATATAAGATGATTTTATCAACAGCTTTTTTTAAAGCTTGATAATTATATTTTCAATCAATTCCTACTCTTGTAATCAATTGTATTTTCTATTAGCACCATCCAATTCACACTGGCATCAAGGGAAGTTTGACTACTGACTTCAGTTAGGAGCTGGGATGAGACCCTATCTTACCAAATGCCTTTCCAGTAGAAACCATTATATATTTTTAAAAGATGTTGCTAAATAACATTTCTAAATAAATCTTCATGTGTACAACACCATCATGCTTAGAATATATGTTGTAATAAGATCTGATCCAGCAAAACACTTAAGCAGATTAATAGTCCTATTGAACTGGACTACTCAGAAGCTTAATTTTTAAGAATGTGCAATGCACTTAGGTGCAGAAAGTTAAGTACATAATGGCTTGATTCTTCACTCAGAGGCATTTTATACTTAATTGGAGTTGGACTTTGTGAGAATTATTCCTGATTTACAGTGGAGTAAGCAAGAAGAGACTCTGGACTTGTGAGTCTTATTGTCTATTAAAATGAGTGATGAAGCTCATTGGAACAACTGGAAAGAAGCTTGGCGCATGATGTTGCTCCTCTATCACCATTCCCTGCTTCGTTCCTCAGCCACTTTGCAGAGTCTTTCATTTCAGTGGGAGTTAGGATCCTAAATACCTTTTGTGGATCTGAGCCTCAGAGAGTCCATGTGTCCCTGGAAAAACAATCCTGTGGTTTCCCATTTATTATATGCAGGTATTTGATTAGGAAGGGTAAAATTTTCCCTAGTGTGGCTCCAGGATGCAAGAACCTTCTAGTCACTTAAGCTCCACCATAGGGCAGAACAGCTGAGTGGGCTGTCTGGGAGGGTGTAATGATGCTGGTTCTGGTGGGACCCAACGGAGAGTGCCATTTCAGGACAAACTGCTTAAAGTAGGGCATTTACAGCCCAAGGCTGGGGTTTCTGTGCACACCAAGGCAAAACAAACCAGCCAGACAGAGAGGCCTTTGGTTTTACCCCACTAGCTAACCACAAGTCACACAAGCAATTCCCTTAGACACTCCAGTTTCCCAGTATCACCACCAGTGCCACTTGTTATGGGGATGAATGGTTATGAAAACCAATACCCCAGTAAAAGAAAAAAAGGTTCTCCTGATCCCAAAGGACCAAGCCTCAGACCCAGGTCAATATACAAATCAGATCTTACCCAAAAATCACGGTGTTGCCAATCCTTTAGAATCTAAAATCTAAAGGTTTATTCGTAAAAGGAAAAAGATATAGGTGAGAGCTAGAATTGGTTAAATGGAATCAATTACGTACAATAATGGCAAAGTTCTTGGTTCAGGCTTGCAGCAGTGATAGAATAAACTGCAGGTTCAAATCAAGTCTCTGGAGTACATCCACAAGCTGGGATGGGTCTTTCAGTCCTTGGTTCAAAGCTTCAGTGTAGCAAAGTCCCTCCAGAGGTATGAAGCAGGATTGAAGACCAGATGGAGGAGCTGCAGCAGCTTTTTCCATTTTCTCGCCAATTGGTCTTTCTTTCTTTGTCCCAAAGACAAGCGGTCCATCACATGGCCTGGAAAAACCTCAGAGTTCTGTCCATAGGCAGGTCCCTGCATACCTTGCTGAGTCACAAGGTGTGTCTGCCTTCTCTCAATGGGTCAATTGTATATCTGATAGTCCTTAATGGGCCATCAAGCAGGCTAGGCAGAGCTGACACCAACTTGTCTGGGGTGTCACCCAGAAGCATAGCATAAATTTGAAATACAGACAGTATAGAGCCAATATTCATAAATTCAACTACAAAAATGATACACACATATAGACAGCATAATCATAAGCAGCAAACCATAACCTTGTCTTAGACACCTTATTTGACTCCCTTTATACAAGATTTGGTGCCACTACAGGACCTTGGTTGCAACAATGATCAATACGGTCCCTGATTATGCCAATAACGTCACAGAGGGGTGTCTATATTTGTCTTTAAGGGTGATCATTGGACCGGGCCATAAACAGGATCCTTGATTATGCAAGTAGCTTAGAAAGGCTGAACTCACTGTTAGACCTGTAGACCCTGAGTAGGAGGGTGGATTTGGCTTCCACATCCTCCCCATGTTTTACTTGCACAGTGCCTGATCATCAGGTTTTATGCAGTGAAGTGAATTGCACCCTGAATTATAGACTCCATCCTTTTGTTTCACTCCTGCAGAGCTACAAAAATGATTGCATTAAACACCATTGAGAAATCTCCAGCACAAAACTCATCTCCCAACGGCAAGAAGTTGTTGTTATTTTACCTTCTAGCAACATGTAATACAGTGAAAGAAATGTTTCAGAGTAGCAGCCGTGTTAGTCTGTATCCGCAAAAAGAAAAGGAGGACTTGTGGCACCTTAGAGACTAACAAATTTATGTGAGCATAAGCTTTCGTGAGCTACAGTTCACTTCATTGGATGCATTCAGTGGAGCTGTAGCTCACAAAAGTTTATGCTCAAATATATTTGTTAGTCTCTAAGGGTATGTCTACACTACGAAATTAGGTCGAATTTATAGAAGTCAGTTTTTTAGAAATCATTTTTATATAGTTGATTGTGTGTGTCCCCACACAAAACGCTCTAAGTGCATTAACTCGGCGGAGTGCTTCCACAGTACCGAGGCTAGCGTCGACTTCCAGAGTGTTGCACTGTGGATAGCTATCCCATAGTTCCCGCAGTCTCCGCTGCCCATTGGAATTCTGGGTTGAGATCCCAATGCCTGATGGGCGGGTGGTTCTGGGTACATGTCATCAGGCCCTCTCTCCCTCCCTCCCTCCCTCTGTGAAAGCAACGGCAGACAATTGTTTCGTGCCTTTTTTACCTGTGCAGACGCCATACCACGGCAAGCATGAAGCCCGCTCAGCTCACTGTCACCGTATGTCTCCTGGGTGCTGGCAGACGTGGTACTGCATGGCTACAGGAACCCATTGCCTTGTAGCAGCAGATGGTGCAATAGGCCTGAAAACCACCCTCATCATGTCTGAGGTGCTCCTGGCTGCCTCGGTAAGGTCGGTCAGGAGTGCCTGGGCAGATATGGGTGCAGGGACTAAATTAGGAGTGACTCGACCAGGTCATTCTCTTTTATCCTGCAGGCAGTCCTATTGTACCATCTTACGGTGAGCAGGCAGGAGATGTGGATGGCTACTTCTGCACCGTCTGCTGCCAGCCAAAGATGTAAAAGATAGATGGAGTGGATCAAAACAAGAAATAGACCAAATTTGTTTTGTATTCATTTGCTCCTCCCTCCCTCCATGAAGTCCAGCCTGCAATACTAGAGGGAGGGATAGATTAGTGGGTTGAGCATTGGCTAAACCCAGGATTTTGAGTTCAATCCTTGAGGGGGCCATTCTGTGTGACAGTTGTTTTTGTTTCTCCTTGATGTAAAGCCACCCCCTTTGTTGATTTTAATTCCCTGTAAGCCAACCCTGTAAGCCATGTCGTCAGTCGCCCCTCCCTCCGTCAGAGCAACGGCAGACAATCGTTCCGCGCCTTTTTTCTGTGCAGATGCCATACCACAGCAAGCATGGAGCCCGCTCAGATCACTTTGGCAATTAGGAGCACATTAAACACCACGCGCATTATCCAGCAGTATATGCAGCCCCAGAACCTGGCAAAGTGAAACCGGGCGAGTAGGCGATGGCAGCATGGTAACAAGAGTGATGAGGACATGGACACAGACTTCTCTCAAAGCATGGGCCCTGGCAATGTGGGCATCATGGTGCTAATGGGGCAGGTTCATGCCGTGGAATGCCGATTCTGGGCCCGGGAAACAAGCACAGACTGGTGGGACTGCATAGTGTTGCAGGTCTGGGACAATTCCCAGTGGCTGCAAAACTTTCACATGCATAAGGGCACTTTCATGGAACTTTGTGACTTGCTTTCCCCTTCCCTGAAGTGCATGAATACCAAGATGAGAGCAGCCCTCACAGTTGAGAAGAGAGTGGCAATAGCCCTGTGGAAGCTTGCAACGCCAGACAGCTACCGGTCAGTTGGGAATCAATTTGGAGTGGGCAAATCTACTGTGGGGGCTGCTGTGATGCAAGTAGTCAACGCAATCAAAGATCTGCTGATATCAAGGGTAGTGACCCTGGGAAATGTGCAGGTCATAGTGGATGGCTTTGCTGCAATGGGATTCCCTAACTGTGGTGGGGCGATAGACGGAACCCATATCCCTATCTTGACACCGGAGCACCAAGCCGGCGAGTACATAAACCTCAAGGGGTACTTTTCAATAGTGCTGCAAGCACTGGTGGATCACAAGGGACATTTCACCAACATCAACGTGGGATGGCCGGGAAAGGTACATGACGCTCGCATCTTCAGGAACTTTGGTCTGTTCTAAAAGCTGCAGGAAGGGACTTTATTCCCAGACCAGAAAATAACCGTTGGGGATGTTGAAATGCCTATAGTTATCCTTGGGGACCCAGCCTACCCCTTAATGCCATGGCTCATGAAGCCGTACACAGGCAGCCTGGACAGTAGTCAGGAGCTGTTCAACTACAGGCTGAGCAAGTGCAAAATGGTGGTAGAATGTGCATTTGGACGTTTAAAAGTGCGCTGGCGCAATTTACTGACTCGATTAGACCTCAGCAAAACCAGTATTCTCACTGTTATTACTGCTTGCTGTGCGCTCCACAATATCTGTGAGAGTAAGGGGGAGACGTTTATGGGAGGTGGTGGGAGGTTGAGGCAAATCGCCTGGCCACTGGTTACGCACAGCCAGACACCAGGGCGGTTAGAAGAGCACAGGAGGGTGTGGTGCGCATCAGAGAAGCTTTGAAAACCAGTTTCATGACTGGCTAGGCTACAGTGTGAAAGTTCTGTTTGTTGATGAAACCCCCCACCCCTTGGTTCACTCTACTTCCCTGTAAGCTAACCACCCTCCCCTCCTCCCATCGATCACCACTTGCAGAGGCAATAAAGTCATTGTTGCTTCACATTCATGCATTCTTTATTAATTCATCACACAAATAGGGGGATAACTGCCAAGGTAGTCTGGGAGGGACGGTGGAGGAGAGAAGCACCAGGAGGGGTGGTGGAGGAGGGAAGGACAAGGCCACACAGCACTTTAAAAGTTTACAACTTTAAAACTTATTGAATGCCAGCCTTCTGTTGCTTGGGCAATCCTCTGGGGTGGAGTGGCTGGGTGGCCGGAGGCCCCCCCACCGCGTTCTTGGGTGTCTGGCTGAGGAGGCTATGGAACTTGGGGAGGAGGGCGGTTGGTTACACAGGGGCTGTAGTGGCGGTCTGTGCTCCAGCTGCCTTTCCTGCAGCTCAACCATACGCTGCAGCGTATTAGTTTGATCCTCCAGCAGCCTCAGCATTGAATCCTGCCTCCTCTCATAATGCTGCCACCACCTTTCAGCTTCAGCCCTCTCTTCAGCCCGCCACTTACTCTCCTCAGCCCGCCACCTCTCCTCCCGGTCATTTTGTGCTTTCCTGCACTCTGACATTGTCTGCCTCCACGCGTTCGCCTGTGCTCTGTCAGTGTGGGAGGACAGCATGAGCTCAGAGAACATGTCATCACGAGTGCGTTTTTTTCACCTTGTAGTCTTCACTAGCCTCTGGGAAGGAGAAGATCCTGTGATCCTTGAAACACATGAAGCTGGTGGAGATTCTGCGATTCTGGGACTCCATCATGGTCACCTCTGCTGATGAGCTCTGCAGTCACCTGCAGCTTGCCACGCTGCCCAAACAGGAAACTGAAATTCAAAAGTTCACGGGCCTTTTCCTGTCTACCTGGCCAGTGCATCTGAGTTGAGAGTACTGTCCAGAGCGGTCACAATGGAGCACTCTGGGATAGCTCCCAGAGGCCAATACCGTCTAATTGCGTTCACAGTACCCCAAATTCGACCCGGCAAGGCCGATTTCAGCGCTAATCCCCTTGTTGGGGGTGGAGTAAGGAAATCGATTTTAAGAGCCCTTTAAGTCGAAAAAAAGGGCTTCGTCATGTGGACGGGTGCAGGGTTAAATCGATTTAACGCTGCTAAATTCGACCTCAACTCCTAGTGTAGACCAGGGCTAAGGTGCCACAAGTCCTCCTTTTTTTTTGGTGAAAGAAATGTGGCTCATGAAAAAAGGAAGCGTGGCTTGTCTCTGTGTGTGGTTTGTCTTTCTATATGGCTGCCGTGAGCGGCTGGAACATTTTACGCTTTGGGTCCAATTCAGATATGATGTAAGTGGTTGTAGTTCCAGCTCCCGCTCTGTGCTGAGTTTGGCCCTTTGTTTATACTGCAGCCCATTTTTATATACATGCTTCGTCATTAGAATTATTTGTTGAAAATAATTCACTTGCTGCATTTAGCTGCTTTTTCCATCTGTGAATTATCCACAAATAGTTCATGGTTTCTCTAAACGTTTCCACTATTCTCCATTTTTTGAATATTTTCATATGTAAATTAGAACCGATGGCTTTTTTATGAATTGATAGTATTTTGAGGGCCCAAGTGGTGCATAGACCTTGTGCTTGAATTCTGCACTGGAGTGACTTTCACTCACAATGCATGCTTCCTTCACAGCTACTTCAATTCCTGCCTCATTTGCGCCTTCCCTTGAATACAGTGAAGAGTTAATCAACACCCCAGTGAGGATGCTGAATGAATTTTGCACAAAACATTATGGAGACTTTTACATTTCTGGACATTTCTGAGTAGTAAAACTGCAAACTAGACTCATTCTTGTTGCTTCTACATTTTGTAAGTACCGCAGGGAAAAGCTACATACATTAAAGTAAATGTTCTGCAAGACAGAGCTTTTAATTTCTATACACATTTTGCAAAATCAGAAAGAAAAGTCCTGATTCACCACCTTTGTGCTGTTCCTGCTTGGCTGATGATTTCAATGGAGCTATATCAATGTCCATCTGGAGTAGCATAGCTGCGAATCAGACTCATTGACTCTATGATTCATTGCCTAAAACAGGTATAATACCACGTATCAAATGCTGTTGTTTTGCAAATATTTCATGTACTATGATCTGTTCTGGCTTCTCAGATCTTCAGCACAAAAGGACAGAATGGCTCCAGAATTCAGATGGGCTGACTGTCATTTTAGTCAGTGGGACTACTTGTGTCAGTAAAGTGAGCTGGGCTTTGGTCTCATAGAGTTAGACAAATTGCTGTTGATAACAGTTACGACATACAAAATCAGGACAAACAGTTATACTTTTTATTGCTCACATTTTTGTTACCTCTTGCTGCAGCACAGATGTAGTGGGTTCTCTTTCCTCTGTTGTCACTAGCCAAATGCAAAGCATGCCCTGGGCAAATGGGACACAGGCCAAATTATCTTTGCATTTACAATGAGGGGAGAGTGGGAGGCAAAACACAGCAATTTTTGTATTGCATGGAGAAACTGTAGATGTGTTTTAGGAGTACACCTACTTTAACTACATATGCTGTCATCTGTATTCTCTGAAAGCCGGGGCCAGCCCACAACATTTTGGCACCTGAGGTGGGGAGCTCAAATGACCCCCCCCATGCCTCCTCGCTTGGGCCAAAACTTTGAAAGGTCTCAGTTCTGCCTTCTTCCTGTTCTACTCCTCTCATGGTACTGCTTTGCTACCTACCCCAATAAAGGAGAACTAACAACTTAAAATGCCTTGTTCAAAAATTTTAAGTAACACTTAACTTTCAAATGCCTGATCAGCAAATGTAACTTTTCTTGTCTGCATAGTAAACACTGGCATTTTTATCTGTTTGAATAATCAAAGTGGTGCTTTCTGTGCCTCCTTGGTTGCAAAGATTTGACCTGCTTCCTGAAGGTCCACAGTCTGGGCCAGCTCATGCTCTATTGAGATGGTTGCAAGGCCGACCAGCCTCTCCTGTGTCATTGTGGAGCGTAGATGTGTTTTTATTAACTTCAGCTTGGAGAAGCTGCGTTCTCCACTGGCAACTATTACAGGAAGTGTTAAAAGTATGCGCAGAGCAACAAAAGCATTTGGAAAGAGGGTGGTCATCTTATTTGTGCACATATATTCCAGAACAGCCTTTGTAGTTGATCCTGGTGAAATGTATCTTGAAAGGGCTTTCAGTTCATCACCTAAATCACTCGCATCAATATTACGCATGTCATCATGTGTCAACATTGTCTCTAGTGCCCTGCATTGCTGGTGTAGGTCTTCTTCAGGTACAGTGAGGAGTTTTGGAATACCATACAACATCCCAAATACACTGCTGTGTTCCTTGAGCTGCATGAAACTTTCTTCAACTGACTGTATTGCAGAATCTAGCACCTGGTTAAAGAATTCAACTCTGAATTGTTGTTTGGGGTCTCTTATGGGATTATCCCATGCCTCGTAATCAAAATGTCTTCTTCTTCAGTGACTCTTGTATTCTTGTGGGAAAATAGCTTCAGTGTGAAGTTCCTCTGCACTTCTGTGCACTCTTCAGAACATTTTGAAATCCCTCATCTGACCGGTAAGACTGTCGGTATGACTTTGCTTTGTGCAGTTGTTCCATTGCTCCAGATATATCAAGGTTAACACCTTGAAGTCTCTTGCTTACAACATTTATTTCAAACAGTATGTCATGCCACAACACTAAGCCACACAGAAATTTGAAGTTATGTATGTTTCTGGTGATTCCATTTCCCTCTACCACTGTTCTCCCACGAACAGTTCCTGTCAGAGCTGTTATTATTATCCTCCATAATGGGCAACTATGGCATCATCTATCTTCCCAATTTGGTGTTTGATAGGCTTTATTGCCTCCACTCGACTTTCCCATCGTGTGGCACTCAGTGGTTTCAGTGTCAGAGAGGATGTTCCCAGATGTTGCTTCAAAATTTGTCATCAATGAGTTGATGCAGACAAAAATACATAGATGCTTTGAATTACATTAAAACATTCAGCAGTCTCACTAGAAGCTGATGCTGCATCACTGACCATCAAGTTCAATGAATGAGAACTGCAGGGGACAAAAAAAACTCGAGGGTTTAACTCTCGGATCTGTGTCTGCACTCCTCTGTTCTTTCCTCTCATATTGGTGCCATTATCATAGCCCTGACCTCTCATGTCAGCTATCACAGTTTCCGTATCTTCCAGCTTTTTAAGAAGCACATTTGTAATACCAGCTCCTGTAGTATCATCAATGTCAATAAATTCTAGAAAATGCTCTCTGACAGTCACCATTGCAGGACATTTTCACTAGGTTCTGTTGTTGTTACAAAAGGCACCATTAAAGTCATTTGTTCCGTACGGCTGAGGTCAGGTGCAGTCAAGAATAACAGAGTAATATCTTGCTGACTTCAGATCTGCCACAATCTTCTGGTTGATTTTTGTTGCCAGTAACCGTATGATCTCATTTTGAATTGTTTTTCCAAGGTAGTGGTGTATGTACATTTCTTGGGTGGTGACTCTTCTTAGATGCTCCTGGAGTACAGCATCAAACTCAGCCATCAGCTCCACAATTTTAAGGACGTTTCCATTGCTTGGCACATACAGCTGATCTGAAGTGCCATCCAGTGCTAGGTTTTGGATAGCAAGCAATGAGCCTTTTCAGAACATTTTGCCAGTAAAGAGACTCTGATGCAATCTTCTCTTGATGCTGATCATCTATGGTGGCCTTTAACCTTAGTCTCATCTCTAGCTCTTTCCACCTATGGAATGCTCTCTGGTGATTTGCTGCCTTCTCATGACATGCCATATTTTTAGTCAGATTTTTCCAGTCCTTCGTTCCTGTAGAACCCAATGTGGCTGGAACATTAGACTGGAAGAGTTTGCAACAAAAACGGTATTCAGCATTCTGGGTTTCTGAGTACATAAGCCATGGCCTCTCCACTTTGTCACCATTGCGGATTTCATGCCAGTAATGTGTTGGATGGAAATTTCTATTTTCATTGTCTTTGGGGAACACAAAGTTTTTCACTTGCTGTGGCCCATGCAGTACAAGGAAGTCCCCCAGGCTCCTGCTCAAGTGGGTCCACTGTCCTGGATCATCTAGACTTAAGGAACTAAACTCAGCAGCAGCTGTTTCTTGCACCTCCACCCCACTCTTCTCTGATCTGCACTTTTCTTCAGGAATGTGCATGGTTACATCCATTTGAGATGGAGATATGGATGCTGCAGTAGCTGCCAGGTCACCTGCACTCTGACTAACTGAAAGATCAGGCATCTCCTCACCACTCACATCCTCACTGGGGCTGGAAGGCTCACCGTGAACATTTGTGTCTATGTATCTCAGGAGAGCTCCTTCCTGCTAAGACAGAAAAGTTTCCTTTGTTTTCTTTCTTTTTCTGAATGCTGCCCCAGAGGGGTGTTTTCTTCTTTCACTCATGACTTCTGTTCTGTGCCAGCTATAGTGGCTCTCAACATTCAATTGAAGGGGACAAATAAGCAGGCTGGTAGCAGGGCCTGAGTGAGGGAAGATATCAGCGTCTTAAGGGCCTAACTGGCTCCTACTACTTCAGTTGACTGCCTGTTCTCCTCAAGTGGGTTCAGTGAAGCAGCAGGAAACAGGAAGCTCCCTGAGAAGCTGGTGTTAATCAGTCCAGGCTCCTGGGGGTGCTAGAGAGGTACATAAGAGGCTCCTCCTCCTCTCTCTCCCTTCAGCTCCTGCTGCTTTCTGTTATTCCCTCTCACCTTTCCTCCTGCCTGCCTGTAATGTCTCTTGTGCCCTCCTTCCTCCAGCACAGCACTCCACCATCTCTGTGCATCTAGAGCAGAGAGAATACATGTGCACCAGCAGCAGACACAATTTTCTACACTCTGGGTCCTAGTGGCGCCTCTCCACAGTCTGGCACCTGAGGTGGCCGTCTCAGTTTGTCTCCTTGGTAAGGTCAGCCCTGCTGAAAGCGCTTAAAGCCACCAAAGGGACTGCTATTTTTCTTGCTGTTATGGAGGCATAATTGTTGTTGTTAGGGCAAGTGACCCAGTTTAGCAATTGGCCCTTAACTCAATCTTCACAGTACTCTGGTAGAACTTTTGACAGCAAAGCATTGTGTTACAGCTAGTTACTGGAATCAATCAGCATGATTTCTCTCAGGCTGATCATTTAAAGGAGATTATGAAATCATCTCTGAACAAGCAGCCAACTAACAGTTTGCAAAAAATGACACTAAAGGAGAGCCTTTCAGCAGGTTTAAATCCCTTGGAGCGCCATCCATTTACACTGGCTGAAGATCTGGCCCAACATGTATATTTTTACATCCCACTCACAAAGTACTTAAGGTGTCTTGTGAAAATATAAATTCTAGTTGTACTGCAGTGGGCCATGGCACATTCAGGAAATATTTCCAGTTTTGGGGGATTTACTGAAAAACTGTGAAGGACATAAACAAAAGACTGTTTGCACACGTTTGAAAAAGGTGACTGTGGGCCTTCTCCAGCATGCACTGCTATTAATGGGATTATAGAATGAGGCCCTGTAAATGTGGCCTGTTACCAGCAATCCAGAAAACAATGTTGATTTGTTTAAAACCATCAAGAAAGGAACCATCCAGAGAGGAAGGACGCCCAAGACCTGAGAATTCCCTGCTTTGCCACAGACTTTCTGTGTGACCTTTGGCAAATCACTTAGTCTCCCTGTGCCTCAATTCCCCGTCTGTAAAATGGGGATAATAGCACTGCCCGACCTCCCAGGAGTGTTGTGAGGATAAATACATTAAAAAATTGTGAGGTGTTCTCATACTACAATAACAGGGGGCCTGTTGGGTTTCACTGTGATAGTCCAATCTATTTTTTCTCCATCAGAAGATTTCAACTCTGCCCTACCAGCTGAAGTCCATATCAAAATCTGTTCAACCATGATAATAATGAATTGGAAACTGACTTACATTGTACATAAAATCAAGTACATTTACTTTCTTGGGTCATGTCTGACAGCTGCCTTTAGTGTTTTCAGTTATCATTCAGAGTCTTACGCTTGGGAGAAATTTCTTTTTTTCAATCTTTCTCCTTTTCAAGCTGAGAGGCAGTCGCATTTTATAGTACAGAGAATAACATTCCAACTCGTCTGTGTGGAAAGGAGCCTCATGCTCTGTGGTACCCGCATCTGCATTAATCCATTGGTTACACTGACAATCAGGAATCAGACAATAAAGATAAAAGTTGAAAAACTCTTTCCAAACGTCTTACCAAAGGGGTCTGAATGGTTTGGGAAATGGTCAGTGCCATCGGTGAAATACAGCCCCATTGAAGGCAATAGAAATTTTGCCATTGACTTCATTAGGCCAGGATTGCACTCCATATCTCTGGAAACTTTTACCTCTGGATCACCTTCATCAGTCTGACTCCAGCCCAGGTTGGTAGTATCTGAACATTGTTAATCTCTGGGAGCTATTTGATGGACTACACTGTGTGGAAAGCTTTGACCAGAGAGATAACCACATCACAAAATTACCACCATACACATTACTACTTGGTATCATTGTTGGCAGATAGGCCATGGACTGAAAGGGCAGAGGGTGAACTGTTCTTAGCCCAGCTAAGGCCAGATATACACTCCAGAGTTAGTAGACCTAACTAGGTAAGTGTCTACACTAAAACATAACTCCTACCAATGTAACTCACCCACGACACTGACTTAATAACTCCACCTCCACCAGAGGTGTAGCGCTTAAGTCAATGTAGTTAGGCTGATGCCGTGTCAGTGTAGACACTATGTAGCTTACATCGCCCATTGCTGCCTTTCAGAAACCCTCCCACAATGCCCCATACTGGCAGTTAAATCGGTGCAAAAGCTCCTGATGAGGATACACACTGCTGACACAAGGAGCGTAGTCTGCATGTGTAAAACTCATTTAATTACTGCATTGGCTATACAGCGACATAACTTAGGTCAACTTACTTTTGTACTGTAGACTTGCCCTAAAGGTGATGCCTCCATATCAGCCTTCAGGCTAATTAGTGTGTAGCAGGAATATGTAAAGTTTTTGTGCTTGTGCTGCACATATTATGTGAGTAGACAGAGAGCTTCATTCTCCAGTGATGTTAATCCTTTCACCAGCACTAAGCAACTGCATTTTAATAGATTCTCTGTATGAAACAACACAAAATTAAACACAGCGATAAAAATGCAGGTTCAGTCAAAAAGACAGTAACCCTAATGTAAAACCAGCCTATTAAGAAATGTCAAACCTATTTTTTAATCTCATGCTTCAGTGAGGTTGTACCAGGTGCAATCATTAGTCAGTAAATTAATTATACATAATTATCTGCTTTACATTCAATTCACTTGGCTTCCAATTTCCCACTCTTAGCTTAGTGAATCTCTCTTGCTATCTCGCTCGCTTGCTCTCACACCACACAAATCCATGGGTATGCAGATTCTGGAGTACTGCCATCAGTTTGATTCATGAATCTGTCTCCATGATTGGAATGATATTTAGCTAAGATGGCAAACAAAGAAGATAAATATTGTTGTTATGTTTATAGAGCAACGAGGTTGGGAGCTAGGACCCTGGAGAAAAGGAGAACCAGGAAGAAGGAGTAGGGAAGCTTCAGGGATTGTTTAGCTGGATGTATGTATCCAGGGGTCACTGGGTTTCTCTGGTAATGCTTACAAAACCACAGCCAATAATGGAGTTCAGAGGGTCGTGGGTCGGTGAATATTAGTGGCCACACAGGTACATTCAAGCCTAGCTAACTGAGATGGCTACTGTGTTGTGACAAAAGAGCCTACACCACAACACCTGACTGGACTTTGGGAAAGACTTGCCAGATGGAGTTAGCACCGGCACAAAGGACTGTGGGCACTGAACTAGTCTAAGCTGGTAGCATGCCCTAGACAGCAGCTTTAGTGCTGTACAAGAGGCACAGAAGGCACCATTAAGACAGTATTGTTCCAATTCGGGCAACATTATCATCCAGGCCTGCAGGGAAACATAACAGTTGTGTCCATTTTATGTTTTTCCATACACAAAGGGAAACTATATACAGTACTTTCATTCTGAATGACCTGGTTCTAGCTTAAGAAAAAACACCACCACAAGGAACTAAAGTACAACTTCCATAAGAGAGCATGTCGTGTGTGCCTCACCCTTAACATACTCTACCAACTTGGCCTCCAGAATAGGAGCTTTCACCGCTAAAGGGCAGATGCTTTAGAAATGAAAAGGTTCCTGTGGGAGTGAACTCATTTTGACTTGTTCTATTCCATGCATTTCAGTCTGACTTCAGGACACAGGAGCATTGCATTGGGACGGGGCAAGGGTGGCACGTTATTCAGCCTTTCCCAGCAGATTGGGCAAGTCTTCAAAGTGCTGCTTTTTTAACAGTGCAAGTGGCATGCATTCCTTTAAACCATGATTTATTCTTGCTTGCTGCTGCCAGTGTTATGGTTTGGGTATTTATAGTGAGCAGTGATAGGAATGGCTCTGGTTGTTCTTTGGGATTGTTTGTAGTGGGATTCAAGATTGGAAAAAGTAGTAATTTGATCCCAATATTTCTAAAATGTATCTGCTGTCATGAAGCCACATCTTTCCAGGATCTGAGTGCCCTCAACTCCCATTGGGTCCCAGGGATGTTGAGGTCAGCCACATGTTAGCTATGCAAGGAATGCAGAATTGGACCCATAATGTGCTGCTGTTGCCAGCGCACTTATTTGTATGACATTGATGAGCGCTTTCTTGACATGTCCATGTTATCCAATTGTCCATGCTCATATCTGACATGCTGTGGGTCTATATAGCAGGAGAGCATATCTGCATTACCGTTTGGCTGCTCTTCCACAGCTTTCTGCCATAGACCATATGCACATGCCACGAACACAACAGTCTAATCCTAAGAGCTAAGGCAAAAATTCCAAACTCTGCTTGTTTTGAGTCGTGGTTTACAATCCCTGACAAGCAGCAACCCATGGTGAAGCCCAAATGTCATCCCCGTTGATAGATGTATGAAAAACTGTAATTTTACTGCAATTAACACAATTTTAGGATTACTAAAGTTTGTGACTCATTTAAAGGGTAGAATATAGTCATCTTTGGGCTAATAATTCTCATACCTTGGGATATAGCGGGAGTACAATATTACACCAAATTGTTAAAGGGCTTAACTGCAAGGAACCACCATGTTGGTAGTCAGTTCATCTTGCAATTTTGTGGTTAAACTATCATGTTCCATCTAAACCAAGACCAGATTTGTGAACATCTACAGTACTGTATAAATATTGTTATTAATACTAGCTAAATATAGCTATAGCCTCACTTTCAATCAACACATTTTAGAATGAAGTTTTATTCTTTTAGATTTCTTAATCGCACACTAACTAACCCAAACCACTTTGATACCTAAGGATAAAAGCTGGCCTGGTTTAGAACTAGGTTGGGGGGGGGGAGGGGCTATACAGATATGCTGCTGTATTTGGGGTTGCAAAATATTCATTTGGAAGGATGAACTTTGCAAATAATGGCTCTTCCAAATGGTATTAAAATTTTCTTATTTATTTTACTCTTTTTCACAGTATTTTGAGTTTTAGGAAAAGTATAATGGAAAAAGTCAACACATCACAATAACAAACCAGAAAAGGGATTGTATCTGAAACAGAAGGTGTGGCCCAGATGACTACAGAGAGGATACTGGCTATATAAGGAGAAAATGTGGTCTTGCGGGTTGATCAATGCACTGTGAGCAGGGAGTCCTGGATTAAGAATATCTTTCCAACTGTGCCACTATGGTGGTGAATGACATTGGGGAAAGTTACTTAACCTCTCTGGGTTTTGGTATGCCCACCTGTAACAATAAATATTGTACCATCTGCCTTACAACCATACTGTGAGAATAAATGAACGTTTACAGAGTACTTTGAGATCCCTGAATTAAAGACACTATATCAATATAAAGTGCACTGAATCATTATTACAGAGGACAGGTGGAATATTATGAGACTAAATGGGATGCCGTGAATGTTCCTCTCTGAACTAGTGGCACAAAATGCCGTCAAGGCAACAAGGCCATAAAGCCCTGTTGATTTTAAATCACTTGTATTTGACACACCTGTTTCACCACACCTAGGGCTAGTTGTTGGACATAATGTGCTTTTAATTTTCTGAGATTGCAACATGTCTGAAAGCTGACTTTGCACACGTGAGTATGGTCCTATTGTCACATGCACCAAAATGCCACAGAACAATCATACTCTGCATTGTCAAACCCAAAGAGGTTTGTACAGCTGCCCTCTTCAGTGCACTCACCAGCTAATACTATGTGATCTGGCAGAAACCATTGGCCATTTGGATTGTCTAAAGTTTACCTTAACTTCAGGGATCTGGAAATCTTATGGTTCTGTCCAGGGATTTCTTGTGCTTTCTATTTCCAGCTAAGTTATAAGCTGTAAAAGGTAAGGTGATGACGCCTTTCTTGTGGTGGTGGTCTGATGCTTCTGCTTCTTGTAACCAGGAAGCACTTAGACATTCTTTTAAAACATAACAGTCTGATCACTATTTTCACACAACGGAAACGTTCGAGGATCAGGCTGAATTTTGAGTGAATATTTGGACTTCTTTGAATTTTCTCCAAACCTGTTCACCTATCATTAGCCACAAAACTATCAGTCAGTAAGAGTACCATTGCACAGAGCCTGACCTCCTCCAAGATCCTCTCATTGGAGTTAGAAGTAGAATCACCTCTTAACATCCGTTCCCTAAATTCTGTTCAGACAATGTACAATTATCCTGTAATCCTGCTAATTTGTCCATGTGCATTTTTCTGAAACATGTAACTTTTGCTTTTGTGAAGTTATACCAATAGTCTGTCCAACTTTTTCCTATGTTTGCAATTCCTGTCTGGGTATGAGCATCTCCCAAGTGAGTATTTTACCAAGCATGTATGCTGAATCAGTGGTTAAAGTAGATCAATATAGGAAGAGAATCCCCCCCCACCCCGAACACACACACACTTTTGATGGTTTCAAGGTCATGTGGTGATGTGCTGCTGGATTACCCTGTAGCGAAGGGATGCTTCACAGTGGAGAGAAAAAGGACTTTCTCTTTCTAAGCGTAAGCCGGTCCTAGCGAGTCAAGCAAAATATGTGCATATGCAATGCATGAAGGTGAAAATAGCATCAGCACTGATGTTACTTGCACCCATTCCTATAGATGCCATTAATTAGGTCTGAACAGGATGGAGAACCTCTACCGACATAGAAACGAAACAAATAAAAATGCTGAGGGGAGAGTTCGTCTGGAAATGTTTTCAAGCCCCATGCAATTTTCTGCATTTTGGAAGCTATTAGGTTAGAAAAAAGATTTTAGAAAGGATGAAAGGGAAAGCCAGCCAGCTAGCCTTGGCTGGAAAGGTTAAATAAGAGAATACCAAGTTAAATGAGAGAATTCTGTTTTGCCACATAGGATGAGAAAATTAGGCTTCCATATGTCATTGAGTCCAGGTAGAAATGGGCCGTTCTTGATTAAGAACACAATAACATTTTGTGCAATGTCAATACAAAGTACGGAGTTACAAATGTAGCTAGAGGAGTTTTTAATAGTTTACAAAGTGCTGTAGGTAAAAAAGTAAAAACTGCAGCAAGTGACATAAAAATCTAAGGCATAACACTGATCTTAGTTCCAGCAGCATAAATTTGAAATATGTCCCTTAAAATCAATGGAGTGATTCTGTCCCATTATTTAAAAAAAAAGGAGACTTTAATAATATCCAGTTCCTGTGGGGACTTTTTGCAAAAATCAGAAATAATTAAAAAAAGGAATCTTCTTTGGATCACATCTTTGGAGCTGAAATGGAAGCACAGATCTTACAAACAAGTCACTCCCGTGTACCTGAAAGATCACACATTCGTCTGTTTGCAAAGCACTGGCATGTAGCCTGTGAGCTTCCATTAGCAGAAGCAGCTGTACTACAGTATACTCCTTAATGTCAAAGGTGGCATCTTTTGCATACAAAGAATATTTTCTGGAGTGTGTCTACGTTAAACACAAAAATGTTAATTTATCAGACAGAACTCCTCTGAGCTTTTCCTGTTTGTTTGGTATAGTTCATCTCTCCAGCTTTTGCATTATTCTTTCTGTTCAAATGCACATGGCTATTGCCTCAGCATGTTTCACTTACTTTAGGAAATGTTTATGACTACTTATATCGGTCAGACCTAAAGTGCTCAATCAGACTCGGATGATAGCTATATTCCTGCTGCAGTTCATTGATAAAAACCTCCCATTGACGTCAGTGGGAGTTTGGCATTTAAAAACTGATCACAGGGTATGCCATCTCTTTACAGGTCATGGACAGGATATGACATCCGGCATGGGGAAGATAGACTAACAATCCTAGATTATACTGTCTTGTATAAGGGGAAGAGAGAGGCCTAAATAACATGCAGTTTCCAGGCTTTTGTGGTGTGACTTTGCTTGTGTGGTATCTTTCTAAAACATGGCTAAAGAGTGTCACCAAAGCAATGAACAGCAAAAACAGCAAAATGATAATTTAGTTAGAAAGGACAATAGCGCCAGCCTTGGGAAACAAAGAAAGCAGAATAGGTCTCTTCAATTGCTCAGAGTTTACACTGTCTAACTGTCATCAGACTCTAAGATTTCTCTATAGGGCCCAGCTGGCAAAACCCAGCCTGGGCAAAGGAACCGGGGCCCAGATTTTTAAAGGTATTTAGGCATTGCTATGCTCAGCACTGCAAGATCTAACGCCTAGATCTATAACAGTACTTAGGTGCCTAAGTCCCAGTTTTAGTCTCCACTGGTATCCACAAAACTGCCTAACTCTGTAGGCACCTAAATTCACTTGGTGCCTGAATTCTCAGTGGAAAGTTCCCCCAGTGCCTAAATTTCTGCCTCTGGGCATGCGCATTGCTGCCTCACTCTAGGTATCTGGATGCTTATCTCCTGCCTAAGCCCCAGTGTGATTCACAAACCAGAGGCAGACAGGCATCAGCCAGCCTATCTCATAGGCAGGGCCTGATCTGGTACACATGCTCAGAGCTGCATCCGATGAAGTGAGCTGTAGCTCACAAAAGCTTATGCTCCAATACATTTGTTAGTCTCTAAGGTGCCACAAGTCCTCCTTTTCTTTCTACTGGATTGGGTCTCATTCAAAATCTGGTGGTGGGGCCACTGCTACTACCTTATAACATTTAGCTCAGTGTTCAGAGCACTCACCTGGGATGTGGGAAGCCTAAGTTCAAGCCCCCACTCTGCCTGAGAGGAGAAAGGATTTGAGGAGGGGTCTCAGGAGAGGTACTCTAACCACGGAGCTGTGGGATATTCTGTTGTAAGGCTCCCTCAGTCTCTCCTGTTGAAGCTGTTCCACTGGGTATGAATACTTAGTCATTGGACCAGAGCGCAAGAAGGCTCTGTAGCCCAGTGATTAGGGCACTCACGTGGGAGGTG
This sequence comes from Chelonia mydas, assembly GCF_015237465.2. Classification (NCBI taxonomy): domain Eukaryota; kingdom Metazoa; phylum Chordata; order Testudines; family Cheloniidae; genus Chelonia; species Chelonia mydas. The sequence goes on along the minus strand of NC_051252.2, from coordinate 23,274,293 downwards.
GGAGACCCCCAGGTCTGGTCCCCCTGCTTCAGTGACTCTAATTATTTATACCCAGTGGAACAGCTTTAGCAGGAGAGACTGTGAGGGAGTCCCCACTCAGAAGATCCCATCGTTCTGTGGTACCTATCTTTGCTCAGGATTCTCAGCCACAAACCCTCTCATGTTGTTAGGTGCCTAAGCCAGGCCAATCTATTTTAAAAAACCAGAGAGAGAGACTCTATAGCCCAGTCACCTATAACACTCATCTGGGATACAGGAGAATCAGGCTCAAGGCTCTCCTCTAAATCAGGCAGAGTAGTGATTTGAATCTGGGTCTCTGATATCTCTGGTGATACCCTAATCACTGTGCTGTTGAGTATTCTGGGGGGACACTCCCCCGCCCCAAAATTCCTCATCTGCCTTTTGTGCAGGGCCTGATATTGTGGACATGCTAAAAAAATGACCACAAGATCAGGCCCGGCAGGCAAGATAGGCAGGGGAATGCTTAGTTTGAGAACGTCGCTTTGGGGCTGCTGGGGCTAATGCTCTGTACAGCCCGTTAGCTGTGGGGTAGCACCAGCACTTACATGGCTTTGCTAATGCCTACTGGTGGAAACTAGGGGACCTAGGGCCTGTGGAATTAGGCTGCAGCTGAGCAGTGGTTTTGAAAATATCAGTGGCACCTAAATGTTGCATTTAGACAGCTAAAGAAGCAGCTAACCAGTTACCTTTTGGCTCTAGCCCCTTTTGACATGAACACACCTGCTAAAGAGAAGTAGTCAGGAGGTAAGTTTAACTCAAAAGGGCTCAATTCTGTCATCTCAATGCATTAAAATCCCCACCATCTTTGGTGAGAAATTTTGGATATGCAAGATTTGGCTCAAAGTGAACAGAGGGGGGAAAAAAGAGAGGCGAGGAAGAAGAGTGTGAGCATCTGAAAGGAAAGTAGGGGGGTCAATGGGAAGGAAGAAAAGAAACAGAACCTTTACTCCTTAGGGTTCTCTGCATCATGACATTTCAGGCTTCCCCCTCACATTGAACCAACTCACAACTTTCCTGCATGCCCCCTGCATGCGTGCTTGTAGGTGGGTATCTTTCTCTTTGAAACCCTGTGTTGAAGCTGCACCCATTTTATGTGTATTAATCAGTGCCCTAGCACGGTGTTCTACAGCATAACCCTCAACAGCTCAGCAGGCTTTGGACTAGGATGACTAAATAGCATTCTTTGCAAAATGAGATTCTGTAATGAAATAGTGACAATAGTATTAATACTTCTCACTTCTACATTTCTCCATGTGTTCAAAATATTTTACAAACATTTACTCTTTAACCCTCCCAACAAGGCTGCAATGCAGGTAGGGAAGACAGTAGCATCATCCCAGATGGGGAAAAACTATATAGAGAGGTTAAGGCGAAAATTATTAGAGGTGCCCTCTGAATTTGAGTGCCCAGCTTGAGGGGTTCCTACCTTCACCTTTGAAAAGACAGACATCCAAAATTAGTTGCCTCTTTTGAAAAACTGACTGCCTGTAACTTGCCCAGAGCCATATAATGAGTCAGTGGAAGAGCTGGAATGAAAATGCAGGTCTCCCAGTTCCATGCTCCGTCCACACCAGCTTTCAAAAGAGCTTCCAATAAACAAAAGTCTCTCCACTGAGCTACAATCTGGTTTTACTTTCCGTAAGCATTTTGGCTGTGGTCACAATATCAATTTGAACACCCACTGTGCCCTCTTTTGGGGGACTTTTTTGAGGGGCATGGACTGAAGGACCTCGTTCCATAGCTCTCTTCCATCTCTTACATTCTGTGATTCTATAAACCTATCGCAGTGAGAGAGAAGGTGTGGGAAGGTCTTATCCTGATCTCACAGAACTCAATGAGTGTTCTGGCTTTGGACTTCAACAGAAGGATGGGCACCAAACCAAGCCTAATGTCCCTGTCCTCTCAGATATTCTGTAATGTTTAAAGCACACTGTATTGCGGTCAGACTATACAAAAAAAAAAAAATCACTGGTAATGTGTGCAGTGCTGTTGTAGCTGCAGATAATGCCCTTTTGAAGGGATATATTATGAACTTGAAAATTTGCAGGATTAATCAGGGTATACTTTTTCTCTCCAAAGATAGAGTGACTCATGAGAAACTTTAAGGTGGAGTACTCAAAACAAGGAGTGTATAAATGATTATCAAGGGAAGGTCAGTACTAGTTCTTCAAGTCTGAGCATGTCCCATTGTTAATGGTACACAAATAATGCTAGGTAGATTCCTGTGGTGTAGAAGAATTGCTATCACACTTTCCCGAGTCTCTTACAGGTCTCTGACTCACTCCTTTCAGCATCAATGAGGCTGATCTCAGTTTTCCCATTTTAAAGTGTGGTTAAGTGTGCACTGGTAAAATGACACTCTCTCATTCAACAGTTTTGTCCCTTTAGTTTCAAAAGCAAAGGGATTATTTTAGTTTCAAAAGCAAGGGGATTATTTTAACTTTATTGTGTAGGAATTCAGTGTCACTTTGGAAGAATGATCTGGATTTTACTTGCCCTCATGTATTAATGCAATTAATTACATTTCCAAATAAGATCTAATTGTAGAATCTTTATTACAGCATGATGATATAAGTGCCGGAAAAAGTACCACCTGATTTTCAGAACCAGGCTGAATTTACAGCACTTGCAGTTAGAAAAATCATCTTTTGACTTAAGTGACCCGGATTGATTGGGAAAGCATTCAGAGAGAACAAATACGGAACCCCAGGATGTCCTTTGCACAGTCACTTCTAAGATTATAATAACCTCTTCGACATCATCAGTGTTACAAAATATCTCTCTAAATAACACACACACACACACACACACACACCCCAGTAATGATATCCTTAGCTTCACTTATATTGGTGACATTATAATGTTGTACTTTGCTCTAACCTCAGAATAAATCCTACTAAAAGTATCTGGTTTATGGTATTTCAAGCTATGAGAATCTTATATTACAATGTGGAACAAAGTCATCTTGTGCCTTTTAGTATCTGACCATGAATGCTGGCCCTGAAGCAACATCTTTTGTAGAACTAGCTAATATCTTTCTGACCTACACTTTCTGACTTACACTTAAAACTAAATTTTCAGTTCATTGAGTAGCAAAGATTCATGGTTGAATGCTCATCTGTATAATACATATGGACTAAATCATGAGAGATACTGAGCAACTGCAATGCCCAGAGAAATCAAAGGAAATTGAAGCTACACTATAATGTAATAATTTAGCCTTAGGTGAAGTGAAACAGAAATAAATTACTGCGCTGAGATCCGCATCAAAGAGGAAAGGTCACACAGACTTCAAATGATGAAAAAGGCATTCTGTTGCCTGCCCTGTCACTGGGGAATCCAAGAGCAGCTACAGCTCTATGACCCAGAGACTACAAGTCATACAAGCCAAGGTAGGATGTATGCTTCCAATAGACACAGTAATAGGTCTGGCCCTGTCCTCCAGATCCTTCGCCATCTTCGTCTTATCCAGGCTCAGTTTAAGGCATTTTACTCCCATACTCATCCCTACCTCTATCAAATATTGGGGGAGCTAGGAGCCTGCTGTCTCATGATTAGACACAAAGGAGAGGTAGATCTGAGTGTTGTCATATTGCAGAGATTAAATCTGAGTGTCACAATACAGACAACATGCCAGGCCAAAAAAATTCACTACCTCCCTTAGTATTGGTGCATTGACATTGACCAAAAGGGGTGATGAGATGGAGCTCTGTAGTATTCCCCAGGAAAGCACCTTTTAGGAAGATGACCAAGTACTGAGCACCACCCTTTTGCACATCTCAGAGGGGAAGGCATGGATAACCTGAAGGACTGTCCTGTCTGTAGACAAGGCAACAATATTTGTGATTAATGGCATCAAACGGCTGCTGCTAGATCTAAACAAAACCAGTGTGGACACTACTGGGATCCACCCTCAATTAGACAATTAGAAGCAAAGGTCACCTGCAAGACGGAAATGCCACTGGAGTGCTCCAACACCATCTTCCCAATAAGCCCTCCCCCATAAATAGATAGTTAATAGTTAAAGATCAGTGATAATTGAGTAGGTTGTTAATGGTGGCTTGTGAACAGGGTCCTCCCATAGCATGGGAGCCCATGAAAGGGCTTTGAAGTTCAATGGTCAGCCTCAGCTGGAATGAATGGGTGCTAAATGGGTGAAGACACTATGGTGGCTGGAATGTTTCCTGCACGTTGTTTCTGCCCCTCCCTCTCTCCTCAGGCAGCATAAGGTGACTCTCCCATCCCCTGACTCTTCAGGAGGGAGGTAAGGAGAGGTTGGTCCAGCGCCAGCCCTTCTCAGGTGAGGAGGTTATCTTGTTTTCTGTTCTCACTGCTTGTGACATTATTAGCTACATCTCCATCAGGCCCTCTTGGATCTTGTGTTATTCCCTGATGCCCTGGCAATACTGACAAATTGCTCCCTGCTGCTAAATTACTCACCTGTAAAAATCAGCGTGCCATTTTGAATCCTAACATTGATACTTACCTTGTGTAGAACAGTACTGAGGAACAATGGAATACTTCTGTGTTCTTATATATGTGCTGTGTAATGGTGGATGTGAGGGTGTTCTAATATATACACCGGTGGGTGTGTTTATTCCTTTCATTTGAGGATCTGAAAACACTTTACAAACGTTTAATTAATTAAGCCTCACAACCCTGTGAGGTAGGAAAGTTTTATGTAAACCATTTTACAGCTGGGTATAACTGAGACACAAAGCATTGAGGTAACTTTCCAAAATTTTCCAAAAGTCACATAGAAGCAGGCAAGGAACCCAGGAGTCCTAGGTGTCTTGCTCTAATACCAAGACATCAGTCCCTCTCTAAAATGAACAGATGGTCATACAAGGTTTACTGAGGACCATTACAGAATATGCTTTTTTAACTGTGAGAACAGCAAAGAAAATAGTTTGTTAAAAATAAACAAACAAAACGTGGTACAAACAGTACACAGTGGGTAAAGTCTGGAGGTAGTCTTTATTTGCATATGTTAGGAGTTACAGAAGGATGCAGTGCCACAGATGGCTTGTGAGATCATCTTTGAGTTATAAGATCAGATCCTTTTTAAACTCATGCAAGTTTACACCCAAACTTTTAGGTCTATTATATTGTCTATTATACATCTTCTCTGAATGCCTGTTGTACATGTACGGTAATGCATTTAGTTGAATGAGCCAAAGCCTGATTGCCTTAGTTAGATGATTGAACTTCTTACATGCACAAAAAGAAAAGGAGTACTTGTGGCACCTTAGAGACTAACCAATTTATTTGAGCATGAGCTTTCGTGAGCTACAGCTCACTTCATCGGATGCATGCTGTGGAAATCGCACAAGACATCCGATGAAGTGAGCTGTAGCTCACGAAAGCTCATGCTCAAATAAATTGGTTAGTCTCTAAGGTGCCACAAGTCCTCCTTTTCTTTTTGCGAAAACAGACTAACACGGCTGTTACTCTGAAACCTTACATGCACAAAAATTTATCTGATTTGTAAGTGATATACATGGAATTTTGGCCCTCTATGTGTATGTGTGTTTTGTGCTTGTACACAAATGCATTCCATATCAAATCTTCTTCAAGTACATTGAGTGCTGTGATTGATGACAGGGGTGTATAGTTTACTTACTCATAGGTAGGGAAATTCAAGCTCTCTTCCATTTCCCCCTTGGAAGGTGCCATAAGGGTGCTGCTTGTTTTCAAAACAATCATTAGCGAAGTAGCATCTGCCTCCTTTTGTGTAAGACAATGATTTTATTGGTACATGGCAATAAAGATCATGAGATAGAGAGGCAAGTTACAAACTGCTCTGAGGCTTCGGACATCAGAGAAACTTCTGTTTCAATGTGAAATTGCAGCCTTAGTTACTTTTCAACATTTTAAATAGCTGAAGCAATAAGGAAATTAAGTAGTTAAGGAATACTGTGTTTCTGCATTACTTTAGTCATTATGTTTCTGTGGCATATACGATCACCTTTCTGCACAGAGTACCAAAGCTGCTTGTGAGAAAGGGGATCAGAATGGTAAGGACTGAATTACTTTGCTAAGAACTGGGCTGAAAAAGAATGCTTAAAACTTGTGGCAGCTGGCAACTTAGAATTCTTTTTCCTCCATCACATGAGCACACTGTTAGAGTAGGGTTGATCATGAGTAAGGCAGCGAGTTTGTCACAGAGGTCACTGACTTCTGCACACTGACTGCACACTTCAGCCACACTGACTGTTGCTGGGGCAGTCTTGGGCCACCGCCCCCAGCAGCAGCAGGAGTTGGGTTTGGGGCCTGGGGCTGCAGGAGGGGGTGAGGGCTCTGGGTGGCACTTACCTCAGGGGCTCCCTGGAAGCAGTGACATTCCTCTGCTCCTAGGTAGAGGTGCAGCACGGCCAGGGGTCTCTGCATGCGTCTCCTGCCTGCAGGTGCCGCCCCCACAGCTCCCATTGGCTGCGGTTCCCAGACAATGGGAGCTGCGGAGCCGGCACTTGGGGCGGAGGCAGTGTGCAGAGCTGCCTGGCCATGCCTCCACCTAGGAGCAGAGGGAGGGGGATGTTGCTGCTTCCAGGGAGGCGTGGAGCCAGGTAAGGAATGTGCCAACCCTGTCACACACACCCCAGCACCAGCAGGGGTCCTGGTCCCCCCCAGCACCCGTGGCACCCCGGGGCTGGCCCCTCCCCAAAGAATTAGTCAGGGGTATATAGTACAAGTCATGGACAGGTCACAGGCTGTGAATTTTTGTTTACTGCCCATGACCTGTACATGACTTTTATTAAAAATACTCGTGGCTAAAACGTAGCCTTAAACATGAGTACAAGGCTATTTTTATGAAAAGTCCTGAATCGAAGCATTTGTTGTATTAAAACAAGACATATATAACACATCCGAAAACTGACCATCTTATTTTCTTCTGTGTCTTTTGCAGTGTTTGGGGTCTCTAGGCCTGATTCAAAACACACAAAAGTCTGGTCTATACCTAAAAATTAGATTGACCTAGTTACCTTGCTCAGGGCTGTGAAAAATTTCATACCCTGTGTGGCGTAGTGAGGTCAACCTAACCCCCACGGTAGACACAGCTAGGTCTATAGAAGAATTCTACTGTTGACCTAGCTGCCACCTCTTGGAGAAGTGGATTACCTGCATTGGGCGAAAAAGCCCCTTTTGTTGATGCTATAGCTGTGCCACTGTATTGTAGACATGGCCTAAGTCAGTGAGGTTTGGCCTGAGCCCTGTTGTTATTGGACTTTTGCAATGGGGTTAACTTGCCATCTGTTCTCCCAGGCTTTTGAGAAGAGATGGCTCTAAGAGGGTTATCGAGTCCTGCATGATAGGGGATTTGTAATTGGTTTATTTGGTAATGTTAATACTTTTCAGTATACGTTCACCCAGGGTAAATGGGATAGGCACTCCAAATAAATAAGGAGTTACAGCTTGGGACCATAACTTCTTATGTACAGCACCTAACGTAACAGATCCTGATCCCAATTGGAGCCTCAGGCCCTACTGCAACATCAGTGCTAAAATACTACTACTAAATCTCCAGGTTCACACAGCATTGTGATTCTGTTTGATGTTTACCATGTGGTTTGTCCTCTCTCATATTTCTACTTTTTTTTCTTGTCTGCTGATAGAAACCCAGCTCTAAGATGACACTTTACCTTAGCCTGGATCTCCAGCGCTTGGCACAATTGACTCTGTAAACGTATCATTCATCAACTTTCCACTCTCCTGAACGCTGCATAGAATGTCACACTTGGTTGCAAGATCACCATCAGTCTTGCTATCAAGATCTTGACAAGCTCCCATGATATACTCAGAGTACTGAACCAGTGTGCATCACTGGATCAAGCACTGCTTTGCAAACCACAGAAGTCTCTTCTATTTTTGTCTCTAATCTTTCAGACTCACAGCCCCTTCTAATCTGTACAGAAAATCTGAGAAGGAAGAAAAAATAAATGAAACTGTGTAAATACATCTATTCCATCAGTAAAATTCCATTTATTAAACAGAACAGCTCACAGGAATGTGTATGAACTCAAAATGCAATTCTTTTGAAACACTGAGGAGCTCTTTAAGTTTTATGTAGCAACAAAATCAAAGCAGGAACTAGAAAGAAACAAAGAAATAGTCTACAGTTTAACACCCACAATGAACAGCGCTTGACCATGCAATAGTGCACGAATGTTCACAAGAATAGGAACTTTGCAGTGCCCCCAGTGGCTGACCAGAGAACAGTGCTGATGAGTTTGATGGGAATGTCCAATCCAGTCTTCTTCCTCAGCCAAGGACAGCAGAAGCCGTGTGTGGCCTTCAGTAGGAAAATAGCGGGTGTCCTTTGTTCAGAGCCAGAGCTGAAAAGTCTTCTGTTGAGGATATACTAAAAAAAACCCTAAATCTGCCCCCACTCACATACCAGCAGCATGGAACTGGTGAAGTTCAATTCTGAGTTTGCAGTCCCCTGGAAATGTTTTACCAGAGCTTGCAATCCTGAAACCATCATGAAATGCAAATGCCAGAATAGGATACCGAGCAACTTTCTACTTTTCAGGAAGAAAAAGTATCTCTTTTGCAAGCACATGTCCACCCCAAGTCTTCATTTCTATTAATATATTTTACTTGTGGTGCTTGTAGGGAAAGGGAAGGTATCAGTCAAAGCACAGTATAAAATGCTGTATCATTTTGGGAGAGAAATTTTATTACCCTTTTTAAATAGGAGATAAAAATGCTGTTCATTCATCTTTATCATGCTTTTGCAATTTAGACTAAACACAGACTGTAAGTGACATGGCAATTTTGGACTCTTTATAGAAGACATATTAAACAGCTTGAGCAACTTCATATGCACTCCCTCTGCTCAACAATGAGCATTCGCTGGCAGGACAGACAGAGTGACCAATATTAAGGTCCTTGAGAGGTAAACACAACCAGCATTGAGAAAATGCAATTGAGAACATAACTTAGGTGGCCGGACATGTCATCGGAATGGAAGACCATCATCACTCAAAACAGATCTTGTATGGGGAGCTGAGTCAGGGCAAAAGAAAGAAGAGTCGTCCATATAAGCACTTCAAAGATACCGTCAAGAACCATCTCCAGTGGACTGGCATCAATCTTAAAGAGCCTGAGCAAATAGCTCAGAACAGGACTCACTGGCGGTCTCTGACAAGATCAGTATGTAAGAGGTGAGAGCGGGATTGACGAAATTGTCTCCAGGCTGCAGGGGAATTGTCTCCACGTCACAGAGTTGCACCATCAAACATCGTAGAGATGGACTTCCCATGCCCTCAGTGTGGCCAACTGGGCATCAGGATTCGGAGCCATATGCATAGCCAAGGGTGAGAATCATGACACTAGCAGCAACAGTGGGAGCAGCAGCGATGGACTACCAATGCAACACACAATTTTTGATTTGAAAAATGAGGGTTGGTAACCTCTTAATTGAGTTAAAAAGAAAAGACTCACTTGTGAGCATTTGATAGTTGGGGTATTAACCTCTGTTTAGTTTAGAAGCCCGGCGCATGGGAGCTATCAATCCATAATAATAATTAAAAGAATAATCATAATGATGATAATTTTGTACCTGTATAGAACCTTCATGCACGCTGCATTTTTGGGAGGGAGATAAATATTTTGTTAACTTTTCAGATGGATAACCTGAGGCTCCGAGAGGTTAATGTGACTTTTACAAGGTCATGGAGCAAATTAATGGCTGTGGGTGAAATCCTGACTCCACTAAAGTCAATGGCAAATTTCCATTGACTTCAATGGGCCAGGATTTCTCCTGATACAGGAATTAGAACAGAGGAATTCTAGCAACTCAGATCTCTAGGTACATGAACAGCAAAGATTTTCATTGGCGGTGAATGGAGAATGAATTTTTAATTTAAAGAGCGATAAGCCTGTTATATATTAACACAAAAAAAATCTAACTACTGACCAAATAAACTATTGATTACCCCAGTAATTTGCATTATTTCTAGCAGCACCAATCTCTGGTTTTGGTTTATGTGGTTGTTTTTTAGATTAAGGCCCAGATTTTTAAAGATATTTAGGCATTTCTTTGTTCAGTGTTGCAATATCTAAGTGATTTGGGAGCCTACTTATCATTTTCAAACGTGACTTAGGCACTTGGGAACTAAAAATCCTTAGGTTACTAAATGGCTAAATCACTTTTGAAAATGAGATTTAGGATCCTAAATCAGTAAGCATTCCAACACTGAGCACAGCAATGCCTAAATAACTTTAAAAATTGGACCTAAGTATTTTAAATGAGATTTTATTGTTTTTCTCCAACATCAACAGAATTTTGCTTAAAACATTCACATTTCGTTACTAGTATGATGGGAAACAACACATTTACTGCAATTTATATTGCTTGTGTTCTTCTTCACTTCAACAATGAGTCATTATTCAGAGTATGTTTATGTAATATCATAAATACCAATCTCTGGTATTTATGTAGCATATTATTTACTTGGGCAAGTTGCCACATGCATGAAAGTAGTAAACACAGAGCCATTCTTTGTGGGGGTTAAAAAAGAGTCTTAAAATGAATCCAATTTTCCTTCATAAGGCACTCCTTGTTATGTTACCTAAAGTGGCTCTTTAAGATATACAATATGATAAAACACACAATTCCTGGGAGACTTAATTATGGTTCCTAAGAGACTGGTGAATAAACAATCAGGGACAGAGTGTTTATTTTTCCCTAGGTTTTTCTTAACTATTAATGGGAAGCATGAAAATAAAAGATCAATTTTATAAAACCTCTGCTGTAGGAATGTGTCAGGCTGGTAAAAAACAAGGAATGTTGAACTACACACCCTCCCAAACACGACATTTCTGTCTAAAAGCACAACTATTTTATTGGACTCTCAATAATCCTAGTTTGTAAACTGACTTGTGTAAATACCACAGTGAGCCCTTTGTTTGTTGTATTTACTGTACTGTATCTTATGCATCGATGGTACTAACTACAGTGCGCGTGCCAAAGTAAAGAGTTTGCCTTGTCTCACCTTGCTCTTGCATTCACACAAACAACTTCCTTCACAACAAGGTGTCAAACTCTTCCAAAGGCATATGCAATGTTCTGCCCTAGATGTAGTCCTAGAGGACCCAAGCCTGAAAAGGACTAAGCAACCTCAAATGCAATTGTTGTCAATGGGGGCCAAAGTGCTCAGCACTATACAGGATTGGGCCCAGAGAGTCTAAAGGGCTTCCATTGATTTCCAAAGCTTTGGATCAGGGCCAAAGTAAATGTCAACAGCTGAAGCAAAATCGTTTTGTATCCCCTCATGGAAAATCGATCAGGACACATTATAGCGAGAACAGTAGGTTGGGAGATTCTGTATAATAGTGATAATTGCACTGGTCCGTTTAAGGCCTCTCCTTTTGGCCACCCAAAAATGGCACCACTCAAAAACACTCGTCACTTGTGAAAATCTGGGCCCAGACCTTCTTGGTTCTATTTCTAGCTCTGCCACTGACGGCTGCCTGGGTTAGTCACTAATCTCTTAGCATCAGTTGTCCCAGCTGTAAAATGGGGGTGACAATATTTAGCTACTTCCTTAGGGTGTTGTGAGACTATAATTAATAAATGTTTGTAAAGCACTTTGTGGTCCTTGAAAAGTGCTTAGGAGGATGAAATGGCCCACATAATACACAAGCAAAAGCAAAGCCCCAGACCTCTCAAGGGTTTTGGCATCACAGAAGTCAGTTGGAGCTTTGCCATTGACTTCACTAGGCACAGGATCAGGCCCTAATAACTTAGCAGACACTAGTGTTGACTTAGCTTTCTTCTTCTGGTCAGTGCATTAGATTGCTCAGATCTGTAGCTTACATTTATTTAATAGACACTATGTTCCCTTTTTTAAGCTTAGTCAAAGTCATGGTAGAATCTGTTATGTACCAGAAGCACTGAACTACATGTTGATGAGATCAGGCGTTCAGGAAAACATGATAGCTCATGAGTTATAGATCATTGCCTAGCTGATGGGACATTCTCTCTCTCTCTCTCTCTCTATTCTTCACGACCAGATCTGCAAATAATGTAACAAGGGAGATACATTCACGGGATGAAGCTGGTCAAGCTATTACTTGTTCCTGCCTTAAGGATTTATTAGAGAAGTGAATAAACATGATTGTTGTGGTAATTAACCCCATGTAAATCACAAATCCTGTCTTTATAGGCATTTGTTTGTGATGCTGTCGTTAAGGGCTAGTCATTGTTTCCATGAGGTAAACCACAGTTTTGAAGCAGGGTTGAGCCCTGAGGCAAAGCCACAGCAAATGAAGGGGAAGATCACACAAAGAAGAGAAATAGAGGGGACCCAAGGAGAGAGGACCCCGCAGAAGAAACTCAATTTTTGTTCATTTTTTGAGATTCTGCAAGTATTTTTTTTAAAAAGGAATCTTTGGGTGACTTCTGTTTTGTAACAGTTTTATCTAAAAAAAGGAAGGCTTAAATTTTCAGCGACTTGGAGCCCATTCTTTCCTCAATCCATGCAAGTAAGTCCAACTGCTACTGGAAAGAAGAATAGATCCCAAAGTTCTTATGGTCATTAACAGCCCTTTAGACCCAGCAGAATGCCCACGAATATTAGTGGCTGTTGCACGCCCAAGTGGAGGACAGTATAACAGCCTCTAATGTGAACTGGTTCCTTTGGCTCTATTTATATTACATTAAAAACTATGTAGAGACTCAGTGTTCGTATTGTGCTGGATTAACAGTTCTGGCGTTTGGAGTGTGGTGAGAGTTTTTGTGCCTCTGCCAATTAAGGCCACTTGTAGAGGTAGTTTTGTGACATGGACATTTGCTGCGAATAAATGGATTCTGTGCTATTATAAATAAACACAACAGTTACGTTATTTAACTTTCACTAGTAGCAATCTGACACCTTGTGCTAGAAATATAATCAACACCTCAACAGTGGGAGACCTGGTGACTCTGTAATTCACTGGAACAGGCCATAGGTGAATTGTGCAGATCCATCAGTTAATGTCTGTAAAGCACATTGAGATTTACAGCATCTCTGTAGACAGATTTCCAATTACTGGATGAGGAATGGCCGAGCATATGAAGATGGCTTCCAGTTTCCACAGGACTCCTCTTACCACGGCTAGGACTCTTATCATTAACAGCGAACAAAATTCAGAGTGACGGATGACTCTAGTCACTCCGCTGGTTTTAAGTCCCATACCAAGGAATCGAAAATACAAGCCCTTTGAAAATGCTTCCAGGCACTGAGCTAGATCAAATTACTTCTGAATCTCGCACTCCCCCCGCTCATTGCATGAACCCATCCCCAGATTTCTCTCTCTTTGGCTAGACTGAAGAGGAATGATCACCCGACAAAGGCAAAACTACACCGTACAAATGAAAACACATTTAGTAGTTCACATAACTAACATGCTATCTAAGGCTGGTGGAAATGTGTATAATGTGCCAGCCATCTCGAATCCAGGAACTACCCTCCCCATAATCCCTCAGGACAGAGACTTTTCTGATTGCGCTCCAGCTTCCCCATAAAAGCGCCATTGTTACTGCAGGACAGCCTTTACCAGGAGCCATGGCACAGGGCCACAGCCTCCAGGGACACTCTGAAGCTGCACAAAACAAGTTTTTCCAAACAGTTAAAGTGTTCCCCAGCCCAGACTCTTACATTCTAGTTGTTTGTGCAGGAACCCACCAAGCCCTGCCTATAATACTGTGTGTTTAAACTCCACAGAGACATTTTTTCTAACATACCAGTTCTCTAACCTACTGGCCCTTTAGAACTAGGATTAATAGGCAGATTCCATAAACACAGCAGCAAGGATTCAGCCCTGCTTTTTTAAAAAAACATATAAGGGAATCAGCTAGTAAAGGTGTAAAGGCTGCTTCCTTTGGATTATTCTGTTAGTCAGTATTTTCCCTTAGCCTAACTGTGATTTGCAGTAGTTCATAGTTCATGTGCAGGGTTCATTAAACAACTTCTATTTGTGATACCATTTTATGATGAAGATAGTTACTTTCAATATGCTGTGTGAAAGCATGCACTGAATTAGAAGGCAGAGCAATTGTAGCAACGCTCCCCTGGTTTCAGTGCTCCAGATCAAACTGCCCTCTTAAAGCCCTTGCAAATCACAGAAGCAGGAAAAGTCCCTCTGAAGACAAGAGATGAAGGTAGAGCTCCTGCTCAGAGATTCCAACCCCTTTACTAACCAGAAAGCAGCACAAGGCCAATTGAAAATCTCTGCAGTGGTTAAGCTCCTTCCTTAGGGTGGAAGCCTGGGACTTGTGTCAAGCTCCAGTAAAGGCATGCTGCAGGGAGCTCTGTGGCAGACGTCACCGGACCCACTTTGCAGCTGCTACTAGTCACTGATGTGGTGCCCCTGCCCCCCTCCTATTCCCTCTTCCTGTGCTAGTAGGTCCAGAGGCTCTCTGTGGTGAGTGGCTCCACCACCCATGCCCCTAACCTCCAGAGTACGAAGTAGCTCACTCGTATGGGTTTTGAGTACCCCTTCTTGGGCTCTCTACAGTCTGGCTCTTGTGAACCTCTGCCACCTGGGCCCCCCATACTCACAGTGGGGAAGGGCCAGTATTTACTCCTTGGTAATGTTAAAAATAAACAGGCTCCCCTTGTCCTATTTCACTCTCATTTCTTGCAACAGAACATGCCTGACTGCCTGACTTTTGTGTGCAGTTACCCATCTTTGCATCCTAATAGGGGGTCTACATGGATTTGAGCGTGCAAGTTGAGAAGCCCATTTGAAAGTGCAGCCTTGAACCTCAATTTCACACAACACATTCCTTGCTAGCAAATGTCTGAAGCCACTTTGAACTCTCTTTCTTTCTTGCACATTCCAGACAAGTATTATAGAAAGAGCTAATGAACTGAAAGGGTTAACTATAATTTACCACCTGTGTTGATAATGGTCCTCCTTTTCACCACTTAGCCCTTCACAATGGGGCACTAGTCTCTCATATCTACTTAGATAAGGCTAACCTGACTGAAAGTCACAAGCAGAGGTCACAGCCAAACTGACTATTTAACGGAACTTTTTTAAAGAGGGAAAATAAGATGGCGTGACCGTCACCACTTCACACCCTGGAGTGTTTGGTGTTTAGAATACGAAGCCCTTCTGAGGGCTGCTTTGCAATGGGTTGCTCCGCAATGATGATAAAGTAAACAACATCAAACCTAAAGAGGCTGTTCTTGAGTGTTCAGCGGCAGCCCTAGCCTTGACAGAGAGTCTGGGCAGGTTCTTAATGATCTGCTTCAAACAGGAAAGTGTCAAGCAAGCAAAACCTTTTACAGGTGTCTAAGTACAAGTTGTTGTTTGAGGAAGTAAAAGGCTTCAAAATAAGCTTCTGTAGCCCTGTGCAGTGCTTTCATTGAGACCTCGTTTGTGAATTCTGTTTGTGCTTAAGAACCTGGACCAAAGCCCATTGGAATCAATTGAAAGACTCCCAGGATATGACTACACTGCAATAAAACCGGTGACCGGTCTGTGTCAGCTGACTCAGGCTTGTGGGGCTGGCTGTGGGGCTGTAAAATAGCCATGTAGATGTCTGGACTTGAGCAGGAGCCTGGGCTCTGGAATCCCACCAGCGGGGAGGCTCAGTTTGGTCTAATTTGTTGTAGAGTCTATGATTTTTACAGGGTTTATGTTTAGACATATCTCAGGAGTTCCTTGTGTATGTAATAGGAGAGGAGAATTCATTATGAATCCATTAGGGAAACAATGTTCTAAAGGAAAGGAGTACTTGTGGCACCTTAGAGACTAACAAATTTATTTAAGCATAAGCTTTCGTGAGCTACAGCTCACTTTATCGGATGCATTCAGTGGAAAATACAGTGGGGAGATTTATATACATAGAGAACATGAAACAATGGGTGTTACCATACACCCTGTAACCAGAGTGATCACTTAAGGTGAGCTATTACCAGCAGGAGAGCAGGGGTGGGGAAAAAACCTTTTGTAGTGATAATCAAGGTGGGCCATTTCCAGCAGTTGACAAGAACGTCTGAAGAACAGTTGGGGGTGGTGGGGGGAATAAACATGGGGAAATAGTTTTACTTTGTGTAATGACACATCCACTCCAGTCTCTATTCAAGCCTAAGTTAATTGTATTCAGTTTGCAAATTAATTCCAATTCAGCAGTCTCTCGTTGGAGTCTGTTTTTGAAGTTTTTTGTTGAAGAATTGCCACTTTTAGGTCTGTAATCAAGTGACCAAAGAGATTGAAGTGTTCTCCAACTGGTTTTTCAATGTTATAATTCTTGACATCTTATTTGTGTCCATTTATTCTTTTACTTACACCCTTTGCTCAAGAAACTCCCTGAAAAAGCACAAGAACAAATCTGCACAGACACATCCCTGGAACCCCGACCTGGGATATTCTATCTGCTACCCAAGATCCATAAACCTGGAAATCCTGGACACCCCGTCATCTCAGGCATTGGCACCCTCACAGCAGGATTGTCTGGCTATGTAGACTCCCTCCTCCGGCCCTACGCTACCAGCACTCCCAGCTATCTCCGAGATACCACTGACTTCCTGAGGAAACTACAATCCATCGGTGATCTTCCTGAAAACACCATCCTGGCCACTATGGATGTAGAAGCCCTCTACACCAACATTCCACACAAAGATGGACTACAAGCATCAGGAACAGTATCCCCGATAATGTCATGGCAAACCTGGTGGCTGAACTTTGTGACTTTGTCCTCACCCATAACTATTTCATGTTTGGGGACAATGTATACCTTCAAATCAGTGGCACTGCTATGGGTACCTGCATGGCCCCAAAGTATGCCAACAGTTTTATGGCTGACTTAGAACAACGCTTCCTCAGCTCTCGTCCCCTAATGCCCCTACTCTACTTGCGCTACATTGATGACATCTTCATCATCTGGACCCATGGAAAAGAAGCCCTTGAGGAATTCCACCATGATTTCAATAATTTCCATCCCACCATCAACCTCAGCCTGGACCAGTCCACACAAGAGATCCACTTCCTGGACACTATGGTGCTAATAAGCGATGGTCACATCAACACCACCCTATACCGGAAACCTACAGACCGCTATTCCTACCTACACGCCTCCAGCTTTCATCCAGACCACACCACATGATCCATTGTCTACAGCCAAGCTCTACGATACAACCGCATTTGCTCCAACCCCTCAGACAGAGACAAACACCTACAAGATCTCTATCAAGCGTTCTTACAAATACAGTACCCACCTGCCGAAGTGAAGAAACAGACTGACAGAGCCAGAAGAGTACCCAGAAGTCACCTACTACAGGACAGGCCCAACAAAGAAAATAACAGAATGCCACTAGCCATCACCTTCAGCCCCCAACTAAAACCCCTCCAACGCATCATCAAGGATCTACAACCTATCCTGAAGGACGACCCAACACTCTCACAAATCTTGGGAGACAGGCCAGTCCTTGCCTACAGACAGCCCCCCAACCTGAAGCAAATACTCACCAGCAACCACACACCACACAACAGAGCCACTAACCCAGGAAGCTATCCTTGCAACAAAGCCCGTTGCCAACTGTGTCCACATATCTATTCAGGGGACACCATCATAGGGCCTAATCACATCAGCCACACTATCAGAGGTTCATTTACCTGCACATCTACCAATGTGATATATGCCATCATGTGCCAGCAATGCCCCTCTGCCATGTACATTGGTCAAACTGGACAGTCTCTACGTAAAAGAATAAATGGACACAAATCAGACATCAAGAATTATAACATTGAAAAACCAGTTGGAAAACCCTTCAATCTCTTTGATCACTTGATCACAGACCTAAAAGTGGCAATTCTTCAACAAAAAAACTTCAAAAACAGACTCCAGCGAGAGACTGCTGAATTGGAATTAATTTGCAAACTGGATACAATTAACTAAGGCTTGAATAGAGGCTGGAGTGGATGTGTCATTACACAAAGTAAAACTATTTCCCCATGTTTATTTCCCCCACCACCAGCCCCACTGTTCCTCAGATGTTCTTGTCAACTGCTGGAAATGGCCCACCTTGATTATCACTACAAAAGGTTTTTTCCCTGCCCCCGCTCTCCTGCTGGTAATAGCTCACCTTAAGTGATCACTCTGGTTACAGGGTGTATGGTAACACTCATTGTTTCATGTTCTCCATGTATATAAATCTCCCCACTGTATTTTCCACTGAATGCATCTGATGAAGTGAGCTGTAGCTCACGAAAGCTTATGCTTAAATAAATTTGTTAGTCTCTAAGGTGCCACAAGTACTCCTTTTCTTTTTGCAAATACAGACTAACACGGCTGCTACTCTGAAACCGGTCAATGTTCTAAAGGGTTCAGCTCCAGGTGCAGCAGCCTTCCACTGGCTGGGTACCTCATGGATGGGAACAGCTAGGAAAGGGTCATGAAATCTGGGGCCCAATTAGAGAAGGTGCAGATCAAAGCTGGACTTTTGGCAAGATCTTGCTTCTCACCTTGCTCTCACTTTTTTACACGTCTGGCTTCTCTCGCTAGGAGAGAGCTAAATTAAGTAAGTTCCCTTGTGCGATTTGTTTGATGCAACTGCTGCTTGGCACTAGGTGACACTGACCACTGATGTGAGGCAATCCTTATCACCGGCATCAAAAGGCTGAGTTTACTGCACTCAGCCCCCCCTCAACCCTCTTCCCCCCGCAGGGCCGCCAACACCTGCAAAACATTTTTATGAAGTCTCCTGAAATGTTACTGTGCCAGGACACAAGTTTACTGATTCCAAGGGTCTGATCCTGTTCCCCTGGTCAAAACTTCCAGTAACTTGAATGGGAGCAGAATCTGGCTCCAAAACCAACTAATATAGGGTCCAATTCTGCAAGCACTACTGAGCTTAGTGCTTCTGTACTTAAAGCATAGAGAAGTCAATGGGATTACTCATGGTAGTAAGCACTGTGCTCAGTAGTAAGTGTTTGCATGATCACCCTTTAAGTCTATTAAACAATAAATTAATCTTAGCCTTAATTCCCGGCTATACTACTATTGTCCCACTAGGATAACAATGTGTAACAAGCTATGTTGTAACTGGTTTTCCTCCACTTTTGTCACCTGTGGGGAGAAAAATAGCTGAAGTTTAGTTAAAACTTTAGTGTGTCTTCTCCCATGGCTTTCCAAGGTGGAGAGCATCGCAAGTACCAGCTCATGGAACCCAAGTCTGGGAGTCTTGGAGCTGGAGAGCTGGAGTCTCCCCAATGACAGCATGTTGTGCTTGCTATGTAATCAGCTATATCATACAACCACTGTAGCCCAGATCTAGTTTTGTACAGTTTTTTAGATGCGCTATATAATATTGACTGCATCGAACCTGCATTGCAGTGTGGACAGTTTCTATACATCTGTACATGGAAAGGGTTTCACTGTGAACATCCATAATGGGCCAATTAGTTCTACCCAGATGCAGAATTGTTACTGAGTTATGTTTATTCATGTTCTACAGTGTAACATTCCTTGCTTTCTTGCTTCATTTGTTTCAGGCTTAGATAAGATTGAAACAATACTGGATTTAAATGATAAATAAGGCTGTTTGATTGTACTACGTTTTGTGGCAAACGACAAGAAAAAAAGGGGAAACCCCCCATAGCACCAGATTACAAAACAACCTGAGTTGTAAAATGAGGCTGTCACATTTTTGGGCTTCTAAACATGTTTACGTATTATACAGACACAGAGATGCCAACATCATTCTGCCAAATCTATTTTTGAAACTGATTCCTAAACTGTTTTCTGTTCCCTATATGATATTTGCAGTAGTAGTTGTATAGCATTGGCACATCTCAGGGAACTTCTAGGGGTCCAGTTCTGCCACGTGCTGAGCACTCAGAACCCACTGATTAGCCATGAACTCCAAGGATGCTCTTGGTTTTAGAATGAGCATTGTAAGGTATGCTTGTTGCACAACTGTGAATTCCTGGCCTTAAGTGGAGATACTGAGGGTCAGGCACTAAAAGGTGGCAACTACTCGGCACTAAGCAACAAACCTCATGTTTCAGGTAGTTGAGAGAAGAGAGGTGGGAATATTGCTAGAGAGATTGTTTCCTCTTTCGGGATGATGTTAGGGAATTTTTGACAATTGTTTGGGACACTGATTTTATAAATGTCCCAAGAGAGAGAGTTAACTTTCCAGAGGAATTAAAACATTTTAACCTCATATATTTATTTGCCTGCACTGAGTAGACCAAATTATACAGAGTTCTGGGGTATGAACTCAGACCCTTCAACAAGGACATTGAGATGGCTGTCAAGTGCATAGTCTTATCAGGGTTCACCTTCCCTCATCTCATGAGAGACACAAAAGGCCAACTACAACCTTGGTGTAGGCAGGAGCAGCTCCACTAAAGTCCAGAGAATTGCTCTAGGTTTTACTAAAGCTAAATTTGGCCCAAAGGCTATAATTTTGTCTCACCTTCTTATTAATCCATCGATCCTTTCCACAGATCTCTGACTGGTCTGCAGAGTGCATTTGTTCCCTTTCACAACTAGTGGCTAGGAGTCCCAGTCATGGATCAGGATCCCATTGTACTAGCACTGTACAAACACAAAACAAAAAGAAAACCCCTTCCCCAAAGACTTTACAATCTCAGTACATAGGTAGTCATTTACTTTAAGGCATTTTTGATGCCTATCGCATTGTACAGACATCCCGGACAACGAGGACGGGGTGGTTCTCAGATGTCATTTTTGGATTGAGAGTAAAATGACCAGAGTCCATGAAATATCCCAAGTATCTCCTAAGAATACAAAAATATTCCAGAATGATATCCCAAGCCTAGGTGTCCTGCTTTTAGACAGCATACTTTCTGCTGGCTTTGGGCGCACAGAATAGAGACACAAACACCTTTCCTCATGGAGTGCTCATCACCCAGTATAAAGAATCCTATCAGACCTGTGTAACCAGGTCTGTCATCTAATAAACCTGCCCACCTGCTGTCGTTAAGTGTCAGTAATACAGGCCAAATACATTTCTCTTAACAGAAGAAAAAAGGCAAAAGTACCTGTACAATTTTTCATCATTAAAAATACAACTACACATATAAAAGTATGTTCACAGTGGTCAGATTTCTTACCAAAAGGTTTGCCCCATGGTCAAACATAATAAAAGGTCATGATGGCAGTATCCTCACTGAGAGTGATGATATGAAAAACAGGTAGAGATTTTACTGTGCCAATCTGTATGCCTCACCAGAGCCATTCATAAGACAGCATGACAGAAAAAAGAGTTTGGTGCCAGAGCCATCAATCCTGCAAGAGTAAGTGGTGTGTGATATTATGAAAATGAAGCCTGGGAGAGCAGCAGGAGTAGATAGCATGCCTGCAGAATTGTTAAAAGCGATTGGCAAACGTGGTATTAATTTTATGTGGAAAATTTGAAATGATGTATGGACAACTAGAAATTGGCCAGAGGACTGGATGAAGAGAATTGTTCTGCCCTTCCCAAAGAAGGGAGACATACCAGAGAGTAGTAACTATTGTACCATCTCCCTGATATTGCACAGAAGCAAAGTTCGGCTCCTCATAATCCAGGATGGCATGAAATGAAGGATTAAAGCAGAACTAACAACCAAATCTCAAAACCTGTCACGTAATTGAAAAATGCAGAGAATACAATCACCCATTGAGCAGGTGTTTCTTTCTCTACTCAGAAGGGTCCGATACCAACCAGTATCTTCGGAGGATACTGCTAGACATGGGGCCTCCAAAGCATCGAACTCATCACAAGTCTCTACCACCAACAGCAGACCACGATGCAAACAATTGTAGGCAACAGTGAATTCTCTTTTCCAGAAAATTTCAAAATTTGGGGGTGGAGTTCCAAATTGCAATGAAAGCAAATTTCAAAATCCTCTATGAAATGGAATTCCCACTCTCTGACATCCTCTATTTGCTCACAGGATGTGTGGAGCAGCATCAGTGAAAGCTTCCTCAAACCTTTACACTGATGGCCTCAACTCTTTTCTAGAAGACCTACTTAGAACACAGCACTAAATGTATTCCCAATAGTGGTCTTGGCTTTTTGAGGCAGATTTTAGGAGCTGATCTAAAGTCACTAATTAATTTCACATAGGGCACTGAATGTACATCAGATACTTTCTGTTCTCTTCTGACTCAGACTGTGCTTGAATGAATGAGACAACAGTTACAGGCTTTATAGTGTTACCAATCTCTGGAGCCATCCCCTATCCCAAAGGTCTTCATCTAGATTGTACAACTGATGGGATACTACATTACATTTTGGAGCTGATGGTGAGTTTACAGATTAAGAAAACAGAATTTGTTTTCTAAAACTATTGACTGGATTAAAAATCTTAGAACACTAGATAAACCTTGCTACCTAGAAAAAACAATTACATATAATGCAGACACATACACAGATGTGCAAACACACTGTGTGGCAGACTTTGATCATTAGTAACAATGGTGAAAAAAATGTAGGATAACTCTCCATGTCAAAGGAATTACTCTGGATTTACACAGATGTAACTGAGGTCAGAATCCATCCCAGGAACAACAATTTTATAAATGATAATTCTACAAAGTATTCAATATATACATGAATTTAAATGAATTTAATTTCAACTAAACTAGCTGGCTGTGTATTGTACTTATTAGAAGAACATTGTATGCCATGGTTTTTTATTTAATTTCTTAATTGCAGAAGAATTACTGTGTGCTGTGGTTCATGTAATCTGGGGAGTATCTCTGTACTCTAGAAAGAAAAGGGTTTGTGTCAAGGCGAAACTAAACACACATCTGCAATCAAAGTTTGTTTATAACTTCTGACACTGTTCAGTCAGTTATGCAGCCGTTTCACTAAACAAACAAGTAGAAAGCAGGTCAATGTCCAAACACTGGAGTGAAGCTTATTTAAGTTTCATGAAAACTGTTAAAGGAATAAAGCCTTAAGCAAAACAAATTGCTTCTGTAGCAAATGAAAACACATGTGACTCTCTGGACCTCATTCTTGTCTGGGTGTTACTCAGTTGGCTGCCATTGCCTTCCACGAGGGTGATTTTGGCTCAGTGCCGGAATATAATACAGTAAATTACAATTTTGCTTTTTTGCATTGACATGTTTGTTGCAGAATCAACAGCATGAATCTTTATAAATTCATTGTTTTGTGTTCATACATCGTAAGGTGCATGTCATAACCATCTTCCTTCAACATGGCAGAAGATGGAGACAGGAAACAAACTGAAACCTTATGATTAACCCATTAAGTGTCAACATAAAGGGGACAGCTGGCTGAGCCACTGCAATTTCTGTTCCTCTCTGACCCTAGTTCAGCAAAGCATTTTAACCTAATATTCTCTAAGCATTTTACCCTTGGGAGTTAGTTATCTATTTTAGGTATTTATATGGCCCCTCGATACTGTACGATCTGAGCACCCACCTCACAGGAAATCGAACTTATGTCTCCCAAGTCCCAAGCTAGCACATGAACGACTGGATCACACTTCATCTCTAGATGAGCGCTACCCTTCAAAAGGCTCAAGAACAGACCTGCCACGCCCGTGAAAAAAACGCAGAAATTGGGCTTGTTTTTGGCTTAATTGGCTCGTGAGTTGCTTATTGGCTAGTTTTTGGCTTGTAGCTTGTTTGGCTTGTTGTAGCTTGTTGCTTCTTTGTTTTGATCAGCTCGTGGCAAGCAGGGGGAAGGGGCGGGGCAAGCAGGGGCAAGGAGGGGAGAGTCAGGAGTGCACAGCGGGCCCACCACAGTCCCAGACTGCACGCCAGGGGGATCTAGTCACATAGAGTGTTGGGGTTCTTAGGGATTGGCTTGTTTCGGCCTTATTTTGAAATGGGATTAGCTTGATTTTTGGTTTATTGTGAAAGTCGGGATGCTTATTTACCGCATGAAAGTTGGCAACTGTGCTCCTGAAGGGTCAAAAGAACCACTGGAATTGGAGCAAACCCTTTCTCATCCATTTCTCTTGCAAACTCTGGCATTTTTACACAGGTAATTGCACATATAAGCAGATAAGCAATCAGTCACCTGATGTGCATGTGCAAATATCCATTTTTTCATACATTTTGCATGCACAACCTGCTGCAACACTCTTTGAAAACATGATCCTTTGATTTAATAGTTCTTCCTTCCAAACTAGAAAGCTCAGTACAAAAACCCTCCATCTGATCATATTAAACACTTTCTATTTTTAAAAAATTCTATATATTGCCTTCTTACCTTTTTTTTCAGGTCAACAAGAACTGGCCTACTATTGAAAATGGATGGAAAAAATATTATTATTATAGAAGCTGGAGAAGTAAGAGTCTATTAATCCACTCTCTGCCCAAGCAGGATTGTTCCCTAAAGTACATTCTCGAGTACTTTGTCCATTATAGATTCAAATGACTCAAGTGATTCCCTAGTTTTATTACCAACAACTATATTGACCCAGATGTTGGTAACTTTATTGATGACCATAACATTTAAGCTCAGCTATTTTTGAATAAATATTGATTTCCTCTCACTTGCTAATGGCTCTTCTTTCTCTCCAGTATTTATTTGCCTCCACTTATATTTGTAAACACTCCCTTAAGCCCCTTTGACTGAATTAATCCCAATTATTCAATGGGAGCAAAGTTAAGTTAACGTCGAGTGTTTCTGAAAATCTCACCCTTAAAATATAAATCATTATCTCACAAAACTAACGCAACTTGCTCATGTGGTTACATTCCAATGGGAGCGGACAAGGTACATCTACACATTTGACTGCCTTTGGTTCCAGGAAGATCATGGTATATGAAGTCTGAGTTTCAGACAACACTCATCTGAGCAAGTTGGTGGTCAACGCTTGTAACAAGCAAATGGCTTTCTCATCAGCCATTACAATAGACTGGTTTGGGCAAAAAAATAAACAAAAATAAACAAAAACAAAACTACCCCACCCTTCACAAACCATATAAGACTCTCACGGAAAACTTATGAAAGGATTTTGCTGGTAATTCAAACTGAAAAGGTATAGTAGTGTACAACTGCACACCTCAGAACTACTCTGTCTTTACAGCTGTTTTCTTATAACTCCACTTTCAATGGTGTGGTCCACGCTGGGCAGCTCAGTGCAGAAAGATGCAAAGAAATGGGAGGGAATGCTGACAAAGCAACAAGCATGACTGCAGGATGGGAGAGAAAGGATAAAACGGGTAAGTGTGTATTGCTTAGCTTAACAAGGAGGGTGACATAACTGTCCCTCTTGGACAAGTGAGGAATTGTTCAGGGGGTTACAAGAGCATTTAACCAGAAACCACAGAACAAAATTAAGAAAAACAAACTATAGGGCAAATATCAAGAAAAGCTTCCAATCAGTGAGATCTAGCAGCCTGGAGAATGCTGTCCCCAGGGAACTGGTGGGGCATAAAACTAGGCTGGAGAGACCACAAATCAGTTAGGTGAATAGGACTATCCATGTACTTAAGTGCTTTGCTGCAACTTCATCTTTTAAGGCCCAAACCTGAGATGCTTATTCAGTTTTTATGCAGGAAACTTCCCACTGACTTTAATGGGAATTTGCTAGAGAAAGAGTCTTAGGATCAAGTCCTTAGGCTGTAGGTGGGAACTGTCTTTGTTTTTGGATACTGTACAGTGCTAAGCTTTCTGCCAGCATTAAACAAATGATAATAATAGCTAGTAAATCTAGCCAATCTAGCCATCCTGCACTGACAGAGAGATGAAACAGCTGAAATAACAAGCCTTGCCCACCTCTAATTTCTCGGCTTCTGTGATTTAAACACTAAAAGTGATTTTCTAATAATTAAAATAACTCAAGAATTTGGTTTAAAATACTATTTGCTTTCCTTGCAGAAATAGCACATCAAACAAAAAGAGCACTTTTCAACTAACATACACATGCAATAAAAGAAAATCTAAGAGGAAGTATTTAAACATTTTCCTTTCTGTTAGGCCATTTCAGTTTCCTACCCAACATCCAGACAGGGGGAAACGAATGGAGAAATTAAATGGGTCGTATAAAAAAAAAAATGAAGAAAGAAACAAAAAGAATGAGAAGAAGATTGCTTTTCAGTGTGCTTATGCATTTCCGGGCTCGAAATAATTGGTTCACAAGAAAGAAGCTCCCATTTTAACCTTTTCAAGTTTCCTTAAATATTTTTCCGCATATTATTACAGTTGCAAATTTGAGCACTCATTTTGAATTATTTGTGTTATAATAGCACCAAGAGACACCAACTGAGATCATTGCCCATTGTGCTAGCACCATCCAAACACATAAAAAAAAGCTGAGATTCTGTGAGTAATGGGACTACTCACAATGTGTAAAGTTAAGCATGGGTATGATCAGAGCCTAAGATACAAGAGACAAAGGAAAGAAAAAAGGGAGTTTTATTATCCTTGACTGCTCACTTGCTCTTCCCACTTTTCTAATGCAACATCATTTAATTTTATCTGTAGTATAGTATTGAACTATAGTAAAGAACAATATTATCAGACATAGATAAATACTAATTGCTGTGGAAGAGTCAACATGGCTTTTGTAAAGGAAGTCATGCCTCATTGGTCTATTAGAATTCTTTTGAGAGAGTCAACAAGCATGTGGATTAGAGGGATCCAATCAACATTGTGTACTTGGATTGTCATAAAGCCTTTGACAAGGTCTCTCGCCAAAGGCTCTTAAAGAAATAAGTAGCCATGGAATAAGAGGGATGGATCTATCATGGATCAGTGACTGGTTGAAACAGGAAACAAATCATAGGAATCAATGGTCAGTTTTCATAACGGAGAGAGATGAACAGCAGTGTCCCCCAAGGATCTGTACTGGGACCTGTGCAGTTCAACATATTCATTCATGATTTGGAAAAGGGGATAAACAGTGAAGTGGCAAACCTGGCAGATGATACAAAATTATTCAAAATAGTAAAACCAAAGCAGACTACGAGGAGCTACAAAGGGCTCTCACAAAACTGGGTGACTGAACAACAAAATGGCAGATGAAATTCAACATTGAAAAAAATGATCCCAACTATACATATACAATGATGGGTTCTAAATTAACTGTTAACCACCACCCCCCCTCCAAGAATGAGATCTTGGAGTCACTATGATAGCTCTCTGCAAACTTCCACTCAATGCACAGCAGAGATCAAAAAGACTAACAGTATGTTAGGAATTACTAAGAAAATCTCATAATACCTCTATATAAATCCATGGTGTGCCCACACCTTGAATATTGGGCCTGGATCTGATCCTTCCCATCTCAAATAGGATATAGTGAAACTGGAAAATGTTCTGCAAAGGACAATACAGGTGATCGGGGCTATGGAACGCTTCCCTACCAAGAGAGACTTTGGGAAAAAAAGGCAGTTCAGCTTAGAAAAGAGACAACTAAGAGGAAACATGATAGAGGTCTACACAGTCAAGAATGGTGCGGAGACAGTGAATATGAGAAGTGCTAATCACCCTTTCACACAATACAAAAACCAGGAGCCACTCAATGAAATGAATAGGCAGCAGGTTTAATACAAACAAGAAGTACTTTTTTCACACAACGCACAACTATCCTGTGTAACTGATTGCCATGGGATGTTGTGATGGCCAAAAGTCTCTGGCTAAGTTCATGGAGGATAGGTCCATCAAAGGCTATTAGCCAAAATGGTCTGGGACACAATCCCATGCTCAGGGCAACCCTAAACCTTTGACTACCAGAAGTTGGGAGTGGAACATAGGGGTGGGTCACTCCATAACTGCCCTGTTTTGCACACTCCCTGTGAAGTTTTGGTATGGGCCACTGTCAGAGACAAGATACTGGGCAAGATGAACCATGGTCAAGTATGGTAGCTCAGATGTTCTTATGTTAAAGCACAGAGGTGAGCATTACTTTTGTAAGCATTTCTAGCTAATATTAGGAAACATAATCTACGGGGAACACTATATTTCTGGGAGCCAGGTCTTCCTGAGCATTCAAAAATCATGAGTCAGGTGCCAGAAATTTTGAGATTGGCTTAAAAATCATGAGGGTTTTTTTTTTAAATAGTAAAATTGGAATTCTTTTTATTTGTCTTCTGGTTTCTGGGCCTCACAGTGCACTTGGGTTACTGTCAGGCTTTTCTCCACAAACAGGAGAACTAGAAACATATGTTTTTTAAAATGAAAGCTGAGATTCTTTGATGATCACATGCCTCCAAGAGCTGGGGCTTTAAGAAAAACACCAAATAGTATAAGACTTGCACTAAAATCCTAAGGGCTGGCAACACCATTTTTGGGGAGATCACTCACATGTGGAAAATGGGGGCAGTAATATCTGCTTCAAAGGGGTGTCATAAGGATTGGCCAGTTAATATTTGTAAAGCCCTTTGAAGATGAAATTTGCTAATCATTACTATTATTAAGGAGGAAGCTAAGGTATCTAATTGTTTTACAAATAAAACTGCCCTTTAGAGAAACAGCATTGGAAGGAAAAAATTGAGCTCTGGATTATTGAACGGTAAAGGAGAGGCTTTTAAACACAGCCATAAATAGGGTGACCAGATAGCAAGTGTGAAAAATTGGGACAGAGGGTTGGGGGTAATAGGCGCCTATATAAGAAAAAAGCCCCAAATATCGGGACTGTCCCAATAAAATCAGGACATCTGGTCACCCTAGCCATAAATCATTCAGAATGAAAATGATTCTGCTGCCAGCATTGCCTGCCACAAGCTGAGATCAAGAACTCTGAAAGTGATCACGTGTGGACCTCATGCTCTCCTGTCATGCCTTCTTCTGTCTGTCTCTCCTCCCTTCCTTTTCTGTGTGGAACTGTATGTAATCACCCTATAAACAGAGTTTGCCCTAATGTTTGGCTACATCATGGCTCCAGACCTGGCCATTGAGCCTGGACATTATCCTGCCTTAATTTCAGGACAGGGCATATGGCAACAGTGTTTAATGTTTGCAATAAGCACAGATAATCTCCCAAGTGAGGAACAGATTTGGTCTACACATGGAGAAAAAATATATTAGGCCCTCTGGGCAAGACCTAAGCTGGTGAAAATTGTCACAGCTCCATCGACTTTAATGGAGCTACAACAGTTTACATAATTGAGGATCTGGCCCCTTGCCTTTAGTGGATGTAGGATCAGACTCATTTTACACACAATATGACTAACTGGAATTCTTTGGTTCATTTCTCTTTCAGATTCAAAATGACGGGAACAGTGTGTGTGTAAATGAGAAAACTAGTAAGAAAAGCTACCACTGAGTCTTTGGTATATAGTGTCCTCTATATACGAATAGAAACATGAGGCGACTTGGCTTTGTATTATAGCATAATCTGGCAGTGAATGGGGCTCTTTTGGTCTCCCTCTGAGTCTTGGATTGCTTTTGTGAGATTGTTTCACAACTAATCATTACCTGTTTCATCAGAAGATTATTTATCTCATTTCTGCACTATTATTTGCTCCTAGCTCCTTATAAATTGGATCCAACCATTGGCACTACACATTATTCAGGCCTGGTCTACATTACACAGTTATGGAGAGAGAGGGGAACTATGAGTGTAGCAACTGGCATAGCACTTGGAGTAAGGTTGCCAGAGAGAAGAGTTTGGAGGAGGCACCAGAAAGCCAGTCTGTGTGCACATGGGTGGAATGCTAGTTGAAGTTGCTACACTTCTGTAACTAGACCTCTTAATAAAGAGCCACTTCACTTTTAGAAACATGGAGTCCTCCTGTGATTGCCCAACATGCAATACATGAAAGATAGTGGCAGTGATCAGTCTAGTGAGATTCACAGCAGGGAAGAAAGTGTGATTAAGAGAAAACAAAGCATCAGCTAGAAACAGAGCAAACAGGCAGGGACTCACGTCACTGGGAATGCTGGATTTCCAGACAAAAACTTGGGCTAACTGGAAAAAGGAATTAAGTTTGTGCACAGAGCTGACCATGGGGACAAAGATGAGAAAATGAAAGAAAAGCTTTTTTACTGTCCTAGTAGGGAACAAGGAAGAGAAGTGAGTGTGACACTTCAAGCCTCAAAGAGCATCTAGTCTAAAGACTGCAAAGACTTATGCGTGTGCTTAACTTTACAAACTGCAAATAATAGGACTACTCACAACACGTAAAGTTAAGTATGTACAGGATCAGGGCTGAAATAGACAAGACAGACTAAGGGTGGGAGAAAGGGAGTAAGATTTGACTCTTGGGGCCAGATTCACTTGTGCGCCAGGCCTCCAGTGGTGAGAAGTCCATTTACAGGAGAGCTGCCCAGGGCTCTCAATCCAACGTGGGGCCAGATGTGGCCAACTCAGCACAGAAAGTGGATAAAGCCAAGGCACCCAAAAGCCTCATTAATTCAGTTCACCCCAGACAGCCTCAGTCAGTGGGGATCCAATGGAGCCTTGTCAAAAGATTAGAGCTCTTTCCCTTTGGTAGAAGCCCCAAGGGACAGGGGTCGTCATGTTGTGGCCTGTATTTCTCCAGTGGCAATCCCCTGTCTGGACCAGCAGGCCCTGTGCCTAGACCTGTGACTCAAGTCATTGGTTTCTCTTGCCTTTTTAACTGTCATAGAAATGGAAAATCTGAGTTTATTGTTGACATAACTGAGGAACTAACACCCTGGAGCTGCTTTATCAAAGTGCTGCCATCAGTGAGGTGGCTTTTTCATCCTCCCTGTATGAAAAATTAACTCATCTGGTGAGTCAGATTGCTCTGAAGCCTCTTGTTCCACTTGTTTCATACTCTGGGAGGAAGGGGAGGAGGTCAGGGAAGATTACTGGATTTCTCTTACTTTCTCTGCTCAAGTACTACCCAACTGACCAGAGTCTGAGCCATATGGATTCTGGTCACAGCTTCCTTCCCCTACATCCAGCCACTCCCATCCCATCCCATCCCCATTTGATGTCAGGTTAATTCAGTGCCTGACTGGTAAACCTGGAGATTAAAGTCCTCTGTCCACAGAACAGGTGCAACATAGGCAGCTTTACGGCAACCTTGGTGTCATTTGTGCTGACGTTTCTGGTGATGTGAACACCTGTTGGCTCCCCTTGCAGAAGATAACTGAAGAGACAATGAAGAGGAATGAACAGTGAGAGCCATTGCTTGGTTCCTCAGTAGGTGCACAAGCGAAAGAGATGAGTTAAGGAACTTTCCCCCCCACCCCCACCCGTCACAGGGACAGGGTACAAAGCTAGTCCTTGCACTTTCAGAATTCAAGGCTGCTGCACAGCTAGACAGCTCACCTCTGC
The DNA here is from genome assembly GCF_015237465.2 of Chelonia mydas. Lineage (NCBI taxonomy): Eukaryota > Metazoa > Chordata > Testudines > Cheloniidae > Chelonia > Chelonia mydas. Next base: position 23,243,087 of record NC_051252.2, on the reverse strand, counting down.
AAGAGGCACTTGGCTGTATTCTAACTCTGCAGCGGAGCTTGGCTTGAAACCTCCTCTCCCCCCTCCAGCTCCAGCAGAGATTATCCAAGACAGTGAAACATTCCAAAGCTTTAATTATCTCCTCTCTTTCAAGATGTGTACAAGAGCATGGAAGGGATGAATTACTGGCACAATGCAAGGTCTTATTTTGGCTTTGCTTGGAGTTACCCACATTGGCTGGTGTGAAGTCATAGTCTGAAAATAGCAGTATTGTGAGTTTCAAAAGCATACGTCTTTGGGACTACCAAAGCAGAAGTAGATGCTGTCATAGCCCATTGCAGTCAGGAAAAAGGAAAATCATTGTCAGAGCGGAATGCTGGGTCTCTCTGTCTGTCTCCTGTATTTTAAAGCATTCGTATTAAACATAATTGTCTAAAATACAAACAAATGGGCCTGATCCTGCAGGAAGAGTTTATCCTGAGTAATGAGTGGGCCTAATATGTGTAATTATATCATTGAGTGCTAGCTAATGGGGTATGCATCAAACAATGGCTTTAATTTAATGAACAGTATTTGTTAGCATCCAATCCAGAGTAAAGATTTTAATATTCCACCATCCCTTGGTCACTTACAGTGTACCACATTCCCCTTGGGGGGGGAGAGATAGCTCAGTGGTTTGAGCATTGGCCTGCTAAACCCAGGGTTGTGAGTTCAATCCTTGAGGGGGCCATTTAGGGATCTGGGGCAAAAATTGGGGACTGGCCCTGCTTTGAGCAGGGGGTTGGACTAGATGACCTCCTGAGGTCCCTTCCAACCCTGATATTCTATGATTCAGTTCTTGAAAAACCTCCTTCATTGTCTTTGTATACACAATATTCATAGTCTACGTAATAGTCAGCTTATTTAGATTGTAAGCTCTTTGAGGCAGGGACAGTCTTTTTGTTCTGCATTTGTACAGCACCTAACACAATGAGGTCCTGGACAGTGCGGCATCTACAGCAATACAAACACTCTATGATAATGATATGACTCTGCACATACCCTATGATCTTTGCTAAGACTATATTTTCCACCATGCTCCCCTCCCCATGATTGTTCTTCCCAACTCCAAAAGTCCCTACCAACCTTCAAGCAGACAATGTCTGGCAAACGGAAGATGGCAGCAAAATGGCCATTTTTGCAGCAGAAATGGAGATTTGTGCATCTTCTGGAAAAGCAGTAAATTATCAAACCACTTACACATCTGCATAGTCACAGGCCATGTGGGGCCCTGACATTCTGTACATCCTATTGGATTGGCATATGTATATTTGTCATTTAAAGTACAGCATTTATCACTACAGCACCTATGGTAATCATCATGTACAGTAGGAGACACTGCAGGGACTACAGTGCAACAAACACTGAGGGAAAATTGTTCTGTGCCATATAGCTAGGAGTTGTTAATGTTGCACTCTGTAGGTGTTTTGCTATTGAGGAGTAATGGCCAAGACACTGCAGAAGGATAATCGAGAATTAGGAAAAGAAAAAATGGATCTAGAGAACTACAGACCTGCAGCTTGACTGCTTTTTCAGCATAAAGAAAAGGAGTACTTGTGGCACCTTAGAGACTAACCAATTTATTTGAGCATAAGCTTTCGTGAGCTACAGCTCACTTCATCGGATGCTGTAGCTCACGAAAGCTTATGCTTATGCTCAAATAAATTGGTTAGTCTCTAAGGTGCCACAAGTACTACTTTTCTTTTTGCGAAGACAGACTAACATTGCTGCTACACTGATAAGGAGCAAGCTTAGAAAACATTCAAATAGGGTCTCATCTCCACTCTCACAGGATGTGTAAAGTGGGTTCTAATGTGGCTTGTATGTGCATATGGAAGGAAAGTAACAGAGAGGTATAATTTAGTAAGCAGCCAGAATTCGTCACATAAAGGCAGATAAAATCTAGAAAGCAAAGGGACCCATGTGTGCCAATAAGCTGTTTGAGATGGCGTCACATTTTGGGGTTCAACCCAGACCAGTGAGAGATTGTATGACGGCTTGTCCTGGAACTGTGAGTGCCTTACAATGTTCTGCTGCTGTAGTTCCCTGTCTGGACTCTCCCAGCCAGATATACAAGCATGCACTGAGTGCCTGTGTGTTGACCAGTTCTGGTTCAGCACTTCTGACTCCAGCAGCCTGCTTGTTACATCAGAGCCACACTATGGTCTACACCAGTCTTGGTTACTACTTGCCCCCAGTCCCAAGTTTCCCCCAAACCACCTGCCCTGAAATGTCCAGCCCTCTCCTGGCACATCCAAAGGAGTAACAAGGTCCATTGCTCCATTAAAGAGACAAAAGCACAGCAGCTGGGTGCTTTAACTGCAGTTAATAACCACTTCACGTCAAAGACAGCACTGGGTTGGTTTAGAATGAAAGTAAAACAAGTTTATTTAAGCAAAAAGAGAGAAGTTTTAAGTGAGTTCAAGTATATGGGATGAAGTCAGAAATGATTACAAACAAATATAAGTGAAAAACCCTTCCCAGTGACTAAGATTTAACAGTCTTGGTTCAATATAAACATCTGACCACACTTTCTTCCAGCAAGACAGCTGACCACCCCGTTTGTCAGGATCTCCAACAAAGTCCAAACTGCTTGATTCCTTTGTCTTTTTAGGTGAAAGATCACTTGGGCTCTTTGCCCCTCTCTTTTGTAGTCCAGTGAACTTTTGACATGTACCTTTAAAGTCCAGTGCCCCTGCTGTGAGGAAAGGTACCATGGACTCTGATGGAGAGGGTTCCAGGCTGGTTTCTTCCCTGCTGGTACTTTCTATAATGCAAATTGATCTGTTCCTGCAGTCTCCAATATGCCAATAAATGGCCACTTAACTGTGAGTGCACCTGGATGGAAGCGCCAGCTTTTCCTTTTTCTGGAAAAAACCTGTTTACCCACTCCCCAGACTTGTCTGGTTCAAATATATTTTAGTCCCATATTTTCTTCACATTTCTGTGGGTGTTTACTGTACATAAACAATGTAAGAATATTAATGATGAGTGTGTTGGTGGTTTTCCAATGATACCTTACACGACACCGGTTAGATAAAGATTATGATGTAAGTGAATTGGGGTAGGTTGAACTGGTCAGACTAGCTGAAACTCACTACCTGATACCAGTGAGCCCCTTGCCCTCTGGCACTGGGATGCGCTTAAGGTCACAGATGGTAACTCATTTGAAAGCATGTTACAATTTAGGCAGAACTTCTGCATAAAGAAATATTAACGAACTACCAAAGTCAGCATTAGAAGTAAGCCCCGAGCCTTGCTTTAGGAGGAGAGCTGGACATATTTTTGAAAATAATGATTTTGCAAGTGTCAAGCTATGTTCACTTTGATACACACTGGGTTAAATCCAGATTAGATTTGTTAATGTCAGTGGAGAAAAGCTGGATTTACACAAGAATATTGGACAGCAGAATTTAGCCCATAATAACATAGTAAAAATATTACTGTCTAGGCTAAGCAAAGTCAGCAGATTTGGGCGCATGAGAATAGATCCCTCATATCAGAGAAAGGAAAATTCTTTAAGTGTTGTTATTATTCTGATGCAACACATTTAGTAGTGTTCAATGTCAACCAAAGTATATGTGGTCTGAGTTTCAGGCTGAGCATCCACAGTTCCCATTGACTCAGATCTCTGAAAACCAAGACAACACTGTTTGTGCTGGTGGCAGATCAGGTGCCAGCTCATGCCTAGCCCCTAGATCTCAGGTGAACACTGACAAATACATCGCTGGAACCAGTCTGACTCACCTGTGTCTTAGTACTGTTCAAATAGGTATTAGAGTTATAAAAATAAGCTTAGTTTAGACTTTATGGAATGCTTGTACAACAACATAAGAATATAAGAATGGCCGTACTGGGTCAGATCAATGGTCCATCTAGCCCGGTATCCTGTCTTCCAACCATGGCCAATGCCAGGTGCTTCAGAGGGAATGAACAGAACAGGCAATCAAGTGTTCCATGCCCTGTTGTCCTCTCCCAGCTTCTGGCAAACAGAAGCTTAGGACACCCTGAGCATGGAGTTGCATCGCTGGCTATCTTAGCTCATAGCCATTGATGGACCTATCCCTCATGAACTTTTTAAATTCTTTTTGGAAGCCCATTATAGTTTTGGCCTTCACAACATCCCCAGTGAGTTCCACAGACTTACTGTACGTTGTCTGAAGAGTTACTTCCTTTTGACTGTTTTAAACCTCCTGTCTATAGATTTCCTTGGTGACCCCTGGTTCTTGTGTTTTGTGAAGGAGTAAATAACACTTCCTTATTCCCTTTCTCCACACCGTTCATGATTTTATAGACCTCTATCATATCCCCCCTTAGTCATCTCTTTTCCAAGCTAAAAAGTCCCAGTCTTTTTAATCTCTCCTTATATGGAAGCTGTTCCCTACCCTTAAAAATTTTTGTTGCCCTTCTCTGTACCATTTCCAATTCTAAAATATCTTTTTTGAGCTGGGGCAACCAGAAGTTCATGTAGTATTCAAGGTGTGGGCATCCACTGGATTTATATAGTGGCATTATGATATTTTCTGTCTTATTACCTATCCCTTTCCTAATGGTTCCTAACATTCTGTTAGCTTTTTTGACTGCTGCTGGACATTGAGCAGATGTTTTCAGAGAACTATCCACAATGACTCCAAGATCTCTTTCTTGAGTGGTAACAGATACTTTAGATCCCATCATTTTGTATGTATAGTTGGGATTATGTTTTCCAATGTTCATTATTTTGCATTTATCAACATTGAATTTCATCTGACATTTTGTTGATATTCAGGGGTGCCATTTCAGATTTTGGTGGGTGGGACAACTTGAACCATAATTCGAGGGGCTACGTAAGCACCTGAAAACTTAGTCTTTTTTGCAGATAATAATTTAGAAATTATCTAACAGGAGCACTGTATCTAATTCCTATATAAAGAAAGAAAAAAATATATACAAACACCAATTAAAGCCATATTTTAAGTTTATATTTAAGTTTAGAACAATCAGGAGATAATACAGCAAGCTCTTATCTGGTGGGTGCATAACTGTTTGGAAAACCATTCCCAGAGAGTAGTTATCAGTGGTTCAGTCAAGTTGGAAGGGTATATCAAGTGGGGTTCAACAGGGGTTAGTTCTGGGTCCGGATCTGTTCAATATCTTCATCAATGATGTAGGTAATAACAGAGAGAGTACACTTATAAAGTTTGCCAGCGATACCAAACTGGGAGGGTTTGCAAATGCTTTGGAGGATAGGATTAAAATTCAAAATGATCTGGACAAACTGGAGAATGGCCTGAAGTAAACAGGATGAAATTCAATAAGGATAAATGCAAAGTACTCCAGTTAGGAAGGAACAATCAGTTGCACAAGTACAAAATGGGAAATGACTGCCTAGGAAGGAGTACTGCAGAAAAGGATCTGGGGGTCATAATGGATCACAAGCTAAATATGAGTCAACAGTGTAACACTGTTGCAAAAAAAAGCAAACATCATTCTGGAATGTATTAACCAGAGTGTTGTAAGCAAGACACGAGAAGTAATTCTTCCGCTCTACCCTGTGCTGATAAGGCCTCAATTGAAGTACTGTGTCCAGTTCTGGGCACCACATTTCAGGAAAGATGTGGAAAAATTGGAGAAAGTCCAGAAAAACCAACAAAAATGATTAAAGGTCTAGAAAACATGACCTATGAAGGAAGATTGAAAAAATTGGGTTTGTTTAGTCTGGAGAAGAAAAGACTGAGGGGGAACATGATAAATTTCGAGGGGCATGAAAAGTTGTTACAAGGAAGACGTGGGAGAAAAATTGTTCTCCTTAACCTCTGAGGACAGGACAAGAAGCAATGGGCTTAAATTGCAGCAAGGGCAGTTTAGATTGGATATAGGAAAAACTTCCTATCAGGGTGGTTAAGCACTGGAATAAATTGCTTAGGGAGGCTGTGAAATCTCCATCACTGGAGATTTTTAAGAGCAGGTTAGACAAACACCTGTCAGGGATGGTCTACTCAATACTTAGTCCTGCCATGTGTGCAGGGGACTGGATTAGATGACCTCTTGAGATCCCTTCCAATCCTATGATTCTGCCCAAGCCTTGAGGTAGAGTCAGAACTGTTCAGCTACCATTTAACCACTAAGACCCTTGTCCATCTCAGCTGGGGGGGGGGAGCCTGTGCTTTGCGAATGGGAGGAGTCCATTTCAGTCCCCATGGCCAGGATAAAGTCCCATATGAGGAGGAGTGCTGTAGTCACTGAGGAGCCTGTTGCTCTCAGGGGGAAATTCTGCACTTGGGAATGACAGGTCCCAAGATCCCATCTCAGACAAGCCCAAGCAAAGACTGTGGAAGTTATGATTGGAAGCACTTGGTGCATAGCGATTTCTTATGCTAGTATCAGAAGTAAGATCTGAACAGCTGGTTCTGAGGGCAAGTTTTGTCTATCTAGGCAAGTGTGTAATGAGCAGGCTGGTGTGTATATGCACCATGTACCTCTCGAGGTTCCCCTGGCTGTCATGGGCCCTACACTGCTAACAGAGAGCAGAGATTCTCTGTTAGCTCAGGCATCAGGACCCTGTGCTACGGTGCAGGCGACAGAGAGGTTCTGCCCCACCTGCAGCGGTGAAGCTCTAAAAGGCTTTTTGTGTGCAGCACAGTGGCACATGCCGGTTCCTCCCTGAGTTACTCCTTTGCCATCCCAGTGAGCTGTTCAGGGCAGTGAAAAGGTTGTTACAGACCAGAACTGGATCAAATAGAAGCTGGCCATTGTCATTTGAAACCCAGGAGCCATCATTTCCTCAGCAGCTGTGAAAAACTTGAGTCTCCGGACCCCTCAGCTGGAATTGCAAGGGGACTCCCCAGTTCCCTGGAGCTGAGCGCACGTGAGTGCCGGGGGGCTCGCTGCTGCGCGGGTAGGGAGGGGGCGCTCTAGGAGATCTTTCCTGCTTCCATCGCCATGCAGTTGTGTCAGGGTGAAAGGTTTGTCAACAGCCAAGGGGCAGAGGTCAGGCCCGTGTGCAACAAAGGCCCCAGGACGGCACCAACCCTAAGTGGCCTGAGCAGTGCCCCAGGGGTGTGTCAGTGCCACATTCAGCCAGGCCTCCTGGAGAGCCACGGCCGTGCAGCTCAACATGCTGGCTCCCTGGCCAGGGATGAGTCTGTCTAAATTCCAAACACCCTCTAGTGGGTACATCTGGTGATTAGCAACTTTAACGAGAGTCTTAACCCCAGGTGCCCTCTCTCCCCTAGCACTGGGAAGGGCAGGCCCCAGGCTGGTGACCAGGCTCAGCCAGGGCTTAGCCCTTCACAAAGTTTGGGAGCATGAGCAGAGCACGGGTCTGGGTAAGACAATAGCTCTATCCACCCACACAGTCCCTTATGGCACGGATCCACACAGCATCTGGCACATTCCATATATGCTTTATCACGTGGCCCCACTTGTGCAACCCTTACCCTCCTAGCACCTATGCTGACGCTCATGTATGCCCTTCACCCCAACCCTGCCATCCCCTCCTGCGCCCCCTTCTGCCCTAGCCCCTGTCTTCCCCTCCTGCGCCCCCTTCTGCCCTAGCCCCTGCCTTCCCCTCCTGTGTCCCCTTTGCCCCAACCCCTGCCCTCCCCTCCTGCACCCCCTTCTCCCTACCCCTGCCCTCTCCTCCTGTGCCCCTTAGCTCCAACCCCTCCTGCGCCTCCTTCGCCCCAACCCATCCTGTGCCCCTTCTCCCCTACCCCTGCACTCCCCTCCTGCACCCCCTTCTCCCATACCCCTGCACTCCCCTCCTGCGCCCCCTTCTCCCGTACCCCTGCACTCCCCTCCTGCGCCCCCTTCTCCCATACCCCTGCACTCCCCTCCTGCGCCCCCTTCTCCCCTAACTCCTGCCCTCCCCTCCTGTGCCCCCTTTGCCCCCAACCCCTGCACTCCCTTCCTGCGCCCCCTACACTCCCCTCCTGTGCACCCTTCTGCCCTAGCCCCTGCACTCCCCTCCTGTGCCCCCTTGACCCCTAACACCTCCTGGGCCCCTTTCTCCCCTAATCCCTGCACTCCCTCGTGGCCCTAGCCCCTGTGCCCCCTCCCCACACACCCCTAGTCCCAAGGCACTTGGTGCAGCAGGTCTCCTACCTCCAGCAGCTGCACGTAGCTCACCAGGAACCAGCTTGAAAGCCCGTCCTCCTTCTGCCCTTCCCATCAGCTGCTGTCTGGCACCTGCCGCCCGGTGATCAGCTCCCCCACTGTGAAATGCAGCCCCTCTCGGTGCTGCTTCCCAGAGACAGGGCACAGGGTCTGGCAGTGCAAGCCCGATATGCTGCACCATGGAGCTGGCCTGCAGGAGTGCCATTTAGGGAGGGCGGAGGGGGTACCCCTACCAAAATCTGAAATGGCGCCCCTGCTCCGCTGTGGTACAAAACTCAGGGGGTGGGCGTAGTGTATTTTGTTGCCTATGAAAATTTGATTATTGTATCCACAGGTCACAGAGATTTTATAGGAACAGGGGCAGTGTCTTAACAAACCCCATAAAAAGATGTGGCACCTTAGAGACTAACAAATTTTTTGCGGATACAGGCTAACACGGCTGCTACTCTGAAACCAATAAAAAGATGAGGATCTTAAAATGTCTTTCCCTACATCACTGCATTGTTGTTTTGTTGGTGTCCCTCCAGGCCCAGCTCTTTGAAGCGTTAGCACTAGCCCTTTAAAAAAGAAAAACAAGTGTTTTAAAAGTTGACTTGTTGCAATTGGTGTGATTTCTTCTTTATCTGGTTCTGTATGGCCAGGAGGTGAAATTGCTGTTTAACATACAGAGTATTTACTTCAGACTAGATGCCATTTGCTACAGGATGGGATAGTTGATAATCATATCGTCTGTGCTAACAATCCCTTACCAATTATTTCGCTGCCACTGTTTGGGACAGTAGTTCTGTGATGATTCTAAACAGCTGGCAGACCAAACAAACCAACTCTGTGAGAGGTGCAAAGACTAGAAAGAAGAGGTCAGTCACCATGAGAAAATGGTCACTTATCATTCTATTGAGCATGTGTGACATGGAGTACGGCATTACATTTGCTGATTGGCCTCAGCAGTGACGTGACCTTGAATAAGTGGTGTGTGCTCACCATACCCACCTGGAGGAAATCATTCCCCAGGTACTGAACTGCAAGCTGGTCTGGGCTGGGCATTAAACTGAAATGCTCTGTGTTTGGACAGAGCAGATGATTTGTCAGAAAGCAGTGTCACAGAGAAGCAATTATCTACACAAAAAGCAGCACATAAGGTGAAATTCCCCCCTTGCCCTCCCCCCCCAGCCCAAATAATGAAGCTATTTGCTGGGTGCTAATGGGATGAAATTTCATACCCTCACTCTGGAAGCAGGCTACGGTGTTGCAATACAGACACTGTAGTGCATAAGCTAAAATGGCAGCCACTACCATGGCACCACCCCTACGTGGCAAGGGGCCTGGATTTGGCCATTGTGACCCTCTCCCAGCTTTCCCTGAGCTCTCCCTGAAGGTTTGGACTGAATCCCATTGGGTTTTGGATCAGGCCCAAAGTGCAATAAGCATCTTTGTGGAGGCTTGTAGATCTCCCCTCCTCTTAGCCCCTGCTGGACCCTATCTCTGTGCTGATCCAGTGAACGTCTTCCAGGTATTACCAGTTCATCTCTTCATTTCTTTTGTGGCATTTCTAGCCAGCCATGTAGCATGTCACATGCTCTCCACTCATTTCCTGGTAAGTGTAGTCCAGCTGCTGTCTCTTCTGTTCAGGACATGGGAAAGCAATTGCTAACTGGAGGATCAGTAATGACGAGGATTTCCAACTGGGTTCAGTCTTCCCCATTTTGTGTTCCATCTTTCCTGGTGATGTCAACCAGAGTTCAGAAGAGAACAGAAGTTCTGTTTTGCAAAGGATTTTGAAATTTGTCTTTGTTCCAAATCCGAGCAAAACCTGAAAAATTTAAAATTCTCCCCAAAGAAAAAAATTTTTTTTTCCATTTTAGGTTGATTGAAATGTGTAGTTTGAACAAAACTGAAACATTTAATTGATTTTGGCCTTTTTTATTTTGTATTTCAAAATGGAAAATTAGAATGTTTCATGGAGAAAAGGTGGAACTGGGATGTTTCAACATTGTCAGAACAAATTCCTCTCACCCCACCCCTGTTTTCTTCTGAAATGAAATTCTGGCAAAAATCAACCCAGTTTTGTGAATACTTTAGATTTTGGCAGAACCACACATTCAGACAGAATATGGTTCCATCTGAATTGTGCATACGTTTTTATTACATTACAAAAAACAGTGTTATCGTGGGCATTCACCCTTAGAGTACCCCCGATGGCCTGCTGCAGAAATGCCATTGTGTCCCTGCTTCAGTTTCCCCAATGGACTTTCAGTTAGTGCAATGACACTTTTATGCAGTGAACGGTGTAATTTCTTTAACCAAAGGCAAAATCATGGTACACTAGCAATTCTCCAGTCCAGCTTCCTATCTGGAAGGGGTAGGGGGTCAGGAGAGGAAAGACAGCAAGTTCATCTTAGTCTATCTGCCCCAGTTGAGTCCAGTCTCCTGCATTCAGGCTCCTTTCCAGTAAGGCCTTCTCAACCCAGGACTCCCTCTGGAGTCTCTTGCCATCACATGGGAAGCATTCCATCTCTGGACTCAGGACCCCTGGAGAAGTCAAACCACTGAGCTCTTCTGCGGAGCAGCATGTAGTTCCTCTGTGAACTGGACCACCTGCTGCTGTCTGATAAGGTCCTTTCACTAGGACCAGCTCTCTCCTTTTGGAACCTCTTTCCTCTAGGAGCACCTTTCCTAGTTTCCCTTTCCTGGTGAGTCCCTCTCCATGGGAGCTTCCTCTCTGACTAAGCCATCATAACCCATTATTAGGCCCAGGTGTTCCTCAACTAATTAACTATTGCCCAGCCACTGAGGTAATTAACTACTCACGAGTGGATCTGGGTTGCTCATTCTTTGCAGAGTCTGTCATAGTTAGCTAGGTGCCTGACCCCCTCTAAATGCCAGTTTTGCCCATGCAGCTCTGTGACACATAGCTATGCCCATTTTACAGATGAGGAAACAGAAGAACAGAGATGACAACCCTCCTGTTTTCCTGATGCAGGATTGCGCATTGATTAAGAGCTTGATTCGGTGAGGTACTGAATTCCCATTGGCTTTTGCTCAGGGTGCTCAGCACACTGCAGGACTGAGCCCTAAGTTCAGCAGAAGACGTCTGTGGTACAGCTAAGAATAGAATCCAGGTCTCCTGGCTTAAACTGCTATGCCTCAACTACAAGACCATCTTTCCTACCAATGAGGCATCAAGCTATGAAGTGGCCATATAATAATGACAGCAATATACACTGCAGAGTAATGTTAACATAACATGGAATCTTTAAACATGAGCTAATAGACTGAGGAGCCAATGATACAGGACAGAGTTACCAACAGAGATTCCTGGAGAAATAGCATCTCCTGAATAACAAATGAAAGCATGAAGACAGAAGAGAAGAAAGGGGGAGCTTGTGGTCCCTGGAAAGAGCAAGCCAACAGCTAATGGTTCAAAAATGTCTAATGTTCCATATGTTTTATTAGACCATGCTACAGAAGCAAATCTGTAGTCATATTTTACCAAAATAAAAACCATACAGGGACTTAAAAAATGGTGCCAAGCAATGTAAAATTATGAGTTGGGAAAAGCACAATTGTAACATATAAAGTTAGCCTAATTTACATTTGACAACCAGAACTGTGATAACTAGTAGTAATAATAAATGTTATAAATATAATAATAATTAATAATTAAGACAATCACAGATGATAACTGTCCCACCTGGCACTGGTGAGGCCTCAGATGGAGTAGCTGTGTCCCGTTCTGGGCACCACACTTTAGGAAATATCTGGACATATTGGAAAGTCAAGAGGAGAGCAACAAAAATGATAAAAGATTCAGAAAACTTGACCTCTGAGGAAAGGTTAAATATACTGGCCATGTTTAATCCTGAGAAAAGAAAACTGAGGGGAAACTCTATAACACTCTACAAAATGTGCTAAGAGCTGTTATAAAGAGGACTATGATCAATTTTTTTCCATGTCCACTGAAGGTAGGACAAGAAATAATGGGCTTCATCTGCAGCAAGGGAGATTTCAGTTAGATATTAGGAAAATCTTTCTAACTATAAGGGTGGTTAAGCTCTGGAATAGACTTCCAAGGGAGGTTGTGGAATCCCATCACTGGAGGCTTTTAAGACCAGGTTGGACAAACAGGGATTGTCCGGGTTTACTTGGTCCTGTCTTAGCGCAGGGGGCAGAACTTGATGACTTCTCGAGGTCTCTTCCAGCCCTACATTTCTGTATTTCTGTGATCATTATCTTTTAACCAGTCCATTTGTTCTTAAAAAGCTCGTTCTCTTTCTCATTGGCCTCAGACTGGACTCTGCAGCTTCATAGGGAAAGAAAAGGTGCAAAGAACTCCTCCATCCACCCCTGTGCTGCACTATGGCACAATTGCATTCTCTGGAGTGCAGGGCCTGCTTTATTTATTGACCCTCTGGGACTAAGAATGAGGTGGAACAATGGCCTCCCCTCCTTACATGCTAGCCAGCAGTGCTAATTGGTGCTTTGAGATGGGGGCAGTATACTGCATCCCTCATTCCCTGTGTAAATTAGGAATTCAGGAATGCATTTTGCCCTCCAAAGACAGAATTCCTCCCTCAGCTCTCCCTGGAGCGGTATGACTCCCCTCTGCCCTTAATGCGGGGCCGCCTTAAGACACAACTGAGCCCAGAGCTGGCAGAGCAGGTTTCAAACTTAATTGCATCTGTAATTGAGAAGGCTGAAGATGGATCTTCCACAACAAAACTTTTCCCTGCTTAAACCATAGTTTAGTGACAGGCAGAGAAACACCATACTTCTTTCCCCAAAAAGTTCATGACCTGCTCCCTTCATGTGTGTGGTTCAGATTTGGGTAGAATAAAATAATTTTTCACTCAAAATCCTGGCTCCTCTACCAGGAGATCCAGGCTGCCTGAAAAATTTACTGCAGAACTCAATGGTCAGGAATGGAGATTTTGGGGAAACCACCTGCCTTTTTTCCCTGTTAGGTTCCCATTGAATCCTGTTGGAGTTCTGTAGTAATCAGTCCTACAATTCCTGGAAAAATATATGATCAACTTACAGGTGGAGTTTCTCCTATCTGTGGTGCTGATGATTTGGTCATGCAAATTTAGATACTTTTTTATATTCTAAAGCCTTAAATCTCTTCTCAGGCAAACCCATGGATGTTTATAAACAGCCTGTCTTAGCTAATAATCACTGCACTGGCTTCTGATTGATTCCTCTAATCTTAAAGATCTTGACATGAAGCTGATGTTTCATCTATTCAAAATGTTGGCTGTATTCCCACTTGGTTAGGTGTGTAGCATATGACTTGAAAATTTCTGCATTTCCTGGCTTGTTCTTAGCTTCTGTGCTTCTTCGAAGAAGTTCCTGTATACAAGAATGTGCATTTCTCACTACATCTTTTAACAAAACCAACAATACAGAAACAAAGTTGCTCACAGCCAGGAACTCCTGCAACACATCTGGTCTGCAGCTCTGTGCCCTGTGAAACCAAGTTTTCATGAAGAAGAAAAGGAAGAGGCAGAAACTTACTTGTGGCTTTGTCTCTGAAAAATTGGCTCATATTACCTTTGAGTTCACACTGGCTTTGAGCAAAAGAGTTGTCTAAAGAATGCATTTTCCTTCTCAGATAGATGATATTCTACATATTTAGGGAAATTTGTTCATGCTTTGAAATCTATTAACAGTCCAATCAAATGGGGCCATGAAGTATGGAAATCTTTTAAGGTTAAATAGCTAGTTATCAGTTATCAACTTCCCAGCAGCTCCTGTTGAGACAAGCTGAAACTGATGTATCATCTACAAATGTCTGAGATTAGATCATCTAAGATATTTGATGCCAGACATTTCAGAGGTTGTTCTTACTTTTGCAACCTCACTAAATCTTTGTGCTGCATTTTCAAGGAACATAAAGAACTGCACGTAGTATACTTGGTTACCAGCTGCTACTATCTGACTGCTGTGGTTGGCAACTGTAAACCTGTGTGGCCATTTTGAAACCATAAAGAGATTAAAGACAAGAAGAGGAAGTCCAGCAGCTCGAAGATGCTATCATCAATTCACAGCTGGCCTTGAAACAGGAAGCAAGTGGAAACATGGCATAGAAAGCATGAGCCAGCTATGGCAAAAAGGCAGAAACAAAACACAGAGCCTGGTGGAAATGCTAGAGATTATATGTATGTATGTAATACCCACTCCTGGTAGGCCATAGATTATGTATATATACATAATACATAGTTCTCATGGGTTATTTCACTATGTAAACTGCAGGCCAGATTCTCAGATGGTGTGAACTATATAGCTCCATTGACTTTAACCAAATGCCTAAGTCTTTTGACATCCCATGAACACAGTGTTTTTCATGTGGGTCCTTAGGTGCTTATACAGAGCTTGAGCAGTGCACATTTAGCAAAGAACTCTTCTTCCCTCCACGTGTTACTGAAGTCAAGCGGGGATTTGTAACTGTCTGCAATGGAAGCAGGTCAGGCCCTCTCTGAAGAATAAAAGTGAGTGTGTCTTTTCCGTAGATTAGCTCAACAATTTAAAACCCAAGGAAGACTGAAGGTTGGATCCTGCTCCTACAGCAGTCCAGTGGAGCTTTCCATTGACTTCAGTGGGTAGGGTCAGGCCAGTGTAATTGTATCAGGTGAAGTGGGGCAAACCAAGCTGAGAAAAGACACCGCTTCTCACCACTCACACACAGGATTGGAATGGAGAGACAATGTCATCGTCACCTTAGGATTTTGCAAATAATGAAAAGGGTACTTTAGTGAAGTGACATTTAAGGTGAACTGTGGGAGAACACAGGTGGAAAGGAGGGGCACAGCTCCTGAGCGCAGTTCCGGGGGCTGTGTGACTCGTGCCCTGTGGCAATAAAATCAGAGACCTGCACAGCTGCTTCATTCTCTTCAAGTAAGCTTTCTGAGACAGAGGTGGGAGGTTGTCCTGGATTTCCGCGACCGCACCCTCAAGTCTCAGAGTAGCAGCCATGTTAGTCTGTATTCGCAAAAAGAAAAGGAGTACTTGTGACACCTTAGAGACTAACAAATTTATTTGAGCATACGAAAGCTTATGCTCAAATAAATCTGTTAGTCTCTAAGGTGCCACGAGTACTCATCCTCAAGTGTGGTATGGCTGCTGTGTGCTGCACAGCTGGAGTACTTTGGCTGTAACCCAGACTCCCCGGCACAGAGTGGATTAACATAACCAAAAGGGAACCCTTTTGTAGAGCTGATTTACCCACCCTCACCACACAATTCTCTGCTACGAGCTTAGTAGAGAAAAGGGGGCGTGGTCAGGACAGCCTGATGATCCTGGCATATGTTTTGGCCTCCTGTGTCCATTGCAAGCCAGCGTAAGTTAGAACAGCCCTTAGACTGCTCTAATACAGCATGGGAAGAACAGGCAGGACAGTGAAAAGGAGAACATTAAGCACTGACTTGCATTCTGTGCCATTTGACCATGCCTGATGATCTGGCCCACAGCTTATTAAACAATTTAAACTGCCATGTTCACTTCATTTTATGTTTTGTTTTTTTAATGCAGCTGCTTAAGTTGTACCTGTACCATGTTGCATGTATTGCTTGCATCGGGTTGGATTAAGGTGCAAAAAGCTTCTGGAATACAAAAGCGCCCATTGTAAGAAAGCTGACATTCATGGCATTGTACTGATTTAGAGCAGAGCTCAGCCCCAGCCTACCGAGCGTCAATGAATAGAAAGCAACGTGGGTATGTTCAGCCTGAGCAATAACATTCAATATCTCCACCAGTGATGTAATGATGCTAATCCCTTAATTACTGGCAGTGGGAGAGTTTGGGAAAACCTGCCTAGTAAACAAGTTCACCTTATGAAACCAAAAGTTTGCAAGCCTAGAGAAAGCTTAATTAACTAAGTGGCGAAATTAAGAAAGGGGGGGAAATAAGGGAATTAAGAGAAAACAGAAACTAAAGAAGGGAGAAAATGAATGAGAAGAAAAGACAGGCTTCTCACTTGCACTATGGATGCATGATTTTTTTTTTAAAAAAATGTTTTTATTGATTTTTCCCCAATTTCTCTCACACTTTTCACAATCCATTTCACAGTCATTGCTGAAGTCTCTCCAAACCCCTGATGTTATTTATTATTATGATTGTACCCATTGTGGAGAAAACGTAAGGGGAGACAGATTAGGGGCCTTGCCTGGAGATCCCATGGGGATGAACTAGAAGAATCCAAAAGATCTGAGGCAGTCACTTGCCCTAACCAATAGACAACACTGTCTCTCTACAATAAACTAATAACAGAACTCAGCTGAAACTGGCATTAGGTTCTAACAGGAACACTAGATAGAAATTCAAAGGGAACAAAAAGCAACAGACATAATATACTTAACTATGCGCTAGGCTGTGGTTTAACATTCTGCCCTGAGTAAGGGGCAATGTGTAGCTCTTTGCTGTCCCAGAAGCAAACCAGGATGGGAACTCTGACTCTGAGAATTGTAATTCATTTCCTGTTCCCTCCCATTTTGTGGGGGAGGGGAAGGGAAGAGTAATCTCTTACTGGTCTACATATGCAATGGGTTACTTCCCCCTATGAATCATCTCAGCTGTTGCGACTGGTCCATTGTGTGGGGGCAGAGTCCTACCCACTCTCATGCCTGGGAGAGAGAGAAGCAGCCCAGAGGAGACTGGTGGCACTGGTGCACTGAGCCCTAGGACAAGTAGTTGGAACAGGGAAGTAAGGAGGTACCCTGCATTTGCAAGTAAAGCAAGTGATGATCTTGTCTTAAGAAATAAACCCTGAAGCCCCTTATTCAGTCCTAATTCAGATAAACTCACATTGAAATTACTTGGAGTTTGTCTGGGTTAAAACAGTGTAAGGGCCTCATATTTGTCCTTAAGACATGAATCATCATGGAAAGATTTCAGACTTAGTGATCGTCCACCAGTTTAGTGTCTAGGCACATGAGGGGGTGCTTTGCCTAGGTTGGCACTTTCCTTTCTGATCCGTAAAACATTTTATCATGGTTTTAAAAACCAACGGGGCTTAGGTCCATGTGCATTTCACGATAGAGCCAAATGTTGTTGTGAGGAAAATACGGTATCGAATGGAAAAGTGCTGCTTTTGCCTGCACGTAGAATAAACACTGGGCTAGGATTCTGGGAGTACCACACTCTGAATACTACGTATATTTACTAATAATAAATCAGAGTCTCAGCAAACTTAGCAAAGCACAAAACAGTCAAACATCTGCAAATCTCTGAAAAATTACTAAAAATTATCTTACTAAAATAAAATATAATACAGCAAACAAAACTCTGAATAAACTGTTCATTCATAAACTTTCTTCAACATGATAGTTCTCATTCTTTATTTTATTTTCAGGCTCCTTTTGGTTAAGTGTGCTGTTCTTTTAACACTGCTTATATCAACTCATCTGCAAACTCAGTCATGGCTTCAGTTTGAAGAAGGTTCTGTCTTAGTTTTAATTGTGAGGAGTGTGGTATGGGCCCCATCCAGACATATAAATATATCTGAGAGATTAGTAGAGGATTATATCTTGCTAATCAGGTGACCAGTGCAGCAACATAAGGACATGTGATAAAGGTTCAGGAGAAAGATAAAGCAAATGTTAGGTACATTTATATAAAACAAATGAGGCACTACTTCAAATTCACACACACACACATGCACACACACACCATTTTAAAATGTGCTGGATAAATCTCCATTCTGTAATGAGTAATCTAGGCTGATAAAATTTTGTGAAATTTACAAGAAACAGAGAGAAAAAGAGAAACAGACATACAGACCTGAGAGAAGTTTCAGTAACAGCAAAAACGGTGTTCTTTGTGACTAGCCTGCTAAATTATTTGCAGTGTTGGTCCTAGGCTATGAGAGAGACAAAGTGGGTGAGGTAATACGGTTTATCGGACCAACTTCTGTTGGTGAGTGACACGTTTTTGAGCTCCACAGACCTTTCCCAGACCTGAAGAAGAGCTCTGTGAATATTACCTCACGCACCTTGTCTCTGACATTCTCAGATCAGAGTTGCATGCAATCATTCACTACAAATCGCTCCATCCAGAGATATTAAAATAACCTTAAAACACCTTCTAAATTACTGTTCTCTTTTCTCTTCCCAATGCAGATATAGGGCCAAACTTTTCTACTCTATTGACTTTAGTGGAGCCAGGAATAAATTTGTTCCATTGACCTTTGTTTCTTTTTAAATTTGGAGTAAATGTTATGAAGAAGATGGAGAGAGCCAGACAGTGCAGGCACGTGCTATGTAAACTTCCCTACAGAAGGTCTGCTGATACAACACAATCCTGACCTCCAAAACCTCTGCTATTCTTGCAGTCTGATTTTCTTAAAGAGAAACTGTTACTCATGAGACTTTATATCCATTTGTTTTGTGATATGAACAGATGTCTTCTAGCAATTAGACTGAGACCGAACGTATTTCATGAGTGACCTAAGGTAGATTTGAACCTTGGCAAGTGTCTAGAAATAAAAAGCTAATGAATCAGGGAGGTACAACAATCCCTCTATAGTTAAGGTTGAAGCTAGATGATATTAGGAGCTTGATTTTCAGTCTTCACCTAACTTCTGCAAAGCAAACAAATAAAGGAGAAATGTTACATGCCATCCCAGGGTAAACATTTTCTGGAATGTTTAGGGCACATCATGCAAGGAATTTCAAGTGGGGAGACATTACAATTTCATTAGGGTTCATTAAGATTAAGAGTGAGGTACAGTATTAGTGGTTTTGTGGTTACTAATGAATGTACAGTTAGTTTTATGATACACAAAGTACTTAGCATTCTAAAAAGGCACTGGAAAAAATCTAAGGGACAGATTCTGTCACCCATACTCCCTTACCTTGCTCCTTGAGTAGTACCATAAATTTCAACTCTCTATGAGTTTAAATAATGAAATGATTCTATGTGCTGGGTAGGCTAGAGGTTGCATGGATGTACTCTGATTAACTGCTGCGTGTGGTGTGCTTGGTCACATAATAGGAATGAATCCAAGGTAATTAATTCTGGGAACATTGCCTCTGTTTACAGATGCAGGAAGACCTGGCTCAAGCAACCATCCAAAGGAACAAGAAAAATCGGTTGCCTTTAACTAAACTGTAATAGAAATCTTGGGGGCCGTTTAAATTTGTTGATAAAACAGCAATTTAGCTATCGGAGGTAGTTCCTGGTGCTACTTTCAGTGCACTTGTGTTGCTAGAGAGGAGGAGGTGATTAATTTCCTACATAAATAAAAGGTTCAGCACACATACTAATCCTTAGGTTTATTCGGATTCTTAATGTCAACAATTAAGGACTTAACTTGTTTACTGTTTAACTATGTTGGCAGAGCTGTAGATTGGTTTGTGTGGAGATGTTTATAATGAGATTCAGCAGCAAGGGAGCAATAGAAAAACCATAGAAATGGAACAGATCTCAGGAATAGAAGCTCAGTATTGTCCTAATAATTATGTTGGCAGCTGTATTTGCATGAAACCATGCTTTTTCTGTGGTACTCAATTAAGGTTATTCAGCTGCTTTGATGTGTTTAGAAAAAACCCAGTGGCATCCAAATAAGTCTAATAACAAAAATGCAATATGATGTTTCCCATTTCCAGCAAAGGGTAACAGAACAGATGTTCCTTATGTTGCCATGTTTCATCAGCACAGGGGGGGAGCAGAGGAAGTTTGTAATTCATAGTGACTGTGCCATTAAACTAATGTAGTACAGAATGTTTGCAACGGAAACATACAGATCTGAACAATCTGTTTAGGCACTGAGTAAAAAAAATGATGAGTGTGACCTTTTAGGTTAAAACTGACCTTTTAGGTTAAAAAATAATTCAACAAACCAAACCAAACTCCCTTGGCCTCTCCTCTGAAGAATATACAGCAATGAGTTTTTTGGCTTGGCTATCAGTGGAATCCATCCAGTTCCAGTTTCTTCTCATAGTTGCATCCAGCCCTGCTATGGATGCTAAAGATACAAAGATAAATTATTCATTTTACCCAGTTGTGACTGGTTAATTTATTGGAGTATTATGCACATTGCCATACTACTATATAGATAAGCTCAGACACTACAGTAACGGGGCCACATAAGTAACTACTGTAGCTAGCTAACTAGATTGCAAATTGATACACAAGCCACTTCAAGCCATACAATTAACTCTCACTTTCTAGTGGTTGTTTCATAGCAAGGCACTGGACCACGGTGCAAACTCCAGTTACTATTTCGGTGTGGGAGTTTGGAGTGTAGGTTTTCAGATCTCCAAAGCAGACACAAGGTGGCAGCATTTTCAGAATATTGCCACTCCTTTCCAGCTCTTCCTTCCTCAGTGTCTTTCTGACCCAGGATGGGCTATGGGATGGTGCTTCTGGGCCCTGGCTGCCCTGCTTGCCTGTCACCTGCTGACCCTTGCTCCCAGTGCCTGCTTGCTGCATTCCAAGGCCCAGCCCTTCTCTAGAATTGAAAGGCTTGAGACTTTTGTTTCCTGATGGAGCCTGAAAACAAAATCCTTATGGGGGCATACATAATCCCACAGTGCCTATGCGGCTGGAATGCGTGTGTCAGTACTGGGACGTGATTCCAGCTACTAGCTGGATGCAGTCACGCAGAATGCACCATTAACCCACAAAGGATCGGCAGCAGGACAATCAGGTAGAAGTCCCATACCACTCCCTAAACATTTTTGTTGTGTGGTTAAACAGACCCATGCCCAGGGACACAGTAACTCGAAGAGGGGAAGGGAACATATTGTCTTGTCAGAGTTGTTCAAACTTGTTGATGCCTTCTTCGCAGACTTGTTTGCAAAACGTTACAAAAAACGAATGAAGCAAAACCCTAGAGCTTCATGGACCTGATTAAAACCTGTATGAAGGCCACCTTAACCAAAGCAGACTCCCAGAACTATCCCTTGAGCTAGTGTGATTATGCTGCACTATGTAGGTTAGAGAGTTATACATTTCCCAGAGGATACTGTTGATTGAACAGGGACCTCACCACATCACCAGCAATTTGGAGAGCAGACGAGAATCCTGTGAAGCAAAACACAGTAGTTTAGCTTGATACTTTGGGTATCTATAGCCAGTAATTGAAATAAAAGGAACCTCAGCACAGTCTACATTTATTAGAGAGAACAACCTTATTCCTTCGGCAAAGCATCACTGTGCAGCAGAACGCTTTGTTGGAGCACAAGTGTTTGCATATTGCCATGAACTCTGTCATCAGCCCTAGGGGGCCCTGTTCTCCTCTTCATATGGGCCAAATTCTCTGGCCCATGTAAGGCCCACAATAGGCCCAGGAAGCGGCTGAACAGGTCTGGTTCCTGCTCTATGCAATGGGGCAGAATACAGTCAGGCCACACAGAAGGGCTCTGCACACGAATACAGCTCCTTCGCAGGCTCTGCAGCAGACAGCCAGGGATGCACTGGACAAACCCAGCCTAGAGCTGCAGGCAGGCAGTGCTCACAGACCAAGATTTGGCCGGGCATAGTTTAAATTCCTATTTGCATCAGTGGAAGCGAAGAGATGTCGTTAGGGTCTATTCTCCTCCCCATCCCTGGGCAGATGTCCCCTGAAAATCAGCTGAAGTTATTCAGATGGCACAAAGGGAGACTGCACCCCCTAATGATTCATACAACATGTTGATCATCACGAAAAGCAAAATTCTCTTCTCAGATCCACTGGGCTGACCTCAGCTCCACTACTCAGTCCCTCCTACACATGCAGCTCTTGTATTGGGACCTGGGTCCAAAAGGACACTCTTATCCACAATGTTCTCGATTATATTAGCATGTTTGGGGGGAATCAGGGCACAAAATGGTCAATACTTGCTGTAAAGTATTTGTCTAGAAGCAATACAAAGGGGTTAATGGTTCAAAAATTCCCATTGGGACAGACTGGGAACGGAGACTGGAAAGATTGTTGGAAAACCGCATAATATCAAGGCAGGAGTGGATCTCAACCAAGGCAGAAGAGATCGGAGACACTAGCAGAGAAGGAGACACACACAACTCAGAGGATGCCAAAGTAAAATGTCCAAGGGATCCAATACTGACTGTTTCTTTACTTCTGTGCAATTGTAACCCACACACCTCTGGGGTGTGGTGTTCTGTCCCATCTAGTGGCACCAAGACCACTTAGAGAGAGAGAGGCTCATGCACTCAGCTCCAGAGGCCCCAGGTTCGACCTCACCCACCGATGACCGGAGTCTGTCGGCATTACACAATTCTTCTGGAACTCTCTATGTGCCGACTGGGCTCTTAGTGCTGCCTTCAAAAGCAAGTCATAATTCCCAGACCTCAGCCTCAGTCCTGAGCAAGTGACTAGCGCCTCCAGCAAGTTGCTGAGCACCTTTCAGCTTCCACTGGAAGCTAAAAGGATCAGGCCCTTTGACAGAACTGGAGTATTTTCACTGACCTTCCCCCAAATCTCCAGCCCTGTCTCACTGTGCCAAAGTAAATAAATAAATAGACTAACTAGCAGAAATGCCTTAACCGGACATTATTCTGGGCTGATTGGTTGTGAAACTTTACTCTAAACCCCAAAACCACAAAAACTGCCAGTTTTCCAAGCCCTGTGTTTTTCATAGCTCTCATAGCATTCTGAATAGTTTGCATTATTTCAGACATAGAATAAATATACATTTAAACTACTTGGATTATTGACTCAGCAAAAATGGCACTTAACTCATTGCTGGGTTTCTTTTCTCTATGAGGGAAATAAGAATTAACACTATTTATCAACCACTAAAGCGGTTATTGGAAATCTGTTAATGCTGATGGTATCCCAAGTGCCTGGAAATGCATTGGTATAAAATCCATTTTACAGCTGTGCTGTTAGCTAAAATCACTTTAAAATGGCCACTAATATCCCTGTAGCCTTTATGCATTGAAAACTCATTTTAATAATACTTTGCATTTACACAGAACATTTCTCTGGAGGATCCCAAAGTGCACAACAAACATTAACAGAGCCCAACACCATGCTGTGAGATAAGTGTCATTGTCCCTGTTTTTCAGGTGGGGAAACTGAGGAATAAAGAGATGAAGTGACTTGCCCAGAGTCACGGGTGAGTCAGTGACTGAGGCAAGGACAGAACTCAGGAACCCTGAACTCCCAGCCCCCAATTCTAAATATTATATCCGAAGTTTCCTTAGCTGATAAGGGCCTGATTTTAAAAACAAGAGGCCATGGCCAGTATGAATTTTGTGCACACCTCTGCATATCTGCTTTTGCATGCACATCCCCACAAGTGTGCATGCACATGGGTACCCATGCAGTAGCCATGGAACAATGGCTTGCCCGAGCGCAAGTTCATTTTGCATGTGTACCCTTGCAATAAGTATGAAAGCATTTGCAGGAGCAGAGGTGCATGTGCAAAAGCATATTTAACTTCCAGCACCCTTTTGAAAATCAGGCACAAAATGGCATGTCTGAAGAGTTCTTTCAGAAATATGGCTGTTCTCACTTTCAGGCTGTGCTCCTAGATAATTCCATAAATTTACAAAGAACAACGGCAAAGGACTACTCAAAGCTAACAGGGAGTTTGGGGAGCAAGCTTACAACACACACAGAAATTCAAATACACAGGAGTCAAGGACTTGAACCAGACAGCCTTGTATCCTGCTTAAGGTAGTGAATTAAGACACCCAACTATAACAGTGATGCCATACATGATTAACGCTTTGCACCAAATTATGCTAATATCATTACCTCAAGGACACAAATTAATTCAGTATTACAGAGGTGGGCATGGAAAATCATCCTGTATATGACCTGTATGGGCAGATTTCCTGATCCTGCAATAGCTGGTATTAATATCTCACTTTATAAACTGAAGTTGTACTTAGTGAAATCCCCCCCTCCATATACAGTATGAGAGCCTTGGTCACCCCAACCTTCTTATTTATGAGTGGGAGTGATGGTGTCTTTACTGTCAGCCTGAAAATCATATGTTAAAAAAATTGTCTTTATCTGTTTTACTAATAATGTTTTAGATGAAAAGTAAAGGAAATTTTCTGAGCTGAGGAAGTGATGCCATTTTTCTTTTTATGCTGATACAAAGTAATCACTTACTCAGTTAGGGTTGTATTCATTCCTGGAATTAGAACTGGACAGTAATTGTGCCCATAATAGTAAGTGTACTTTCAGATTGACTTTAGTTATTCTGTGATACATTCCATACAGTCACCCGAACTCTTGTATATTGAGGAGAGTTAGTTTTGTTCAGAATGAGCTTCTCTTATAGTACAAAAATAAAAATTAACATACAGTATTTCAGAAAAACTAAACATTACATTGCCTGCTGGAATGTCAGACTATAAAGTACAGAAGCTAATGAAAAAGTAAACTATAGGATGATTAATTTACAGCATTAAATATACCCAGTTCAGAGACAACACTATAGATGAGACTGAGAAAGAATGTAAAAGAAGAAGAAATACGTTTTTATGGTGAAAACGAGAGGTTTATTTTCAAAGCTCCTGAGTTCCTGCAACTCTCTCTGATTTCATTGAAGCTGTAGACAGCTCAGCATCTCTGGAAAACAGAGCATGCCTTACCACAGCTTCTAATTGCATAAGTGGCAGTATGTTTTAAGTAAATGTATTGCTGCACAAAGGCGCTGGATTTGCATTCCCGTAGTCCACTTTTCATCAACTAGGTTCAGTGCCAACAGAGACATTGTCATTGAATATGCCTAAACTTTTACTTCTCGACATTAGAGGATTATCCAGTTACCAAGTACATTTAGAGCCAAATTTTCAGACACTGGCCTCCATTTTAGCAATGCAGTTATTTGCACCCACTAGTTAGGTCACCCACAGAATGGAGGTCTGGCTAAGACTGGGCTGTAAATCTAAGTCTGAACCCCTTGGCCTCTTTCCTGATATCACGACAGGTGCCAGTTAGTACTAATTGTGGTGGGTTTTTGACATGTTTCTAAGCAGCCACTTCTCTGCTAAGAATTGGATGCAACCTCCAACACACTGTGACTAGGCCTCCAAACACCTTTCAGATGATAATTCCTGATCACTAAACACATGGGCAGAATTTGATGACCTAGGTGAAATGCTATCCACCCCATTAACAATCCACTGGCACTTTTACTCTGGCCCTCATTTTTATTTCCTCTTCAAAGCTCATATCACCACAGCAACCATCCTAGCAACCAAAGAAGATTGGACATGGCTTCCCATCAATGCAGTTCTTAGCAATGGCCAGAGGAGTCCACATTTCCCTCCATCTCATCTGGATCTGGTATTGTCCCTTATGATGTTACTAGAATTTCTTGCTGTTCTTTTGGTGATCATTCATCTTCCATTTTAAGGGAATATGTGCCATGTGCAATTCTCATCTAGGCTTATTACACATGACTTCAATAGAAACAATCATGAAACAACTTTGAAATAGTGACTAATTAGACCCATGACACTTTAACCTTTGATAGGTCACAATGAGTGCCCAATATGGGGCCGCACATTCTGGACATCTAAAAAGAGAAGAATATCAAAGCAGAGATCTGCTTGGCAGGTCTAAAAGGGTATTCTCGCTCATAATCTAATGTAATTCTCAGCATCAAAGAGGCTTTATGATCATACCTTATCATACTCCTCAATTCTTCTAAATTTTGTGGCATTATCACAGTGTTGCAATCCTTTCCCCTGCTATTCTTTATTATTATGGTCATGCCTAAGGGCCAACCAAAAGTAAGGCCCCATTGTGCTGGGTGCTGTAAAAACACAGAGCAGTAGATGATCTCTGCCCAGAATGCTCACAGTCTAAATAGACAAGCAAGACGCAGGGTGCTGGAAAGGGTAGAACACACAAGCAGAGTGAACCATGTGATGGCAGCAAATATCATGGTGGTTGTACTAATTTTTGAGGGGGGGTAGGTTACTTAGGCAGGGATCAGCTAATAGGAAAGAAAAGGGAAGGCAAGGTCGGGGAGAAGCAATTCTCTCCCCACATTTCAATACAGGAAGGACGTTGGCAGAGGTCAGCTGCTGCACAGTGGGTATGCCAGTGCTTCCTCGTTTAAAACCTATCGTGGCATGTTTCAACAGCAGAAAAATATGTATTGCAACAGCAAGTATCTTATGGTTTATAGCCAGTGCAACTGTTATGATTACATTACAGTGCTGGTGTCCCTTTTGTGGCTACAAATTTCAGAAGCGCCAAACCATGTTTCATACAGTTATCTGACTTTTTACAGGTAAAGCTGATTTTACTCATTTATGGCCTGATACTGCAAACCTTCCATGCCTGGCTCCCGTGGTGGGAGCTCCCAGCATGGGCAGCACAAAGAAATAGATCCTTCATTTTAATTATTTGTTTGCTTATGATTTATATATAGTGGCCATTGTGCACTAAGGAGGAGATTTTCAAAGGCACATATGGAGTTAGAGACATCCCGTTCCCATGGATTTCAGATTGAAAATCAGTGGGAATTGGGTGCCTAAATGCCCTTTAAGAAAAGGAGTACTTGTGGCACCTTAGAGACTAACCAATTTATTTGAGCATAAGCTTTCGTCAGCTACAGCTCACTTCATCGGATGCATCCGATGAAGTGAGCTGTAGCTCACGAAAGCTTATGCTCAAATAAATTGGTTAGTCTCTAAGGTGCCACAAGTACTCCTTTTCTTTTTGCGAATACAGACTAACACGGCTGTTACTCTGATAAATGCCCTTTGTACCTTTGCAAATCTCCTCACAGGTGTTTCACAAACGAGATCCCTGCCCAAGTTGCTTACAAAGCAGCCAGCTTACAGAAGGATGAGAGGGGCTGCGATGTAACAAAAAAGCCTGTATCTGAACGAAGGGGTGTTGTTTTGGTTCACTGACAGCCCTAAAAACTATATATGTTTCAAGATGAAATAATTCGTTTTTTTTTAAAAAGTAAAAACAACACGAGACTGACCATCAGCAATTAAGTTGCAATGGAATTGTCCTTAGATTGCCATAATGTGCTGGTGGTATTTTATGGGCACAGAGTATGCCCGATAGTAACAGAGTCAATCACTATGAGGAAAAGCCATGATCAGCATGAACAATGCAGGAAAAAAATCAAATAACGATTCAACTCAGTCCACATAGTACCATGTTTATCTAGCCTTAGAGTTATTAACCCTCAATTTGCTCATACAGCTCCTGCTATCAGTGGAAAAGTCTGGGTAAAGATCAAGGCTAGAATGTAGTCTTACAGCTGAATAAACTAGGAGCCGAACTTGACCCTCAGTTTGGCCTTATCCAGGCAGAGCTCTGTGCCATACCCCACTGGCTACATCCCTTCACACGCATGTAAATGAGGGCTGCCTTTGGCCCTATATTATCCTTAAGGGCCCAATTCAAATCTGATGTAAAGGGGGCAACTCCATCAATTTAGGGGCATTTCAGCCAATTATACCTGGTCTGAATTAAGCCCCACATCTCTTCAAAATCCTATTGAAAAGGTTCACAAAAATCCTCATTTGCAATGCATACTGTAGACTATAATCAGAGTAAATCTGTAAACCAATGCACTGTGGCTGCCAAAGACGAATTACAAAACTGGAAATATTACTTTTTTTTTCTCAAATGAAGCCTGAAGCAAAATGAGTTTCTTTGCCAGACACCTTCAAATCTCCAGGGATTAGCTTCCCAGACTGGCATAACCAGATGCTTTAAACATAGTTCTGAGTTGGCATTAAAGGTGTGGTCTCTGGCTTTCAGTTTTGCACATTTAAAATCCTTCCCAATGCTGTCACAATTTCTGAGGCGACTTGTTGCTGGCCATTGTTGTGTTGCAATGGAAAACCTGTCCAGTGTCCTTCAACCACTAACCCTTGTTTCCATTGAGGTCATTTGTGGCTCAGGTGAGCACAGTGCCAGAATAGCAAACTGTCACATAAGAAGCCCGTCTAAGCTCAGGAGCTTCTTGTCGTATGACTGGTGTGGACGATGGCCTTTGCTGTGAGCCTGAACAGCACCATGGGGCTCACAATGAAGCGAGACCCTTGAAAACAGCAGAAAACCCTCACTGGCAGGGAACTCAGACTAAGCCACTGAGAGGATGAGTGGGAACATTCAGAACCAGATCCCGGTGTCATGTTTTCAGTGTGATTTCTGTAAAGGCATCTCTCCAAAAGCAGAGGAGAGGAGGCACATTATAAACTGAGTCCTCAAATAGGATCTTGAAGAATTCCCACCCCCCACCCCTGAAAATCTGAAAGCCTGAATATTGGAAGGGAAAAATTCACATTAGTCATCAAGATGCTTCAAACTACTCTTTTAAATGCATTTCACCCAAAAAGCATGAGAGGAATTGAGGGCGCAGATAAGGCATTTTAAGGCTCAGCCCATCTGCTATCTTTGCCCACCACACACACAAAAAACACATCAAAGAAATGTAATGGTCTGTTCTCATTCATGCATATGAATTATTTACACAGAGATGCTATTAGTATTACAAGTTTCCTGCAAAAGACTTGTGTTTTGATGTCAGAATAGACCCCTAGATTAGGAGAAAAAGAGAGAAGGGAAATGAACAGAGCAACATATAACAAACTAAGGCTTAAGGGTTCATGGGATTTGCATTCCTGAAAGATGTGGGGACCCCACCCACGCAAGCCTGCTGGCAGAAGGTGGGAACATACCCTGGTTGATTAATCAGTTTGATCCTGCCTTATTCCACAAAACAAACCACTCAGCCCTTCAAGAATATTTTGCATTTTGTCTTTTCCAACAAGGGAGTATACCTGAGCCCTTGTCTACACTGAGGGGTGAAATCCTGGCTCCACAAAGGCAATGGGAATTTTGCCACTGACTTCATTAGGGGCAGGATTTCACTCCCAGTGTAGCTATTATTATTAATAATCGTGTCTATTATGTTAACAGCTAAAGATCCAATCAGGACTGGGGTGCCACTGGGCTGGGCACTGAACAAACACCGACAAAGAGACTCCAATAATCAAATGCAAAAAAGCTGTTACATTGATAGGGGGGTCGTTTTCTCCTCCGCACCCCCATGTTTAACTTCTAAGTGGAGAGAGAGAGAAGATTCAGTACTTTAAAATATTAGCATCCAGGGGTCTTATTTTCAGAAGAGCAGGAGACAAGGTCGGGTCCAACTGCATGTCTAATTTGTTCATGTACAATCAGATTCTGACAGTACCATATGCCACAAAAGGTCTGTCATGTCAGTGGCACTACTTGTGGAGTAGTTTCAGAGTAACAGCCATGTTAGTCTGTATTTGTCACGCGATTACAGACATGAAAGTTGCGATATTACAACAGAAAAACTTCAAATCCAGACTCCAGCGAGAGACTGCTGAATTGGAATTCATTTGCAAATTGGATACAATAACTTAGGCTTGAATAGAGACTGAGAGTGGCTAAGTCATTATGCAAGGTAGCCTATTTCCCCTTGTTTTCCAACCCCCCCCCCCCTTCCTTCCTCAGACATTCTTGTTAAACCCTGGATTTGTGCTGGAAATGGCCCACCTTGATTATCATACACATTGTAAGGAGAGTGGTCACTTTAGATAAGCTATTACCAGCAGGAGAGTGGGTTTGGGAGGGGGGGGGGGGGGGAAGAAAATCTGGATTTGTGCTGGAAATGGCCCAACTTGATTATCAAACACATTGTAAGGAGAGGGATCACTTTAGATAAGCTATTACCAGCAGGAGAGTGGGGTGGGGGGAGGTATTTTTTCATGCTTTGTGTGTATATAAAAAGATCTTCTACACTTTACACAGTATGCATCCGATGAAGTGAGCTGTAGCTCACGAAAGCTTATGCTCAAATAAATTGGTTAGTCTCTAAGGTGCCACAAGTACTCCTTTTCTTTTTGTGGAGTAGTGTTATTCAAAGTGAGTAAGGGTATGAGACTCTGATCATGTGGTCACACAAATGGTCACATAGGTGCCAGCATTCATGCCAGGTTTTAAACTTCACCCTTCAGTCATTCTGTGCCAAAGCAGTTCATAACAGTGTAGTTAGAGTTTTCTACAATAGGAAAAGTATAGTTTTTTTCCCCCCAATCTCCCATAACTCAAAAATATTTGAAGAAATCTTTCTCATCCGTGATTCTCACACACACTCCACTTTGGAGCAGAAACCAAACATGAAAAATGTCAGTTCCCAAAGATGCCTGTTTTAGAAGGTTAGGCACATGTGAAAACCTAGGGTTGTAATGTTTTGCAACCCTAACGATAGCAGTTTTTTGATAGATAAGCAGAACATAATCAGCCAAATTCAGCAAGGATAACAGGGCTAACACTCTTACAAAAGGCTCCACATGATCTCTAATGAGCAGCATAAGTGACCAGCACGTCAGTTTTACAGCTCCTTTGAAAAACAGCACCTCCAGCATCACAATACCCCATCACATCATGCCAGGGCAATGGCTCTGTAGTAAGTCAAAGGGGAGAATGCTACTTACTGAATTAACACCACCTTCCTTCAGTACCTAGGTCATCTGAGAGCTTTCCTGTTCAAGTGCTGAGCCAGACCTGCTTAGTTAGTGAAATCTGGTAAGACCATACAAGAAGAAGATATGACTGCAAGCCAAATCTTTGAAAGATTATCAAGAGATT
Organism: Chelonia mydas; assembly: GCF_015237465.2. NCBI lineage: Eukaryota > Metazoa > Chordata > Testudines > Cheloniidae > Chelonia > Chelonia mydas. Next base: position 23,212,414 of record NC_051252.2, on the reverse strand, counting down.
TTGTCTTTCATCCCTTTTTGGAGGGAGACTGAAGGAAGATCATGTTAAATTCTTAAATAATAAAATACAATATGGTTTTACCCCATCATCTTAGTAATATAAACACAGAAATGACAAATACATGTCTAATTGCACAGCTATTTTGTGGTAAAATACTTCAAGCCTCTAATACTATCAAAAAAGAATTACTTTAGTTAGCGACTTTGGAACATTATTTTCCTTAAAATTTGGAAATTGCTGAAATTACTCCCAATTATGAATTGTTCTCGTTGGGAGCAATACATATCACTGTCCCTCCTATCCATTTGGTTGAAGGGGGTGGGGAGTTAACTAATGGTAAATTCTGAGATGTGCTCCATCATTCATAGCTAGATAACATTAGTTCTTTAAGATCTCTTAATTTGAATCTGATTAGAATGCTTTTGTTCAATGCATTTGGAGAAAACAGCAGATGCAGGTGTGGGTGTATAGTTATGGAAACTATAGGCCTTTTGTTAGGACACATGGTGATGTTATGTTCAGTAAAGGTTTTAGCCAAGATTTTCAAAACTTGGAGCCTAACTTTTAGACAATAACATCCATATTTAGGCTCCCAAATAAGAAGCCTGTTTTTCAAAACAGATGAGTACCCAGCAGGCTCCCATTGAAGTCAATGAGGGCTCAGCACTTTTAAAAAATTGACCCCCACTTATTTAGAAATTTAAATATGGATTTGGGAGTCTAATTTTAGGCTCCAGAGTTTTGAAAATCTTGGAATGAAATCCCGGCCTCACAGAAGTGAACAGCAAAATGCCCATTGACCCCAAGGTCTTTATGGAGATTAATTTGAAAAGACCACATTACTCCTGAGTAACAAAGCCCCATGTTACATATGCAGGCCTTCCCAAGTAAGTGCTAATAAAACCATTATACTATGTATTTTACAGAATAACTACAGGCATTTTAGAAGGGCTAAGGATGGTTCTAAACATGTTTATTGGTACTTTTTATTTTCATGTACAATATATCCCCATTTATCTGAATTCCCTTTATCTGAAAATCCTAGTTATCCGAATCCACATACCCCATGTAGCCCTATGTTAATTACTTTGAATAATTTCTCAGTGAGCCTCTTAGTGCTAATCGATACAAAGCTGTTGATTAGTGCCAATGGGCGCTAAGAGGCTAATTGAGAAGTTATTAGTGCTAAAGTAGGACTACATGGGGGATGCGTTGTGGATTTGGATAACTATGATTTCTATATCAATGAAACAGCAACTCAAAATGGCACTTATGTTTATCTGAACGCCTGGTTATTTGAAAGTTTCAGATGTCCCCAGGCCATTTGGCTAAACAGGAGTGTACTAGATTCTGTACATTCTCATGTATAGGGGCCCCTACTCACTCCCACTGAAGCCAATGACAATTTTGTCTGTGTAAAGACCTCAGAACCAGTTGCTATGCATACACAAAGTATTGTTTATAAGGAAACTGCAGTGCAGTGAAAATTACTATAATTAGATGGTTAGTTTCAAAGATCATGAGTTGTCCTACTGCACCTTCAGGGTTTCATGAAATATGTGTGTCCTCAGAAAGAGCTGTCAAAATAGACACTGTTTTAGTGACCCAAAGTCTCTCATTACATTTATCTTATCTCCCACCAAACACCTTTGAAGGAACATAATTACAGAAGTCAAAAGCATCAGAAGTGTTTTCTGATAGCAACCTAGTGATCTGTCCATACGATGGTGAGATATGGAGGTTTGATTGTGATGCAACAGGAGAAATTGTCCACCTTACAGTTGTGCCATCCAAATTACCAACAGTTAAAATGACTTCCTTTCAGTAATGGACAGTGCTTCCCTGCTGCTCTGTAAAGATCTTAATCTCTTATCTGTGCTACTTCTACTTCCTAAGAAACTAGAGAGCAAAGAACCTGATTCATTTAGCGTTTGGCTTTTGGTAGCAATCTCTGTTTACTGCATTTCTCCATAAGAGTCATCTGAAAAACATGCTTCACTGTACAGGAGCTGTGCAATGGAAGATAAATGTAAAATGATAGTGGCGTTGTTCAATGTGGTTTATCTTCTCCTCCACATCACTATTCTCCTTTCCCTCAGAGGTTTGTGAATGACCCATATTAACCGTTCCTGAGGAGTATGGAGAAGATGCATTTTGGAAATGAGATTGAGCTAGATCCTCAGCTGCTCCAGCACTCTGCTTAGTGCCGCTGAGGGAAGTGACAAAGATCGGTCCATGCCCCCTTAGTTCTTCATTATCCTGGGCATCACTGGGGACCATTTTGGTTCCTGACATAATCTAGAGCATTCACAGGGCTGCTCTGAATTACACTCAGTTGTAATGACAGTCACAGGACTGTTCCACACCTGGGGACTGTTGGAGCACAGCAGCATCCCAACAATGGAGCCTGGGGATGACATTAGTTCTTCACAGCCAGCGAATCCCAGTCTGATTGCTGAATCTTTTTTTTACCTGCTTTGAGCAGCCAAAATGCAAGTTATCTTTTGTCAGCAGGACAGGCCTACACACATACATCATCTATGGTATGTGAAGCCTCGGAACATGAGGCCAAATTCACTACTGGCCAATGTCATGGGAGATACGCCTGCTTAGGCCAGCAGCAAGTCCCTTTTACATGAACAGGTGAATCACGCCAACATGAACTTTGATTCTTTGGGGGAGATACACTATAGACAGAGCTTTAAATACACCTGGTTACTTGAGCTCCTCTGCTTAAAATCACAGAGTGTCTCCTTCAGTTTCAGGAGGTGAGAACCAAAATGGTACTTTGCCTCCAAACAAAGCCTGGCATTTATTCATTTTCCAGGGCTTTCTTAATGCCAATTCTGTAATATTCTTCTTTCAGAGAAATGTTACTAATAATGAAGACATTTCGTGAAGAGTTCTAAGATTTATACCAACTGGCAGTACACTCAATCTCTAATTGTTTTTTGGAACAATCATCATCTTATTCATTGCCAATCCTTTTCCCAAAATAATTTGGGCCATGCTATCCTGGTTTAATGTAGCTGTTGAACAAAGATATATAAATATTCTACCGTAAGGGGTGTTAAACCCTGAAGCATCCAATTAAGAGGTAGATAATTAATTACTAGCGGTGAACAAAGACCATTCAGTAGTATAAGCTCTGACTTTGTCCAATTACTTTTATACCAAGATACTGAGGTGATTTTGTCAACAAGTTTAAGCAAAACGTCGGAATGTCCTCAGCAGAGAAGGAAATTTTATATTGTTTTGAATTGACTAAAGAAGTATTGTAACCCTTGAAGTTGCTTAGGTCCTGTGGGACTAGCCTGGGATTTCAAAGTCAAAATTAACTGCAGTTAGAGAATGATCAAGATCTTGAGTTATCTGGCTAAGATTGCAACATATCCTTGTTTTATTTATTTATTTATTTACTTTATTAGAAAACTCAACCGGTCTGGCTGTATAGCAAATGCTGAATAACTGTTTCTATTCTTGAAGTTCTAATATTTGAAAAAAATCTTGCAATCTAAAATCCTGTTTACCAAATCATGCTAGACTACTAATAATACAAATCATAATAGACTACTAGACTACTAATACTACTACATGCGCTGACTCCATGGGTGCTCTGGGGCTGGAGCACCCACGGGAAAAAAATGGTGGGTGCTGAGCACATACTGTCAGCCCCCCTACTAGAACCTCCCTCTCCCCCCAGCGCCTCCTGCCCACCCGCATGCCCCACCGATCAGTATCTCCCACTCCTTCCCAGCGCCTACTGCCTGCCACGGATCAGCTGTTTCGTGGCGTCAGGAGGCATTGGTGGTAAGGAGGAGGAGCAAGGGCGCAGTGCATTTGGGGGAGGGGCGGAACTGGATGGGAAAGGGGTGGGAAGAGATGGAGTGGGGGCAGTGAGGGTGGGAAGAAGCAGGGTGGGGCCTTGTGGGAAGGGGTGGAGTGGGGGCGGGGCCTGGACAGAGCTGGGGGGACCACCCTCCAGCAGATTAGAAACTCAGCACCTATGCTAATGATACTTTTACCCATTTCTGATTATGACAAACTATTATTCTAGCAGACAGATCATATTGGTCCAAATCCAGACCTGATTTAAGCAGCTGCAATGGCTTACAAATGTTGAAATTTGGCTGATTTAATTAATTAAATAAAACACAAATACAAAAGTCAGATGTGAACCGTAACCATCTCAGAACATTCTGAGGGATTTATTTTCAAAGCTAGCGATGCCCTTAGCTTGTGTCTATAAGTAGTGTGTGATTGTATTTCAAGTATTTATGCATGCAGATGGACAGTTGTATATCTAACTGGCCATTTGCCATGGATACGATCAATTGTGCATGTAAGATATGTGGAATTTACATACCTCTAAATTTGAAAATCAGGCCCCGAGTAAGTTCAATAAGGGTTCCAAACACCCCTCAGAGACAGCACAGGTGAATACAAAGGTGAGTTTAATATTAAATTTCAGCATTTATCCCAAATGTTTAGTATAGTCAAACTGTTATGCTCCATTTGGGTTACATATCTTTAACGGGACACTTTCCTGTGGTTGCTGCCCAGTGATATTTGGCCACTTTGTATTCTCTTTTCAGCAGTGCAATTATAAAATTAATTCACAACATCTGGTTTCTGTTATGGTATAAACATGTCTCAGGAGTATTTGAGTGAGAGAGCCATGCAGCTGAGCAGTTCTGGAAGCCAAGCTACAAAGGAAAGGACTCACATTCCCTCAGAGATACCTCTGCACATGCAGCATTCAATCCTAAGTGACTGTGTTGGTGTTATTATGCGATTGGGATTCTTTGCATGAGTTTATGGACATAATTTACTAAAGGAGAGAATGCACCCTCCCTGTAATGGAATGTTTCACGAACACAAAATAACTTCTTTCCAGCCAACCTGGATTCCCCAGCATTCTGAGAGCAGCTGGAGATGGCACATTTAGCAAAATGAGAGTGTGTCGGAGAATTGCTGATGCTTGGTGTTGATGAGTGTGTGTGGAGGGAATGGTCTGTTTAAAATAAGGTCCTGTGAGACATCAGGGATTTATCAGGTGTGTGTGTTGGAGGGATGGCTCAATTTCTCCAACATAGCTTCCTAATTAGGACATCCACTCCCCATCCCAAATCCGGATCTTTAAATTGGCAAACAGGCACCTGAAATGGGCATTTATGCAACTTCATGTCAATTTAAGCATTGGCTAAAAGGTGTGAATGCCCTATTTAGGTTCTTATCTTTGGAAGTATGGGCTTCCATACGTGTATGAGGGGAAAGGGAAAGCCATAAGCCTATCCCATAAAATGTAGTGGTCACATCTACCTTGGCACCTCACTGGTTGCATAAGTGCTGCGAAATCATTTCCCTTCGAGGGCAGTGTTGTTCCTTATTGTACATTCTATAGTGCTTTGTCTAGTCTAGGTTTAAATGTTACAAGTAGAGCTGGTTGGGAAATGACTTTTTTGCAAGAAAAATTTAGACGAGGATTTTCTTTCTCTCTCTCTCTCGGTGTACATATATATGAATAAAGTATGGGTTCCCATACTTCAATGAAAACTGCAAATTTTTAACAAAACCAGATTTTTTTTCTGCCAAAATTTCTCTTACTCCAAACCACCATATTCCAGTGAAAAAATGTGGGTGGACAATTTTCAATCATCTCTAGTAACATGTGATAGGGGAGATCCATGCTATCCTCTTACCATGCTAGAACACAACCCTGATAATTTCTTTAGACAAGTTTTATCAAACCAAAGCCTGAGATTTGATTTTGGTCACGTGGAAACCTACTTGAGTTTCCTAGAAAAGGACAAGATCATTAGAACATCCCATTAATTCTACAAACCCTGGAGCAAATCTGCAACCATACCAATACAAAGTGCCAGTGAACAGTCCCAAGATTTAAGTGCCATGCACTGGGAAATAGTAGCTGTTTTTATTTCAAAACAAAAAGAGAAAAGGAATTAATCTCTATTCATATTCTTATCATCCTAAGTGAGTGGTGACAGGTAGGGTGTAAACATAAACATATGCAAAAAAGTGTGTAGGTTTTAATTAAGTGAACCTGACTGAAAAAATAATTGGGATGAAAGCTATTCTTAGCAACTGCGTTCTGTTGTTTGATTAGCATGAACACTTGTTTACCGTTTTGTGACTACAGTTTGCTCGGGTTTCAGTTATTTAGAGATGAGCACAAGCAGCTGTGTGAGTCTTGCCAATCAGTCAAGGCCCAGGTGTCTCTTGCTCTAAGATATCAATAAACTCTGGTTTGTGTCTCTCAGTGGAGTTTTGTTTCACTAGATTGCACTGGTGTATCTACTAAATCCCATTCTTGGATGAAACCATTGAGAGAGCTCCTTCAGTGTCAGATTTTTTCCTCTGTTACATGTCCCTTGCTAATTATAGAATTATCTGAAGGGCTTTTTAAGTGATAATGACTGTAAAACACAGTCCAATGGTGCAATTACATTTCCTCTCTCTAAGAGAGGCTAAAGATTAACTGATTTTGTCTTAACATGCCAGTTTTTTTGATAACCTCGTAATGTTTCCTAATCTCTGACTAATTTCCAACTGATAATCTAAGTAGTGTAAAATAGGTAACACAAAATTGCCATTATAAGCATTTTTCTGCAGCAAGAACATCGAGAGCAAAAGAGAGTAGAAATAATCAGACTTTAGATTCCTTCACAGATTATTTGGATTTGGATTGGATCGATTGGCATAACGGCTAGTGTAGATTATAAAAACATATTACATAATTTTTCATACTCTGTAACTTACAAATAAACAAAATTGTATGCACTGTTTGCTCTCAAGGAATGATTTGCACACTAAGTTCATCTTCAAATTCAGTTTTCAAGCAATTTTTCTGGATTATTCTCCCCTAACAGCCAGGGAGCAATGCTAGATAAAGCATCAGATAGAGAAACTGCTGCTCTGGCAAATGAATGACCAGATAGGCATGAAAAGTATTCATATAATCACAGTGGTCATGGATTTGTGCCTAGACTGGGATGCACTTTTCATTTGCAAGCAGGCAACTAGCTGTGTGTGTGTGTGTGCAAAAGAAGTAGGCATTTCCATACGTATTTGGATACTGACAATCAAACCCTGGTTATGCAACCTTTTTCCCTACCTACCTGAGTCAAATTCCTTTACCGTGCCAGGTGGCAGTGAGTGGTTGGAGAGTCAGACCACGGGATCGTTCAAGGGGATGTTTCCAGAACTGCTGAGTATGTGTCTATGGAAGGAGTTCCGGCAACGGACAGAGGTTTCCTGTTAAACAGAAAGAAGAGAGTAAAAAATGGTGATGTGCCTCTCTCCCTGAATTTAACAAGAAGATCCATTCTCAGTGGGCTAACATTATTATAATCACTATATACATCATGTTGTACATCACATGGCACTGGCATAGATATTACATCTCCCTAGCCTTTCAACCTGTCTGCCTTGGATCAAGCCCCCAGCCTTTAAGAGCTCCTGTGGCTGCATGTTCTGTGGCACTGACTGAACCAGCTTTGACAAACCCTAGGGCCGGGTCTACACTACCACTTACTTTGGTGGAGTGTAGAATAAGCCACCTCCGAGTGACATAACTTAGACCGACGTAAGAGCCAATGTGGACAGCGCTATGTTGGTAGGAGAGCTTCTGCCACCATCATTGCTTCACCAGACACGCTACAGTGGCGCAGCTGCACTAAGGTAGCACCTCTAGTGTAGACTAGCCCTGATTCGTTAAGTCTCACATGTCCCTGGATGACAGGTAGGATCTCTACCCCTATTTCACTAAGGCATTTGCTCAATGTCGCACAGCAAATCAGGGGCAGAAACAGAACCCAGGAGTCCTCATTCCCAAGCCTCCTGCGCTAACCATTAGACCGCACTCCTCTTTTCTTGAAAAGTTTTCACAGCCAAATAGGAGCATTTTTTTGTTATCAAGGATGTTGGTTGGCACCTGATTTTGTATATAATTTGGCTGTACAGCAAGGGCCAGTCACACAATATCCAAGTTATTTCTCTGCTTTCAGAATAGGGCAGCAAACTGTACTACCCCAGGCATGTAACTGTGGGCAGATATAAACTTTTTATGATAACTATTAATTCATGCCAGACTTGATTCCAACTCATAGTATTAAACAAAGAAGAAAGACAACTCTGCTCCCATATATTTCATTGTGTATGGCTTGTTCTATTGGTGAGCAGCATACGGCATTGTAGGGATCTACTGATATAGTTTTGCAATAGATTAGACAGCACTTTCTATTTTTGTATCTTGAAAAAAATGCTTAGTACAGGTGGGAATTGTCACAAATATAACACATGGGGCAAAACTGTGACTGACTGGGCAAGGAGATTGGGAATGGCAGCTGGGGAGGAAAGAGTGGAAGCCAGTAGGTGTGGGAGGACTGAGATCGGAGGAGGAGCTGGAAGGGGAGGAGCTTGGGACTGAGAACCTGTCGGGGAGAGGAAGGAGGGGAGGAAGCAGGGAGACAGATCTGATGAGGATCTGGGAGACAGGGGAAGAACTGGGACTGGCTGAACACAGAAATTGGGATCAGGAGTCAGGGGGTTGATACTGAAATTGGATGAGGAGACTGGGAGAGAGACTGGGATTGGGACCAGTGTGGGAATAGGAAATGGAGGGTGGGGGTGAATGAAAGCAAGGGTGGGAGATTGACAGAGATTGGATAAGGAGCCGGATGGGGGAACTGTGACTGGCTGGGTAAAGAGATGGGGGACAAAGAGCTAGGAGGAAGGAATTAGGAATGGCTGGGTAAAGAGACTGGGACTGGGATGAGAAGTCTGAGGAGTGGATATGGGGACTGACTAGGTGAGCGGAATTGGACTGAGATGAGGCGCTAGGGGTGGAAAAGAGAGATGACCAGGACAGGAATAGGTTGGAGGTCATGCTTATCCATATACCAGTAATATCAGTTACTCCATTAGCTCAAGTGGCAGAGGTCTGTGCTAATGATCTAAAGGTTGCAACCCTGCTGGTGAACCACATGGATGTCACTATGATCCCCTATGATAGAATTTCTGTTTTTCATTTTGCTTTTTTAATAACCTACAAAATTACACCCAAAAACCCAACATTAAAATAATATTATTAAAGTTGCAAAGTCAAGCATGCAAAAATTAGGAAATGCCAGGATTAAAGTTGCCTGTGCAACCTTAATTTGGCCCCTTTGTGCATATGCATTATGGTACAGCCTTTAATTATGTACTATTTCTGTCTCATACAGTGCACAGGATGGATCTACTCTGGGGCTGAATCAGGATTGAGTAGTGTAGAAGAGTGCTGTCTGTAGGACTCCTGTCCCATTTGTTGCAAAAGTGGGAAGGTGTGTTGTGAATGAGGCAAGGGAATGCAGAAAGATAAAGGATGGACTCAGAATTAAGGCAGTTGAATGCTGCCCTGGAAGATATGATTCTATCCCTGCCTCTTCCACAGAGTTCCTATGTGATGCCAAGCAAGTCACTTAAACCCAGCTTGGCATAGTTGGTCACTAACAGTTTATTCTTCATTTTTGGGGTACCTGACTTAAAACTCAGGTGCTGACAACTTGCAGCTGCAGCTGACATCACTAGGAGCTGTGCTTTAATATATAGAGTACTATGTGATGCCAAGTACTCTGAAAAATCAGGTCTTCAGTGTCTCAGATGGGCACCCAAAATTAGTGGATGGTTCGGATCTTAGTTTCTCTGTGCCTCAGCACCCCAAAAGCAAAATGGGGGCAGTGCCAAACTCTCATCTCACAGGGATGTTGCAAAAATAAATTCATTCACATTTATGAACCTCTCAGCGGCTGTAGAGATGCGTGCCATAGAAACACCCATGGGGAAATTAATAATTCCGTCTTCAGAGCACGGTTTGACTAGTGTGCAGTAAATAAGGCCTAGAACCATACATTGAATAATGAGGATAAGACAAAATACTGACTAGCTGCTCATTAAGTAAGCACTGTCCATCCTGTGCCCTGAATGAGGGCTCTGTGGAAAAACAGTATGTGATCTTGTAACTAAAGACTATCGTAATGCGTACACACAAGGAATGCTGAATTAAGAGTTGCACAGAGAACCTTAATTCTGGCATTTCCTAGCTCTTAAGAGCTTGATTTTGCAACTTTAATAATGTTAATTCAATGCAGTTTTATGTAACATTATATATATACTACTGAAACCAAAATGCCCTTCTTACTCACCTACCACAGTCTGGATGTGCCTAAGTAACTGGAAAATATTTTTATACAGCTAAATGAAGTCCCTCAAGTATTTTGGAGGAGGAATTTGTGCACTCCCAGGCTGGTGAATGTTGTGTGCATTAATCAGTGCACTGACCCTTGATCTCAAACAATGCAACTACTGTCAGGCACACACCTTGCTTGCTTAAATTGCTTGTGAATACTTAATAAAAGCTAATAGGCTATCTATCACTCAGTGAAAAGTCAATCTGTTTTCATTTGTGTCTGTCTGCATTTACCATAAGTCCTGATCCTAAAGTTGATCTATCTATATTTTTATAAGGTTGCCCATAGCTTTCCATGAAAATTAAACCCACACAAAAAGAAGTTAACACAGTCTTTGTGTATGCAAAATTCCCAATGAGTTCAGTAGAAGTTTTGCTTGTGCCAGGAGGATGGCAGGATTGGGCTTTAAGTGTTGATTATTAACAGGGTCTTAATTTTTAGATTGCTCTGAAACAATCATGCTGATTCTCTAAAACCCAAGATTTATCTGCTTTGCACAATCGAACATTTGAATGACCTCCTGCAAGCATAGATTTTGTCAACAAACTATTCCCTATGTTTGCAGGAGTTTTACTGATACATTTCATCTAGACAGATGTGAAAAGCAGATAATGAGTTGGACATTGTGGTGTTATTATCAATGTATCATTGTTTTTAATTGATTAATCAGATAAGGAGGACTAGGGGTGGTTTTATAATAAATGGTAATTTTCTTCCTCTCTCACATGCATATGTTGTAGGAAGCAATAGACCACAGAAAATGGCTACCCCCTTTGATTTTACTGCAGATCTGGCCACAGGAAATGTTGCACTTTTGGATCAAGCAGGATAAACAGCAGGAGCTTCCTCTTTTTGTGAAATCATCTTTCAGCAGCACCCCTCCCCAGGAAAATAGGTTTTCCACTTTACATAATGTTGCAGCAGCAGTGGTAAGAAGTGGTTTGTTCCTAAGTTTTTCTGGGTAGGTTATGAACTTTACGGCTCTGACCACAGATCAGTTATTTATCATAACAGGAAAGATGAGACCTAAGATATTTCCTAACCTTCTTTGCAGATCACAGAGGAGCAAGCCAACAAACATTAACGCCTCATATTCAACTGACAATGATTCCTCAGAAATATTTACTCTGCTTTTTGAATATTTGGTTAAATACAACTGTAATTTTAAAAAACATCTAGCAGCAAATCTGTAAGCACAGTTTCCTTCAGTTTCCTATCAGCCCAAAGCAATGAAATACGATCAGTATACTCACTCAAAGATAAGAATGCATGCAGGGGGAAAAAAAAAGTTTGTTATAAGAGACAAAGAACTAAATTAGTTATTTGCAAATGTGAGATTTTTCACTAAAATGATCCTGGCACCATGCATTTAATGTAGCATGCATATTTCACAGTCTATCCTTACATTAAATAAAAATTCTACACACAAAACACTCTTTTGAAATGTCCCTGGGTGCAAAGAAACTTTTCTTACCCAATGCAAAATTTCCCTCAACTCTGGGAGTTTGGAAACACTGCACTCCAGTGATAGATTTAGTATATTTTTAAGACACAGGAGACAATGAATAACTGCATTAAAGTGTGATCCTAATTTGCAAGGCTATATGACTAAATGCCCATTATTTAGATTGCTCAAGTTACTGTACCACATACCTAAAGTGCAGAGTATTACATACATACGGCCAGATTGCAGCATTTAACCACAGGCCCGCACTGTGCTGGTGCAGAGCTGCACATCCCAGGGGAGGCGTGACAATAGCCACTGGAGTCAGTGTCACATAACAGGGTTACTAACCTCTGTGACCCTAAGGTGATGGGGCCAGTAAATGAAGTGCAATCTCTTACCAGCACTCCTGTACGTCAGATGTTTAATACTGGAGGGATTGTACCTCAGGAGCCTAAATCCTTTCCCCTGCTGCCCGTCTGGCAGGGCGAGTGCTCAGTTTGCCTGCTGTGTTTCAATATGGTTGTTTCTTACATGGCTGCACCCAGGATGAAAGATGGCAAAGCCTGGCCTGCTGGTCACTGCAAAGTTAATAGGAGAGGGAGGCTCAGTGTTGCAAGCCTTCGGGACCCATGAAGTTACCCTAAAGTATGTGAAGGAAGAACCTTGACACCTGTCTTCAACTATATGGGGAATCTATTTAGAGGGCACAAGTGAGGCAAAAGTAGGGTGATCAGATAGAAACTGTAAAAAAACAGGACGGGGGAGGGAGGGGATAATAGGCGCCTATATAAGAAAAAGTCCCCCAAAAAAGGGACTGTCCCTTTAAAAATGGGACATCTGGTCACCCTAGGCAAATGTCACTGGTGTTATTTACAGAAGGGCCCGATCTCAAGGCCACTGAAATCAATGGAGTCTTTCCATTGACTTCAATGACCTTTGGATCCAACCCCAAGTGAGCTGCTTCTGGGTTCACTCTGAGATTAGCTGCAAGCTTTTGAGTTCACATTAATCTGAACCCCAAGCAAAGGCCAATAGGTATGAACCTCAAACCCACACAAAACGAGCCTGCCAGTTTGAATGTAATGAAACTTGTGCAAAACAAAAATTGGGCGAAGCACAGCCCTAGAGCTGGGTGTAAACCAAGCAATGGCATTGGCATGGCTCTGTACATTAACCTATACGCAGGTTCCTATTGCTATATTTTTTGCTCTATCATGGACTTTGTGCCCTATCCAGGATGGACTTCCCAGCCACTGGGAACATCATCAAGAATAGCGTGTGCAATTAGCACTAGATGGGAATCTTTGACTAGACTCCCAACAGATCCAGCAATGCATACCAAATAAGTTCAACATTTGCAGATAAAGAAATGGGCACATTATCGGTCTACTAATAAACTTTGTGCCTCATTCCTTCAGCCAAAGCAAGTCATGCAGGCTGTGTCTTTCCTGCTCTGTTTAGAAATCCATCCATAATTTTTTTTAAAGAAGCAACTAAATTTAAATTTACTTATTACTGAGCCTAAATTTCCCCTGCACCAAAGTGTCTGATTTATTTCTAAGCACCTGAAACCCATCCAGATTAGTTCTGTAAAAGGGAATATATCTTTCCCCATTAACATCTCTCCTTAACTGAGACCCCTCTTTGTAGGGAGCAATGTACCTATAGTATGTGCAGCATTGGCAAAGGAAAGGTAAACTTGTCTTTTGAAAAGAATGCACAGTTAAACCTCCAGAGCTGTGGCTAAATTGAAGCGAAAGAGGTGGCGGATGGGGCTTGCCTGGATGCCCCAGGCACTGCTGATATTCTAAAATATAGCAGCAATCTGCACAGGGAGTTTGGCTATTTCAACAAGGAGTCTCATTTTAGTGCGGTTGCTCTTGTGGAAACTCACCCCACTCTCCTCAGCTTGATTATGCCTCTGTACATACAACATTAATGAATCACAGCTGACATCTCTGGGGCTCTGCCTCTTTGAAGGTATTTGTCTCACCCCCTAAGCTGCCTGGTCAAAGGAAAAAATGAGGATTTAAAGGGCTCCAACACACACGGATATTGCGAGGCATCATTAGTTAATGTGTGTAACTGAAGATAACTATAATCTAAGTAGTGTTATTGTTATCATTGATGTCATTGTCACTTTTTGGAGGGATGGGGGGTGTTTTGCTTTTGAGCAGTGCTGAGATGCCACAGTGCTCAGAGGCATAAAGAGGGAGAAAATAAATACACAGCAGGCTATAATAAATAAGCCATCCTAGGGATTCCTTCCTTTGGGCTTCCTAACGCCTCCTGTCTACACTGTGTGTCTGTCTTGCTTGGGTCACATTCTGCAGGCCAGAAACTTTCTGTATTTTGTATCTTATACTGTGGCAGGTACATTATTGATGAATATTCATTATATGTGTTTACACTGCTCAGGGCAGCAAAGTCTTCGGGCTTTTCTACACTCACAGCGGTGCAGCTGTGCTGCTGTAGCGCATCAGTGAAGCTGACGGGCAGGCTTCTCCCATTGGCGTAGGTAATCCACTTCCCCCAGAAGCTCCCCGTTAACAGCGCTGTCTATACCAGGCGTTAGGTCAGTGTATCTACGTCACTCAGGAGCATGGATTTCCCACACCCCTGAGCCAGGGAATTATACCAACATAAGTTCCTGGTGTCAACCAACCTTCATGTGTGTTTGAAAAACACTTGAGCTCATGCGTGCCCCTAAGTCATTTTTGAAAATGGAATTTTAGGCTTCTAAGTCACTTGGTTGCTTTTGAAAATTTGACCTTTAAAGTAATGTAGGTGGCTACTGCAATCTAAATAATAATAAAGACAAAAATTAAAGCACTACATAGACCCCACATACTCTGGCCACTAAGAATGCAAGCATTCGACCACACAGTGCTTTCTTTGATATTACCAATGAACTGCTGAGTTCATGTAAACAAATACTGAGGGGTTAGACTTACGAGATTCTTCTAGTGCTCTAGATTTAGGGACTCAAACACAGCAGATAGGAATCTAAGGGCATATTGGAACAATGAGACTCATTTGTTGTTTTAAACTATCAGAAATCTGATAACATTCAAAGAGGCCCAATCTGCAGGAGTGCAGAGGCCCCTTGCTCTCAGTGTGTTTAGGTAGGTTCTTATATTGGTGCCCAGTATCATAATATCCAAGTGGCTGGGGGCTCCACTCCAGTCTGACCAGTCCTGAGCACGATGATTGTGCAGGAGATGGAGTGAATCAATAGGTATCAGAGTGGTAGCCATGTTAGTCTGTATTCACAAAAACAACGAGGAGTCCAGTGGCACTGACAGATTTATTTGGGCATAAGCTTTCGTGGGTAAGAAAACCACTTCTTCAGATGCATGGAGTGAAAATTACAGGTACAGGCATAAATATATATTGGTACATGAAGAGAAGGGAGTTACCTTACAAGTGGAGAACCGATGTTGAAGGCCAATTTAGTAAGGGTGGATGTAGTCCATTCCCAATAATTGTAGGTGTAGGCTGACCTCTCCTCCAGTACCTTTTCCTTAGAGAGGGGAGTCTTTGGCCCAGTGGGTCCCCAACCTTCCTGACAACTCCAGTGCCGAGTAGATTAGGAGGACACTGACCGCAATCATGGTTTTCTTATCAGTAGGATTGGGTGAAATATTTGGGTTGAAACTTTTTTTTTATGATGATGATGATTAAAAATGTAGATTTAGGTTGACTGAAACATTTTGCAAATCCATGTTGATTTCACTGAATTATTTCAGTTTAAAATAAACTAAAAAAATTGTGGAAAAAAAAATCAAAATGGTTCAATTTGACATTTTTGAACTGAAATCGTTCAATTTTTCAGTTCAAAACAACTTTTTCTTTCAAAACTTCCTTCAATTTTATTTTAAATGGTTAAAAAAAGCATGAAACTGAAACAGAGCATTTTGTTTCAGGCTCACACAAAACATATTGTTTGACCCCAAACAATGGGGTGTTTTTTTTATTTTCCAGAACTGCCACGGAAGTAAAAGATTGGTTATTCACATGGCTCCATCAGTCAGCTCGGGAGAGCCTGCCCCCTAAATATGGACACTGGGGGACTCTACCTCCTCTTGACATCCTTCCCCCCACTCCCCTCCGTTATGTGCTGTGTCTACACTATGAGCTAGCTAGGGGTGAGCTAGCTCCCCCGCTTGGGTACACATAGTCATGGAGCTAGTGTAGCACAGTAGCAGCAGCAGAGGAATAGCTGGGCCATGCCAGGTACAGACCCACCAGTTTCAGGCAGGTTTGTACTCGGCATGGCTCAGCCACAGCTCTGCTGCTGCTACCTATGTTACCACGGCTATTATGCTCGCACAGGCTCTAGGAGATCTAATGTGATATGTGGACACGAGCAGGGGAATCTCAGCCCTAGCTCAGAGCATCGACAGCCTTACATGCTGGGGGCAGGACGGGAGGGACAATGGTGGTGGTGATGATGATGGTGGGAGAGGAGGACCAGTATCTGTGGGATTCGCTCCAGGTTCTATGAGCACAGAGGCAGGGCTGGGCTGGAGAGCTGTGGTTGGGCTGTGCGTCCAGACAGCAATGGAGTCAGGAGATGTCTTAAACATGTATAATATTATTGTGATTACCAGCACTAAAATACATCCCATTTTTGTCTCCTAATAGCTGTGAAAAAAAATCCAGCTATTTTATGATTATTAGGCCCCCAGGAGTTCACACTGCAAATCACTGACAAGCCCCTGTCATAGAGTACAGATGATTTTTTGTCCAGCGGTAGAGTTTGGCTGACACTTTTATTATGCTCCTGAGCCAAACAATCAACAGTGTTTTGAGGCCGGATAACTCTCCAGTTGTACATCTATATGTGCTTTACGGTACATCTGTAAACAATAGTGAAAGCCTTCACAGGAAATTAGATTTGCTGATTTCAGCTTTGAGACAGCTGGGCAAATTAACTTTATGATTTAGTACTAATCTTTACCTGACAAATTCTTCATTTCTACATTCAAAATGCAGTTAGGGCTTGATCCAATGCCTATTGAAATCAGTGGACAAGTTCCCATTGATTTCAGTAGGCTTTGGATCAGACCCTTACAACAGTTACACTAAATTCAAACTTGATTTAAGTGGGTAAAACTTGACTACCTTTATTGCTATTTAAATGAAATCTGAATCTGGCCCATTATGAATAGAAACTGTTGGAACGGTTAAATAGGCTTAAATCATTTGTCACAAGCTCATCTCTGTTCATAAACCAATTGCAAATTTCTCTAATTTAGGCATTATTCAGATTTACTCATTATTCAGATTATTTGTGAATTTCTTCAGCAAATAGTTCTTGCTCTGTAGATTTCTCATAAAGAATTCACTGAAAATATTCTACAGTTATCAGTTATGCTGTGGTGATGATTAACCTCAGTCATGAGGTGTTGTTTCTGTTGCCTCATTGGATGATTTATTTCAGAGTAGCAGCCATGTTAGTCTGTATCCGTAAAAAGAAAAGGAGTACTTGTGGCACCTTAGAGACTAACAAATTTATTAGAGTATAAGCTTCCGTGAGCTACAGCTCACTTCATTGGATGCATTCAGGGGAAAATATAGTGGGGAGATTTTATGTACACAGAGAACATGAAACAATGGGTGTTTCACGTTCTCCGTGTACATAAAATCACCCCACTATATTTTCCCCTGAATGCATCCGATGAAGTGAGCTGTAGCTCACGAAAGCTTATGCTGGATGATTTATGTAACTAAAGAAAATTCACAATCTCAGATTCAAAATTCACACTATCATTGGTTACTTACATGACTTGAAATTTGCTTTCTGGCAATAATCAAACATTCAACCATGTTTTTCCATGAGTAGCCATGCCAAAAAACCCCCTAATTCACTAGAATATTGAAGGAACGTAAATACAAAAAGAGCATGAACATTGTCAACAGGAAATTTGTTTTAAAATAAAAACAAATATTGTGAACATTTTTAAATGCAGTGTTCACCCAGCATATAAAGCTGTATAGGGAATCCAATAGAGAGGATTCTTTGTTTCTCAGTTTTTAGGACTGTTATCTCCATTTAAATTCTCGTCTGCATATTTTAACTCAAATGACCTCTGAGGTAAGGCCAGGTAACTTCTCTGAGGTATGCAAGCTGCTGAGATTTGTTGCATCATGCACAGGCCTTTTTCTTTTCCTTTTATGGTTTTTAGTTTCCATTTTAACTCCAGCCTTGTGGATAAAAAAAGCTGTGTAAATAATGAAAGTTTGTTCTCATTAGAAGTTATCTTTTCTATCTTTCCTTATGCAAATAAATCTCCCATTGACAGCACATGAACAGGCATTGTAGAATTGGGCCCTTATAATAACATTAACATAATACTTAACCCTGATCTACACACAAACTTTCATTAAGTTAATTAAATCAGCGCAAACCCCTAGTGGACACACTTAGTTCAGTTTGAGTGACTTATTCAAATGGTTTACCTTTAACCTGTTCCTGACTGATTTAAGCTAAACCCAAATAAGCCTGCTTTAAACCTAAATAAGAGAATTCACACAACTGTTTGCACCAGTTTAACTAAATCAGTTTAATAATACACTTTAAGTTAAACAGGTGGAACTTGGCATGTAAACAGTCCTTTTTACAGCTCATTTCACTTTCAAAGCACTGTTCAAATGTAAAAATTGTTTATATGTATCTTAACATCACAAAACCCCTGCATTTTACTGCTGGGGGAGCTCCCTGATCCTGATTGGTTCATTTGGGCATTACCTCACTACAAACAATAAATGATAACAAATAAGTAACACAGCCTTTAGTGACTTGCCCAGTGCCACAGAAGGCTTCTCTTGGAATTAGCACTCGGGTTCCTGGTTCCAGCCCTGTGATCAGACCACCTCTCTCCCCAAAATATTATATCCAGAAAAGGAGTCAACAGCTGAATAGATAAGTCCTGGTATGATTCTGGTTTGCATAGGGTAATTTAGTGTTGCTGTTATTGTGGGCAGTCCATTTATTGAATCATTGTACTGAAGGTTTTAAACAGTGTATTGATTAATGTAGATTTTAAATTGGGTAAAGATCCTCGAGCCTGGGAGAGCTGCAAAACAAATCAAAATATAGAAATAATCCAAATGGCCCCAAACTTGGGAAGTCCAGGTTCAAGATCCAATTCCAAACACTAACTGTGCAACTAACAGCTTATCTACACATGGAGTTATTCAGGAACAGCTATTCCTGAATAACTTCATTTGTGGACACTTTTATTGCATAAGAGTGCCTCGTTCCTATTTATCTTAACCCTGTGGGTTCCAAAATAACAGCAGCCACACATGGCATTATTCAGGACTAGCTGTTCCTATATGGCTCCAGGTGTAGTCAAGCCCTCAGACTCACCTCTAATTGAGACTTACTTCCACAGACCAGAGTAAAAGAACATTAAAGAGAACAAAAGCTGGACACAACAAAGAAAGGAACAACAAAATGCTGCACACTGGAATGGATGTCACAGTTTTTATGCAGTGGCATATTTTTCCAGTTTGAATACTGCATTCTAATACTAATGTAACCAATACAGAGTTCAATAAACATGTTCATCCTCTTGGATCTCCAGAATATTCCAAAATACTACTATTGTACTACGTGCTTCTTCAGCATGACTTGCTGTTCTGCTCTTTCTTTGTACATTGTGATGAGCCACAACAAACATACATAGCCACTTCCCTCTCTACGTAAATCTTTATGGAGTAGTCAAAACTGTAGAAAAATCAATGCTGAGGGAAAAAACCATTCTGTGTGCTGCCCTTTTAAGAAGCAGATGGAATGTTGGATCTTGAAAGCCCCAGAGCATTTGGGAAGTGACCTTAAGAAACCTATGGCAGCAGTCTGAGCTATCTGTTATGAAGATAGATGCAAAATAAAATAAAATACCAGATTAAACGTTCCATTGAGCACCTGAATCATAAAAACAAATATGGAAATTGAACAGGAAAGTGAACATCTAGATTCTATTATTAAAGAATTGAAAACCAAAGGTGTACTGAGGAAGTGAAAACAGTAGAGGACAAGGGTGATGGAACTATTTGTATAGTGGTGGTGCTGAGAGCCATTGAACCAAACTGTAAACCCTGTATATGATGGAAACCACTTCAAGTCAGGGAGTGTGGCAGCTCCCCTAGTTCCAGCACCTATGGCGAAGGGGGAAGAAAGAGAAAACTTGATAAACTTTGAAAGCATTCGCTAGGGTACTTATTCATTGCTAAACAGGACTTGTAGTGGAGCAGGTGTTACTTGCACAGTTGTCAAAATATAATGTGGATTTTAACAAGTAATTAATTAATAGTGTTTCTAATGGAGCTACTGCATTCTTATCAGGTAATAATGCAAAGGTGCTATTCTGCACTCATCCCACTATGCTGAGTCAGTTGGTGCTCAGTCAGCTGCTGCTGACATGATCACAGGGAAGGCTGCTTCTAGAAATATTATTTTTAGTGCAGCAGGAGGAAGGAAAGAAGGCTTGTAGCCAATAAAAGAGCTATGATGGATTGATTTAGGCTTAAAATAAAGCAACCTGTAAATGTTGTTTAAAGCTGAAAGGAAAAAACACAAAGGATTTAGAAATGGTGGGAAAAGGAAGAAGGAAATTACTGTTGTTTTCTAGGTGTGCTTAGTAATACTTCATGTGTTCTAATGTAGCTAATGTGTAACCCAAGGTGTAGACGAAGGGAAAAATTATTTTCATCCCATCAATGAAATTGCATCATAGTCTTGAAAACACACCAGAATTCCTTCCCAAGAAACATGCTCAGGGATTTATTAATTCTCTTCCAGGCTCAGATTATGCTTATGTTCACATGGATCAAACTGGCAGGAACATAATTTCTCATATTGGAGAACACAAGAGAGCTGTAAAATTGGGATTTGTATGGAAAATTCAGCTGGGGAAGAACATGTGAAAATGTGCATATCCACGATCCCTATGACAACTGGAAAGAAAGCTGGATATTAGAAGCAAGCAAAGAAACCAGAGCACATAATGGGTCATCCTGAAAACTTCAGCATCACAGGGCGCAGCATGGTTAAAAGATTCTTTGGGCTGCTCTGCTTCTGTAAAAGTTAGTGCGTCCCGCACTACTTGGGCACATGAGAATGGGGATGTGCTCATGCTATATGGCCAGAATGTCTGCTGAAAATCTCTTAAAATATTCAATCCCATTTCCCCCCACCACCCCCTGACTCCACCCTTGGCCAGCACCTGGCCCCAAATGCCTTTTCCTTTCATGTTCTTTTAGTCCCACTTTTCTTTCTGGTCCTTCACTGGGTACATATCTTGCCATACCATCAACATACCATGGCATGCAAGCCACAGGAAAGTGCAGAGCCAGAAAACACATTTACTGAGACCTTTCTGGCATATGCAGGTATGCAAGTTATTTCAGACAGGAGCTGAGATACTGCTGCTGGGCAGTGCAGTGAATCAGTATTTGATTTCCCTTACTTCAGTTCTCTTAGGCTAGGGTCAGCCAAAGTACAACCTGCAGCTGCTGTCCTCTTTGATTATTGATGGGGATGATGATTAATATTTTTATATAGCAAAGTAGCTATGCAAGACATTTTACACAAATATAAGAAGACAGGAACCTGAAGCTTTTACACAGTCCAAGTAAGACACAACACAGTGAACAAAAACATGCAATTGAAGGCTTAATATTGTAAGTTGTATATACATCTTGCTAGCTGGGCAATCTTTGGCTGTTTCTGTGTTAGGCTGTGTGAAAACTATGATTGCATCCTCTGGGCCTTTTCACCAAGCTAAAGTGTCAATGTAATATCCGACACATCCTCTGTCATGAGAACTTAACCCGTCCTTGTAGGTGCACAGACTCGACAGGTTCATTGGACTCCCCTAAACAAGGCTAGCCAAACAATGCTCCAGCAGGCTAATTAGTGGAAAGTTTTAATTAAGATTAACAGCTTTACTTAAATGCATAGAAAAAACACCATGTAGTGTTATGCGGCCATCTACTGCCCTGTGTCATAGCTCCGGAACTATTAAGAGCTTGAGTCTCTACAGCCTGACCTAAAAGACTAAGTCCTGTAACTAGGAGCTGTGGAAGAGTCAGTCTCAGTAGCTCGGGCACGGAGCAGGACGTAACATACGGACTAGCAGGTTAAACCCTCAGGAGAAGAAAGCAAAGAACCCCTCTCTCTACTCACTCCCAACCCAGCTGGCCAGCATCAGGAAAGGACTCCGATGTAGCACCCAAGAAAGCACTCAGGAAAGCAGGCCAGCTTCCAAGTATGCCCATGCACCACAACCCCATTGTCTGCCCACAAGGGACCCCAGTCAGAGCCTCAGCCATGCTACAGGGCATATTCAAGGGCAAGAGCTGCTCTTTTCTAATGAAGCACAAAATGCGCCCAACATGCCTTCCCATGCCCACCCTGGACCGTCTTGCTGTGCCTAGGCAGGATGGCCTAGATCACATACATTTCCAGCACTACTTTGCTCTTACACAAGACTTTCAACAGTGAGGGAGGATCTGGGCTAAGTACACTGAAACATCGCTATTATATTTAAAAAAATCCTGCTGTGTTTATAGCATGCCACTGCATACTACACTCTCGATCCATCTACCACATCTACATTCTTATACCATCCCCATCCCTTTTACATCCTAGCGCATACAAGTGTATCTAACAGGTGAAGATATCCACCAGTTTGTAACTAGTCTACTCCCCCCCCATTTCTGGCTAAGCAGAATTCAGATTTGAATCAGCTGCTGTTCTGTATTTAGTATCACTCATTCCACTCTCTGCGCTGCTAGGGCATCACATGCATAAGTCAAAACTGTCTGAGAACTTTCACATGGTTATTGCTAGCTACTTTCTTGGTATCACGTCTGTCTCATTGTCTCTGTCTGCCTCATCATGACATTGTGTCTGAAACAAAATGGTGAATAAAAATCTCTCTGTCACTCCTTGAATAAACAGCAACAGTTAATTGGAGATTATTTATCTTGCTGATTAGTTTTCATGTAAATCAATTGTAATGCACTTTGAGTAAGTGTGGATTGAAATAAGGGATAAAACAAAAAAAAAGTCCTCTCTGTAGTGCTTTACCTAGATGTTCAAATACATTTGTTTGAGAGGCAGCATGGGCTGGTGGATTGATTTGGAAGCCTGGAACTCCTGAGCTCTAATCTGTCATACCGTTTAATTGCTGTGTGGCAAGTCACTGAGGCTCACTTTTTCAAAAGTGTCTGCTAATTTTGTATGCACAGATCGAAGACACACAGGCCCTGATTTTCAGAGGTGCTGAGAATTTATAGCTCCAGCTGAAAATGGATGGCACCTCTGAAAATGAAGCCCAAAATTTGTCAAGTTGGGAACCCAAAAATGGAGGCATGCAAAGTCAATGGTCACTACTGAAAACATTTGCCCTTAATCTCTCTGGTTCAGTTCATCTGTCTGTAAAATGAGGATGATTATAATGTGTATTTATATACAAAACTGAAATTCTTTGGGCTTTGGAGCCGACCTTACGCTAGCCAGAGCTGAGAGTAGGAACTGTTGAGACAGCATGCTCACTTAAGTACCAGGACACACAACCTTGTATTGTTCAACAGTAATCCCTTTGGTTGATTTAGGAATTTCATTGCTGGTCTTCATGGTGGCTGACTACAGACAAATCAGGAGACTGGAGAACTGCAGAAGAATGCAACAAATACAAGGACATACTGAGGTACGTGTCATGCCCCAGGGGAAAAAACAAACAGGAGAAAGGAAATATGAATGGCCATAATTAATTTTGCATGTTCAAAGTCCTTCAAAACAAGCAACACTTATCATCAGTGGCCTCAAACACTACTGAAAAAAATCTATTTGGAATTGATTATCAAAAGGGTCGTAGATATATTACTATAGCTTAGAAATCATTTCTAGATTATCACAGATGATAGGGATCAGACAGAGATGAACAACTACTGCACCCAAATGTTACAAAAGAATGGGTAGAACTTTGGCATTTTGAAGAGTTGTCAAACAAGTTATGTCAAAATATTCAGTTCTGGCAATGATGTTTCAGCAAAATTCTTCCCTTACAGCAAGAGCCTTAGAGTCAGCTATATTTATTGGAAAGGGTGCAAAATAGATGCCTCCTGGTATGCTAGCAAAGAAAGGGCACTGAATAATGAGCTGGCATGGAGAGACACATTTTTAATTCCATGATCTTTATTGGCTGGCTGGAGGCCCAAAATTTTTTGCAAATCATGATTTTTCCTAGGGGAATCTCTCTGTCTGGCTAGTTTGTTTGTTTGTATGTACATTTGGTAACTAGGTCATAAGCTTTATAGCACTGACTGTCTCTAAATTGTTACTTGGCTCTGATTTTCCAGCCATGGTATTGAGACTTTTTTGCAATATTGTTAATAATAGAAATGTACTTTGTTTTAGTTTAAACTAATTATAGACTTGTCAAATGCAGTATTTCATGTGTATGGGTAAAAGTTAACTGTAAAATCTAACGGTTAAATTCTGCCCTCAGTTACCATGATTTCACTGGAGTTTCTTGAGGTTAAATGAGGTCAGAATTTGTCCCTAGTACTGTTTTAGCCACGTAGTTAAGCAAAAATATCTGTTAGTTGATGTCACACTATAGTAGCATGAATTTATTTATGAAATTATACAGCCTTTTATAATTACACTGCTATCTCCCGACCTGAATATTTCCAAGCCTTAAATGAGACTTTTTCTGCAGGTAAAACAAATTCAAAGTTGCAAAATGTGCATCACCTAATATCTGAAATTGAGCTATTTGAATGCTGCAAAAACCAGTGTCTGAATGTTTTTGCAAATTCTGAACAGTTCTCAGTTTGCTCAGGTTCAAACCCCTTATATTTGCTATCTGAAAACACCTGCACAAAAGAGTCTTTTCAGGTATTTTGAGGGAATAGCTATTCTTTGCACCTATAGCAGCATTGACTTGCTAACAAGTTTGTTTGTACAGCCAGCTAAAGTAGTCTCTATTTATCATCGGTCAGTCAACATTGTCCTGTTGAAATTGTTTCTTACGCAATCAGGGAGCAGAAATGACACCATGAAATTTAGGTGACAAATACTTAATAGGAAAAATGAACAGTTCACCAACAATCTATAGGCTGATGACTATCCATCTGGTCTTTTTGGAGAATATTTACAAATAACAATTACATCTGCAGAAATCAGGATTGGTTTTTAAAATGACAAACGGAAAAAAGGGCTAAATTTGTTACATAATTTATTTGCAGTTAAAAATGTAGTAGAGCCATCCATATGAAGTTTTAAGTATAATTTCCAGCACTCAAACTGGGAAAGAAAAAAGAGGTGGTAAAGAAAGCAGGAGTGCCATACAGAGAACAAAAGTGTTCACCTCAAATATATACTGGAAAAAGAAAAGACAATAACAACAACATTAGTATCAAGAACAAGGAAGCCCCTATGAGTGCTGTGTCATCATCACCATTGCTTTAGATTATCAGTGTATATTTGTGATAATTATTTTGTTCAGCTTCCAAATTGAACTTCCATTCATCAGATTGTCATTTTTCATTTTCTTCAGACTGAAATTTGGCTGAGGAAAGATAGTGGGTGAGGGTTTTTATTGTTTTTGGTTTGGGGGGGTTGTTTGTATTTGATAGAGAGATTATTATTTTTTTAAAACTGATTTGGTCGTTTCAAATTGGACAAGATAAAGCACTGGGAGTATGTTAAAAAGAACAGTGCTGATAGTATGTATATTAAACCGTTTTAAATGCAAAGCCTTGTAACACTACTTTGGACACATCATAGGTTAAAAGAGTTCAAATTATGTGCATTAGTGTGATGTTTGTGTAGTATTAGCTCAATTTTAATGCTCACGTGAGTAGCTTTATGCACGTAAGCAGGTTCATCAAGTTCAATGGTACTGCTCACGTGTGTGCTTTCTGGATTGTGGCCTTAATTTAGTAACATTCATTTTGTAATCCATATAATTTACCAGACACAAAGATGAAAAGAATACATAATGTACAGTTATATCTATATTTCCTGCTGTGCTTCTTTGAAACTAATGCAATTACAGAGCTATTTTGATGAAGACACTTTTGCTGACTCCTTCACATAAGAGAAGTTACTGGCGGGCTCTTATCTCCTTAATCACAAGAGTGTTCCTGGAAACAGGACAGTACGTGGCTACTGATAACGCATCGTGGAATCTGCTGCACCTGCTTGGCTGCAGTATCCGTCCTGGTGGTCACATGTATCTTATGGTGATAAGAGATAGTCATTTTTGTCCCTGTACAAATCAACACACTCTGTCCCACAGAGCAGAAGTGGTAGCAGTGGCGGTTTCGATCTGATCAACCAAAATGAAAAGCTTTTAAGAGCTTATTTCGAGTTAGACTTGTTTAGAAATCAATTGACATGACAAAAAAAATCATTTAAAGCCCATGAATACTAAAAGTTTCTCAGAATATATTTTCTATAGACAAAAAGAATATTTACAATGCACCCTGCAGGAGTTATTTATAGATAATTATTGCCTCTATTCATTTTATTATTAAGAATCCAGAATTAATTGTTTTTCTTTTTAATTGTCTAAAATGGATCTTGGTTCATGAAGAAGTTATTTAATGTATTTAGCTTCATTCGATTTTTACTGGGAAATATTTTACTCAGCTCTAGATATTATTATTTTATAGCACCCAAAGGTGAGCAAGTGTAACCCACTGGTCACTGCAAAATATGTCCCCCTCTCTGCCTGACCCACACCAGATGTGAGTCTGTTGAAGCCACTACTTACAGAGCTCTTTAGCTCAAATTATAGCAGCTCATGCTTTTAATTCTGGTTCAGTCTTAGTGCCAGCCATCACACTAGGCACTACACAATACAGACAAAGATGTGGGGTGTCCTCCCCAGTATTAATCATCTTAGAGCTACTAATTACAATGTACTCACAATCTTGCCCCAAGCAGCTTACAAACTAAGGCCCCAATCCTGTAAAGACTTCAGGGTCTGTTTGCATGGTCACATCAGGTAGAACAGGAGTCCGGTGAAGAAGGATGGGTGCTAAGAATTTACTCCCTGAAGTCTAGTGCACAGCATGAGGAAAGGAAGCTTGTGTTTTGATTCTTTGTTGTTTTAGTTAATGAAACAAACAAATGTGGTTAATATGTGGTAGCCATTGGGGTACAGGCGAGACTAGCTCAGGAAGGACATTCTATGGAGAGGTAGGGAAGAAAGTGCATTGATGATTGTGGGAGAAACAGACAAGCAAGGCATAGAGGGGTTTGCATAATTGCTTCTTGTTGGTCAAACGTCATAACCCTGCCAGGACCTTTAGCACACTGTAATATGCCACTAATTTCCCAAAAACTTAGGCATACTGTGACTTGTCCTTGTAAATCTGGGTAAAGGAGGTCAAATCCTGAAATGTGCTCTCGTTCTTCTCAGAAAGTTGTCACCCTGAAGGAACTAAGAAGGAAGCTCCTCTTTGTTCGAACATTTATTTTCTGCATTGCTGTTATATTTTTAACAGCTTGCAACAGAAACACATTATCACATGACTATCTAAAGCAAATAGTACATTGTGGTTTTGGGCTTGGACACTTGAATGTGTAATTTCACAGCAGCAAGTACTCTTCCTACTGTGGGCTACTTCTGGTAACTCCTCTCTTCTAGTAAGAAATAAGGAAAATGGTCACCTGAGACTTGAGACTGTGCTTTTTAATAGATATTGTTTACAGTCAGGAACAAGGACATCACATACTCGTTTAACAGAAAAATACAGTAGATTATCATTATTATACTAGTGGCGTGACCAAGTGGTCAGCATACAGGACTGGGATGTTGGAGATCTGACCCTGGTAGTGGCTGGCTGTATCACCTTGGGCAAGTTGTAACTCTTCCATGCTTCAGTTTCCCCGACTGTGAAAATAAGTGTTTCTGTGGTTTATTCTTGAGCATTTGAGCAACTGATATCCTGCATCTCCAGTTTATTAAATGGTTACATCATTTTGACTGCTATGAAAACTTCACTTAAAACGGTGTTTCAAAATCCATCTCTATGTATTCTACTTTCTGTTCTCAAAATTCTGACTGTGGTTTGGCCCTTGGCATCTGGCTACTGTGGTTTGACTTCAGGCTACTATTGTTGCTGAACACAAGTGCAGGTCTTGCTCATCAATGGTTACCTGAATGACAGCCTCACCATTAAAATTGTGGGAAAGATAACGGATATATTTTTCAGATTTGCTGCTCATTCAGCCATGAACAGAAAACTCTTGACCAAGGTTCAGGAAAGAACAAAAATGTGCAGTTATTTAGAAACAAAAGCAGAATGCCCTAAATTTACTACATGCTTGGTAATGAGGAAATTTTCCAAACAACAAAGACAATATTTTCATTCCTAGCAAGCACAAGGCTGAGAATGTGGATGCTTTCATCATTTGTGCCCATTTGAATATTACTACCAGTTCAGTCAGTAACTATGTGAAGTGGCCAGCTTCTCAGTGGTAATTATAGCTGGCAAATGATTTTTGTGACAAAATTTTCTTCTTCATGAATTATACATCAGCTGCTTCTGATTTTCTTAGTCATCTTTATTCTTTGAAACTATTCGATGACGAACCTTAGTAAATAATTATTGGTCTCTTATTTTCCTCTTCTCTTTCTCTTCTCTCATTTTCTCAGTCTGTTGCTACAGCTCCATAATCAGCTCATTGGTGAGCAATGGAATTGTGACATTATAGGTAAATAAATGGATGTCATAGCTGTGATATCAAAAGTAAGAGGGGCACAGAGACACACAAACAGCAACAGAGATCTAGGCAGAGATTATTACAACCGATAATTAGAGAAACAGGGCCAGATTCTGACTTATGTCACCTTGCAGTGAAATTAGTCCAGCTCTACAATGATGTGATGAAGATCAGAATCTGGCCCATTGCCCATATACCTGAATATAAGAGGATAGTAAGAAAGCTTCTGTGCTTAAAAAAATAATTCCTTTATCCTACAGTCCTAGTTTATTGTAGGCCCCTTGCAATACAACTCCCAATAAAGATATAGTCACATTATGTTGGATTCCGTACATCAGCGCAGGGGCAAGAACAGCAGGAATGGCTTCTGGGAGTTTCGACCAGCAAAAAGCCAGATGGAATTTTAAATTAATCCCATTCCATCATTTGAATAGAAAGATACAGTACTGAGATAATCCCTTGAGAACAAGTATTTTCACAGTGCGCCTGAGGAATACTTGAGTGAACTTCAAATATATAAAGCATAATACAATTTTGCTTTTTCCATAAGGAATCTTACTTAATAAAGCTGTAGAAAACAAGAGGCTAATCCTTCAAAGACTTACGCACAGGAGGATACCTACTGACTTTACTATTCACCTGAATTCATGAGTAAGTATTATATGTAACTCCCCCAGCATGAGTCATCAATTTGCTTTTAATCCAGAATTTCAGCACTAAAAATGTGGTCCTCTATCAACTGAGCTAAAAGATTAACTCTATTAGCTTGTCTAGTATAGACTTTTATCTTCAATGTGGACCAGACACCAAAGGAGGCCACAGCACATACTGTAAGCATGTTACATATTTCTCCCTCCCTCCTACCTAAATATCTGAAGTTCACAGGAATTCAAGTCACCATTTAGGGGCCAGTTTTGCAATGACTTCCCTAAGCATGGTTTGAACCTGGGACCTTCAACAATAAAAGTATGGACTGCTACCACGTGAGCTAAAGAAAGACTGCCAATGAATGCAGTAAATGATTGCAGCCTACCATATTGCTCAGATGCAAGAAGCTTGGGAAACAAACAGGGAGAACAGGAAGTCCTGGCACAGTCAAGGAATTATGATGTGATTGGAGTAACAGAGACTTGATAGGATAACTCACATGACTGGAGTACTGTCATGTATGGATATAAACTGTTCAGGAAGGACAGGCAGGGCAGAAAAGGTGGGGGAGTTGCATTGTATGTAAGAGAGCAGTATGACTGCTCAGAGTTCCGGTATGAAACTGCAGAAAAACCTGAGTGTCTCTGGATTAAGTTTAGAAGTGTGAGAAACAAGAGTGATGTTGTGGTGGGAGTCTGCTATAGACCACCAGACCAGGGGGATGAGGTGGACTTCCAGCAACTAACAGAAGTTACTAGATCACAGGTCCTGGTTCTCATGGGAGACTTCAATCACCCTGATATCTTCTGGGAGAGCAATACAGCAGTGCACAGACAATCCAGGAAGATTTTGGAAAGTGTAGGGGACAATTTCCTGGTGCAAGTGCTGGAGGAACCAACTCGGGGCAAAGCTCTTCTTGACCTGCTGCTCACAAACCGGGAAGAATTAGTAGGGGAAGCAAAAGTGGATGGGAACCTGGGAGGCAGTGACCATGAGATGGTCGAGTTCAGGATCCTGATACAAGGAAGAAAGGAGAGCAGC
Organism: Chelonia mydas; assembly: GCF_015237465.2. Classification (NCBI taxonomy): domain Eukaryota; kingdom Metazoa; phylum Chordata; order Testudines; family Cheloniidae; genus Chelonia; species Chelonia mydas. The sequence continues at coordinate 23,182,269 of NC_051252.2, read as the reverse complement.
AGAATACAGACCCTGGACTTCAGAAAAGCAGACTTCGACTCCCTCAGGGAACTGATGGGCAGGATCCCCTGGGAGAATAACATGAGGGGGAAAGGAGTCCAGGAGAGCTGGCTGTATTTTAAAGAATCCTTATTGAGGTTGCAGGAACAAACCATCCCAATGTGTAGAAAGAATAGTAAATATGGCAGGCGACCAGCTTGGCTTAACAGTGAAATCCTTGCTGATCTTAAACACAAAAAAGAAGCTTACAAGAAGTGGAAGATTGGACAAATGACCAGGGAGGAGTATAAAAATATTGCTCAGGCGTGCACGAGTGAAATGAGGAAGGCCAAATCACACTTGGAGTTGCAGCTAGCAAGAGATGTTAGGAGTAACAAGAAGGGTTTCTTCAGGTATGTTAGCAACAAGAAGAAAGTCAAGGAAAATGTGGGCCCCTTACTGAATGAGGGAGGCAACCTAGTGACAGAGGATGTGAAAAAAGCTAATGTACTCAATGCTTTTTTTGCCTCTGTCTTCACGAACAAGGTTAGCTCCCAGACTGCTGCACTGGGCAGCACGGTGTGGGGAGGAGGTGACCAGCCCTGTGTGGAGAAAGAAGTGGTTCGGGACTATTTAGAAAAGCTGGACGAGCAAAGGTCCATGGGACCGGATGTGCTGCATCCGAGGGTGCTAAAGTAGTTGGTGGATGTGATTGCAGAGCAATTGGCCATTATCTTTGAAAACTCATGGTGATTGGGGGAAATCCCGGATGACTGGAAAAAGGCTAACGTAGTGCCCATCTTTAAAAAAGGAAGGAGGAGGATCTGGGGAACTACAGACCAGTCAGTCCCTGGAAAAATCATGAAGCAGGTCCTCAAGGAATCAATTCTGAAGCACTTAGAGGAGAGGAAAGTGATCAGGAACAGTCAGCATGAATTCACCAAGGGCAAGTCACGCCTGACTAACCTAATTGCCTTCTATGACGAGATAACTGGCTCTGTGGATGAGGGGAAAGCAGTGAATGTGTTATTCCTTGACTTTAGCAAAGCTTTTGATACGGTCTCCCACAGGTGCTCCCCTTGCCAGCAAGTTAATGAAGTATGGGCTGGATGAATGGACTATAAGGTGGGTAGAAAGCTGGCTAGATCATCGGGCTCAACGGGTAGTGATCAATGGCTCCATGTCTAGTTGGCAGCCGTACCAAGCAGAGTGCCCCAAGGGGCAATCCTCGGGCCAGTTTTGTTCAGTATCTTCATTAATGATCTGGAGGATGGCATGGACTGCATCCTCAGCAAGTTTGCAGATGACACTAAACTGGGAGGAGTGTAGATAAGCCGGAGGGTAGGGATAGGATACAGAGGGACCTAGACAAATTAGAGGATTGTGCCAAAAGAAATCTGATGAGGTCCTGCACTTAGTCCTGCACTTAGGACGGAAGAATCCCATCCACTGCTACAGACTAGGGACCGAATGGCTAGGCAGCAGTTCTGCAGAAAAGGACCTAGGGGTTACGGAAGCTGGATATGAGTCAACAGTGTGCCCTTGTTGCCAAGAAGGCCAATGGCATTTTGGGCTGTATAAGTAGGGGCATTGCCAGCAGGGATGTGATCATTCCCCTCTATTCAACATTGGTGAGGCCTCATCTGTAGTACTGTGCCAGTTTTGGGCCCCACACTACAAGAAGGATGTGAAAAAATTGGAAAGTGTCCAGCGGAGGGCAACAAAAATTATTAGGGGGCTGGAGCACATGACCTATGAGGAGAGGCTGAGGGAACTGGGATTGTTGAGTGTGCAGAAGAGAAGAATGAGGGGGGATTTGATAGCTGCTTTCAACTACCTGAAAGGGGGTTCCAAAGAAGATGAATCTAGACTGTTCTCAGTGGTAGCAGATGACAGAACAAGGAGTAATGGTCTCAAGTTGCAGTGGCGGAGGTTTAGGTTGGATGTTAGGAAAAACTTTTTCACTAGCAGGGTGGTGAAGCACTGGAATGGGTTACCTAGGGAGGTGGTGGAATATCCTTCCTTAGAGGTTTTTAAGGTCAGGCTTGACAAAGCCCTGGCTGGGATGATTTAGTTGGGGATTGGTCCTGCTTTGAGCAGGGGGTTGGACTATATGACCTCCTGAGGTCCCTTCCAACCCTGATATTCTATGATTCTATGAAGATGATAGAAAGGGACACACACACCCTGCAATTATGTTCCATATGCAAATAAAGGCCTGCAGTATCAGCACTTGCATGGGTGCAGAGAGGGATTAAAATCACTGTTTTCTATGATTTTGTGATAGAGCTATTGTCTTACTAAACCTTACAAATCCTGTTAATGTTTATCAACCAGCATTATCTCCTGTTGCATATAATATGACTATCTCCAATATAACTGATGAAATACTATCATTGTCTTACAGATATGCATTCCTACATTACAGCTATCACAATCAATCTATTTGCAATGCAGTGTGAAATTTAAGGAACTGCAAATAATTACTTGAAAGTATTGTGTGAAAGTAATAGTGAAAAAAATGGTTTCTGCAGTTAATTGAAGTAAAAAAAAAAAAAAGGAACATAACAAACCTATATGACTTCCATTATTTGTATACTTCTCTTACTGACATTCAAAAAGTGTCTTCCAGTAAAATCTGGTCAACCAAATGACTCATCTGACATCTGAAGTGACTATGGACTACTTCTTAGTTACATGCACTCCTTGGAGTGCTTGTGTCCAAGGGTGGAGCGGAAAAAAGAAGAACTGAAAATGGCTGACTGTAAAGATGGCTACTTTGTACTTCCTTATTTATACTAAAATAAAATACAAAACATCATTAACCATTTTACGCTTTAAATTATGGTCCCCACAGACACTGCAAGGACCATTAAAAACCAGGCCCCATATTTTTAAAAAGTGCATCTGCCTCATCTGTACACACAAAACACCCTAAATTGGGACTGCAAACACACAAAGAGATGTTTATGTAGAAAACCTCAATTTACATGCATGTATCTGATATTATACAAATAAAATGCCATGTACACTTAAAAATGGGTCTGTAGATTTAACTGCACATCATTTACATTTCCCACACTCTTTAGAATATTTCCAATATTAAGTATAGGAAAGAATGCAATTATTGAGGTAAATGTAAATACTGTGGTGTAGTAAAACTCCAGGCCATTATTGTCAAAAGTGACTTGTGATTTTGGGTGGCTCTATTTTCAGGTGCCCAATTTGAGACACACAAAAGGGGCCTGATTTTAAGAAACCACTGAGCACTCTCCATTGGAAATCAAACACTTTTAATCTGTCTTACATTGAGCACCCAAAAATTGAGCCACCTAAAATCATTAAAAAGAAAAGCAGTACTTGTGGCACCTTAGAGACTAACAAATTTATTTGAGCATAAGCTTTCGTGAGCTACAGCTCACTTCATCGGATTCAGTGAATGCAGCCGATGAAGTGAGCTGTAGCTCACGAAAGCTTATGCTCAAATAAATTTGTTAGTCGCTAAGGTGCCACAAGTACTGCTTTTCTTTTTGCGAATACAGACTAACATGGCTGCTACTCTGAAACCTAAACTCATTAGTCACTCTTGAAAATCTTGACCCGGCCAGTTCTCACTGGCGACCACAGTACGTAGCCATCTGTATAGGTCTAGAATTTAAAGACTCCCCCCGCCCCCAAAAGAAGAAGAACAAGAAGAATGCAAGAATAGAGTTGATTGGGCAATATTTAAGTGAAACTATTTTTAAAGATAGACAGTGACTGTGAAAAAAAAGTCTGAACTTAGAAACAGCGTGGCTTTCATAGAGGACAAAACTGAAGATCCCATATATCACAGCAGATCAGACATCAGAATCATTGATATTCCAAAGGAAAAAATTGAAATGCCATCTCTTTTTGTGCAGCAGATATTTAAATGGTATTTTAAAATGTGAAGTGGAAGCTGCTATCTTTGAACTTGAGCAAGATTACTCTGCCCCCTTCAGCAAAACCTAATGATAATGAGCCTCCCACATACCATCATTGTGAGGATTCTCCAATTTCTAGATAAGGCACCAAATTCTGTTTTCAATTGCTTCTTCTCCTTGGGCTAAATTCTACCCTCACATATGATCATGAAACCTCACTGACATCATGGTTGTAAATGAGGTTAGAATTTAAATCCCAAAGAGAAAAAGCAAAAAGAGACAGAAATTAGAATTTCAGAGTCTACATAGTTATAGCCTTGATTTAAATGCTGAAACTTTGAAATGCCAGAGAGAATGGAATAAATATACGGAGCAGCTTATTAAACAGGGATTGTTGACCTGTGTGTGGCATCCATCCAAACTGAACTTCCTGCAGAATCTGAGGAAGAAATACCTCAGTCCACTATTCCTCAAGAAATCACTGTGTTCATCAGAGATCATCATTCTCTATTTACCCCATCGAAACAAAAATTCTCCCTTCAGAAGTCCCAGGAGAAAATATTCCCATTAGCAGAGTCCCAGGAGAAAATTCTGGACTAGTGCTTGGATCTTGGAGTGTACTAATGGGCCAAATTCATTTTGCCTTACTCCTCACAGAAGCACATATGCACAGTAAAACAATCAGGATTTGATTCTCTCAGAGGATAATATCTCTGCAATTACCATAAAGGCTACATTAATAGTGTAAATATTATCTGGTTAACTCAGGTTTCTATTGGGTTTTGAGGCCTCCTGAAACCCATTCTAGAGCTGAGGCCTCTTTTGTGCCATTGGATGCCACAGAACATATCAAGGGAGGCCAACACCTAGCAGACAAACATAATACACGAATTGGGGGAGAGTACAGAAGGGAAGACAGGTGGTGAGGTTTGGTGGAAAGAGTTAGGGAGGAAATGGATAGTGAGGGTGCATGGATGACCCAGGGAATGGAAAGAGATGAGGAGGCTTCTATGTTGACTCCAGGGAAGGTCATAAAGCTAATAAATATTCTCCACTAAATATGCTTAGAACGAGCTCTCTTCCCACCGCAGCCCCGGAGAAGCCTGCACCCCAAGCCCCTCATCCCCGGTCCCACCCCAGAGCCTGAACCCCCAGCTGGAGCCATCACCCCCTCCCCACACACATCAATCCTCTGCCCCAGCCCTGATCCCCCTCCTGCACCCTGAATCCCTCATCCCCGGTCCCACCCCAGAGCCCACACCCTCAGCCAAAGCCCTCACTCCCCCACATGCCCCAGCCCTTTGCCAAAGCGCTGAGCCCCTTTTCACACAACCCAAACCCATCATCCTCGGCCCCAGCCAGAGCCCTCACCCCCCACACACCCCGACCCTCTGCCCCAGCCTTGAGCCCCCTCCCATACTCCAAACCCCTCTGCTCTACCCCCGCCATACATGATCTCCATACTGGTGCACATACAAAATTCATTCCACCCATGGATATAAAAAAATTAGAGGCAACATTGGGGAACCACTTTGGGGTCCCGACCCACAGTTTGAGAACCGCTGCACTAGAAGATTATCTTGACACTGATTGTGTACAATGCTACAATCATTGATATGGTACCTCAGTGTTTTCACTATATCACTATAAATTATACAGTATTATAGAATACTCCACTCATTCTAAGGAGAAACTTGAAATTATTAGTTCCAGTTTATTTATATCTATAATCTACCAGGGAAAGGGACACAGAATGGCTGCCCAGCTGCTTCACAGTCAGGATCCAAAGCCTCATCTATAGACAAAGTTTGCACTGGTTTAACTAAAATCAATTTAAGAACTGATTTGGTTAAAATGGCAAAACCCTTGTATGGATGGTCTTAAACTGATTTAAGATTTAGCTTACTTTGGTTTCCTACTGAATTAAGCTAACTTGATACAGGCCATTCTTAAACTGAATGAAAAGTATCCACATGGGGGTTTGCCAGAGAGCAGCAGTAGCCTCCATGCCACCACCTGTGATACGCTGAGAAGCAGAGCCCTGAGGATTAGAGAGCTAAGTGTAATCTCTCACGTAGCTGCCACGTTTTTGAAGTTCTATGTGCGACATTTCATCCACATTATTTAATGACCCAGTTTACATATTTTCGAATAATTTTCCTGGGACCATCTGTAAATGGTCAATATACCCTTCCCAAGTAGTGCAGGGATAGCACATGGAGCTGCACAAAATTTGGCAGCTCTGAGGCTGGCACAGCTAAGGATGTGGGAGGTTGTCTAGGAATGCTGGGTTTGGTGAGGGGAGCTGGGACATGCCTGGAATTGCTAGGTGCGGTTGATGAATTCTGGGGGTCTTGGATCAGTGGGTACCAGAGAGCATTTAGGTGCTGCCTAAGGGTAGCTTGGCACTGGTGGGTAGGTAGGTGGGTGTGTTCTGGGATGTCTGGAGGTACTGAGGCAGTGCTGTCTGGGAGAGGAGCTAGAGGCTGCGGTCTGTCTGAAAAGCAGGAGATCGGGGTCTGGTTAGGGGACATTGTGTCTCTTCTGGGATTTGGAAGCTGCTGCTAGCTGCTTCTTTCCTGCTTGGATCTAGCAAGGGGAGCAGTCTAAGGAGAAGAAGCAAGTCCACCTGGCTACCAGAAGCTTTTTGCAGCTGCAGGTGAAACTACATTTGCCCACAGCTCAGCTGGAAGCATGAGATTCAGGATGAGCCACAAGCAGGCATGATGGCTGCCAAATACATGATACTTGGCAACCATGCTCGTAGGAAACTGTTTGTTGGGAGGAGACCATGATGTTCCCTGCTGCTGCCCCCCACTACCTCTCTCTTGAGAAAGTGTCTCTCTCTTCAGTATGATAGGCCCCCAGCTGGCTGGTTGTGGGGCTGCCAGCTTGCTCTGATGTTGGTGTTGTGGACACCTGGCACTACTGCCACTGCGTATCACTTCCTAGTGACTCCACTGCCATACAGACACTGCCTCTTCAAGTAATCGGGGCTGGGCAGACCAAGTGATTCCACAGCCACTTCTCAGGAGACCTTCTTGACCCATGGGGAGAAAGCATGGGAAGGCCTCAGAACTACGGTTGACTGTACACCCTCAGTGCAGCAGGGTCAAGATTTTGTCCTGGAGATGTAAACATCATAATATAGCCAAACATTCCCATTAGCAAAGCAAAGACATGATGTGCAATTAAACCTGCTTGTCAACACAGATTAAGCTCATCATGCTGCATAATCCATAATGCAAGCAACATTAAACCCTTTGTTGTTAAGCAATCAGCTGAAGTTCATGTAAGCAATGTGAAGGCATTCATCATTGCCTTGTGCTGCCCTTCTCCAGGGGCCTAGGCAGCACTTCGAGCAGTCAGATGACATAATGATTATTGGTACAGCTAAGTGAATGGCATTCCTCCTGATTTACCCCAGTACAAGTGAGAGGCCCTTTATCTTCTTCTGTACCCAAAAGACCACATCTCCCAACGTATCTTCTCAAAGGGGATTCTAACACATTGATCCCCAACCACTGCAAACTCCAAGTGATTGACCTATAGTTACTGGCCCTGTGGCAAGGGCGGACGGGAGGGTATCACACTTGTTTCTCAGTTGACAGAAAAGAGAAAAAAAAAAAACGGAAGCTGACTCAGACAAATCCTTTGATTTACTCACACTCCACTCCCTTAGCTTTGGGGTGCATCAGTCTGCTGGGGAAGGAGATAAAATAAGAGAGGCGTGTACTAGAGGAGAAATGGGGAAATCTTGTTCCCAAAAATTACTGTAAATCCTGCTTCACAAAGATATACTGGCAAGATTGAGAAAGGAGAAGGAGATCATCCTCTCTGTAAGACTGCATATGATAGAGAACAGAAGGTGCAAGTGCTCATTACTAACAAAGGATGGCTCTAATTTATTTATCTCTTCCCGTTGAGCTGCCCAAAACTAAGATTAAAGTTAGTCAGCCCGCTCCCTCCCCTCCTTCCCTATGCTGTATTTTCTGAAAGGACTGATTTGTTTTCATTATGGATACTTTACTTTGCCACAGAGCTGGTGTAACCAGTTCATGCAGCCCCAGTACAGAACTGTATCAAAGGCACAGAGGGGATGGGGACAGAACACACTGCTCTGGCGGGCCTTTGGTAGCTATAGGGAATTGGTTTCCATTTGAACAGCCTCCATGATCTGTAATCTGTACTCTTATATTACTCTCATCTGTGTTGGGGCCAGCGTAAAACCTGATGTAGGATCCAGGAACTGCAATTAATTTGCTTTGGCTTCCAACAGAATCTGGGGACAATTGAGAACCTGGCTATCTATTTTAACTTGAAGCTAACATTTCTTGGACTCTAACATAGGTATAATGAGTTTTCCCTCATGCAAAACAAGACTTCCAGTGTTCCATGTTAAGTAGAAAAGAGCTGGGGAGAGTGTGTGAATTATTGTGATTTCTTTGCTGTTTAGGCAAATTTTAGCTACATGTTTACATAGCTACAACAGGCACTGCCTCAGTGAAGAACCTATGGAATCAAGACTATACATAAGTCAAATCTGAACAGGGCAGTAAAACTACATTATATATTTCTTCTAGTAAGTAATAGTAAATAATCTACCAGGTTAATGATTCACTGATGAGACTCAGTTTTAAAAAAAAACCCTAGGGGATGTTTTATCTATGACCCTTAGTTCAGTTCTTTTAGATACAACTGAAGAGCAAAGGTTAACTGTAATAGTAAAGGTTCACATGACTATAGCTTAAAAGCCATATTCTATACCTTTAGTCAAAATGAAGACAAAACTATTTAACAGTAATAACAGAGTCACAGAAAAGTCCATTGTCTAAAATTATTTATCAGGCATTCCTCAAACTGGAGGGACAGAAGTAGATGGAAACAGAAATGGGACAGAGAGAGAGAAGAAACTTCTTGCTAATGTAAAAACAGTGAAGAGAAGAGATACATTCTGGAAATGTATACAAACCTCACAGGGGCAAATGACATCCAACATACAGAATATGAGTCACCTAAAAGTAACTGTAAGAATGCAGTCAGGAGGGAGCTAAATGAATTTCCAAACAACAAGGTCCTAAGAGGGCACTGACTTCAATGAGAACTGTGTGTGGTCAGCACTTCCCAAAATCAGGCCTGGAGAAAACAAGAGAATGTTCAGAGAAGCAGGGAGATGGAAAATACAGGGCAAGTGTTCATAACTATGTGTCCAAATCCTGCCCTCAGATGTGCTCACACAGAGCGTAAAGAGATCAATAATGTGATCCACTAGCTCTTGTTACAATATATGAGCACAGAATTAGGAAACATTAAATAAAGCAACATAGAAGGAGCTATGACAGATAAGATTTACACCATCTAGCCAAAAAAAAAAAAAGGGCAGTCTGTGGTTTTTCTGGTATTGTCTTTTGGAAAACATTGGGGTTTGCTACCCTTTTCAACTTCTGAAGTTCTCACAAACCCTCTAAACCAGGTCCAGGTCTTTATTTATTATGGGAATTGTGAAAGTTTTTTATTTTACATTCTTTTAAGCTCATTCATTTTTTTACCCCAATTATATTGGATAATGTGGTTATGACTAACATAAATATAGTTCCCTTAGAAATCAGGACATGTTTGCCTCAAGATAGCTGTTTTTCTCCTCTTGCCCATATTCCACAGCTGTCCAAATATATTCCCACAATCCTTGGCACCTGCAGCATGTACACGTTGCCACAGATGGTGAGGGAAGAGGTAATGTGCTAGAGGCTTCCCTCCCTTTACACCCAGCCAGAAGGCTGATTCGTGCTCCAGTTTACATTTTGACACTGAAAATATATTCTATTTCTGCTACAGACCCTCAGCCTCTCTATCAGTGAGAAGAGCTCTCCATAGTAGTTTATTAAAGTTCCAGTAGCTTGCTGGTTGACTACCAAGGACACATTTAGACTTGATTCAACGGTAACAAAAATCCAATTGCAACTCCATGCAAAGAATAAATGATCCTCAGTGATATAATTAATGCAAACTGAGCACCCAAGGCTTCTGATGGTGGTTGTCATTAAAAAGCCAGCATTTGTCATCATTTACCAATCAGATACCTCTGTGATGCCATCTTTTTTCCTAGGCTTAGAATAGGAAATAAATGTGGTTATTGTGTGGTATCTGGCAAATGCTGACTTTTAATGTTGTGTCACTCTGAAACATCAGGTATTGGCTTTCACCACAGGCATAACTAGAAGAACAAACAAACTTATCCAGCATGACAGTTGTATGAATTTAATTTATTGCCAAACAGAGGACCTATCTGGAAGAAGACAATGGTGTAAATACTAGGGACTGGCAAACCAGCAGAGAAAATAAGGCCAACCTGAAACTTCCCGAGAAATGCAAAAGATCAACTGACTTTTTTTTAAAAATTCTCATCATCTTCACCCTCCTGGTTTCATGTGGCATAGGAAATTGAAGGAACAAAATACTTCAGGAAATACATAGGAAATTGAAGTGTCACCTAGGATAAAGCAGTAATTGGATATCTCACAAGAAATCCAATTCTCATGAGATTCCCTGGTCCAGGTTCTAGCTCATGAGATTCAGATGAGCAGCTAAACTTTTGGATACTTCTCTGAAAAGCTTTCTGAGATTCAATGATCAGTTAGCAAATACATACAAATTAAGGGTCTGATCTTTCAAATTGTTATTCATGCATACAGTCCTAGTAAGTCAATGATTTGTTGGAGTGAACCCTAGAATATAATCCTTAACATCCTACATAATACTTTTAAACACAAACATATACAAACCCTGTATCACAGCACCAAGAAACATTTCCAAAACAGCCTCTGAGTTTGCACCAGCAAACAGCTGCAGCCTCAATTTTATAGGTACATGATAAACTGTGGGTGAAAATGAAAATTTTAGATTTACTAGACAAACCTGGTAGGTAGCCATGTATCATTGGGGCCCACTGTTGATTGTATGTCCATAAAACTAAGCCTCAAGTTTTGCCATAAGATTTGGGGTTCATTTGCACATTAAGTAATGTGAATTTTCCCCCAGTGAAAACTAAGTAGGGACTGAAGATTTGGGCTCAGTGGGGTTTTATTTATTTTGGTGCCTCACTGATGCCAGAAAATTGGCTACATTGTGAGCTTGATCTTGGAGCCCTTGCCCATGTGAGTAATCCCACTGAATTCAGTGTTACTAAGGGTTGCAGGATTAGGTAAGACCTGGCAAGGACTTCTTTGCGGTTGTGGGGGAGCGGGTTGAGGGTGTTAATTGTAATTAAACTGTAATTCTATTGATAGAAACAACAGAGTTCATGGTTCTGGAGTGGCTGGGACTGGGTACAGTTGCCTTGTAGTCAACAAGTGAGCAATGAATCTATGAATACACTTGTAATATGTATTTTGCAACTTTTCCTAAGAATTCCTATGACATGTAGCTGGTGAGAACTAGTACAGCAAGCAAAGATGCAGGTTGGTACCCACGTCTGAGGGCTGAGTGATTGTTCTTCAGTTTTAAGTGAGAAATTATAACAATATAAAAGCACTTTCTTGACCATTGATCATCTGTATACGACATCTCTAAATGGCTTAGCATCAATGCAACTGATATACCTCTTTTGTATTCATCCTGTCATTACTATATTTTTTTCATGTCTCTTTGATTTACTCTATATCTCTTGGACAGAGACTTGAATTGAGGGTTTCCCTATTCAGGTCTGGATTCTGATAACCTTTCTAAAGCCGAAATGCACCTTACTCCATGAGTTATTCCCTCTGAAACCAATTTAACTGCTATCCAAATAGGCCCACTATCCAAATCTGGCCCTTTACTCCTGAGAGCCCAGGAGAATAGGGTAATCAATGGGAAGACTGATGGAGGAATTCCTAACTTTCTCCTTTTTTCTGCTCATCGGGCTTTTATTTCAAAAGACTTCTGTATTTTTAGAAAATTTACTTAAAAATTCAACCGTCAGCATGTGATACACTGGCATGAAGTGAAAGTTTGCAGCTGCAAATGATCCCGGAAACTTTGCAATACTCAGTGAAGTGCATTATCATAGTTTTGCAATTAGATTAGCATTTATAAAAGAACTAAACACACTAAGAAATGTTTTCCTTGCAATGTGGCTAAATGCTACAAGAATTTAAGTTAACGTTGCAGACAGATACGTCACAATACCCCTTGCCATGTGGGAGGCCTAGTCTTGATACATAGTCCTGGTCTCTTTCTCTCACCTCAAAAGTGTAGGGCGTTCTCCCGTCAGCATAATTACTCCACCTCCGTGAGAGGCGGAAGCTATGTTGACGGGAGAGCAAAATAGTGCTGGTGTGGACAGCACTTAGATCTTTTTCACACCCCTGAGCAACACAAGTTAGATGGATTTAAGCAGTAGTAGAGACCTGCCCTGAGCCTGGAGTGAAGATTAGGAATACCACATACCTCAGCAGCAACCCATGTGGCTGATTAAGGAGCAGTATTCAAATAGCCCACAGTGGGGTCCTTGTCCTGCTCCCATTGAAATCAATAACAAAATTCAGATTGACTTCAGTGAGAGCAGAACTGAGCCCAAAGCAGGCAACAAGATGTGTGGCACCAGGTACATAGTAGCCTCAATGGGGGAAGAAATTTAGGGGGAGCTAATTGGAAGGGTCTCTGGCAAGTAGGCTGAGACCCTCTGGAAAAGAACATTCATGAGCAGACTAGCCAAATCTGCTCTTATTAGGAGTCAACTGACTTAAATGGAATTACTCCAAATTTACCCTGGTGTAACCAAGATCAGCATTTGGCCTGTTTAAACTAATACACAAAGGATATTACCTGAAATATCAAAAGGCTGTTGAAGTTCATTAGAAACCAACATACCTCCAACATTCAGTCTGATAAAGCTTCTCAACAGTTCTGAACTGTACAAAGTGGGGATCAATTTTTCTACTTTGGGAGAATATTATGGGTTATATTTTGGCAGCAGATCCACAAGCTATACTTCAGAGAAGTGGCTGAAATAGTTATTATCTTGGTTGAAATTTAGAGATGTTGATCTCTGGCTGCTTTCATGCTCCATTTGTGGATTTATGCAGGCTTGACACCACTTCTATATTAGGGAAAAAAGGTCTCCAAAAAGGGATCAATTTTAGCTCAACACACCTCTATTCTGGAGGCGCCGCGTCCTAACACTGGCTGAAATAAAAGCCAGTTCAAATACTGCGGTGAAATAACTGATATGCCTTGGCCACCTCAGATGTGGAGTCATTAAGCTGATGGAAAGAAATATCTCAACTGTAAACTGGGACTGTCTTTTTGTTTTGTGTTTGCATAGCACCTAGCACAATGGGGTCCTGGTCCAGGATGGGGCGCCAAGGCGCTACCACAGCCTAAGTAATAATATCTATCTCAGGTTACCTATTGCACCTTTCACCCTCTGCCACCAATTCAGCCACCGTTACTCACAGTGAGTAGTTCTGCACTCAGTGAAAAGTTTCACTGAAGTACTGTTGCTGTGAGTAAGGGTGGCAGAATCAGATGCTGAATGCATATCCACGGATATATCTGTTATGTAATGGTGCCTCAGGCTATGTCTACACTATGGACTTTACAGCGATACACCTGGCTGCTGTAAGGTGTCCTGTGTTGTCGCTCTATGGTGGCAGGAGAGAGTTCTCCTTCCAGCATAATTAAACCATCCCAATGAACGGTGCTAGCTACATCAGAGGGTGAGCGTCTTCCGCCAACAAAGCGCTGTCGACACCTACACTTTCATGGGTGAAACTTATGTCAGTCAGGGGTGTGTTTTTTCACACTCCTAACCGACAAAAGTTGTGCCAACAGAAGTGCTAGTGTAGCCTACTCCTCACATTTGGACCCTAACCTCTTACTCACACTAAACATAATTTGGGGAGGGTCCAGCACAGTGATTCTGTTATCCTGGGTCTTTGAGAGAGATGCAATGTTATTGACAAGTACTGTCTGGGATAATTCAGTATATCTGCTGACACATTGGTCTTCCAGCACAAAAGAAATGCACTTCAGAAAATGTTAGTCCAAGTTATGGCAAATTATGCGTAAATTCACAGTGGAGAACAACCGAGGAGCCTGTTCAGCGTTTGGCAGCTGGAACACCACCACCTTGAACCCACAACAGAGACTTAAATCTGGCTCCTGTAGGATTTAGTAGGTTATAGACTAAGATTTATCTGCAATACTGCGTTTTTCAGAACATTCATGTCAAAGTAAATTTGCAAGCACAAATGCTATACAACCTGCTTTTGCACCTCCTTTGAATAATTTTAAAGACACTAGGCCAAACCTGAGCTCAGGTGCACTACAACAAAATGAATCTGCAACAATTCCACTGAAATCAACAGAGTTAACTGTGGATTTACAGCAGGGCAGGATTTGGCCTATTGTCATGTATTTTTGAAATGTGACTACTTTTCATACCCTTCCTTCTCCCATGCAGATGCTGACCACAATAAATGCCACAATGATAAAGCTGTTTTTTCTTATTAGCCCATTTTTGTAAACAGTCCTGAATGCCTGAATTTTAGCACAGACCATGATTCTATACATTACAGAACTTATCTATGCATTTTAAGCTGCCATTCTAATTAATAAATCTTTGCTTCTTCAATTAGACTGTATTGTACCGAAGAAAACTACCCATATAGGGCCATATCTTCCACTGTTTGAGCATCCATTCTTTGAATGACTTTGTGAACACCATGGTAGTTTTGGGTGCATAAGTAATGCAGGATCCAGCCCTTTATTGTTTCCATACTTAGTAAACATTAGCTACCATACTACACACTGCTCAGACTGCTATGATATTCTCCACGTTATGGGAGTATTTTTTGTTTTGTTTTGTTTTGTTTTCCTCCCCATTTTCTCTGCTTTTACTGAGTTATTGACTGTGAGATAGAAAATAGTATAACAAATATTTATTCAATTTGTCCAACAAATAGATCTGACTTGTTAGCCTGAATCAATGTAACATGTTTTTCAAATTATACTTTGAAAGTCTAATTTTAAAACCATTTTAAATCTAATTTATATTAGATTTAGCTTTTGGCAGAAAAAGGCAGTTAACAATTTTGACAAACACATTTTAAATGGCAAAGAACTGAATATTTATTATAGTTTAAACTATTGGATTTTAAATAAACCAATTAAATTGCTTATGTTTTCTTCATAAAAAATAATTGGCCACTTTTTAAAAAACAAAAGATTCTTAACCACAATGTGGAAAAGCTTTCTACAGCTCTGGCTTATAGAGCAGGCACACACAAAAGAAATTCTTGCTTCTAAACCACATACTCACAAATGTTTTACTTCGTTCCCATAACCCAGATACTAGCATTGCTCTGAAACAATGATGAGCTGATAGAGCATTCTAAGTACAGATATGCAAATGAGTAAACAAAGAATAAAGCTTTCCTTCAGAATTTCTGAACCAGCGTTGTCACAATAAGTAGTTTGGGCTGGTTGTCATCTAAGATCTGGATATCAAAATGGAAGGTGTGTAGGCATCTTGCCTTCCAGCAATTTGCCCTGCAGTGCACAATGGAACCCTCGAGAGCTGGAAAGCAAAATGGGTTTTTTGCTATTAAAAAAATTTCAGCAAAAACAGTGTATCTAAATTTTCTATCAAAAATTGGTTTTGGTTTTTTGTTGTTTGGTTTTTGCAAATAAACAGCCAAAAACTGAAATTTTTTGATTCAGAAATGTTTCCATATTGGCTCATGGTAGAGGTAGTTCGGTTACCTCATTAGGTTCTCCTCTATAGGCCAGGCTCCCTGGTCAGACCACATCTCCCCTGGTGCACCAAGGTTTGCCCTAATGATTAGGGAAGATAATTACATCACGGGCGCCCTTAGTTATGCTGCATCAGAGGAGATGTAGCCCAGCTGGGAAGCCTGAGCCATAGAGAAGAGTGGAAGCAGCTATCTCTTATGATATTATATGAAAAATAATCACTTTGAAATCTTGGAGTCAATAATTAGGACCACTTTTAACAGCTGTTCATGCCATTAGAAACTGATGCCCCAATCCTGCAAAGAGAACCACATAGAGGGACCTCCACTGAAGTCAATACCAAGGTCTGTTCACATGGTTCTCTTTGCACGATCAAGGTGTAAGAGTTTAAATTCATTTCCCTTGTTTAATTACAACTAGTGGAGACAATTGTGTTGGGGAAAATTGTCCAGCTGTACCCTTTGGAACCCTAACTCTCTGGGTCTCAGAAAAATGCAGTTTCTGGTGGACATTTCAGGGGGAAAGGCACACTGCAGACAGCTACTCTCTCACAGTCAGATTCCTGCACTTATCCTCCAACATCTCACACTGACAGGCACACTCAATGCCACTCTTAACAAGCTTCTATTGATTGTCTCCTCAGCGCAACTGCTGCTGACAAATAAGTGTCACCCTTTTTCTTTCTTGACATTTGTTCTGTCACAATGTTTAATGGTGGTCTGCACATACGTGTGTCACACATGAGAAAGAGAGACAGATGGTCTTGTGGTTATAAAAATGAGAAATCTGAGTTAAATTCCCAGCTCTGCCACACATTCCTGTGAATCCTGGGGGAAGTTATTTAACCTTTCTGTGCTTTGTTTTCCTATCTGTAAAATGAGGATAATGATACTTCCTTTCTCCTACCGTTTTTCTGTCGTGTCTATTTTGATTGTCATCAGTTTGGAGCCAGAACTGTCACCTGCAATGTGAATGTACAACACCTAGCACAATAGGGCCTCAGTCTTGTTTGGGCCTCTAGATGCTACAGTAATGGAAAGAATAAAATAATAATATATACAAGTGTGGGTTAAATCTCCTCAGGATAAAGAAACATTGATATTTGTACAGGGTTTTATTTGTTCATTACTAATGAGTCTAATTTTGACCCATTGCTGTGAAAATTTTTATATGCACTACTTTTTTATATTTGGTAAAGCAGAAACAAAGGGTTAAGGAGAAATAGAGAGCACTGTAATTGACAAGATGCTTTATATGGTTTGCTTCTTTAATTCCCCCACCCCCACCCCCTAGCCCCATGTTTCAAATTAGAACCATATTGTTCAATTTTTCAAGTGCATTTGCCTGAGGCATTGCAAATTTTTTCACCTACGCACATGTCTTTTTTTCCAGGCATGTACGTGGCTGTTGTGAATGCCATTAGCCTTCATTAAAACTGCTAGATCTTCAAGACAAACAAGCACAGATTACCATTCCTCAGCTGAGAGTGGGTCTATTATGTGAGTAGTCATTCTGAGATTCTACAGTTCAGTCTTGCAAACCCTAAGCTATTGTATGTGCCTTCTTAATGCCTCTCATCATGTTATAATTTCTTCTCTTTTCACTGGGAATCTCTTACCATTTCTAAAAGTATCAAAATAGTCTGTCTTGTTAAATATTAGCAAAGCACTATAAATACATACTTTAAATTTTGGAGTATTTGCTCTGTGTAATCTTTAACTAATTCCAAAACTAGGGCTTTTGCTTTAGAAAAAAAAGTATTAAAATCTCCAGGCACAATTACAAACTCACAGAAATTTGTTTTCTAGCAACAGATAATGCTGAAATTGTGTTGTGGCATGACAAAAATTCAGCACTGATTTATTTTAAAGAGGCTTTGTCTAAAAACCGTCATATTTTGCCCCAAAATGAACAGACACACAAAAGAAAAATTATATTTTTAAGGAACAACCACTCTGTATGTTATTACACTGATTTATTAAAAAACGTGCTTTTCATATTGATGGCAATATCTGTATTTCTTCAGGCTGTGGCTTTTAGCTTCCGTACATGACTGAATTCTCAGTTAAGTCCTTACATTATTTGCTCGATAGCCTGAAAGCTTCAAACAAAGCTACTTAATGACAAGAAAGTATGTCTATGGGCTTGTCTACACTTAAAACGATGCAGCTACATTGCTGTAGCGCTTCAGTGAAGATGCTACTATGACGATGGGAGAGCTTCTCCCATCAGCGCAATTAATCTATCTCCACAAGAGGCGATAGCTATGTTGATGGGAGAAGCCCTCCTGTTGACATAGCACTGTCTACACCGAGGGTTAGGTTGGTATAACGTAGTTATACTGACGTAAATTTGTACTGTAGACTGGCCTACCTCCCCGAAAGGTAGGGTGACCATACGTCCCATTTTGACTGGGACAGTCCCTTTTTTAAGCCCTGTCCCGGCCATCCAGGCTACCCCCCCCCCCCCAATGAAACATTTGTCTCATTTGCTCTGACTGACTTGATCGGTTGGCAAAAGCAAACGTAACACTGACAGACCCCAATCGTCAGCGGGCGGGATTGAACCTGGGACTTCAGGAGCTTAGTGCACGAGCCTCTACTGCATGAGCTAAAAGCCAACTCGCCATTAGCTAAATCTGTAGAGCAAACTCATTAATCTCTCTCTCTCTCTCAATGGTCTCAGTGCCACTAGATCGGACAGAATACCACACACAGGAGGTGTGTGGGTTACACAAACAGGACAAATGCCCACTTTTGTCAAAAAAGTGGGGTGCGGTGCAGAGGAACGTGTGGAGGGGGATGAGCAGAGATACCAGCCCCCTTCAGGGAGAAGGCAGAGCTGGGGTGGGGGAAGGCAGCATTCCAGCATGGGAGGGGGCAGGGTTTCAGCTACGGGTGACAGCCTTGCGGCAGGGGGGTGGGGGTGGTGCAGGGTTCCAAGGACAGGCAACAGCCTCGCGTGGGGGAGGGGAGAGGAGGAAATGTCCCATTTTTTCTATGGAAACTGTGGTCAGGGTACAAGAGGTGGTAGCTGTGTGAGAGAATTCTCCGGTCGACCTAGCACTGTCTATACTGTGGGTGAGCTTTGTTTAACCGGGGTGTGGTTTTTTTCACACTAGTGATTTCCTAATGGAGACTAGGCCTGAGTTTCAAAATAGTGCAAATAGCTTCCATTTACACAAGTGAATTCAACTCATTAAAAAAGAAGTGCAAAATCAAAAATAATTTCTAGACATTATTTAAGGCTAAAAAAAAGTCCCCCAGAGTCTTATGTTTATTGGCCCGTAATGTCTGAGGTTTGGTTCAATGCAATGACTACACAGAGTAGATAAGCAGTACACAGTTTTGCCTGTGCATGCACGCACATACACATAAAACACATTCTTCAAATATAAAAATGCTCAGTCATGGATTTGCCTTCAGATGTTCACTACTGAAACCATGGAAAATGCCTGCTTTTCAGATCCATGGGCTGAGTTTGCAGTGCTGGCACTTAGGGCTGGACAGAAAACAATAGTTTCATTTCACAAAAAGTGTCTAAGTTTTGAAATTTGATTTTGTTTCAGTGCAGAATGAAAATGAGACCTCTTGATTTTGGGGCAGGGAGGGAGAGAGAGAGAGAGAGACCCACCCACCCCAGAATAGGCAAGAGCTTGGTGGTTAGGGTACTCATCTGATGAAGGAGACCCAGGTTCAAGTCACTGCTCCAGATTAGGGGATGGCTCATTCTCCCATCCCCTTCCAAGACCTGAGAAACTTCCCTATGAAATATATTGTCAAAATCAACCTGTTTCTCTGAACCATTTCTTTTATCAAAGTGTTATTTTTAGACAGAAAAAAGTTAAATTGAAAATGTTTCGACCAACTGTACTGGCATCTAGAAAAACAACTTTTGACTTTGGCGCAAATTTGTTATGAAAATTGCAGATGGAGGATAAATATGGAAATGAAAATCAATATGAGCCGGGTATCACCCTTAGCTTCCATTAATGTGCTCAGAAACTTTGAAAACCAGGCACTTATCAATATGCCTGAATATGGACATAGACACCCATTTTTGAAAATCTTGACCTTAGGGTCAAATGCTGCCCACCAGTGGGAAGGACTCCCAGCAGAAATTACAGGGTGGGTCTATTATGAAAGAAGGGAACAGGATTTGTAAAGAAATGCACGGGGTGGTGCATCCTTTGCATATGGCAGAGCTCTGTGCTGGGAGGACTGAGCAGCAAAAGAAGGAAAGAGAGTTGAAGGTGGAGCAAAGGAAGATTTGGAGCCAGAGGCTTCAACAATGCACACATCCTCTCCCCCGTTTCCTGGCAGGTCCTGGAACAGCACTCAGCTTGTTGGGCCAAGGGAAGTGGATTTGGACCTTTTCTAGCACTTTGGCTCAAAGGACTCAAAGCACTTAAAATGCTAATTAGTTCAGCCTCATAACGCCCCAGGGTGACAGACAAGTACCATTATCCCTCTGTCCTAACTTCCAGTCTCTTCATTTTCTCCTTTTACTGGATATCAGGAAATGAAATGACAAGGCCGCTGTGCAAAGGGCTAGTGCATGAGGAGGCATCCAACTGCTCCCATTACTATATTAGACTATTTTGCAATATAATAGAAATACATTGATTTGTTTGGGAAAAAAACCAGATAAACTGCCATTTGACTTCATTGGGAGTAAGATTGGGTCTCCATTCTGTAAAGTCATTCTTGAAACTGCTTTGCCCAAAAAAACCCCAGTCTTCCTGCTGCACACTATGCCCTCATTTCATTATTTCCCTTTCCTTCTGGGTCTCTTAATTGCTCCACATATTTAATATATATGGAATCAAAAGCTCATTATTTTATGCAGTCAGTAGCCAAAGAAAAAGACATACTAATTTTCTCAGAAGTGATTTCTACTTCAAAAAAATTAGAAGCCTTTTGCTATGAAATATGGGATTCTCTTCAATTATTAACTGTTATCTGGTAACTTATTATACAAGATAAAATTAAATGACTGTGTAACCTTGGGCCATTCACTAGCAATGGTCATTTCATGTGGCATTGTTTCATGCTGGATTCCCATTTGCCATAAGTAATTTTTATTAGTTAGATTTTCAGTTTTCACTCGTCCATTGTATCAATGGTCAGTCTAAAGGATCACTGGATATAGGCTCCACTTCCCCTGGATCTACTGGATTTATAATCAGATCCTGGTAGTACTGAATTCAATGGCAAAATTCCTATTTGTTTCTAGATGGAGGAAAAGCAGTTTCTTAGATATCAGATAGAGGGAACTAGAGAAAGTACAGCAATATAATAGTGTAATGATTACTGTAGACAGCACTCCACCAAGAGGGGGTGTTGTATCTTTAGCTTAATGCTAAGCTGTCTTGTTTTCATGTTATGTTGTATCTCAGGGTTGGGAAGGGATTGGTAGGAAATTTCATACCTGTCTGTGTGTGCTGGAGTTGTTGTTTGCAGTGTCCCAATAAATCCTTTTATTTCCATAAGCGAGTATTACAATACTAATAGTTTTCTGTGGGTCTCATCCCAGATGTTAATGTCTTTCCAAGCAAACTGGAAAATGATGCAGTATCTTGAAGTAATAGATGTAATAGAAGATAAAGGAACCAAAGGAATAAGACAAAAGATCTTGTCTTAGACAAATCTTTCAAGACACCGGCTGTGTTTTAGCATGATGGAAATGAACAAATATTATTGGTTTATTGATGAGTTTATATAACAGAGAGAAGTTTCTGTAGAAAGGAGTATTGCCAACCACAAGAGATCAAAAATCATGAGTCCGATCCAAAAACCCATGAGATGGCCCAAAAATCATGACATTTTTAAACCGGGTTTTTTAGTTTGTCTCTTTACTTTTTAACTCCCCTCTACACTTTTGGCTATGTTTGATCATTTCAGATTGAAAAGTCCACCTGTAATTGCACACAAAAATGTATTTCTCTCCCTGGCTGTTCAGATAGAGACTCCATTTAACCTCTCCTCATCCCTATGATAGGGGACCTACCATCCATTTCCTATGATTGTCTTGACTCCCCCCTCCCCCACCCACCCAACCACCCACATCTCCTCTGGCTTGCTGCCCCCTGGGCTTCTCCCCTTTCCACCAACAGCACTTCACTGACTCCCCCCCTCTCCTGACACATTTCCCGTCTCCCGCCCCCCAGGCTTCTCTCCCCAGATTTCAAGTAGAGGAGAAGTTCCAGAGCAGTGGGAGACCCTTAGCCATGTGTCCACAGGGCTGGATGAGCTTCTTGCATCATCACAACAGCTCCTCCTGCAGGCACCAAACTTCTGTGACTTGAGATCAGTTTCTCTGGCTGTTTGGCAGGGACTCACCCTACCCACCACTACCCCAGTCTGGGGACCTGCTATCCAATCCCCTCCATCTCCAACCCCATCACTATCCTCTGCTCCCCAGCCTCCTTTTTGGCCCTACATCGACCTGCACTCCATTTCCCTGAAATCCCTAAAACTGCCTCCTGTTCCCCCCACTGCCTGCTCCCTCTCACTTTCCACATTCACTTCTCACAGTGTCTCTGCTGCTCCTCAGTCCCTGGGTAACCCCCTGAACCATAGAGTGGCAACCATTTTGCTTGTGGGTGTGGCTGCAATCTTATTGAAAATAGTGGGAGGTAGCAGCCAACTTTATTAAGGGCAGCCTCACTTCCACATGCAGATAGATTGTAGGGAACTGGCAGCCAGCTTGCTGACTTCAGCCCCAGTAACAGTAATAGCAGGCGGTGGCCATTTTGAAAAAGGAAAATGTTTTGAGTTGGTACCTTACATCATGTTTTCACAGTAAATAGGTAACAAGCCACCCCGAAATTGCTGGAGTTATGATAAAATCCTGAGAGTTGGCAATACTAAGAAAGAGGATCTAGATAATTTTTTAATGCAAGGATATTTTAGGAAACTCAGAAGTGGACATTATTTCTCTCTCTGGTGTATTCCTACTATTTGGAATGTCATAAACGTTCCTGAATACAAACAAGCCTATTGCTCAATATCTGAAAAGGACACCACTCCCAGACAGCAGATTGGCTTGTGATGGTCAGACAGACTTCCTACTAGCATGTGATGAAATAAAATAATCAATTAAACTGCTGCCTGTTGTTTGTCCTTGAAAATTATAAAATGCATATCTAGTCAAACCATCTCTACTACCAGCAAATAAACATGATTTACTTTTAATATAGCTGCAAAGATTGTTGTCTGGATCATGGGAACAAAGGTGCTGCTTTTCTACCGGATTTCATTTAGGGAGTTTTTATTTGCATTTAAATAGTTTACATATCTGTACAATCTTATCAAACTGCCTAACCAGCAGTGTACTTTTAGTTGGCTGAAGAATAAAGAACTGGGGCCAAAGCTGGTGCAACTTGGTGTAGCTTCACTTAAGTCAATGAAGTTATGCCAATTTACACCACCTGAGGATTGGGCCCCAGATGTTTAAAAAAGAAAAAGATGTTTCCAAAGTCACAGTGTGGTCAAGTTTGGTTTGTTAACAGAATTTAACCAAACCTTCTCCCAGCAGCTAGGATTCCTTCTTCAGGACTGTTCGTCCCATACTACATGCTCTAGACCAGTGTTTCTCAAATGCAGCCACCGTGGCCGCATGCAGCCGCCAGGGGCTTTTCATGTGGCCACAGCCTCCTGGGTGGTGACGGTGGGGCAGGGGAGCAAATCAGTGACCCTTCCCAGGGCTGCCAGTAGGGGTTGGGCCCTCTCCCCCTCTGAAGCCACAAATGCTGGAGGAGCAGGCTAGCGGTGGGGCTCGGGGTTCAGATCTGGGGTGGCAGGCTCCAGCCATATGGTGGCAGACTCCATCCCCTGGCTGCGGGCTTTGAGCCCTGACCCTGGCCCTGGCCCCAGGCTTACTTCCCCCCACTTCTGACCCCGGGCTCTGGCCATGTGCTTTGACCCCCTGCTGCAGGATTTTGGACTCCACCCATGGGGCCACATGATCCAGCCCCAGCCCCCAGCCATGTGGCAGTGACTGCCAGCCCCAAGCTCACCACCCTCCCCATACACACATCGCCCTTGGCCCACCCTGCATTCTCCGGCCCCGGACTCACCAGGCTGTGCAGCTGCAGGGCTCCGGTCCCCGAACTCATTCCCCCCACCCTCACCCCTGGCCCCGAGCTGCATCCCTATCCACCTCCGCAGCCAGGGCTTAATTTGTCCCCCAGCTAGCCAGGGCTGCTTAAGTCTGTTGTGAAAAATGATAATTGTATGTTTGTTAATGTCACTTTTCACTGCCTCCCTGCTAGCCAGCAAGTCTGCTGCTGTGAAAAGTGATATTAACAAAATACAAATATCACTTTTCACACAAACAGACTTATTAGCTAGCAAGGCTTTAAAAAATAAGCAACCAAAAAAAGCAAAAGAAACAACAACAAAAAGGGACTAGAATATGCAAAACACATTATTTGTTTCTATGCTGTCTAGGTCCAGTAAAGAACAGATAAAACTGTACATTATTTTTATTATTGAGTCTGCAAAAAAACCCCACATAAATAAATTGCAATGATTTGGACACGTATATTTGCATATGTATTTGTTTTTCCCAAAGTTAATTGAATATTTTAGGAAAAATTGTCAGAGCAATAGTTGGTGGCTGCACTCTGAGGCCACCCAAAAAATTTCCTGTGAGAACCTCTGCTCTAGACTGGGCTACTCACACCTCCCTTATAACTGGGTGGGGTACAAGTCACCTGCCTAAGGGACTCAGCAGAAACACACTGAGCAAATGCTGCCAGCCTGTTACACATAAGTTTTGCCTCTGTTTCACAGAATTACTGAACCTGGCTTCCTGACATAGGAAATGGGGAGACACTGGTATCAGTTTTAGGTTATTATAAAATATAATACACATACATAATATATACGCATATACAAGTGAAGATAAGGGACCAGAGTGGACTTACCACATGTATGTGTGCAAGCAGATGGCCAAAGGACCCGTCACCCCCTCATTGATCCTCCTGTGCATTGGCTGGACACAATAGCATTCCCACTAGCATACCTGAAGTGTCTCAGCCATTCCAATGTGGGCAGGGAGGGATGGCCATGCCTCCACCAGGCAGAAGATGTGTTCAAGTACAGAAGGATCTGCCATCTTAAAAGATGGTGCACATTGGGAATTCTGTCCCTGTGCATACTGGAGCTGTAGATGGGACTTGCTTTCCTTAGGCACAATGCCTCACGAAGAAACCCTCCCCACAGTGGTCTCATTTAGCATCAGCCCTTATATGGGCCTGTGCCTGACACACAATTGAGGCCAAAGTTTACAGAGGGAGTATGGTTTAATGTTCAGAGTGGTGGAACAGGCATCAGGACTTCTGAGTTCTGTTCTTTCTGAGGTAGGAGGGGGTTACAAATTGGTAAACCAAGGCAGAAGAAAGACTCCAAAAGCTCTTTACATAATCACTCATCTATAGTTCACATCCCTACAGGAAATCCACACATGGGCACAGTGTTCTTTACAAAACTCTTCGCCTAGCAAATTAAACACTGTGCTGTATATCTAATACTCATATGAGACCACCTCAGCCATTTCCAAGTAGCAGTCTCTTCTTACTGGAATGCTGACACTCCTCCATCTTCTCAGAATCACTCTCATTACTCATGGGAGATTAACAGAAAGCCATCCTTTATTTTTTAAAATTAGTTGTATCCTGCAATACTGAAAAAATATTTAGCAGGAATAATTGTAGCAATGATGGGGTGATATGTAATCCCAGATTTTATCTACCTCAGACCAAATGTTTAGTTGTTAGACATAATAAGATCTTGTGCCTGAATACCTCCTTTGCCATACTTCCAACAGATAGCATTGTCTTTTCCCCCACATTTAAACAGACGTGATGGAATCAGATTCCAATTAGTTCTATTCACTAAGGCATATAAGCTCTTCTTCCACAATAAATTCTTTATCAAACCATCAGTTTGTTTTCTTGCTAAATATGACAGACAATAAAATAGTGGGGGCTTTGAGTTTCTTTCCAAAGTTCACAAGGTATGTTGGCTTGTTCATACATGCTATAATAAGGAGAAATAAAAAATTTTGTAACAGCCTTGAAAGTGATCCAGAATGAGCAAAATGATATTCAGCCCTACTAATTAGTGGAAAACAAACATTGTTCCTGAATTACCAATATCATAAACATATTGCATGCAGCTTTGAATAATAGGCTGCAAACAAACCACATTGTAATTCTTCAAAACAGACATGCACATTTTGTAATTGAGGCTTCCAAAGAAAATTTTTTTTCTTTCTTTCTTTCTTGAGAATAGGGATTTGTCAATCCCTTTAGTCATACCAGCATCCAACTTTTGAATCCTTCTCTTATCACATAACTATTTGAAACAGATGAACAGCTAGACAGAGATTTTATAACAGTTTTTTAAATTATTAAGGGGGCAGAAAATGATCCACGGCAGGGTTGAATGATTTGTTGGATAATGTATTAAAACACAGTTCACGTTGGTATTTTATTAATCTTTGTGTACCAGGGGTTAGTGTTGGATAATGCACTGAGGACAACTGCCTGAAGTAACTTTCCTTGTGTTTGTGTTCACAATAACACCATATTTTACTAGGAAAGGCAGATAAAAATTATTGTACTCTCATAAATAAAATAAAGGTTTAAAATACAATACAAGGGTATAAAGGCTTCTGTGTGTGACAGAAAAATTGGTGCGTCCTCCTGGGTTAGGATTCTAAACCCTGTATGTGGCTCAGCACCTTTTAGAAGGTCCTGAGTACCATCAACTCTGACTGAATTCAGTTTGCAGAAGGTGGCCTCCAAAGTTTGGCAAACCTGCTGCCTTGAGTAGACTTTCTCCATCAGCACATAAAACCTCAGGCAAGAGTAGGGAGTCACCCTCTTTCTCGACTCTTATCAGAAGCCAACTCTGAAAGCACTTCTGTCTTTTCCTACCTCTTCGCTCTCTTTCCAACCCACACACTTTGCTTAGGATTCTATTGTGCGATTTGCCCTGCAGGGAGGTCTACAACTAACCAATAAGGCAGAGAGGCACTTTAGCATGATGCCCTTTTCAAACTCCCCTCACACCTAATTGGCTGCTATTTAAATAGTCAAGTTCCAGTTGAGTCTGTTGTCTGTAAACAATATAAAGAGAGTGAAGGAGGGAGACAGGCAAGCCAAACCTTTTGACACTCTGCCAGCCCAGCAGGCATCTGAAAGGAGTTTTCAATTTCACATCAACTTTTTTGTTCTAAGGAAAAAAGAGAACTTGTACTTTATTTAAAAGCTGTTGCAGTTATATACACTGTCTTAAGAGGAGCTTATTTTACCTAGATTCCTCTAATTTTATACAAGAAACAACCAACTGACTCATATTAAAGACTACAACACTCTTCTATCTTTATGCCTCTTCTCACTGTGGCAAGTTTTTTATATATGTAAATGTACTGGAAAGGTTTTACATACAATGTTTTAACCTATTCTCAAATGTATTTTTAAGTTGGATTCTAGCAGCCTATGTTTAATATGATGCCAAACTCTCCCCTACTTTTATCTTGGGCCAAATACTGACTATTACCCTATCTTACTCAGTGATGCACAATGGGCCCGATTAATCACTTGACTTCAGTAGTTACACCAGGGATTAATTGACCCATTAAGTTAAACAGGGACTCTGCATTTTTAAAAACAAAACAATCATATCAAACTTTATTTCCCCACTGAAAGTCTTCAAGCCTCTGCCAAACTAGATACAATTATTGGGCTCAGTGCAGGAATTATGGGGTTAAAATCTGGGACCTACCGAAGATCAGACTATATGATCACAAATGGACCCTTCTGGCTGTAAAAGCTATAAATATACAACAAATGTCTCTTTACAGCCATCTTCCTCTTTTTCCATTTGCTTTTTATATTTATATCTGATCAGTTCGTTCATAAGCTGATAAGATGCCCTAATATTTATTTCCACAGTTTTAATACACAAATTCATATTACTTAAATGCCAAACCTTTCTAATTATTGTCTAAATCATAATAATATCCAGCCCTTTATAGTGTTTTTCATCCTTAGATCTCATAGTACTCTTAAAAAAAAAAAGTAAATATCACCAGCAGGCAACTGTGTAACTTGATAGAAAAAGGTACCTGTCAAAACACAGATTGGACATTTAGCACCTAGTACTCTGTGCCCAAAAACATTCCTACTGAAATAAACAAGGCCATGACAGAACATAAGAGACTGGCTCATCTTCAAGAATGCTTCTAATCCAAGTATGTGCTTCCTATCACTCCCATTTTTACTTATGAGTAGGCTTGGCAGAATTAATTTTTAATTTTTAAAAATAATTTTATTTGGTAACATTGGTTCATTTTAAAACTTTTTATTGACTTAAAATTTCACAGTTGCACAGAATTATGGATTTTAAGCATATTTCTATTTTTATTTATTTAAATTTTCACAGGTGTGGAAAATTAAGGGCAGCAGACAGTTTAATTAAAAAAAGCTTTGGTTTGTATGTGTGCAGTGAAATTGGTATTTACCAACATTTACTGATAAAATTTCTAATCCTTCCAAGCATACTGTCCTCACTGAGTTAATTTATAGCACCTTCTTTGATATTCTACATGCCTTTTGTGGACTTTTAGGTATAGATGTTCTTTGTATTCCCTCATTTTAATGGCTGTTTTGTAATTTAGAAATGCTATTAATCTAGAATGGGTTAGTCAAGTTCTGTTTAACCCTCTTTATTCTCTTCCTAGTTCCTTTTCTCCCCCCAGGGCTAACAAATCCTCCTTAATAACTTAGAGGTAAGCCTCCCCCAGAAGATTAATACATATCCTGTCTTTAAGTCATACTAAATACGGTGATCCAAAGTGTTCTACTAAATTGTACCCCAAACAGCATCGCCTCCTTTATTATAATGGATATCACACAGCAAAGTATACTGAGTTTCACCTTGTTTGCATGCACTGCCAGGAAGCAGATGCATGCTAAAAGGGTATGCTGGAGGAGTCAGAACATAAACTCTCTTCCACTCTAAGGACAGTACCCCCAAGGCAACACTGTATAATTTTTCAACTGTTGGTCCAGTTTAGGCCTTGGTACAGTTTGAGTAAGTTGCCCCAGTGGGTAGAAAGTCACACAGAGACAGACTACAAGAAGGAGATGGTCCAAAGGGCAAGTCTACTGATGCCATCCCAATTTCAGTGCACAGCAGATACATGCCACAATTTATATCTGATTCTTGAAAACAAAACATGATGAGGAAAAAAGCCACTCAGAGAACTTCAGGCACAGGAAAGCCTCTCCTATCAACCATGACACTGTGAGGAAAGTCCTGCAGCTGCAACCCAACCCCTGCAGCTACCAACTACTGACGAGGGAAAAGAAAAGCCGGAGAATATGTCAAGAGCAGAGCACCTCCAGCAGTCGGTTCATAGCTAATTCATCTTTGTGAATCATAATTGCGAAAGTCAATTATTCACTATTATTCACTGTTACCTTGTATCAGAAAACACAGTACCACAATATGCTTTTCATTAAAGATACTGGAACATCAGCTATACCTGTAGATAGCAAAGGAAATATTCTTACCCATTTACACCTGCTTTGGAAAGTAGAGTGACAGGGGACTGATGTCTAATAAAGCACAGGTTTTGTCACATATTTAAAGAATAAGTGGCACCTAGAAAGTTGCCATCCCATCAGCCAGCCCATTGCTCAGCGGTATGTCAATTCCTTAAAATACAGGCCAGTCCTAGCTCCCATATTCTGAGGGTTGGCTTCAGCTTCAGTGCCAGTTAGAGCTGCTATCACTTGCCAGCAAGACCAATCAGCTTTGCTACACTCCCTCACCTTGGGGAGCAGAACCAGCATTATCTTCTTTGTTCTCCCCAGCCAGGGAGCAACACCTACGGCCTCGTTCTGGCTACCACAGCAGCAGCACAGCACCACTGAGCAGCTATGCTCCTCCTCTCTCTACTCATCTCCCTCATATGTCCCTCCTGTCATGGGATGTCACTCATTTTAGTCCCAAAGTTACCTATGATCCATACAGATTTAGAATTCTCTTATTTTTATTGCTGAAAAGTTTTTACATTAGAAATAAAGAGTTGTGAACCTATGGTCACAGACAATTATTTACATTAAATAGGATGCATCCCACAGCATCTTCCATTTATGTGTCTCTGGACTTCAGTATATGGGCTTGTCTACATGGCAAAGTTTTATCAGTTATACCAGTATGATTACACCACTATAGTTAACCCCCGATAGTTACAGCATATAACTTCCAGTATGGCCACTCTTATTCCAGAATAGGAGTGCCTCTTAGAGGTGTAGCTTAAACCCCTTACAAAACAACACAAAGTGAACCTCAGTTTAGTTACATTGTATAACTGTCCTATGTAGACAAACCCTTTGCCACACACTACGTCCCACATGTGGGCCACAGCAGATTGAAAGGATTTCTCTGCAAGGGGTGGTAATATGCCTGTAGAAAGGCAGTGCTTCATACATGCAACTAGTTGTGAAGTGCTGGGTTCCCAGGGCCTGCCAATTCTCCCACCACCCTTACTCACACTGAGCAGTACCTTACTCTGCAAGCAGTCCCATCAATGGGAAAGACTATATTTTGTAGTAAAGAAGGAGGAAATATATACCAGCAGTCAAAAGAAAGTTAAAACGGCTTTTTTTCTCTTCAAAGTATACCATAACCTTTAAGGGTTTTGTCACTGGTATAATACCCTCATTCTGCAGATGACCTGTGTTCATCACCATTGGCTGTGGCTTTTAGCAGATTATAATTAAAGAGGTTCCCTGCAGTCAACTCGCTGGCTGTTAAGCAAAGGAGAATAAAGGATGAGCACCTGATTCTATTATATGGGGATTTGCAGGGAAGGTTTGTGGGGTTGTTTTGGTTTGGTTTGGCTTGGGGTTTTTTTGGGGGGGGGGCAGGGAAATAGGGGTAGAAATTCATGGCTTTGAAATACTGTGTCACTGCAGAGGCCTCCGTTCCCCTTCTGTAATATGACGATAGTTATACAGAGATGATGCAAGGATGGATTAGCTAATGAAGCAACCCCTTACGTGCAAGTCCATACAGTTGTGACTGCTTACAACAGTGGTCAATTTGGCCCAATCTGTCAGGGAGCATCAGCAACACACACTTTCCCCAGGATCAGTTTAAGTGGATAAAAGATCACTGAACAAAACACATTAATCACTTTGTAATGAAAGAAAAGAAAGAAAATTACCCAAGGCAAAATCTCGAGATATTTAAAATAAAATAGCTTCGACTAGTGCTGATCATGCAAAACCTTACTCACACAAATAGTCCTTACTCCTGTGAGTAATCCCATTGAAGTCAATGGGAATAATCACATATATAAATTTGGATAATATTAATCAAATACATACATGCAGCATCTTATTGAACATTAAGGCCTTGTCTTCACTGCAGGGGAGAACGTGCTCTTAGTTTGAACTAAGATAATTTAGCCAGTTTAAGGTAAAACCCTAGTGAAGACAAAGCAGGTATCAGAGTAGCAGCCACGTTAGTCTCTATCCTCAGAAAGAACAGGAGTACTTCTGGCACCTTAGAGACTAACAAATTTATTTGAGCATAAACTTTCGTGGGCAGTTAGTAGTTTTCACAGGAACCCGACCTGCCTTGTCTTCATTAGAATTTTACCTCAAGATCAGAGCCTTATTGTGCTAGGCACTATACAAACAGAAATATTATATTAATTCCAGGAAACAGTACGTTGTGGGAAGGCTCCTGGTCTTTAGAGGCAGTATTGTCTATTGAAATGAGCATGGGAGTAGCAGCCAGGATCTCTGTGACTCACAGTATGGGTTTATGCCAGTCACTGCACCACTCTGTCTTGGTTTTCCACCTGTAACGTGGGGATAGGATCACTAGCAAACAAGATGCTACAAGCATTAGTGTTTGTAAAGTACTTAGAAGATATAATGCGTTGTAAAAAAGAAAAATCCCATGGCCAACAACCTACATACTCTTCATGAATCTTTACATGTGACACAAATCCCATCATAACCCAATTTGCAGCTGCCTATGAAATGATTAGCACAGCATGAAATTTTTTAACCAAAAGATTTCCCCCCCCAGGAAAAATGATGTTTCAATTAAAATATTTTTTCATGGAAAATGTCATTTTATTATATTTTAATGGGAAATTTCAAAACAAAAATTTTCAATTTCTTTAAAACTTTGTTCTGAAAAAAATGAAAAATTTCAAACAAAAAATTTTCCGTGGAAGTGTTTCACAAGACGAAAAGACCCAAATAAACAGTTTTGCACAGCTCTAGAAATAATCAATTACTCTTTAGAACTTGTTTATAAAAATCATAGGCAAATAAGACAGAAGTCCATTTGTTTTCAGTTACAGCTTAATATGCCATTACAATGTTTAAGTCTTATTATGCACTTTAAAATGCTAGTGCTTAATGTGCTCTGATTGGGGTTTAACAAGCCCTTAAAAATGTTAGTGTTAAGCCACCAAATCAAACTGTGTCCAAGGACTAACAGCCTTAAAAAAATCTCCCATTCTCCACCACCTAACCCATACATTAATAAAAACAAAATCCAGTCATTATGAGTTTATATCATATATCAGAATGTTTTGACATCTTTAATGACTAGGAGTTAAAAAGTTGGCTTAATTCTACGTGCTAGTGTGTGCTTGTTTAAGTGTAGGAGTTAAGGTTAGTGGTTTTCTGAAAGCCTTAAATAACAAAGATAATAAGGATGAAAATCATGCATTTTTATCATAACTGGTGTTTGGAATCTTATTGCCTAATTTAAAGGGCCAGCAGTATCAATCTTTGAATCATTGAGAAAACGTCAGCTCAGCTTCGTGTTATATGACACTGGGCAAACTACCTGAAGTGAAAGTAATTTGTATTCAGGGACAGAGCCAGAAAGGTTTGGAACAAAAATCTTGTTAACTTTCCACCAGTATGTTACAGCACTAAGGACACATTTGCAAAATAAGTGCCTCAGTGTGTGGTGAGTAGCACTAGTCAGGAATTTTAAAAAACAACAACATTTTTTCATTGAAAATGCCAATTTGTTAGAACCGAAACTTTTCACGAAAATGAATCAATTTCAACTAAATTTACACCAGGAAGTTTTTTTTAGGTCCAGGATGGAATTTCTGGTCAAAGAGAGAGGGAGAGGCTCTGGGATAGAGTCTGCTACCCTTCCTCAAATGAGTAGTATTAAGTGCCAGTAACTCTGGCACTCAGGTCTTCCTAGTATTAAAGAGTTGTTTATAGTCAGTCTATTGGAAATATTTTTATTTATTTATTTGAAAAGGAACAACATACCAAAGGGCACCTGTCCAAAGCTCTAGAAGACCTTAACATATATTTAAACAGATCATAATACAGAAGTTACAAAACCCAAAACCAGACTTGTATGATAAAACAACTGTAATGTAAGACATTCAAATTCAGGGCCTAAATGTTATCCCATGTAAAATAATGGGTATACATAAAATGCACATGCAACAGCTCCCATTGCATATATAATACCAGTAATTGTGCACATGTTATATTCATCATCAGCCTGTTTCTTCACTCTGTCACACTAGTTTAAGATGGTGTAACTCAACTGAAGTCAAATGAACATTTGTGCAAATATGCATCCACATCCATATTTGTTTGCCTAGCCATCTTGAAAGCTGTAGGTTTGGGGGACATCCAATCAGGGAACAAAACAACGCGGCATGACTTAGTTGACTGATCAGACAATGTGAATAGTGAATTATAAATAGCAAATATTCAAAGTAATACTCAAGACAAATAGTTCTTGAGGTTGAAATATGTTTGCACAAACTATTCATCAAATAATGTCAAATAAATAAATCAGTAAAAAGCTAAGTCTCCACATGGATAATTAACAGGGAGAGAGGCCTAATTTGTCCAATAAATTGCTTGCTAAACTAGTTTCCTCTAAGCTTTAAGGGGCATTCTGCAAGTGAGTAGTTGTCAAGGGGAATGTTAAAAATAATACAAGGTATTAGCTGAGAATTTGGGTTGTATTTCATGCCCAAGACACGGTCCCCTCGTCGCAGACTATCTCAGGCAGTCGAAAACTTCATGCCCCTCCCCCATTATTAAAAGAATGCAAGGCTGTGTGTTTTAACACACACATACCACTGAGTTAAAGTAGCACCCCAGACCCTCCAGATATCACCAAACCCGCAGTGTTTGCTGTCTCCTTATTTCTCTCTGACATGGAGAATCTCTCTCATCTTTGGTTCCTCTCATTTATGAACTTCAGGAATGCTGTATTAGGAAACTAATGTTTAAAAAAACTTTTGTGGGCTAAAAGATTCTTTCCCCATCACTTGGAGCTTCCTGTTCTGCTCATTTTTAATGTACGATATATTGGAAGGCTCGATATTTTTTATTTTGTATGTATTGATTGTCTGCTGCTCCTTTGTATTAATAATACAGTGAAAATGCATTTCCATCCTGGACTCCAACTGTTAATGTTTAGGTCTAGATTGTGCCCTTGGAGACTTCTGGATGGAGTAAAGGGGACATGCTGCAGGCAGAGGTCACAGGGAGAATTCTGTCTGACTCAGTATTGCCAACCTCAAGCATGCAAAAATTATGAGTCAGGCCCACCAAAAATCATGAGATTGGTTTAAAATCATGGTGTTTTTTGAAGTAATACATTCTGGGTTCATTTAGTTGGTTTCGGAGCCTTGAAGTTGAACTTGCATCTCATTTTCAAGCTTTTCTTTGCAACAAGGAAGGCTAGAAACTCACTTATTTTTAAATGGTAGCTGAGATCCTCTTGCTATTTTTCCCCAGAAACTGGGACCTTAAGAAATACACCAAAAAACATGAGGCTCGCAACAAAATTGCAAGAATCGGCAGTACTGCTGACTCAGCTGTAATTGGTTCTAGGGGCTTCTTCCCTAGCAATGCATAGCCATGTAGCAGCTACCCCGCCATTGCAGCATGCTCTCTTCTGTGGAGGAGAGAGCAGTGTCCCATCTCCAAACTTCCCAGCCTCTTTTCAGACAGGAGAAGGCAGGCCCCGGCCCTCAGCCCCACTGGACCTGTCCCCAGCACAAGAGGGTAGGGGAAAGGATCCCTGCACTCTCCTCCATTGTGCAGCCATACAAAGCCCAAATACGTTCCTTTCTTTTTGTGCTCCTTTCATATATGCTGCACCCACCTTCTTAATTTATTTCAACACAGGGGACTTCTATGTCCAGCCGCAGTTGGAATTTTGTGGTGATAGCTGACGAGTGAAATCCTCGTGGGAAGGTCTATGGAAGCTTGCACAGGGGAGGGGATTGTGGAAATCTGAACATTTACTTTGTGCTGCCATCAAAACTAAAATCCATATCACTGTCTCAGTCAGACAAGTATGCCATGTCATTATAGTCACTGTGCTGAACAGAGGTAACCAATGTTTAGAAAGGGTGGTCTGGTGCTCCAGGATGACTCTCCTTCAGGGACAACACATGAATAATCAGCCTGACCAGTCAGGTGAGGCCTGGGGTATCGTTATAGCTGGGAAGAGAACTCCTCCAGAGCAGCACCCCAGCTGTGGCATGGAATGATGGCTAGAAAGTTAGCTCCCTCTTCTGGACTTGGTCAGTAAAGACAAATAAAATAATGTGTTTATCGACACGTACCTTGGATAGATTGTAAGAATGTATCAATGCCTCTTATGCTTTTCTTTTTTCTACCACAAGCCTGGAGGTGTCAGATGGAAGGTACTATAGCCAAGGGCAAATCATGGTCCCTGCACGCAGCCTGAGTAACTGGGCTGTATATGCTGGGAAGGTTCATCGACTCGGTGCCTAGGAATGAAAAAAATCCTCACTTCCAAAAGTAATGAAACAGCAGCTAAAACACTCTACAGCCTGGATGCAGAAAGTCCCCACTGAACACAAATCTATGAGGCACAGGGAGTGTGGACCTCCTGGACAAACTCTCACTATCCATACCAGTGTCACTGCACACAGGACCCTCTAATGGTCAAAGGTTTGCCCGTCAGTCCTCGTGCAAGCAAAAATCCTAGTGTAGTCTATAGCAGGAGTGGCCAAACTGGATCGTGAACCACATGCAGCCCTTTTACTGTTAAAATGCAGCTAACAGAGCCCCCCCACTCCCCACCTACCAGACTGGGGGAGGGGGAAGCTTGGGACCTCTGTCTTGCAGCGCGGTGGTGGGTAGGGGCTTCTGCACAGTGGGGAGAGGGGTCTCGGGGCGTCAACCCTGCGGGGTGCGCCTGCTGGCGCTCGGGGCTTCAGCAGGAATGGAGCTGAAGCCCTGAGCCCAGTCAGGCGCCTCCCGCAGGGCAGAAGCCCTAAGCCCTGGCAAGTGTGCCCCAACTCTCAAACTTCTGAAGACTGTCATATGTGGCTCAGAGGGTCAGAAAGTTTGGCCACCCCGGCCTATAGGAAATTTGGCCTGAATAGGAAATTGTAAGGACAGCAGGACTGAGTCCTCATTGTCTAAGTTGTGAATCCAGGTTTTTCTAGGCATACAGGGTAGTCAGTAGTAGCCTTTCTAAGGGTTCCAACATGTTTACTTAACCTTCTTTGCATAAAAGCTGTAATATTGCAAGTTTGTTCTCACAGAATCTCCAGACCACATGGAAACAGGAAGCACCAGAAATCTCACCAGAGACACTATTCTTCAGAGAACTTGAGCTCAATTTTGCAGACCACAGAAGTTCAGAATATTCAAATACATTTGAGATAAGCACATAGAAATGTCTGTGTGCTCATCTGAACCAGACATCTGTGGTTTATCCATCACTGTGGGCCTGATCCTGCTCAATCTGAATTAAACAGCAAAAGTACTATGCAATCTCTAGTGTTTTACCTTGGCACTATGAAAATGCACACAATACTTCACATGCCTAACTGCAGCCTTTATTAACTGCAGATTTTGGTCTTTTTGAAAAACAATTCTATGGTACCTTCTGTCTGAGGATCTAAAACATCTTTACAAACATCAGTGAACTGAGTTTCACAGCACATGTGTGGGTCCTGTTATCCCTGTTTTACAACTGGGGCACAGAGCAGTTAAGTGCAAGGAGGTCCACAGAGGTTAAGTGACTTCTCCGAGATCACATAGGAACTGCTAGGAATAGAACATAGCTTTCCTGATTCCCAGCTCTGTGGCTTAACTGCAAAAAATCCTTTCCCAAAAGGATGCACTTACTGTAACAGCATTGCAGGAGCATCTTAAGAGGCCTTTTCGAAATTTGGAATATGTGTTATTGGTGAGAGAAACACTCTCTGTCCCTCCAAACTCCAGAGCAATGGTCTTTAAATTCCTATTATCACATTTATACATTTAAATGCCTGCAGAGAATTGGAGGAAGGGGGGAGTGGTGCTGTATAAACACTTAAGAAGGCAAGGTTCCTCTTGGCCACTAGCTCAAATCCAGCTAAGTTCATTAATACAAGTTGTTAACCTGTTTGTTGCTGGTCTCAGTCCAGTTCCTAGTGGACAGGTATCTACCACCATCACTTCACACGCTTTCTGGCTGTTTCAGCAGACACACCAAGGACTGACTGGGTATGTAAACTGTATGACTTTTTGGCTTTTAGATATGGTCCCTCTGAATTAAGGATGAGGCTCTGAAGGGATATGTGTGGTTCTGGTGTTGCTGTCTATACGGTCTGCCCTGCTCTATAGATAAAAAGAGCACATCAGTCTCCCGTGCTGTCACTCTGGTAGCTTTTATGCGTGCTAAGACGCACTCAAACACTTATAAGAAATGTAAACAATAAAAACATCTATTTTATACCACTGCATCTACCTGAAGTATTTTATGGACAAAATTATACCTTGCTATTTAATAAAAAAATTACTTCTCTAGTAATAAAGATCCCAACATAAAACTTCACTAACAATAAAATCTACAATGCATTCCAGATATTATTTCCAGGATACCATATATAAAGAATCTCATAAAACAGGGTATTGTGTTCTAATGCAGCACAAGTTACTGGCTAAGGTTAGTCAACTAATGCTAGCATTAGGCAGGACATGTTATAAGAAAAGTAGTCTATATAAAATGACAAAACATCACGCACTGAAGAGCAGCAGTATTTGCCAATGAACATGTGAAATGCAGAATTCTTTAATCAGTGTGCACATAGAACATCTAATTTGAGGATCAAAAAGCACTTTATAAAGGCGGAGAAGCTTTAGTAATTAGTTGGCTGATGCTTACAGCAGGAGAGTCAGGAGTAGGGCCATACAATACTTTTGACTAGAGCCTTGAAATCAGGCTGCCAAGCCCTAACCTACCTCCACCTTCAAGTATCCTTCCTCCTTTCCACTAACCAACCAATTCTATTCCTTATTAACATTGCCATCAGTCTTCATGTTTAACTCAAAACTTGTTTTTGATGAAAAATGGCCTTTTTCAAAATGAAAATTTTTGTGGAGAATTTTATTTCAAAATTTTCTGATTTTTCAAGTAAAAAATCCCTAGAAATTTTTTCATTTTTTGCTTTGTCCCCCATCTTCCCATTTTTCCACCGGAAAATAGAGAGAGAGAGAGAGAGAGAGAGAGAGGGTGAAGAAAACAACAGCGACAAACTATCATTGCCATTGTTTTGTCCCAAGATTTAAAATATTTTTGTTTTGCAACATTTTTCAATTTTTCATTAAAACATTTTTGACCAGATCTAATCTAATCTGTGTGGATCAAATGCTTTAACAAAATTGTTTAAATATAGCTCTGTAGTCAAGTCTGACTCCTACGTGCACAGCAATAGTACATCTCTCCAATTATTTAAAACCTCTAATGGCAGAAATGGGACTTTGCACAGTCCTTTCTTAAAAATTTTTTTTTAAAACCATTGTATCAGTTTCCATGGGGACTAGCAACAAAAATATTGGCAATGAAACTACTGAGGGAGTTTACGGGAAGAACTCAATATAATGGGCATGACTTTTTTTCTTTTCTAGCTATTCCAAAAGCCAAGTATAAAAATACACATTTTATGACTGAAAAAAAGCAACCATTTTTTTCCTTATTTTAAGTTTGGTCAAGTTATTTGACTAGAAACAGTTCAACAGTTACTAAAGGAACTTGAGAATTTGTGCTTCTGCTACTTTTCTGTAGAAGTTTCTGTAATACCATCATCATGACTAATATACTACAGCGGGTAAACATGAATCAGATTATTGAGGATTATGTAGTAGAGATCAACAATCTTCACAAAATTGCATCATTTCATTCAGAAAGAACTTATTGTTCTGTATCAATAAGAAATTATTGTAAATCTCCAGATGTGTAATATTACAATCCTGGAACATTATGCAATCTTGCAAACTCTTGCAAAAGTACCTAGTATCAGGAGTGAAAAATCAGTAATATTGTTAGTTTTTTCTGAGCATACAGTAGTAACCATCAGTGACTAAAAACTGTCAGTTTATATAATAATATGGCATACACAGAGCCAACTGTAAGGTACAACTTTTTTCAAAACTGAGATTTGAGAATATTAATTGTATAAAAGTTTAGCAGGAGTGAAGAGAGTCAACAAAATTTCTGGCAGCTTAAATTAATCCTGACACGGAAGTAATGGAATTAGCTTGAGTCCTGGGAGAGGTTCTGCACTCCTAGTTCTTTTACTTCTGCTATTTCAGTGATTCCTTTACAGATACTAGTTTTGAAGAAGAGCTAGTAAAATTGAATGCAAGTTTTATAATATTGTGAGTCTTTCCTCTTGTTTCAAAATACATACACACAGAGAAAGCTGCAAATATGTGATAGAGTGGTGGTTCTCAAACTTTTGTACTGGTGACCCCTTTCACATAGCAAGCCTCTGAGTGCGACCCCCCACCGTTATAAATTAAAAATACTTTTTAATATATTTAACACCATTATAAATGCTGGAGGCAAAGCGGGGTTTGGGGTGGAGGCTGACAGCTCGCAACCCCCATGTAATAACCTCACGACCCCCCTGAGGAGTCCCGACCCCCCAGTTTGAGAACCCCTGTGATAGATGTTAGTCATGTTGCTTAATGCACTACTGGAAGACACTCAGATACTACAGTGATGAGTGTGGTGTAAGAACCTACAGAGAACAGAATAGATCATGTGTATTGATAATAATAATTATTAATAATTTTGTAAGAGTTAAACAGTGCCATTCATCTGAGAATCTGAAAGCCCTGCCTCTGTTCTCACCAAAAAATGTGCACACAGTTGAATAAGTAACTATTTGAAAATCTGGCCCATAAATGTTACTGTAGAAGTACAGCAGCATTTAGAAGAATTAAACTTGGACATAAAGAGTGCAGATGAAAAAACAGTTAAGGCCTTGTTCTCAGAAAAGTTCTCAAAAACAGCAGTTATAATTCCCAGATGATGACAAATGATATAACCATGCACATCAGGAAAGACCCAACTATCTGAATTCAAACTGATGATTATTTTACACATCCCTTGGTAAAATTATGCCTGAATTTCTGCCAAAAGCCAATGAATTATTAAACTAAAGCAAAAATTTTCATGTTAGGCCGTGCAATCTGCCTTGAAGCTTTATGCTGTTTGCTTGTTGGGTTAAAACTAACACAGTTGTATTCACATAGGGTGAAATCCCCAGGTCCCCTCCATGTACTTGGAAGGCCCCAACAACAGCAGAACCATTCTGGTCTTGCTGTATAAGGAGGCCAGAAAGCAGGATCATGCACAGAGACATCACAGTTCCATCTGCCAGGGAACTGAGCTCTGTGGCAATCCACTCTGCTTGAACTCACAAGAAGATTGTGGGGATGTCAAGGGAATGTCCTGGTGTGGGGGTGGGGGGGCACACACTACAGACCCTGCTTAAGGCGTGTGTGCCAAGTTATGGCTATTACTACACCTATGAGCTGTACTGGTAACTATGGAATAACACAGTTGTTGATGACCTAAGATTGAAGGAGGGTGAATTCTGTTCCCTTGCCGGTAACACATTTGTTGGTTCTTCATTCGAAGTTTCCTTAGCTTATATGGGAGTTAAGAATCTGCCTCTGAGTAAGGAATGGAGGATGGAGCCCTAAATCCTGCCTTCCCTTACATGAGTGTTCAAGGGATGGAAGATGATATAGGAAGCCTCCTCTCCCATGCAAAAATTCTAGTCTTCTAGGTAATTAACACCTATGCTTCACTCAGCAGAAGGCTTGACTGGGGATGCACTTCATTCTGCTCAGAGAAGCACCAAACATAGGTGCTGGAACTAGGAGTGCTGCCGCACCCCCTGGCTTGAAGTGGTTTCCATCATATACAGAGCTTACAGTTTGGTTGAATGGCTCTCAGCACCCCCACTATAAAAATATTATTCCAGCACCCATGGCACCAAATAGCTCTTCACAACTCAACTTCCACTTTAAGCTGCCACCATGACCTCCTCCCATACCCAGAGGGTGCATTGGACAGTGTTTCCTTACCACGCACTGCACCAGCCAGGGAAGGATTTCGCCACATAGGTTTCAGCATAAGCCCAATAACGGTTCCCCCTGAAGTCATTGGATTTTTTTTCATTGATTTCAATGGAAGCAAGATCAGGCTGTATAGACTGCATCTCCATCCAAATTATCACACTTTAGTCAACCAGTAAATGTTATAAAAACATACATAATATCATGTTCTCAAAGATGATGGTGAATTTGTAATTGCTGTTTTCTGCTTTTCTTCAGTGTTATGGACTTGGACAGTGAGAATGTCGGAAGTTCCTTTTTTATGTAGGTTATATCTTGTCCCACCAAGGGTTATTTTCGTTAGACAACTACATTCTGAATGTTCTCTTTGTGGCCTTTTTCCTTAGGTTAAAAGGGCAAAGGTGTCCAGCAGCTGCCTTTATGCAGGCCTTGGATTTGAGACTTTGTAAATAAAATTAGGTTTGGCAACCTGATAAATTGACCCATGAAATAATGTCAATTGACCGCCTGCTGTTTGAACACAGTCAAATATTGTCAAATATTCCAGGAAGAATGCCCTCTTAAAGGCATCAGAGTGGTAGCCGTATTAGTCTGTAAGGCGCCACAAGTACTCCTCGTTCTTTTCTCTTATAGGCAGTGACCTATCTTTTTTATTTCATTTTTTTTAGAACTTCCTTTAATTGTTTTTCATTAAAATAACTCAATTAAATAACATGTTTTTTTGTAATGAGGCACAAGTATCTATCTAAGGCTAAGCCTATTGGAGACTTACTCTTTTTCGTTACTGTTATTTCTGTTAATAAATTAGTGATTTAAAATATTTGACCACTTTTACATCACTTGACAATAGTTGAACAGTCAATTGAGCAATTACTTTTGGACCAGTCAAATGCCGAACTCTAAATTAAATGTTCTTATATATCTTCATGCTGGCATTTATTCTATTTGGCTAATTGATTATTTCAGTTAAACATTCATATGCTGTACGAGGTGAATTTCTAAGTTTTGCTCAGTATCTGTGCGAGTGCCAATACGTCCTTTCAGAAACTGTCGTGCATCAGCAACTGTGGTTTTTCTGCCCAAGCATCTTGAGGATATTTCTATAGAGTATGGCAAGAAAGGAAGCTAATGGCTAAAATTTAAGATGAAACTTGAAAAGAATTAAATTAACGAATTTATCTTTGATTACTGTGCTGTATGTCCAGGAGGGTCCTGTTGCATTCCTCTGTTAATATAATCTTGGAGATCCAAGAACTACAGGGTGAAAAACTATCATTCTGCACAGATGTGAATCAGCAGAATTGTGTAGTCTCAACTGGGAAGTGGTTTAAACTTCCTCTTTCAAGTTTTATTGTTTTTAGACATTTGTCTTGTGATTATTCTTCAGACACACAAGCTAAACCACTCCCTGAATAGAACCAAGATGAGCCCTTTGATTCCACCAGCAATAACAAACAAAAATGGAGCAACCTAAGCAAATAGATTTAGATATCTATTGGAAGAATTGACACCAGGGCCAAACTTTGATGACATGCCTCATTGCAACAAAAGAGTTAAACAATACAAAAATCACAGATATCACCATGACTTCAGTTTTTAGATAGTGGTACTCTTGGGATAGCTAAACTTCAGGAAGAGATTTCTCTTATTTATTCCTCTTTGTAAAAAAATAATCAAAATTAAACACAAAATCATTTTATTTAAAAGGTTGAACTGTAATAGAGACAGGAATTTCTCTCTCTTAGCTCAAAGAGAAAGGTGTTGTCCCCTGTTCTCAACTCAGTAGTATACACAGTCAAAGACACCACAAATTGGCCAGGGGGAATTCCCCTGGCACAAGCAGTGTAGGTCTATCATTAGCAGCCCTATGCTGCTCTCCGTGCAAGCCCAGTTTAGGGGGTAGATGAGGACATCTGCAGAGCACATGCCTCTATGGAGAGTCTATTGGTTGCATCACATCCCAGACTTCTTTGGGAGGTCGCCATACATTTATTTATACCGAGGGTTACATCAGAATCTGGGTGCTGCAAAGGTGGCTGAAAAAGTGCCCCCCACCTTTCCCTGGACCACACCTCCAGATCTAGAATATTTCCATGCTGCATGCGTCTGCACTCCTATTGCACAAAGGCCACAAAAGCTGCAGCTGAAACTTTGACACCGCCATTGACTGCAGTGGAGGCTGCAAGTGCTCAGCACCTTAGTCAGTTAAAATCTGCTTTATGTAGGTGTCAATAGTTATATAAAAACCTATTTCCTTTTACTAAGAAATGGAACAAATCCGGAGGAGTATTATCAGAGGGCCTACTGCAGCACTTGGTTTATGAGAATATCCTTCCAAGAATCTGTCTCTCCTCATTGTGAAGAGTACAACGCCATGTCTAATCCTTTTTTCACTTTTCATTTATCATGCAGGAGATCACAGATGTTGATAAAGTTTAAGCAATAGGAAAAGAAATGAGCAGATGCTTAGCCAGTGTCTGCCTCCTGTACTGTACATATTGTGCCTGATCTTGCAATTGAGCCATGCACCGTCTCATATCCATGAGGAGTCCTCCATGTGGGGCTTGATCCTGAGAGGTACGGAGCACCTAAGGCTCCCATTATAGTCAGTGGAAGAGAGAGGTACTCAGCTCCCCTCAGGATCAGGCCCAAGGAAGCTAGCAAGATCAGGCTTATTGAAATTACACTTCTCTGTTATATTAAAGCTACTAATGAGAAAATTACACAGGTTACTTAAGATTCAATTTATTGATTGATTTATTTTAGAATTAAGGGGTAAATCCTACTTCCTTACATGGACACACAAGCAGAGGAACTGAGAAAGTTCAGCTTGCAGCTTTAATTCCCTCATCATGACTTCTGCTCCATTGGAGAGGAAGGTGGTACACAGTCATGGGGGACGGAGGGAGCTGATGTCAGCATGGTTGTTGATCGGTCCCTGAACTATGCTGCTGGGAAGGTGGGCCTAGGAATCAGTGCAGGCAGGTTTCCTTTCCTCACTGATACCCCAAAACCCAGAGATCTTTTGGCTCTGTTACCTTGTCTACAATGCAAACTCCTTTCCCCTGATAGGAGAATGTAGTGATAAGTCTGAGTTCACAT
This sequence comes from Chelonia mydas, assembly GCF_015237465.2. Taxonomy (NCBI): domain Eukaryota; kingdom Metazoa; phylum Chordata; order Testudines; family Cheloniidae; genus Chelonia; species Chelonia mydas. The sequence goes on along the minus strand of NC_051252.2, from coordinate 23,138,100 downwards.
CTGCAGAGTCACTAGGATATTTTTCTCTTGTTATGGGCTTTTTTTTTTTTCTGTGGAAAGGGAGGATTTGAGCCTGATTTATGGAGTTTCTATAAAATCATATAATCTACTTCCATGTTTTTATGGTGCCATTAAATTAAAAACTGTTTAGCTGATCATGAATCTTGGTGAAGATTGTTTTTAATCTGACATAAAACCATTTAATTTTTAATAGAATTCTATAGATTAGAGTGGAAATGCTTTCTTACAGCACCTAGCAGCTTTCAGAAGGCTTCTTAGGGTAACAGATGTTGACTTCAGAGGAGTCCTCTGCATAACATTCACAATACATTGAAGAGGCAACTAGATAATCCATCCCTTTCATTCTTTGCAATAATCACATGCTGCTAAATAATTTCCTTTATCATCAGAGACAGCATATGGAGTCTAGAGCAGATCCTTCTATATGTGTTTTTGTTTTGGTGTTTTAAATTTCTACTTTTTCCTTTGACCATCCTGTTTAAGAGAGATCAATGATTTATGGAGTGTGCATCTGAAAGATGTAAGGAGCACAAAATATTTTTGCAGAGAAGCAGACAAATCCAAAATCTGTTTTCCAGTTTATTTATATATTTGTTTTATGTCTTTTAGCCCAATGGATTCTTTAGAGAAGTAAAGCTTTGTATAATGTATCAAATCTAGTGGCATTGTGCTCTCTAATAAAATATTTATTCTCAAATCATTAGCAGTTTTTCATTTGAGATATAAAAACCGTTTATGTACCTGTGTATAAGACACACAGAAATGTCTCCTGTCCTGTCTGTGAGGAGAGAGACAACAGGATCTCCATACACACACGCACCAAAATATACTCTTATGTTGAGTTTTCATGGCAGGTTAAATGAGCCAGAAGCCTAAGAACTTGCTTTAAACATGTTAATGGCATTATATTGTGATAATTGCCCTGTGTTATGTTTGTGAAACTCATAATTAACCTATATCTTTAAAAAAGGATAAATTCGTCAGACAGACGGCCCAATATTAGTACACCTGTGGTGCTCAGTAATACATACAGTTACTGTAAATTAACACATAAATAGTAACCTTCATTCTTAATCTTAATTCTTAATCTTCTGTATTTACATGGTGCCTTTCATCCCAAAGTACTTTAAAACCTACATACTGCAATGTGTGAAATGCTTTCACTCTAGCGTGCAAAAGCAGCAATCAGCTGTCTCAGAGAACACTACTCAGTAGCTGGGAATGGAACTTAAGGTCAACAATACGGGGGCAACCCCCTATAATAATGGAAAGTGCCACAGAATCTTTGAAATCCACATAAAGCAGACAGGAGCCTGACCCACCCATTACTTAATGGAACTCTAGCATTTGTCTAACATGGAGGAATGAAATGCTGAAATGACCCTGCAAACATTTCAACAAATGGCTCCAGAAAATATTCATACTTGATTCTTATGAAATAATATACAAACTTCCCAGTCAACCCAACTGTTTTTATACATCTCCTTGGCTCTTCTGTGCTGCCCCTTTAAGCATGGAACAGTCTCCCCAGTCCTGATGTGTTAATCTGCCATTCGTTCAAATCCTTCCTCAGAATTCACTTGATCCACAAAGTTTTCAAAATCAATCCACCAAAAGAGGATGTTATATTTAAAAACAAAAGCCAAAACATGTATGGCCCACTGGTTAATTGTGTGTCTGATCTGTATCACCTGTCCAGACTGTAGAACAGGTAGTGTGTCATTTTCTTTGTACTATAAAAGTCCAAGCACTCTGTCATCACTTAATGTATTTATTTAGATTTAGATAACTAAAAAGACACCTAACCAAGGCTCAAGGTGCCCTAGCACATCTTTAACACCACAAATCTCAGCAGCATTAACACGATCAGTTCAACAGGAACTCAGCCACCTACAAAAACTCTTTTCCAGCCCTCCATCACTATATATAACAAATCATAAAAAATATAATTCCATATTTGCCATTTTTAACAAACATGGAAGGTTTTCCTGCTATGAACTAACATCCTGAGCCTCTAAAGACTAATTTATGTGAGTAACTTAATGCAAAACAGGTTCTGATTTTACACTTACACATGTAACATTTTGCATGTGAATAGTCCTATTGAATTCAATGGTACAACATACAGGAGGCATTCACTTTTATTCAGAGGGCCAACACACAGTCTGTGCACCACTGAAGTCCCTTTTTCACACTTCATGCATAAATTTTATATATAAAAATCAAGATGATAGGAGAACAGATTTAATATTTTAAGTGATGTCTCCTTATTCATGTGTACATTTTAATGAACCATTCTAGAAATAACCTCCAGTTTTTCATATTTGCAGAAAACCAGCACTCCATAAATATTGAATTGTGCTGTTATCTGTGGAGGAACCAGGTTTCTATAAACAGAGAAAATCCAAACTTATCACTGGGTGTAGCTGCTGAAAATATTAAAGTAGCTAACAAATAAGAATGTTGTTTATTTGTTAGCTTACTACTAATGAAAAAAAGCTGTTATCCCTTTGATTAATCCAGACCATAGTGGACAATATTGGCATAAATGTCCATGAGGCGTACTAGTAACTATTAACTCATTTCCTTTTCATTCTACACTTTTATACAATGTATCTGGAGTCTGGCCCAGGTTTCATAATTTTCACTATATCCACATTAACAGCCTATATACGATTAAAAATATCTTTTGAAGATGTATTAAAAGGGTGAGGGCAATCCAAGAATTTTCTTCATTTCTAAAGGTTGAAATTTTACATATGTCCACATAAGAACTTTCAGTGAATTAAAGGTGTTCAAAGGCATAATCAGACTAATCAGTTACAATAAATTAATTATGTCATTTCTTAATCTTTTTCAATGCATTGTTTTCTCTTTCCCTCTCTGTCTGTACATATATATATTACACAGTATAGAGATAGAGTCGTTATTGAATAGCATGAGGTGCTAAAGATTTTATCAGCATGACTTTGGGAAAGCCACATATTTTCATGACTGGTGAAGCCAAGCGTGAGTTATACATGTAGTCCCAAGTGAATACCAGTCAAACCTTTGTATCTGGTAAATATTATTGTTTCTAGAACATATAGTATATTATGTTAATAGTGTTGCATTCTTGCCTTAACTAAAAGACATGTTGGGAGCTGGTATATTCTACTTTAACTCTTTGACTATAATACACACACAGATGCCACCCTACAATTTTATACGTCCAGAAGTCTTGAAAATGTCATTATTTTAAGTGTTAAGGAAAGAAGAGAACTGTATGCTGGCACACAAAAGATATGATTGCCAAAGGACATAAGCACCTACAGATGCCTTTCTGGTTTCTCAATGAAATCAATTTAGGTTTATTTGGCTGACTAACAGGGGACAAATAATGTGGTAACCAGATAACATTAATCTCAGCTTCAGTACACTGGAGAGTTGAGTGCGCTGGGACTAGGAATTGGGAATCATATTCCGATGTAACTATCACTTCAGAGCCCCCATGTTTAATGGTTGGCATTGCAATAATGACAGTAAGGAAAGCCCCTCTAGGCATATTGTTTCTTTAAATTGCAACTTGAAATCTGGCTTTGATACTTTGTGAGCAGGCAACACTGTAGTCTCTGTTACTATTGCATTTATAGTTTTATTGTATTAGAGCAGGGGTGGCCAACCTGAGCCTGAGAAGGAGCCAGAATTTACCACTGTACATTGTCAAAGAGCCACAGTAATACATCATCAGCCACCCCCACCACCTCCTGCCCACCAGCAGCACTGCTGATCAGCATCTCCCCCTCCCTCCCCATGCCTCCTGCCGGCCACAATCAGCTGTTTCACAGTGTACAGGAAGCTCTGGGATGGAGGGGGGAGGCACAAGGGTGCAGCAGGCTCAGGGGAGGGAGCGGAATGGGCTGGGGGTCTTGGGGTAACGGGTGGAGTGGGGGCAGGGCCTGGGGTTGAGCAGTGGAAAGTTGGCACCTGAAGCTCCAGCCCCAGAGTCAGCACCTATGCAAGGAGCCGCATATTAACTTCTGAAGAGCCGCATGCAGCTCCGGAGCCACAGGTTGGCCACCCCAGTATTAGAGATAAAGATTTACAGGATTCTGAATGTAGCTGGATTTTAGAGGAACAGACAGCTTCCCAAACTTCATACGTGTTGTGCTGAAACCATACACTTATAATCTGCTTGAAACTGGACTCTCACAACTTATTTTCCATGTACTGAGTCAGTTTTAAAATATGCTAAGCTGATCTATTAGGGTTGTTGCCAGAGAAAAAAATGTCATTTTGTTTTGTTTTGTATTAAATGACCATTACTTATAACAGGTCTTAAAAACATAGAGAGCTTCCTTTTTCCTGCTATAAACTATTTTTTAAAAAAAATAAAAGGTGGCCTAGCTCCAGGTTGTTCTATTTAAGTCACACTCATCCATCAACCAGTTGTCCATGAGATGAAAGAATCCAGATTCCTCCCTTGTCTTCCGTAATGGAACTTTATATCGGAGAAAATATTAGGGATAAAAACACATTTCCTGCTCTTGGTTTTCAGTTTTCACTTGAAGTTGATTCATTATTGAGTATGACTAGGTACAACAGATGAGTTCAGCTACTCAGCTTGGGCTGGGAACCTTCAGCTAGACACTACCAAAACCATTACTGGATAATGACCTTTCCCAATTTAAACCACTGCAGATTCTACATGCAGTGTAGGGGTATTTGGTGATGAAAGAAGTTAGCCAAAAGTCGACCCTGAGAGGCTAATCCCGCAGTCTTTCTGCATGCAGAACTGCAAGAGTCCTGGTACTGAACTACTGCTTGGTCCTAATGGGGGGAAGCGGTAGAGAGGAAGGGGTTACATGGCTCCCTGCTCCTTATATGATCAGCATAAAGGCCAGGCAGAATTGCAGCTGCTCCCTTCTCCCTTGACACAATGGTTGCTATAGCTGTAGTGTGAGATACTCACTAACAAGGTAATCATCACTTACAGGGATACTACAGTCTCCCCCCCCCCCCCCCCCCCCCGGGTGGATACAGATCCCTAATGCACTTTGTAAGTGTTATCTAGGTCACACCACACATAAGAAGTATTATCTACTGGTTTTATAGTGAAAGGTGTGACTGAATATATTATTGTTTAGGTTAACAAACATATACCATCACATAAACAAGGTGCACAATGTGTGCAAGTTAACATTGCTGCTAAAATCCTCATGTATCTACTTTAACCTGCTTTTTTGTGTACTAGAGGAGTTCGTAGTTAGAACAGAATAATTGTTCAGTGGAACAGAATTCATTGTTTTTTGTGTACCAGAAGAGAGTTCAAGCAGACTGAGAAACAGCCCAAACAGACTGTTAAGATTTATTCGTATAATTCAAATGTCTTGCCAACTAAAAATGAAATTATCATCCAGCCTAAGCACAAAAGAAAAAGGTGTGCTAGATGTAAAAGGTGTGTCTTTAGTACAGTTCATTAGCAAAGAGAGGAGTTCTTTCATTTATTATTGGAATTTTTTAAGCAAAGTTTTTTCATTGAAAAACAGCCTTTTTCAATAAACTGTTTTCACCACAAATTATTGAGATTTTTTGTGAAAAATAGTAACTTTTATTACTTTTAAACATTTGTATCAAAAACATCATATTTTTGATGTTTTTAATAAAAATTTCTAAAAAATTCATGATTTTTAAAAAATGTAAAATAGGTTAATTTGAAGTACTTCAAAAGAAAAAAAAACTTCAATATTTCTAAATTTTTCATTAAACTAGTTTCATTTTTCAGCCAGTTCTAGTTTAGTTACTTATGATTATTACCAAAAAGAAAAGGAGTACTTGTGGCACGTTAGAGACTAACAAATTTATTTGAGCATAAGCTTTTGTGAGCTACAGCTCACCTCATCGGATGCATGCAGTGGAAAATACAGTGGGGAGATTTTATATACACAGAGAACATGAAACAATGGGTGTTACCATACACACTGTGACAGGTAAAGTGAGCTATTACCAGCAGGAGAGCGGCCGGGGCGGGGGGGGGGGAACCTTTTGTAGTGATAATCAAGGTGGGCCATTTCCAGCAGTTGACAAGAACGTGTGAGGAACAGTGTGTGTGTGTGGGGGGGGGGGGGGGGGGAATAAACAAGGGGAAATAGTTTTACTTTGTGTAATGACACATCTTGTATCCAGTTTGCAAATTAATTCCAATTCAGCAGTCTCTCGCTGGAGTCTGGTTTTGAAGTTTTTTTGTTGAAGAATTGCCACTTTTAGGTCTGTAATCGAGTGACCAAAGAGATTGAAGTGTTCTCCAACTGGTTTTTGAATGTTATAATTCTTGACATCTGATTTGTGTCCATTTATTCTATTACATAGATACTGTCCGGTTTGGCCAATGTACATTGTGGAAGGGCACTGCTGGCACATGATGGCATATATCACGTTGGTAGAACGAGCCTCTGATAGTGTGGCTGATGTGATTAGGCCCTATGATGGTGTCCCCTGAATAGATATGTGGACACAGTTGGCAACGGGCTTTGTTGCAAGGATAGGTTCCTGGGTTAGTGGTTCTGTTGTGTGGTGTGTGGTTGCTGGTGAGTATTTGCTTCAGGTTGGGGGGCTGTCTGTAAGCAAGGACTGGCCTGTCTCCCAAGATCAGTAACTGGCCTAAATCTTGTTTTTCCCTGAGATGGAGTTTGCTACACCCACAATGCACCATATTAATTATTTGGCATTAAAGCAATTTTGAAAATTTGAATGAACTTTTATTAATTTGAACGTATACCTGTAGTACAATATTTCAGTGACTGACTTTAGGAATAACTATTCCAGGACCGGCTTTAGGCACCCGCAAAGCAAGCACGTGCTTGGGGAGGCACAATTCCTGCCATCCCTTTTTTTTTTGGCTTGGGCAATTGCGCTCTCAGAGCGTGGGGCAGCAAATGTTTTGCTTGGGAGGGCAAAAAACCTGGAGCCGGCCCTGAACTATTCATTCATCTCTACTTACCGAGAACATGTATTTGTAGTAAACCCTCAACAAATTGGTAATACTAATCTCAGTCAATGAAAAAAACCCTGTACATTTATTGTCAAATTACCGGCAACAGATATACAGTCAAATGCAGTAAAATGTCTATTTTTATAGTAAATCTAGTTTCTGATTCACATTTTAAGTGAATGTCAGTGTTAAAATTTTTCTTTTTTACTGTAAATACCAGTTGAAATCAAATTATCTAAATTAGCAGCGACAAACCATTTTACACAAAAAACATGACGCAAATACAGATATTTAAAGTGAATGCTCACTACAATACAGGAAAAGTTACTGTACATACTTTCCAGAGTAGCAGCCGTGTTTGTCTATATCTGCAAAAAGAAAAGGAGGACTTGTGGCACCTTAGAGAGTAACAAATTTATTTGACCATAAGCTTTCGTGAGTTCATTTGTTTTAGACAAAGAATTAGAAAACAAAAACTGTCATTTCAAAGAAACATTTACTGCTGCATAGTATCATGAATTATTGTTTTGCAGAGCAGCACAAGTATCCTCTTTCATAGTTCAAACTGTAGAAACAAGAGAGAGAGAGAGAGAGAGAGAGAAGCAGCTGTCCATTCACAAATAACAGCACAGTTTCAAAGGACAACGGAAGAATCATTTTATAATATCATTCATTTTACAGCTTGAAAACTCCAAGCCAAATTCTGTTTGATAGTTTGGCCTATGTACATGCCAGAAAAACTGCAGGCCAATGGGAATATGAACAGGGTTTGGGGGCACGGTCCATAGGACAGCACACACACACCCTGTTCTCAGCAACAGGACCTAATCTCACACACACAATGTATATTATCCCTGCTTCTGGTAGGAATGAGCTGACACTTTTGCATTACCCAGTTGTTCTCATTTGGGGGGCCATTGAGACCAGTAGCAGAATTTGAATCCGATAACTGCATTAAGTGATGAGTGAATCTAAGCAAAATATTTCTATCTTTAATATTTCACATGGAGTTTATTAATAATGCCATGGCCTCTTTCCACCCCTCCCCCTATAACTCCAACAGTTCTTCCCGAGGAGGAGCACTCCTCACTACATTGGCTCTGGCTCTGTCCCAACACGCACACATGCCCTGTCCCAAAGCCAACTACCGTTCTTCCCGAACACCAGCACAGTAAATTGGAGTAGAGAGGTGACATTACCACTATAGGCAGCATTAGTGAGACCATTATTGGAATATTGTGTCCAGTTCCGGTGTCCATGCTTTAAAAATTGGAGGAGGTTCAGAAAAGAGCTACACCAAAATGATTTGAACCTGCCTTGCAATCAGAGACTAAAGAGGCTCCATATATTTAGTTTATCCAATGAAGACTAAGAGGTGACTTGAACACAGGCGATAAGTACCTATATAGGGAGAAGATTTCTGATAGTAAAAGTCTCTTTAATTTAGCAGGCAAAGGCATAATAAGATTCAGTGGCAGAAAGCCAAAGTTAGACAAATTCAGACAAAAAATAAGGAGAAAAATTTTAAGTGTATGTAATTAGCTACTGGAACAAATTACCTAGGGATGTGGTAGACTTGCTGTCTCTTGAAGTCTTTAAATCAAGATTGGATGTCTTTTTTTTTAAATGATATGTTCCAGCTAATCTAAAAGTTATGCAGGGACCATTTGGTGCAAGTCTATGGCCTTTGCGATGCAGACCAAATCAGATGAGCACAATGGTCCCTTCTGGCCTTAAAATCTTTGAATTTTTGTGACTAGTAAGGGCAGCAAATAATTGGGAGGGGATCGAGTAAGGAATGATGGGGCAAAAGCAGCAAGTAATAAATAATATTCTGCATCACTCTTCTATAGCACTTTACACATTAAAAGTGCTGCAGAAGCACTAATTCATCATAACAACTTCGTACTCTGCTGCCTTTCACTGCAGGACCTCAGAGCACTTCACAAAATACGAATTAATACATAGGCAGTATTTTTAGGAAAGACATGGCATTGGCCCCAGCCAGTGTTAATTTGTTCTTGAACATCATTGCTTCTGAAATCTGGTGGATTTTACCATTGAAACATAAAATGTATATATTGTCCTGGCAACAGAACTGAAAATGTGTTTCCGCATTCAATTATAAACCGTCCCATTGCATTACTGACAATATGGCATGCCACATCCCTTCATGTTACGCTCCAGTGTAACCTCACATAACACAGCATGGTTGAAATTTAAGAAGAGATTAACTTTACACGAGAAAATTGGATAACTGGTGTTTTAGTCTGAACATCTGGCACATTTTTTGCTAAGTGTTCAAAAGAAGCTAATTTTTGCACAGCAAAATGTTTCACTGACTTCACCTCAACAGCTGAAACATACATTTCTTTTCTGTGTATGATTAACCTGAAAGTACCCAAAATGACCAGATGCCTGTGTATATTAGGATTATTAAAAATCACATATATCACTGTAAATTCACATAAAATTTATAAACTTTGGGCCAAATCCTGCTCACCTTATTGACATGAGCAGTGTTTTTAGTTTCAATAGGAGTGCTTGCTTGAGTAATGGAACCAGGACTTAGCCCATATCCCACATATAACCTGATAGCATATTGTACTTTAAAATTTAGACAGAAATAGTGCTAAGTCTCCCAAACTTCTGAAATGAAAAAGCATTCCTCAGTGGGATCAGTGTCTCATTTTTAAAAAGCTGGAGAAGCCAAAAATATCAGACTCAACAAATTGTCATTGAGCAACAGATATTCTGCATGGTGACAACAACAGAAGCTAAGAACCTTAATTTCATTGAGTGCTGAAAGTCAGTACAAGTACTATGTATGAGGAGAAATTGTGGGTTTAACTTACGTGAAAGTGCAAGTCTGCTAAAGAAAACATTTCACAAATCAGAATCCATTTCTTTTTTTAATAGATGAATCTAGTTCTTTTTAAAAAGAACAGGAGTACTTGTGGCACCTTAGAGACCAACAAATTTATTTGAGCATAAACTTTCGTGGGCTAAAACCCACTTCATCAGATGCATCTTTGTAATACAAATAATCACAGCAATAGCTAGATTTCTTTACAAACCCAGTGATTATAATAAACTAGAGCTTAAAGCTGTGTCTGCCCAATATTGATTAGGTAACTCAAATCCTGGAATAAGTTGATTTACAGGCAAGTATAAAGGGAAACAAACATATATATAAAAAACTTAAAACCTGACAAAGACTAGTTTTAAACTGTGAAAAGGAATTTAAATGATCTCGGGAGAATTCACATGCTTAACTGAACTGGCTTTGTACTTAAAATATAAATGAGGCAATCTTACTGCAGCTAGAACAAGATTCAAAACCAAAACCAACATCACAGCCTGATTACTCTGAAATGTTCTCTGTGCAATCCTTTGGAAGGGAGAGAAACAAACACTATTATTTGGACTTGTGAAGCAGGTAACCTTCTAGAGCTTCTTAATCAAGCTCTATGCAGACTTCAGAGTTTCATTGTTACTTTACAAGGCCCTGATCACTGTCATCACTCCCCAAACTGCCTTTCTCCTAAAGAGAAAGACAGCAGGTAAGAATAGGAGAGTTTATTATTTATTTATTTCACACACACACACACACACACACACACGACCCTTTTTCTTTATAATTAAAATGAGTCCTTGAGAGTGGCATACAACCTCTATTTAAATGCAATCTGAGTTTTGTGGTACTATATTATTTCAATTCTTAAAGGTTCAGAGAAACAGAAGCCTTTCTGCCCACATAAATTAGTGTGGATCTGAACGTAAAGAATGTCCTATAAAAAATTTAAAATATATGGAGCAATTGAAGGTACTAGATGTCTGTTTTAAACATAGGCCTTATCTTTCATGTTTTAGTAGAAATACTAAACCTAAAGGGGAAGCACAGTCACACAGTATTACATCAGTGTGTGACCCACTGTCTTTTTGGTTAGGGATTTTTCTATAAAGCCCAAAGTAGATGCACATTGTCAGGGTCAAGGGTATTAAAAGTGATTTGTTAGATGCAAATCACTGTTTATTATAGTCCAAAGACCAAGCCAACTTGAAATAAAAAAATTGTGCCAGATGAAAAACTGCCAGAATTCTCTGTTATACATGCCTTATCTTGGAAATTCTCCCAGATTTCTTTTTTTGATAGGTACTTTCAGTGAAGCCTCCCTTACTAATGGGGTGTGAGCAAAAGTTATAGATTATAAAAGGGTCAGTGAGGACCATTAACTAAAGGTTTCTGCGGGGGGAGCGGCGGGCAGGGACACATATTGTAAGCTATGACTACAGCCTAAAAAGTTGCATACGTATGAACCACAGAATATGTTGAGCAAAGCACATGGAACTCACTCAGTGTGGTAGGTCAGATAACTAGCATTATCAGCATTCTGCAAACGGTACAAAGAGCTCACATTCTTCTCCTCCTCCTCCCCAATTCAAGTTTCTTTTCTTGTTAAAATGTGCATTAAAAACCAATAAATAATTTGTCTGATTTAGGAAGAGTTTGATTCTTAACTTAAGTTTAAAAGACTTTCTCCAACGCTCCCTCATACCGTGGAAGCAAAGCAATTTGTATGACCCTATTTCAGCCTGGAAGGTGGGTTTTTACACAGAGACTTTGCTTCCCGTCCCAAGTTAACAGATGGGAAAATATGCATGATCATTCTTCAGTGGAAGATTTTATACTTATAACTGAGATCCTTTTTGATAAATGAAGACAAAATTTTAAAGTACATCTTTCTTCCACTAGGCCTCATCTTTCCTGTGAGACTCACAGTAGAGGTGGAAAGATCAGCCTATGTCTCGCTCACTTGTGCATTATTATTGATTCATCATTACATGCTGAGAAAGTAGGGTGGGACCACTGGTCAGTGCAAGTAAGCAGTGATAGTAGGGACAGAAGGACATCTTTAAAATCAGGTAGCTGGCTGTTATTGGGAGCCTCCGAAGGAGACCTAGGACAAGACTACAATGCGCACTCTTTGTGCACGTGTTCCAGATATGAGGCAGTTAAGGGTTGCATTCTCTGGGTCTTTTGGCCCACTGCGCCTTCACAGGAACGCCAAGAAAGTGGCCTCAAACAGCATCTGCCAGCTAAAAAGCAGCAAAGAAAACACTGCCTAAGGGGTCAACTGAAAATAAAAGTCATCTTATAAATGTGTATATGATGTAAGTTTGAAGCACAGAGTCTAATAATTCTCACTGGATCTTCTCTCTCACTTCTATTCTTGGTGGCTAAATAATAAATTCAGCCAAACAACCTACTTTAAAATGTACTGACATGAATCTCCATAGTGGAAATAACATATCTTACCTATAAAGAGTGATTATGTTCTTTTTAGTATTGAAAACTACATCTCTTTAGCCTGCTCATGAAAGGACCATAATACAAATTCTTCCGACAGTTTGCAGTGTAGCCTGCAAACAGAATACTGAGTATGACTGTCAATAATTGGACATTTGAAACAGACCCAGATCAAAACCCTGGATCTGACATCATATAACTTAAAGGAAGTTTGGATGTGAACTTCGCAGCTCCAGTCTCTCTCTGCTGGAAATTCACAAAGCAATAATAATATAATAAATAGCACTTAACATGTTGGGCCCAGTTCCTCCAACCCTTAGTCCTCCTGTACAGAAGGTCCAGACAATTCCTGTGCACCACTGAAGTCCCATTTCAGCTCTCCAAACGGGGTTTACGTCGGACTTAAGTGCCACTCCTCTGCACTGGAATGAATTTCATCCTTAATGCCTACTCATATAAGATGTACCACTGAAATCAATTATACTACTGGCATGAGTGAGGATTGATCATATATGAGTAAGAATTTGCCAGATCAGATACTAACTAATTAATGTTTCTAAAAATATCAGTCATTTGACCTCTTACAATCCTTCTCTTTGTGATTTCATCACTAGCAATTTGTAAATAAGGCCTTACATGAGTCACATTGTCACAGAAGTCATGGAAAGCCAGATTTGTTCTCCCTTTTTCCTTAACACTGCAATTGTTGTAAATTTGCGATGACTTTCTCCTTTTCAAAATCAGAGATCACTTTGCAAATGAGTTATGCAGTCTATGGGGCAGTACAGTCAGGTTGTATAACTAGTGGGGAAGAGTCTGGAGGAGATAGTACAGGTAAGAAAGGAGTCAGGGGCTAGGGTGAAGGAGACACAGATGAGCTGAGCTTCTGGGAGACAGTGAAGTCAACGGAGCTATGACAATTTACACCAGCTGAGGGACTCCCGCCAGGTCTGTACACTAAGGGCACAGGCCACAGGCAGATTCTGCATCTGGCAGGGTTTGTCTCCTCCACAGGAGGCTTGTATTCTACTTGTCTTGGGTGGAGGCAGATTCCAGGGATGGGGAAGGAGGATGCCCATGATTTTCCTGTCACATATCCATGAATTCTCATATTTTGCCACATGACTTAAAATTTGTCTTTTGCATATAAATTACTTTCCCTGGAGCAACTCATTTCTTTTCATTCTTCTACCATCTCCAAAAAAACAAATAAACAAAAGCTTTTAAAACTTACAGTACAAAACTTTGGGCAAACCTTCAAACCATGGAGACTGTCTGGTGCATGCAAAAAATACACTGAGCTAGGCAAACAGGGTATTTGCAAAATCAGAGGGCTACTTGCATGAACAAGTACTCCCTGGTATGTACAGTTACCTGATTTGCTATGGTAGCACCAGATTCGTATAAGTAATCCAGATGCAGAAACATTCTTTTTTTTTTCCCCCCCATGTACTCATTATCCACTACTTTTAAAAAATGTGTTTCCTCAATGGAAAATCCAATCAAACTTCCAGAAATTTATCATGAAAGGGGAAGATGGGTATTTTAAAATATGAAAAATGCCTTAATAACACTCAGTTAGTATCACCTTTAAACCTAGCCCGTTCTCCAAAGGTAAAAACCAAATTGCTGACACACTTCCTTTTCTCAAGTTACTAGTGCTGGATGCCAAGAAGAAATAACACTGAATTCCAGCTACATTATGGAGACCCAGTTATGATAAAGATTTTGGTTGCTGTTTGTGAACTTAGTGGAAAAGACTGAACTACGTTAAAGGACTAAGAAGGCAGTAAAATGAATGAAAAGGCTATCACAATGTATCCAGTGGCATTGCCGCCGGTGGATAAGTTAAAAGGAGCTTGATGCTTCCATTGTCAATGTCACAGCTGGCAGGGATAAGGGGGTTGCTAAATTTGAGGCAAGTAGGATTCAAAATAAGTGACAAGTAGAACTGTGGGACTCTTCAAGAAATACAGCCTGACTGAATGTGTAGATTCTCCTTTATACCATACTGTGGGCAAAAGAGGATCAGCTATAATAGTAAGTGAGATCAGCTGGGATTCATTTGTCTGGTTTGGAAGGGGAATGTTATCCAATGTTACCACTTGGTGCTTCGTGCCTAGAGGCTTGTGCTATGCCAGATGTAACAGAGATGCTTCATGGAAAGGGGAAGGGAGTACTGATCAGGAGGTAGTGATGAGTGCTAATATTATAGTGTTTTTCAAGAGTGTGTGTGTATTATAGTGTGTTTTACTAATATCAGGTCTTATAAGACTGATCTAACATGATCCTTCAAAGGTACAGAGGCTGTCAAAGAGCCCAATGGGCTGTGTCTACTCTAGCAATTATCATGAAATCTCCTACAGTTTCACTACCAGCAGTTCAGCTCCACCACTGATAGTGTTAATGTAGACTGGGCTCAGGCATCAGCTTATCATCATCATCTAGGGTTCAGGTGGTTTTGTCTCTCTGCTGGATCTCCCTCTGTTGCTATCACCGGTGCAGGAAAACTAATGGTAATGACCTAGTAGAAGATTTTTTGAAAATTGCTAGAGTAGCCATTAAATACACAGTCTCAAGATATTAAACAGGGTCTAGTTTCTTTCAACTGTTCATAGTAAATGGAAATGCATGGATTTACCATTTTCTTTTGCTTCCAAGTAAAGAAAAATGTCTTTTGTTCCCCTTTTTCTCGTTAAATAGACCATCCTTATGGGGGGAGGACAAGAAAAAAGGAGTATATGTAGCACAACAAGGCTGAATGGGAGAGGTGCTTACACTACATTTTTTTAAATTGCTCATCTCCAAACACGCATGAATGAACCGTTTTGTTTTGACACATTCTTCTCTGGGTTTTAAAAATTTATATAATGATAAGCGTTCACACTGCTTGTGTTTATTTACTGGCTGCCTTGTGGCTTTCCTTAAATTAACATGAACATAAATGATTTAAAATTAAACTAACCAAACACTAAAAACATGTCTAGAATGTGTGGACATTTGGGATAGCCCATGTCAGGAAGCGCAACAAACAGCTGACAGTCAACAAAAACAACTCATATATTTGTGGTTAAATAAGCAGAAGATGAGGTTAGTCGTTCACATCTTCATGCTATTCTATTTTAAATTAAAGTGGAACCCTTTTACAGTAAAGGCATTGTTTGAGGGTTGTTGTTTTTTTAAACAGAGTAACTTCACTAAAACCCGTTGTGACAAGTTCCTCCTCTACCTTGGTGGGTCTTGCGCTTATTAGTGGATTTGCTCGCCTCGGCGCTTCACGGCAGCCCTCAGTTTGGCCGTTTTCGTGAACCCACAGTCCAGGTCGACTCCTCCTGTGTCTGACCAGGAGTTGGGAAGTTTCGGGGGAACCCGGGCCCGCCCTCTACTCTGGGTTCCAGCCCAGGGCCCTGTGGAATGCAGCTGTCTAGAGTGCCTCCTGGAACAGCTGTGCAACAGCTACAACTCCCTGGGCTACCTCCCCATGGCCTCCTCCCAATACCTTCTTTATCCTCACCACAGGACCTTCCTCCTGGTGTCTGATGATGCTTGTACTCCTCAGTCCTCCAACAGTACACCTTCTCACTCTCAGCTCCTAGTGCCTCTTGCTCCCAGCTCCTCACACACGCACCACAAACTGAAGTGAGCTCCTTTTTAAACCCAGGTGCCCTGATTAGCCTGCCTTAATTGATTCTAGCAGCTTCTTGATTGGCTGCAGGTGTTCTAATCAGCCTGTCTGTCTTAATTGTTTCCAGAAGGTTCCTGATTGTTCTGGAACCTTCCCTGTTACCTTTCCCAGGGAAAAGGACCTACTTAACCTGGGGCTAATATATCTGCCTTCTATCACTCTCCTGTAGCCATCTGGCCCAACCCTGTCACACTGTATTGCAATATGAACATTGCAATGCATTGAATCAGGCTGGCACTTCCCTTCTACTGCACTTTACATAAAGTACACTCTATAAGTGGGTTCAGTTTCCAGTACAATACAAAAGTGATCAGAGAGGAAATTTTCTGACCAAGTCTTGGCTGAGGATACTGTCCCTTACTACCACTGAGCAAAAACACATACAGTTCAAGTTAAGTAAGTAAGTATCAGCTGCACAACAAAATGTTGTGTTCATTAATTTTAATATTTTGGATGTCTGATAACCCATGGCAATTCTCACAATTAAGCCAACTTCTCACATTATCATTTCAGTATTGAAATGTTATAGCTCTGCTACACTGTTGTGACACTGCTTCTTCAGAAACCCTATTTCTCACCCCAAGTGAGCTTCAGATCCATTGGACAGTCTGAGTGCCCTGAATTCTGAAGAACTGCCGAACAGTTATATAGCACCTTTTTAGCCATAGATCTCAAAGGGCTTCAAAGAAATGGTAAAGAATAATCAGCTTTATTTTACAGATGAGGAAATAGACACACAGCAAGTCAGTGGCAGAGCTGGCAGTCAAGCTCAGATCTTTTCATACTCCCATTTCCATAACTCATTTGCTGGACCACGTCCTTCCATCAGTCAATAACTGGAATTGCTGAAGAAAGGGGAACTGTGGGTTGTTTATGTGAGGAGATAGGGTAGGCGCCCACCAGCAATCTGGCGTCATGATCACTCGTGAGAGGGAACACTGGTGTATGGTTTTTACAATCCCTTCTGGCAGCAGAGGGATCCTCTAATGCAGAATAGAGCCAGAACTCAAAGTCTAGTGAAGAGCCAGAATGCCGTCCTAAATTCTTCCACCTCAGTTCCACTGATAGCAATGAAGTGATTCCCAACAAATGCAGCAAAATCACTCAGAGAGCCAGAGCCTGAGTCAGCATACTGTCTATCACTGACCAAGCATCCTCCAGCTTTTCTCATGCCGTCCTGCAAGGCCTTTGCTTTAGTCAAGTCTCCCTTTGCCAGCAAAATGAAATCTTTCCCATTTTATTTGTAGCACCTCATTCAGGTTGAAGACAACATGTACTAAGTTATTTGCACACTTCATTTCTGTATCCCAGCGTTTTAATCAGTTCATACTCTCCCAGAAATTCTTTATGATTTATTCTTAATCGCTGCTGGAGCAACATGAACATGCTATAATGTGGCAATCAAATGTATGCTTCTTTAGAAGTACTGCCAGTCATATATATGTATATTTTCATATGACATCTTAGATAAGTTGGACAACCCTGAAGCTCTATTCTGGGATCTACCATTGTCCTACCATGCTACCCAAGGCCTAGCAAAAATCACCACTCTCACAACCAAGCTAATTGCAGGCTATTCTGAGCCTGGTGCACATTCTACTACAGTTGAAGCAATTTAATAGTGTAGCCTATGTACATAAGGAGCAACCTGAAAATATTCTGGAAGCAAAGATTTCCCTGCCTTTTACCTACGATGTAAAACCATTTTAGCATTAGGCATGTTTTCTTTGCTATCATTTTGCCCCCATTAACAGTCTCCTTTGGCCAAACTTTTCAAACTTGGGTGCCTTAAGTTAGATACCTGAAATCTGTATTTCAGCATCTGAATAAAAGTGTGGAGAACAACCATAACTACTACTGAAGTCAGTGGGTACTCACACCTCCAGAAACCAAACAATGTGTATATACGTGCATCAATATGAATTTAATTGCCTAACTTTAGATACCCCAGTCTGAAAACTGGTCCAAGGACACAAACCCACAGCTCCTCCTTAACTCATCAACAGGGGTCTTCCATACCCATTACAAACAAATCAAATCAAATACTTTGACAAATCTAATCCTTTGTACTGCCCAGTAAACTGAAAAAAAGATGGCACAGCAGGAGTGTCAATTATGGGATGAGAGAACTGAAAAGTGAAATGGGGGAACCCCAATTCTAGAATGAAAGTGTCTGCCTCTAGAACATATTAAGACATTGGCTAGAAGGAGGTGGGACTAGCCAAATTAAAAATGAAACCAGACCCTGACAGTTATGCTACCCAACACTAAAAGGAATTTAATTGCTCCTTCAGCGCTGCAGCTGACTGTCCTACAAATGTAAATCAAGCCTTTTAGTGATAGGATAGGATGTTAGCTCAGATTCTCAAACTGAAAAACATTATGAAAAAATTAGTCTGTATGTAATATATAATGGTCACTTTACAGCATTAAATTATCTGTTCATTAATTTTACCTGGCCATTTTGCAATTTTAAAAAATGTTTTATTTAAAACAAAAGTATCAGATCTGTTTTTAAAAAAAAGCTCTTTAATGCTGAGTGCTACTTTACAGTGGTTCTAGCAGGTACCACTGTAACAAAAGGGAGTTTCAATTTGTCAGTGGCACCAGGCACAGACTGAAACTCGTACTTCCTTATCTTTTTAAAGCTGCTCAAATAAGCATAAAGTAATGGTGTCATCAGAGAAGCTGTTTCCATTAATCTTTCTTGAATTTATTTATTCTTAAATCAGGCTAAACATTTATAGAGAGACTTTATAGGGACTAGTGTTTTTCTTACATGCACACTCCCAATGATTTCAACGCAGTGGTCCTCACAAAGGCAACATTCTTTTTGAAACTACTGGGAATTTCTGCCTGAATGGAGAGATCCTATATTTGACTGGTATATGTTTTATACTAGTCAAACTCTGAGAAGATGCTGGCTTATACTACAGCAATTTTAAGAAGAGAAAAAGAATTAACTCCGTTTTAGCTGTTTCCTGAATTTCGCTAGCTGTAAATCTCACAAGTCCAAAATTTGCTGTGATTAAGGGACTTGTGTATGCATTAAGAGAGCACAACGAATGACATTCTGCACTTAATTAGGACTCTAATGGAACTGCATGGGGTATAAGTCAGCACAAAATGTGCCCCCCCTTTTACTGTATTCAAATTTAAGTACACTCCATAGCATATGCATGAAGAATACATTGTTTAAAAAACAAAGTGGGGAAATTTCAATTCAATTGCATCACACAGCCTTTCTGTATTTCAGTATGCACTATGTATAGTCTAGAGCATATCTTCACTGTGAGTAATATAAACAAACACATATACATACACAAACATAGAATACTACTGATTGCAATAGATAGTGTAAGATATGTAAAGTAATGTACCTAAAAGGACGATCTATTCTGGTAGATTTACCTGGAAGCAAGAAAAAATGCACAAAAGTGAAAGTCTCCCATCAACGCGAATGGGCTTTGGATCAGACCCTACACGCTTGGGGCCCCTTCTGACTTCCTGGCAGCAAGGCTCCAATATGCCACCCTGCCAAGAACTCTCCTACTTGCTGCTGACCTTATTATTCCTCCTGCCCAAGGAGGGGGGAGGCTTTCACAGCACAGAGGCAACTCTGCAAGAAAGAAGATGCAGCCCTTTCCAAATCCAAAATTACTACGACATGCCCGAATCCAAGTGTGCAGTCCACAATTCAGCTTAGTTATAACAATATTTTCCCTGTCATAGGAAATTATTGTTTGTTTTGCTCTAAGGAAAACATAGATAAGCCAAAGCTACACTCAAAAAGGCCAGTTTTTAAGCTCTTTGAAGAAAACTGCATGATTTAAAAGAGGTTTGGGCTGTTTTACCAGCTTGCTTTATCTGATGTGTTTTAATTGCCATCTAGTGGTAACAATCAGTAATTTTGTTATTGGAGTTCTCTACTACTTTATTGCTCTTACCAGATAAAAATGTACACTCTGATTCTCTCTCTCTCTGACATACTTGTATATTAGCGGGAGAAAGCTTCACCCACTCAGCAAATTATCTGGGCAGCAGTAACGTTTTTTGGCCAGTTCCACAGGTCTTGCACCAAAATTGTAACGGTGGAGATTTTTTTCTCCACAAACTCAGCGCTTCACCTGATTGCAGTAAGCCCAGGATTCACCTTTGATTCATTTATACACTTTTGCGTGTGTGCGCAAAGACTTGAAAGACTTGGAGTGAAGTCAATAGTACTGTTTAATACATTTAAATGATAATACAAATCTCACACATGTGAGGAAGGGAAAATATATTTCTTCATAGAGAAGTTTCTGAACTTTTAGAACAAAGTAACAGGGAGTTTAGAGAAGGAATTTTTCTATCCTTACCCTACAAATACATCACAAGCAAAAAAAAAAAAATTTTTTTTGCTGCAGTCATGTTGGTCCAAGACATTAGAGAAACAAAGTGGATGAGGTAATATATTTTATTGGACCAACTTCTGTTGGTGAGAGAGAGAAGCTTTCGAGCTTACACAGAGCTCTTGTCTATACTTACAGCACTGCAGCAGCAAAGCTGCACCTCTTCCCTATCACTCTAACTAGCATCAAGGTAAGTCTCTCCCATGCCACATATGGAAGGTTATCCAGAATTATATCAGGTGCACTTAACCTATCATCCTCAAAGCCATTAGTGTGACCAACTGGTCCGTACTTTCTGATCATTCCTTAATTACCTGTAAAGTGACATATTCCTCCTTTTCCCCTTTTGATTCTAAAATCTGAAAGGCAAAGCCAGCAAAGGATACTGTCTTTCTCTAATCTTTTCATTTCATATATCTCCCACTGACTGACTTTAAATCATAAACATTTGTAAATGTGTAGTACCTATAGACTCTTGTAGTTATCAGTCTCTTCATGGACCTGGAATTCTGTTTGTCACGGGCTCAGCTAGATTTATATCAATGATTTCTGATTTCTTACAAGGCAGGAGAGAAGTACAGGACAGAAGATTTCTGTCTGGTCAGTGTAGTGGCAGAATTGTTATTTAGACTCCAGTGGTCTTTATTTAGACTTTGTCCACGTAGTCATCAGTCCATTCTATGACAGTTTATTTTAGACTGAGTCCCCGGGCAGTAATGCTAGGCACCACAGACTGTATTAGGCAGTCTGGAAGCTAGGCAGCTAGGAGGAAATGCCTTCATAAAGAACTGTGGCATGCATCACAATGTATTCCTGCCCTTTCTCTTCTGGCAGAACACTATAGATGTCAACCTTTTCCGTGACCTCTCAGGTCTGTCTGACAATGTTTCTTGAGCCAACCAAGCCTTATAGACACCCATGTACTTCTCCCTGGGCACCTTATCCTTCAAGTTCATAGACTTCTGGATAAGTCGAAGACAGATACATGCTAGGAAACATCCAGCTAGAAGTTTTCATTTGGCTATTCACCCTGAGTTTCCATGCTATTAATTAATCTAAATCAGTACTGGATTAACTTTTAACAAATACATGCTTTTTTATAGATGTATGGGGTTAATATTTGGCCTATCCTAGTCAAGACAACTACAGCATGAAGGTGGAAAAGCTTACTAAAATTACTCACACACACTCTCTATTTTGTTTCTATGTGGTAGGCTCACAGGCATGTTCCCCCTCCCCCGCCGTGGCTGCTCCACCCCCATTCCAACCCAAGGCCCCACTTCCACTCTGCCTCTTCCCCTGAGGCCCTGCCCTTGCTCCACCCCCCTCCCTAAGGGCCCACCCTCACTCAACCTCTGCCTGCCCCTGTCTACCCCCTCCCTAAGGCCCCCCCAATGCATCCGCCACTCACTCCTCTCCACCTCCCCCGAGCACCACCCACCAGTGGCATAGTCTGGTTAGGGTGCCTCAGAATAGGAAGATACCTGTTCAGGTAAGTTTCCAAAAAAAGTTAGCCAGAAAGACAAGTCTGCTTTGTCACATTATGTGGCCTTGATTTCAGAAGACTGCCTCTGTGAGCCTACCTAGTCCATCAAAATTAACACAACAAGCTTGTGTCTTAAAAGATTTGCATGGACACACTTTATAGTATATGCCAAGTGAGGACAAGCATAAGGACTGTCCCCCACCTGCCTATAAAACAGTAAACTTATTGAAAGAAGTTCATTATCCTAGAGTTAGCCGATCTTATTTATTAATAGTGCCTTTCTATTTAAGGCTTATGAATGCTCAGCTACAGGAAAAGCCCAATCACATGCTAAAATCTATGTTAAAGTACAAGAACAGTTTAGAACTCAACATTTTCTGAATGATTATGTCCTTGGAACACAGAGTTTCCTGCTACAATCACCTATTTTTATTTCCTATGTACTGGTTATTCCATTTGGAAGCAACATAATTTTTGATCCAATGAAATGATATGTTTCAAAGCACTATGTGTTATCTACTGACATTTCACCAGGATTGTAAGATTCCAGACAGAGATGGAGACACTGACTGTGGCCTACTGACCAAAGCGCTCGGTATAAACAAAACACCTCCTGATGAGGCTGGCAAACAGTGAACAATGCAACATGCTAAGAATGCATAAAGCACTGATTCCAAGGGCAATTTGTTGAAATAATTGCTTTGTAATGTTATCTGGGTCATCTCTGTCTACCTAATTAGGAGCTACCAACAATGGCATTGCAACCTATTATTGGTTGGTAACTTTTCTAAAGCTAAAGGGAAGCAACGAGAATCCATCCCCTCCCGGCCCTCATCTAATTCATCCCATCATTAAGAGGATAATTCCAGATGTACTATATAAAGTAGAAAAAATAACAAGACATTGGCAATAATCTAGTAACTATCAGCAACTACCATATTAGCATAATTAGCTACTATATTCTCAGAGGATTGACTTTATTTCATGCAAACAATTCAAAACCAATAAATATTTGTTTTTAAAACATGTTAATAAAAGAAGAATGCATCAAAGGAATACAGATCAAGTATAATAATTATACTTTGCACTTGTATAGCACCTTTCATCTGAGAATCTCAGAGTGCTTTAAAGACTTGCATTGTGTATATACGCTGGACATTCTAAGTGTAAGAAAAGCCAGATTTCAGCTCCTCTTCAAATTTATGGAAAAGATTATTCAAAATGTCATTGTCCCTAAATTTGCATTAAGGTACTGGATTTGATCTGTGAACTCAGTCTCGTCTACATATAGGCAAGGTAGAGGCAAGTATATGTTTTGGGGTGGGACAAGAGGTGAAAGTTCTCTCTGTAGGCTGTTCGCTAGACTGTGCGCCTTGGGCGGGGGAAGCTGTGAGTTCAAATCTCCCCTGGTGCGTGGGCGGCCGTCTTTCTGGTAGTGCCTCCCTTCTGGGGGAGGGATAGCTCAGTGGTTTGAGCATTGGCCTGCTAAACCCAGGGTTGTGAGTTCAATCCTTGAGGGGGCCATTTAGGGATCTGGGGCAAAAATTGGGGATTGGTCCTGCTTTGAGCAGGGGGTTGGACTAGATGACTTCCTGAGGTCCCTTCCAACCCTGATATTCTATGATTCTATGAAAGTAAGCCGGTACAGTCCAGTACCGTACCGGCAGGGCCGCTGATGTGGGGAGCCAAAAGGGGCAGCTTCCCTGGGGCCCAAGAATTTAAAAGGGCCCAGGGCTCCCTTTAAATTGCCACCAGAGCCCAGGGCTCCCAGCTGCTGCCGCTGCTACCACTCCCATGGGGTTCCGGCAGTGATTTAAAGGGCCCAGGGCTCCCAGCCGCTGCCACTGCAGCTGGAGCCCTGGCCCTTTTAATCGCCGCCGGGCTGCACTGAAGGGCTGGCTGGGGGAGTCTGGCCCCAGCCTCGCCCCTTCCGCCCAAGGCCCCACCCCTTCCAGTTGGCTCAGGACCTGGGCTGCCCTGTGCATCGGTAAGTCCCTTAAGTTACTTTCACCTCTGGGTAGGACGGTTGTATATTTGCTAGAATATTACTAATTACAAAGAAAAGTCAAATTTCTGCAGTCCTTTGTATACAAAATTCCTGTTAAGTCGGCTGACACTATGAAACTGATAGTGTTTAAACTCAGTTGCTTAACACAGTTTGGACCTGCCTATATGGAGAGAATTAAACCGTGATGTAATCAGAATAAAAATGTGATTATCCATACACAGGCAAGATCAGTCAATGGTCCCCACGCATGATAACCAATAGTGCTTAAAGAAGGGAATTGCAACATGTAAAAAGTGCAGGATTGAGTCCTTAGTAGAATTCATACATTTCTATTGTAATTTATTTTTGCTGAACATACCCATTTTTGGCTGGGGAGATGACTTAGTAAGTAGAATAATGCATCTCTAATTTTCATATTGTACTAATGAGCAAAACTGTCTCAGTAAGTTTGAAATATGGTCCTTAGTCCAATGCCTAAGTATGCAAAGGTATTGGAATCCATGTTGACTTCTCTTTTCCATTGAGTAACTTTCATTTTGAATGTCACTGTCTGAACTGATGCATCTCTCAAATACACTACATAAGCAATAGAAGGTTTGTTTTGTTGTTTCAAAGAAAAATCTCTTTGGGACTGTATATAGAATATCAGGGTTGGAAGGGACCTCAGCTAGTCCAACCCCCTACTCAAAGCAGGACCAATCCCCAATTTTTTTCCCAGATCCCTAAATGGCCCTCAAGGATTGAACTCACAACGCTAGCTTTAGCAGGCTAATGCTCAAACCACTGAGCTATCCCTCTCCCATTATCAGCTCTTCAATATGGGTTTATGGACTTTTTAGTTAAAAGTAGGTCATTTGAATTATTCAGAAGAGAGTCTAAACATACATCTCAGAACATACACAATAACAGTTCAACATGCACAAAAAGTAGAACAAAAATTAACAGGACATTAGGCTGTTAGATTTGGGGGTAAATGTACAAGTGTTGGTTTTCACTGTGTTTTTAAAAAGTCTACTATATTTTGGGAAATGTTAACGAATTAGAGCAGCATAGAATCTGAATTGATAAAAGTGCCTTTCATACCTCAGGTAGCTCCCCTAAATGCTTTATGAATAAACATTAAGGCATTTATAATAACCCTTGCTTCATTCATCTCATATGGTTAAAAATGAATCATTATTATCTACACTGAACACAACATAGGCACAAAATGTGATTCAGATTCATGTATATTCCTCTCAGCGCCCTAGAGAACAAACAGACCTAAAATAGCTGGTAGGCTTTAAAAGCAACTATACCAAATACACTGCTGGTGTGGAAAACCCACACAATGCCCAGACTAGAGTCCATAATCTCAACGCTATGCATTTATCATTTGGTTATAGAGTACATTCCCTATATAGATAAATGTGATCGCTGAAATAATGTTGCATTTTACATAACATGTACTGTATACTGATATATTGCAATAGCATTTCTAGCAAAACTTCTTGCTTCATATTTACCAGTCTTCTTCCTCAGGAAAACTGTCTTTCATATGACCTCCCAGTTCCTAATTTAGCAATAAAACCTTCCTCCTTTTTTATTCTAGCACCAGTTTTCCTGTTTAAAATGTTTTGCAATTTTGTCTAGTTTCCATATAGGGATACTGTTAAAAATGAATAGCTTTATCTGAAAGTATAATATTATGCTACTATAGAAAACCAAAGTGAAAAGGATAAGATACCATTCTCTAAAGATGAGAAAGAATACTTGCTTGCTGTCTGAGCTTGTAACACGTGAACAATTTGTATGACAGAGATAATCCTGCATAATAAGCAGACACATTTTATTAGAGTCCTTCTTTTATAATCTTTGATTTCTCAAAGAGTCTCTAATTTTAGGTTTTATTCATTTCCTTCTAAAAACTGACAAAATAACTTCAATTTCTGTGCACTGATGCCACTAAAAGAAAAGAAGAGAACAGTCTTCTTAATCACCCACATTAACATCGCAGGAAACATTAACTTTCAAGCTCCCTTCTGTAAATGGAAAATCTTCCTTTTCACTTCATTTAAACAATCTGAGTTTCTCTGACAAATGCAGCTCAGTGAAATCAAAAACTATAGAGTGTTTTCTTTATGCACAACAGTTTTCAAAATTGGAGGGAATGGACATGAAATAGGTGAAGAGTTATAGAGGAAAGGAGTACTTGTGGCACCTTAGAGACTAACAAATTTATATGAGCATAAGCTTTTGTGAGCTACAGCTTCAAGTGAGCTGTAATTCACAAAAGCTTATGCTCAAATAAATGTGTTAGTCTCTAAGGTGCCACAAGTACTCCTTTTCTTTTTGCAGATACAGATTAACATGGCTGCTACTCTGAAACCTGTCAGTTATAGAGGGGTGGCTCTCAACCTTTCCAGACTACTCTACCCCTTTCAGGCGTCTGATTTGTCTTGTGTATCTCAAGTTCCATATCCCTTAAAAATTACTTGCTTACAAAATCAAACATAAAATACAAAAGTATCACAGCACACAGTTACTGAAAAAATGCTTACTTTCTCATTTTTATCATATAATTATAAAGTAAATCAATTGGAATATAAATATTGTACTTACAATAGAGTGTATAGTATTCAGAGCAGTATAAACAAGTCGCTGTCTGTATGAAATTTTAGTTTGTACTGACTTCACTAGTGCTTTTTATGTATCCTGTTATAAAACTAGGCAAATATTTAGGTGAGTTGATGTACCCACTGGAAGACCTCTGTGTACTCTCAGGGATATGCATACCCCTGGTTGAGAACCACCGTTATAGAGTTGCTGCTTCGCCCCATGGTATTGCTTTCAATATAGCTACTCACCTCTGAAGTAATGGCATGACATTTCACCCTTTCAATCAATTGACGTGAGGGAAGTATGGCCTTGTGGTTAAGACACAGAACTGAGATTCAGAATACTTTGGTTGTATTCCTGGCTCTCATGTTGATGTCCTGTAAGAAATGGTTCAAACTTTTGACCAGTGTGACATAGGCCTCCATTTTCAAGTGTTTGCTAGTTTTGAGTATCCAGTTTGAGACATCTAGGGTCTGATTTTCAGAGGCACTAAGCATCAACAGCTGCCATCAACTCCAACTGGAGTTCTGGGTGCCCAGCACTTATGAAAATCAGACCTAGGTATCTAAAGCTGGGCTCCCAAACTTGGTGAAACACAGGCCTCAACCTCTGTGATTCAGTTGTTCCACCTGTAAATCAGGGTTAAAACTGTTACATAGCTCACAGGGCTGTTGTGGGGCCTAATTCATTTTAAATTATTTAATATTGTATTATGGTAGCTGCCACAGGCTCTGATCAGGACTGGGGCCTCACTGTGATAGGTACTGTGTAAACAGAAGTAGACACAGTCTCTGCAGGAAAAAGCTTAAAACCTGAGAAAATCCTCAGACGAATTGTCCTATTGAAAAGCAAACCGTTTTATTAAATCAAATTTGTCAAAAGCTTCACACAGTAACCTTGTGGACACTAGTTATGAAAGAATACAACAGCACAGACATAGGGATATTTATTTAAATGGGTATTAATGTATTTACTACAAACATACTAAACATTAATGGAGCTTCTTGTATTCTGCAGAACACACACAGTAAAGTAGTGTGTATTTTTTCTGTCTCTCTTCCTTTTCCTAGTGTTCTAACTTTTTTGCACAGCTGAACATCCATACTTGATCTGCAAATGATTATACCACGTAACATTGTCTATTGTTTATTATTTCCATAACAGTTTTTCATTTTGTTCCATTGAGCATAATGGAACATTTCTGTGGTTATTTCTTACTTGTATAGGTTCCAGATTCCTACCTGATTCAACAAGGTACTCAAGTACGTTCATAACTTTGAACTCTAAAGTAGTCCCTTTGACTTCAAATTTACCCGAGTGCTTATGTACATCGCTGAATCGGGGCCAACGTGCTGCAGTTCCATTTGGCATTGGACAAAAGGCAAGCGGTGTCAAGCAACAAGTCTCTGCTCTGCAGCACTTACAATCTAAATGTGCGAAAGGTTACAATACAAGACAGAACAAATATAGCATGACATGAGGCCACTATTACTGAAACGTTTCATGGAATATTTGGACCTTTAGGATTTTTCTGAAGGAGAAGAGGGAGGATGGAAGGGTGTCTGGCAAACGTTAATAGGGAAGTTGCTCCAAGATTAGGGGGGTAGTGTGAAAAAAGGCATAAACTTGGGTGTGGGCAAAAGAGACAAAGGGAGCAGCCAGGAGAAAAGCTTGCGTGGAGGACAAGGAACATGAGGGTGTGTAGGAGGAGATGAGGGCGAAGATGTAAGCAGCAGCACACTTGCAGAGTGCTTTGGAAGTGAAGAGCCCCACAGTCCAAACTGCTTGGATACTTGCACTGTAGCACTTCTTTTCCTTTATACAGCCATGATTCTATCTTTTTAAAAAATCCAGTGAGTATGCGGAAGACTCTTTTTTGCAACAAATGTAGTATGCCTTATTTATATGGCTACACTGTCACCCATACAGTTATCCACTGTTTATTTTGAAGATTATAGCATTTACAAAACATTTTTGAACTTTGCCTGTAAACACATATCAATAAGTTTTACAGCATAACAGATTATAGTGATCAGTGAAATTGTTAATACTGCATCACCAAAATCCATTCTGTTGTTTGTACAGCACCTAGCACAATGGGGTCCTGGTCCATGACTACAGCTCTTAGGCATTATGGTAATATTAATAAATAATAATAATAAATCCCACCAACAAGGGCAGGAAGCATTAACTTTCCAACCAGTTTACAGCTTTCAAATGACTGCAGGCTCTTTGGCTGGTAGACTTTTGCCAGTAATCTCCCCAAACCACTTAGACCTTTCTTTTGAACACTCCAAATTATTTCAATCTTCCTATTATTTTCTGCCTTTCACACAATCTCCCTCAATTTTACTAACCACTTTATTTTACCTGATGGTGAAAATTGCTCTGTCTTGCAACTCCCAAAAGATTTTGTGCTTTCAAAAGAAGTCAGCCCCAGAAGCATGACTTGACTACACAAGTCTTTTTAGACCTAATTCTGCACTTGCATCCTTGCAAACTCCTCCAACACCTATAGAGCTGGAGTGTTATACCAATAAAATAAAAACCAGCAGGATCTTATTAAAGGGGAAAAGGCAAAATGCCACATTTATTGTGAATACAGAAAGAATTATAGTAAGCAGTTAGTTATAGCTATAACATTCCATTCAATTTCATATTTATTCACACATTAATTCATACACACACATACACACAGGTTCTGCAAGGTTGCTATCATAGTTACCAGCCTTAGAGTTGCTCATGCCAAGCCACTGGCCAGGTGGCCTGGACATGAGGAGGGAGCAGGGCCTTGTCAGATGCTCATCTGATGCTCCTGGAAGTTGGTTTGCAGAATCAGACCCCAAAGTTTTCACTTTCTAGAGTCCATTTTTATAGGAATTTCTTCCTATGCCAGTCTATGGGAATTGCTTCATCATGCTGTTGCTGAATCAATCAGCAGATGGCACATTCCTGACGGCTCCGTGCTGCCAGATGTTATCTTGTTCTTCGGTTCTCCCATTGTGAGGCTGTTGGGTGGATTCCAGTCTGCCCGTGGGGGGGTCCTCTGGTTATTTCCACTTGACGCCTTCTTCAGCTGATTGACACTGGATTCTTAGGCTGGCAGCTCCCTGATCATTCAGTTATTATGCACACCAAGCATCCATCCACATACATCCTCTATCTCTATTTTAATCACAATTGTTAACAAAGCGAGATGAATACAACAAAAGGGTGGGGAGTCTCTGGGTGCTGTTTCTGTTGTTACAGAGTATTGCTTTGAGTTTCTCTCTGTGTGAGTAGTTGTTGTTACAAAGAATTGCTTTGAGAGCAGACTCCGTAGCAGCTTGCAAGTTTCACACAGAGAGGGAGAGAAACAGTACCAAAAACCAAGAGACCTCTTAATTAGTAATACCCTGGAATTTAAACTATGGGGAATCAAACTCATTTGTGATTTTAATACAGAACTTATTTAATATGCTCCAACAGTAGGGGGTATAGGAATTAAATAATATACAGTGGTTGCCAATAAAATTCCAATATTTAGATCCCACTCTGCCCATGGGACTTTGACTGCATGATCTGGGCCTTACTGCACCTTCAGTTATCTGCCAGAAATACTCTTTACCTAATCTCTAAAGCAAGCCTATTGTCCAGGTCTTGTTCCCAAAAAGCTACTTTGTGCAGCTGAGCCAAGAGACCTCACTAAGTAGTATATCTAGGGGGAATGGCTCCCTTGACTGAGCTTCTGGCTTTCTGAAACATGCCCCCAGTCCAATTCAGTTCTGCTGTTTTGGGTGCCTTCTATACAGGAGAGCCACAGGTAGGATTGGAGTATAGGAGAATTCAAGAATATTCAAGGAGAGCACAATCACCATTCTACCATGCATACGTTTAAAAGAACCACGGTTACTTTCATTATCCCAGCAGGTGAAAGAAAATGGAGTTTGAATGTTTTGTAAGTGCATGCCTCCAAGATTTATGTAACCTTTTCACCTTTGTCTACACAGTCGCTCTTGCAAGGAGAGGGCAAGCAGCAACGACACAACTGAGCACATACTGGGGGGAGTGCCCTGTTTTACAACAGGGTGCTATAGACATTCTTAAAAATGGAAAAACTAAGAAAAAGAGGGTGTATAAGGGTGTGTGTAATTTTACCTTCATAATTATCCTATTATTTAGAACTAATGAATAATTACTACAGCAACTTTGCTGTCACACAGCATACACCTATTCACACACAGCTCATGCTGAAACCAAAGAATGCTACTTGGGGCCTGATTTTGCAAATGCTTACTACCAAGGTTAGTGCTTCGTCCCTCTGACCTTCCATAACAGTAAGCACTATGTTTGCAGAACCAGGCTCTTAAACAGCATTTATTTTTCTTCAAGCAGTTTCAAGTTAATCATTGTGTAAAGTTAAAAAAATTTCAAAATACTTTTAGCCAAATCAAATTCTAAAATCCCAGACAATTATTGTGCTCTAAAGAAATGTTTTTGAGCATTTAAAAACTTTATACACATAATACTCCATTTGAAGTGTTGCTGCCATGCAAAAAGGAATCATGTGGTCCACAAGGGGTGAAACAGCCCAGACATTAAAATAGTGAATTCAAACAAACTTGATGAGTTTACAATCTTTAGAACATTTTACAGCATGAATAACTTTGAAATATTTTTGAACATAGGTTGCGGAAACTCCGCAGTGTTACATTTCTTCAGAAACCCTCAAGTCACAGCAGCACTGAAAGTGCAAAAATAGCTTTCCTATAAGCAGCTTTATCTGCTTATGTGAGGCAACTGGGTGCATATAAAAGACAGGCTTTCCCACTACAGTGTGCTAATGTACACTTGCCAAATAATGTCATGCTTGACAGAGATAAACAAATAGAAATTACTTTTGTGACGGGTTGGATCGCAGAAACCCCCTTGGGACTGCCAACTGATGTGCCAAGACTACTTCTGTCCCCATTTTCCCTGCCAGCTTGGGACTCCAGCACCCTGTCTTGCTGAGCCAACATGCCAGTCTGCTCCAGCACAGACCCAGGGTCTGAACCACGTGCCCCAAAGCTGCAGACTAACTGAAAGCAACTTAAGAAGTGTTCCTGTCTTTGACACTCAGTACCCAACTCCCAATGGGGTCCAAACCCCAAATAAATCTGTTTTACCTGTATAAAGCTTATACAGGGTAAACTCATAAGTTGTTTGCCCTCTATAACACTGATAGAGAGATATATACAGCTGTTTCCCACACCCCCCCCCGGTATTAATACATACTCTGGGTTAATTAATAAGTAAAAAGTGATTTTATTAAATACAGAAAGTAGGATTTAAGTGGTTCCAAGTAATAACAGACAGAAAAAGTGAATTACCAAGTAAAATAAAATAGAACACTCAAGTCTATGTCTAATACAGTAAGAAACTGAATACAGATAAAATCTCACCATCAGAGATGTTTCAATAAGTTTCTTTCACAGACTGGGCAGCTTCCTAGTCTGGGCACAATCCTTTCTCCTGGTACAGCCCTTGTTCCAGCTCAGATGGTGGCTAGGGGATTTCTCATGATGGCCGCCCCTTTGTTCTGTTCCACCCACTTATATGTCTTTTGCATAAGGTGGGAATCCTTTGTCCCTCTGGGTTCCCACCCCTCTTCTCAATGGAAAAGCGCCAGGTTAAAGATGGATTCCAGTTCAGGTGACATGATCACATGTCGCTGTAAGACTTATTTACCCACTTGCCAGCCCACAGGTATACAGGAAGACTTACAAGTAAAACAGAGCCATCTACAGGTAATTGTCCTGGTTAATGGGAGCCATAAGATTCCAAACCACCATTAATGGCCCACACTTTGCATAACTACAATAGGTCCTCAGAGTTATATTTCATATTTCTAGTTTCAGATACAAGAGTGATACATTTATACAAATAGGATGACCAAACTCAGTAGATTATAAGCTTTGTAATGATGCCTTACAAGAGACCTTTTGCATGAAGCATATTCCAGTTACGTTATATTCACACTTATTAGCTTATTTTTACAAAATCATACAGAGTGCAACGTCACAACTTTTAAAAACACGTTTGCAGAATTATGGTCTGAACCAGAAAGGGTCAAATTACAGGTTTGAGACAGGAAGTTTGAAGGAAAAAAATGAACTATTGGGCCCAATTCTACATACCCACTATGCCCAAATATCCCAGTGAAGTCAATGAGCAAAGAATATTGGAATGGGCCCCGTTTTCTGAGATAGAATTTTTTGTTGGTTTGTTTTAAAGAATCCTTTAACGAGAGCTAGAGAGTTGGAGCAACTGAATTCACAGGGCCAGATTGTGACCCTGGCTACACTCCTATGCAGTGTAATAAGGGAGAATGAAGTGTCCCCTTACCTGCACCAAACATCTGTTCTTCCCTGCTGCTGCTACTCATGACCATGATACAGGTAGCCAGCACAGGGAAGGAAGGATTCAGCCTCATACATCCTTATTCCTCTGCCCAGGAGCATAGTCATGGTCATAATCTGGCCCTTTTAGCCCAATCTGTCTATCCGTTCAGGTTCTTATACAGCCCATCATCATAGTAACAGAGTTCCTGGTAAAACTCCCATCAGTGCAGTATCAAGTCCCCTTTATATTTATTATATCATTAATAAACTGGAAATATTGACTCTCCTTCAAACAGTCAGATCAATCATACAAAGTGCATATCCCAGAAGGGACTTACTGCCTAAGGGACAGAACTTAATATTATTTCTTATTTGTGAAGTGCCAGCAGTGTGTTTGGTGATATATAACATATACAAAACAGAGGAAGATACAATCCTTCTCCCAAGGAAACCAGAGTTTACATACTTACAGTGTTATGCCGACTGCCCGTTGGAACTTATGTTTGCTTCACCTCTATGTTATAGGTACTCGATTCTAAGGTTGATCAGATTGAGCCCTACAATAAGAGTCCTACAATGACCAACATGAGAGTCCAGACTGGCAAAGGAAGGTGCATTTGCAACAAGTAGCGTGGGAGTCGTTAGTAGGAATTCTAGCCAGGAACATGCCAATAACTATCCTCCTCTACGCCTATTGAAAAAGGGATCTACCACACTGAACTAGAGAAACTTAAAAGAAAATAAATAAATAAATAAAAAGCTTCTTTGATATTTTGAACTGAGCAAACTAATGTGAAGGGGAGGAGAGACCCCATTCTAAAACTCTCCACTGGGATGCCAAAGCCTGAGGCATTATCAGAGAAATTCCACCACCTAGCAGAGGATCTCTGGAGATCCCACAGTAAAGTTACAACAAGCTGCCATGAGCCAGCTGAACAGGTTTGCAAGTTACAAATCCATGCTGAGCAGTCTCACTTGGAGCTAGTGAATCATGCAGAAGTCCCAAGTAGTCAGTGAATACTATGCAACTCCACTGTTACTGTTTAGCAGAACAGAATAATACTTTTTGGAATACAACTTTGTATAAGCCATTAATGAACACACAGGAGGAACCGAGGTTCCTTTGAAATGCCAAACATGAAACTCTCTCTAAAAAGGGGCTCCAACATTTACCCAAAGAATTTAGTACTGTACAAAAGCATTTGTCGTTCAGACTGCAAACACTGCAAAATTGTATAAGGCCACTATGTTTCTATCTGCCATTCAATTTGCTGTCTCCCCCTAGCAATGCTCAGCAATATTTTTCCTAGTACCCAAGGCAGGTTGGACCCTGCAGACAAGCATCATGCCCCAATCAGAGCCTGCTGCACAGGAGGGCTTTTTTCCACTGGGCTCTGATGCTCCCCTTTCCCACAGTCACTGTTGCTGCCGCCACCAGTTTCAGGGGAAGAAGGAGAGAAAGGCAGCCAGGGCTCCGCTTCTTTTGGCCACTTCCAGTGTTACCGGTCTGGCCAGGGGAAGGTGCTTCTGGTCCTCAGGACAGGGGTGGGGAAGGGGCTCCAAGACTCATCCTTCCTCCTGTCCCTCTCTCTCCCCCTCCCACTTTTGTGCAGACACAGCAACAGCCAGGGAAAGGGAATATGGGATGGAGTAGGAAAGAGAGAAGAGAAGGTGAGTGGTAAAGAGGAGATCATAGTGAAAGTAGGGTACAAAATGAATGAGGAGAGTTAGTGAATGGAGAGGAAAGAAATACAGAGTGGATTGGAGGAGGAGGGAATAGAGTAAGAGGGGAAAGGAATAGGAGAGAAGGAGTCTGTGCTCAAGCACCTTAAACTCGAGCTCTGGTTCTCAGTTCACTCACAGGGGGAATAATAGAGGATAAGCATTTCTGAATCTTTCATTTTAAATGGAACCAACTCTCATTCCTGCACCTTCCTCGTAATTGTGAAGAGTAGGGTAAATGCAAATGCCCTTCTTAATTTTAGTTTTCTGAAACCATATAAAAATGAAGCAAAATTTGGATTTGGACTATTATCCCTGTTGAAACAAACCTCATAACACCTTCCGAGACAGCTATGAAACCACTGCTGCATATCAAAACAATGAGAAGACAGCACAGTGCGTGTTAATGTGGCAGCTTTATTGTGCATTACACCTCTCAGCTATTTTTATAGATTTAAAGAAACAGAAATTCCTACTTGTTCTACCGAACCCTCCACAAGTAATTCACTCACCCAGAGCGTGCAAAAGGTTAGCAGCTGGGTGCTCAGGACCAAGACTAAGTACCTGCAAAACCAAGAACCACGCGGCAGCCACACTGTGGGCAAACAATGATTCAAAGTTCCCTTCAAAATATGTTTCTTTTCAGAAATGCAGAAGCAGGCAAACCACAGAAACAAAGAGCATAAGAGCCTGTCTTAAGCTTGCAGGCAGCGTCTTGGTCTTAATTTCACATCTCAGTACATTAATACTTTATTACCAGGAAGGTGGAAGTGAGAATAATGGGCTACTGAAAGGGGTCCCTTTCTTTCAGTGCCTCATAGTTAGTTCAGTGTACCTGAAACTAAATAACTTTGTGCTGGTACACTGCAAATCCATCGTTCAAGAACCCTCAGAATATATGCTAAATATGGTGGAGTGGGAAACTGTTTAAAGCTTTATAACATGTACAGGCATGTTCTTCCTCCCACTTCCTCCCCATCTGCACCTATGACTGCTTTTCATTTCCATGGGAATTCTGTGGGCATTAGGCTTGGAAGGTAGTGTGCATTCCAGGAAATAGTGAGTAAAATGCCTGCAGGAAATGGCACAGCTGGTCTCAGAGGTATCTGCCATTGCATATATTGTTTTTCAGAAAAGTCTTGAATTTCCAGTCATTTGCTCCACACCGGGCTATCCTGTTGATCTATTGTATCTTTCAAGAGCCAGTTTTTTGGTCTGTGCGTCTTTTCATTACACTGACAGGAGCTCCTATTTATTTCCTAGCAGTGATGCAGAAAATGGATGATGATTTAATGACTCTACAGGTAAAAACCATTTAAAAATATGAGCCATCCTCAGAGATCAAATGGACTGGCCATATTTTTGAACCTATATGCTTTATTAAACAGAGAATAATACATGTCATACAGGACATTCCATAAACCATGAGAATGCAATTTAAATGATTTGTGAAGGAACAGGCAGGGAACATTTAGCTTATTTCTGATGCAGAAGAATTATTGAACACATGCTGCAGAAACAGATACAGGATCTCTTCCTTATCAAAAGGATTTATGGCAAAAAGGGTGGTGTCTCTGGAGGTTGCCAGTGGCCTAAGGTGGAGCCTGTCATCTGTAGGTCACCACTTCAAATCTACTCCAGGTGCCTAATGACTGAAAGTCACTATGATCAAAACGTTTATGGATGGTGTAAGCAAATGAATGTGGTGGTTGCAGAGTTCTAGAAGGAGGTCCTTGTCGCAATCATCATCAGAATTGGCAACTTTACTTGCAGTTTCAGCAGGGAGATGAAGGACTGGCATGGAATGGAGACTGTGATCCCCACTCCCTCAAAGTCCACTTTCCTCTCCTTTAAAAAGAAAAGGAGTATTTGTGGCACCTTAGAGACTAACGAATTTATTTGAGCTTAAGCTTTCGTGAGCTACAGCTCACTTCATCGGATGCATTCAGTGGAAAATACAGTGGGGAGATTTATATACACAGAGAACATGAAACAATTGTCATCTGACTCTCCCTGTGGGCCCCTCAAGTCACCTGCCGCAGTCTCTACCATAACTATCTCCCCTTAGGGGCAAAGAGAGAGAAAGAGGACAAAGCAATACCACCCTGAGGTGCAGTTCCTACCCTCAACCCATAGACGCCCTCACTCACACACACCAATCTCTCTTTTGGTCTCTCCAGCACCAGAGCTTGTAAAGGAGAGGCCGCTAGAGCCCTCCCTTGCTCCTTTGGCCCACCAGAGCACCAGGGTGAGACCACACCAGCCTCTCCCTTCTTATTGCTGCACTGCCACACATCCCTCTAGCTTCAGGAACATGGAATGGGAGTCCCAAAGGAGACTACTATTCCCCTCCAAGAGAGCTTGTTTCGCCTGGCCCACATCAGAAGCAGAGGCACCCTCCCCTTATTAACACCTCCCCACCTCGTGCTTGGGACAGGGGCTCTGCTACCCCAAGGGGCTGATGCTGTATCACCTCTCTCTGTTTACCTGTCTCTCTGTTGTTGCCAGCAGTACATACTACTGGTGTGTCTGCTGGACCAGTTGTGGCACTCATCTCTCCTCCTCCTGGGATATGTCTAACTAGTCGATATAGCTGCCCACCTCCCACCCCACAGCCACATCCAGCACCAGGAGGAGAATCACCTTCCCAGCTGCACATGCCACAGCCACCCGTGCACGCTCTAGCCTTGCGCGCTACTTCCCCACTTGTCTTCCGCATGGCAACCTAACGTCTGGATTACTTGCAGACACTAGTTCTACATGGCTCCCTGCAGAGCTGCAGCCCCTGTGGCTGCCGCTGACCCGCTTCACCCAGCTGCTCCCATTTCTCTCCCACTCGCAGTCACTACTGGAGCTCTCTTTGGCAGTTCAGCACCCTCCTCGAGTTCTACCCTGGGGGCATTCTAAATCCCCTGCCCTCTGCTGTGCTCAACTCCAGTCACCCCTGCTCTAGAGCCTCCTCTTTTCCACTCGTCAGACCATTCCCCCCCAGCTGCATCCCCTATAGGGGTTCAGCAGTCCCCCCAAATCACCAGACACTCCAGGGCCCCAACTATACCCTCCTGCTCCAAACCACAGTAAGATCCCAAAAGCAGCAAGCCACTCCATCCTCCTCCTCCAATTCTCTTGGGCTTCCTCCAGCCCCAGTTCTCACTGGATTTTCTCAGCTCTCTGTGGGAAGCACCTGGGCCATGCCAACACACAGTCCTTACCTGCAGAGCAGGAGGTACAGCCAAAGTAGCACAGGCAGCCAAATGCAGACTCCTCTGCCATCAACTTCCTCCCAGCTGAGGCTGTGGGGCTAGGGCTCAGGTGACAGCCTGACAAGCAGCTGGTCATTATAAAGGCCAGCATGAGTTCAGTGTGAGCTGGACAGAGAGAGTAGATCAGAGTTCAGGGTCTGAAACAAACTCTGCTATGGCATCAGTCCTTCCTTGGTGGCGAGCTGGCCAACAAATTTACACCTCTCGTTAAGGTTTGTGGTGTATGGTGGAGCTGTGTGGCAAAGTTTGCACAGCTGCTAGCTTGTTCAGTAGACAAGTTCAGGCACTGGAGCTGCCTTTTCACTTTTCACAAGCACTTTAAAGAAAAAAGGGCATTTATCAAACATGAGCCTACGTGCAAAACCTTTACTTCACGGACTTCCAGTGAAAAGCAATGTTAGCCTATGGGCTTGCAGATCATTTTGTCATCGTGGCCGATAGGCAAATTCATCTTTTAGAGTGCATCAATCTGTGTCTTTAAAAAAATCAGCTCTTGTTTTCCAGCTCTCTCTCATTTTCACACTTTTTACTTTTAACACAGACTCATAGATTTTAAGGCCAGAAGGGCCATCCTGATCATGTAGTCTGACCTCCTGCACATTGCAGGCCACAGAACCTCACCCACCCACTCCTGTAATACGCCCCTAGCCTCTGGCTGAGTTACTGAAGTCCTCAAAATCATAGTTTAAAGACTTCAAGTTACAGAGAATCCACCATTTACACCAGTTTAAACCTGCAAGTGACCCCCCCGCCCCCCGGCTGCAGAGGAAGGCAAAAAAAAAAAAAAACCCCAGGGTCTCTGCCATCTGTCTGGTGGAAATTCCTTCCTGACCCCAAATATGACCATCAGTTAGATCATGTGCCTGAGCATGTGGGCAAGACCCACCAGCCAGACACCTGGGAAAGAAATCTCTGTAGTAACTCGGAATTACATGACTATTCTTCCTTTAGAGGAGGCATATATATGGAAGATATACAATATACACATTATTTACAAGTTTGTATAAAGAAAGCTCTCTGGTGTTCTCACTCCTGGATTACTGGAGAGGAAGGATGGCTCAGTGGTCAGGGCAGTATCTTAGGACACTGGTTCAATTCCTTACTCTGCCAAGCTTCCTATATGAACCTGGGGAGCTGCTTTGCCTCTCTGGCCCAGAACCTCAGGTATTTAGGTGCCTAAATACTTTTGAGGATCTGTGCCTCAGTTCCCCCATCTGTACAATGGGGATAATGATACTGCCCTATCTCACAGGGCTGTTGCAAGGACAAATACATTAAAGAGTGTGATACACTCTGGTACTACTTAATGGGAGTGATATAAGTTCCATAGATAGTTCTGTCTAGCCTCCATGAAGATGTG
Organism: Chelonia mydas; assembly: GCF_015237465.2. NCBI lineage: Eukaryota > Metazoa > Chordata > Testudines > Cheloniidae > Chelonia > Chelonia mydas. The sequence continues at coordinate 23,098,923 of NC_051252.2, read as the reverse complement.
TAATGTGAGCTAACCAGGGAGGATTCCTTTCACTTTACATTAAAGGCAGCTGGGACAAAACCAAAAAAAAAAAAAAAAAGTTTTTTTTTAAATTAACGAACAAGTGTTGATGACTTGGTCCGCAAGCTGTAATAAATCAAGTCTTTAAGAACACTCCTAATAAAATATCACATCCATATAATTGAGTTTTATTATATCCCACAGTTTCATTTTAATGTAACTCAGGGTGTGGATTCAAAGGTCTGAGTCATAAGAATAATGAGACTTTTACAGTAAATAAGTTTGAGTCACTGGAATGGGCCAGATCCTAATGTCTTTTCTCAGATTTTACTAACCCCTTAATCAAGCAAAACTGCCATTGATGTCAATGAGAATTTTGTGCAAGTAAGGACAAAGCAGAAAGTGAGTAAGGACTTCAGGATTTGGTCCACTGGCAAGGAATAGGCAATGCACATTTATATGTAGAAGGAAACAAAGTATTGTAACTACAGGCAAGCTGGAGAGAAACGCCTACTACTTAGTAGCCATAAGCAGCCACAATAAATATTTCTCAGCCCACAGAGTGGGGGTTGGGTGCTAGGTGGCTGGATTGCCTGAAGAGGATAGGCTGTGATTGGTTCATGTATCATAGGGTCCTATCAGCAACGAGTGACAGGATCTAAGTGGGATAGGCAGGTATTGAAGGTGGACTCAGCAGTGGCAAAGATATGTATCCAGCATGCAACTCTTTGATTCTGTGCTTGGCCAGCACACTTTTTAAAGTCCCTCTTTCCCTGTACATACACACAGAGTTGTTCTAGTGAGAGAGTACCCAATTTTTAACTCAATTATCTTTGCTACCTTTCCCATTTAGACTCATCCATCAACATATACGTTAGAGGAGCAGATGCTGTCTGTAAATCAGTGGAGTCATTCTGATTCTCCCAAGGAAGTGAGGCCCTCAGCAGTGGCCAAACTAAGCAGGGTTCTTTGATTAGCCCTGAAGATTTACTTTGCGTCTGGTTTGAATGGTGCACAACTCAGGTGGAAAAAATAACAGTTTGTCTGAGCTGCCAACACTTTGCTGTTCCTGATACAATACAGGATCTTATTTGGTACCTAGAGACTTTTCAACATGAAAACATTCTTCAAGAAAACAGACTGACTGTGGGCCCAAGCCAGCAAAACACTAAAGAACATGCTTAACTTAAGGCACATAAGTAGTGAGGATAAGGCTGCTCCAGCGTATGGAGATGATACAAGCCCCAAGTTGTCACTCTGTTCGACTCCATGTACACACTGTGCTGCTCTGCTTTGCTCCCAGTGTATGTGTCTTGGCTCATTTTGTTCTTCTCTTTTGCACTCCGAGTCCAAGAGGAAACTCTTTCAGAGTGCAGGACCAGAGAGGAGGAAGCACTACATGCACTTGCTTTGTTTAGGAAAACACCCTTTGCAATCTTCTGTATTTTCACAGGGTTAAACGAAACTGCAGTTCTTATCATTAGCTTGTTTCCCCAACATATAGTCTTCCTTGTCAAATATTGCTTTAGTTCTGACATTTATGGGCAGTTTACTCCTTAGAACATTGTGTAACTGGCTGTATAACACTGGCAGGTCTGGCAGACCTGCTGTCTGGCAGGTATGGAACACGGGAGCATTAACCCAGGGTAAGGAAGGATTTCCAGCAGTTGGGGCAAAATGACAGGCTGAGGCTCTTGTCTGGAGTGAAAGCCAGTCTGCTCCTCTTCCAGCTGCTCTCCTGTCCTGCTGGAAATACACCCTTATCCCCTAAATATGAGTTTCTTTCCTCAATGACCCACCTTCCAACTTTAGTGTCAGAACAAAACACTAGTTGCGTTGGGTTGAAGCATATGTACAAAGACAGTCAAGGAAGACAATTCATCTACAGTGGAGTGGCAGCAGACACTGCTCACATCAGAGGCAGAAATCAGAAACAAGCACTAGGGAGAGGGTATCTAGGAAGAGGCATTTTCAGGGACACGTAGGAGGCTAAGACATCTTGAAACAGGCTGTGTCTTGTGTGGAGACTTGGGGTATATCTACATGGCAATTAAAAACCCGCAACTGGCCTGTGCCTGCTGGTTTGGGCTCAGGGGGCTGGTTTAATTGTGATGGAGACGTTCGGGCTTGGGCTGGAGCCCAGGCTCTAGAACCCTGCAAGATGGGAGGATCCCAGAGTACTACAGGAAGGCAGGTGAGATAGAGAGAAGAGGCTGAGGATGTCAATGAAGTTTAGTGAAGGTTAGCTCTAAAAATTAGTCCTTGTGTCACTTATAGCAGTGGAGATTCATTTAGCTTACAATTCTTTTTGCATTTCCTTAATCACAAAGCACAGGTAGCAAACAAATGCTAGTACCTGGCTTCCAACTGCATCTTTTTGAGACTTTTTGAGTGGTGCTTCCAAACAGATGAAGATTAGCCCAAATGGAAGGGAGCTCATTCATCTTGCTGTGTTTATACTTTCCAACACATTCACATTGTATATTTGTAAGTTGTTCCAGAAACTCCACAGGAATCAAGCTGGTTTACAGAATCTCCTCCTTGCACTTGTATTTGTGTAAGTTGCTCTCTTGCTGCATTTTGGCCTTCTACGCTCTTGCACTCTTGTTAACCCCATAGATAGATGCACCCAGAAAACCTAACCATGCCCATCTACATCCTGAATTTAGTCAGAAAACACCTTAAGAACCCAACCCTTTCTACTAAAAAGGCAATATGAAAGCAGAAGCTTGGGATGATGCAGCAAACAACAAACTCCCTGCCAAGGTGTCTGCTGTCTGCCAGTAGGTGACCGCATGATATAAATAGGCAGGTCCTCACTTATATTTGCAAAGAGATGCAACTAGAAAAGCCCACCAGTAATAATACTAACAATAATACCTAGCGCATAGAGCTTTTCACCCACAGATCTCAAGGCACTTTAAAAAGGAAAGCAAGTATCATTATCCTGAGGCACAAAGACGTAATATGTGTTGCCTGAGGTCACAAAGGTCAAAGCGTGAGCATCTGCCACTGACTCCCAGGCCAGTGCACTATCCACTGGACCACGTTGCCCCTCTATAGTGACCATGTTCCCATGCAACTTCTTCCTAAACAAAAACTGGATTGTTAAAGGATCAATCAAGGTTAGCACATTTTAAATGTCCATACGATTCTGAAACAAAACTAGCAGCTCTATAAAGGGGCTTCAGGATTTTTAAAATTCCAGGTGACCAGGTCCTTAGCCAACTGAGGATGAGGAGGTGTTCTGTGAAGCTGGGCATATACACACACGTGTGGCTGTGCATGTATTACTATACTCCATCTCTGTCTTGTGAGTAGGCTGAGTACTGAAAGTAACAAAATGCTGCCGGGTGTTCCAGGGATCAGGACTCGTGTACCCTGGAGCAGTGAGAAAGAGGAAGTGGAGGAATGACCTGAGGTGCTTGCAAGAGCTTGCAATTCCAACAAACTCCGTGCCCTGGGATTGTCATTGGTGGGATGCCACACCAGAATTTTAGCCATGTTTCATCCCTTGCTGTAGAAGTCTGAGAGTTTTTCTGTTTATCAGGAATATGTTGTTTACAAAAACCATTTTAAATGGGCTTTTCAGTTTAGTTTTTGTCAAATTTGATAGGGTTCTTTTAATAGGCATACCACATAAAGAGCTGTAAGTGAAATCTGTGAATGATGTACAAAAGAAGATCATGTTTGTTTATTTAGAAAATTATATTTGGGGTTACCAGGCTGGGAGTCAGGTGATCTAAGTTTTATTTCTGACTCTGCCACTGAAACTCTGCGACATGTACGACTAGTCATTTAATCACTGTATGCCTCAGTTTTCCCACCTGAAAATGTGGGAATAATAATGTATATCCCACCTTTTTAATGCACTTTAAAAAGCTACAAAGGAAAAAGCTGATGTAAGCACTAATTAATTACAGATCCAAAATATAACAGAAACCCTGTCTTCTTAGTAAGGAAAAAAAAAAGTCTTTTGTATTGCAAAGGTTATTCAAGAAGCTGGCCACAAAAATTTGTTTCATTATGCCCTGATGTTCGAACCCAATGCAGGCTCTAATGGAAAAATCAGTTTCCAGAGAGGTGAGCCTCTTACCACCAGTCGCTGAAGTGTATCCCCTGGAGCAGTCATTGAGAGCACGGCCAACAGATTTTAAGTGCAGCCATGATCCAAAGTTTTTTTGCACCATCAAAATGAAATCATATGGACTTAGTACCATCAGCAGCCTAACCACAAATGGAAACAGTGCAGAAAACAGCATTCCACAGCTAATATAATTAGCTAGATTAATATTATGAGAATGCTTTATAAACAACCTAAAGAATTTTTACACATGAGCCTGATACTGTCTCACAAGATCTGAGAACAACCTACGCATAAAATATATTTCAACCAATATCTGAATTGGTAAAACACAGGACAGGCTCTCCCCAAATAGCAACAGTGTCATCCTGCTTATTCTCAACTTGTTTCTTCAAGTATTGTAAAGCAGGGATATAGCATAGCCAACATTATGTAGCCATATCTGTAGCACTGATTCCAGTCATTATCACAAAATAAGATCCTCTTTCCCACATCACATAGTACATGTATACAGTCTTCACAGAAACACACAGAAGGATTTTTAGATTTTTTAAAAGCCATAAGAAGAATATAAGTCCTGCAATTCAGTTTTCTTTACCTAAATCTTACATTGAATTCAAAAAGGCTCCACTGTCTTCACAATGAAAACTTTTTACTGCTATAATAAATTTTGTTTCCATCTAAGAATCTGAACTCCAAGAAATTATTATTTAAAATGATCAGAGTACAACTGTGACCATTTCAACTCAAAAATGCAGCTCAGTTATAGAATGAGAGTGCCATCTACTGGTCTTCCCAAAGAATAAGTACCTATAGAGATGGTGCTTTGGTTCACATTGATTTGGTTTTCACATTTTTTTATTTTTAAACAGATCTATACCATTTATACATAAATAGAGATATAGGTTGCAATGGCCAACATTTGTTTGGAGTTTGCTAAACAAAGAAATATTTATTTTATGAGCTAGAGTGAGCACCTAATTTGAAAAAATCTTTTGACATAATTTTAATTAAAAATGAAAATTTTAGTTAAATGTATCTATGGTGCAGGGACAGGGAAATGCTGGAGAGAGTAATGAAATGGATGAATGTCTTCACAGAAGCTGAACTCATCCAAAAACTAAGACATTTTGGAAAGATTTTGGGGACTCTGTTCTGGAGACAGCGGGTTGCCAGTTGTCATAGAAACCAGTGTTCTTGGGTTAGTGTTTCTGTTGAATTTTATCCCAAAATCTGTGCTGTAGAAGGGTTAAAAAGAACTGATTATCCAGTTGTTATCTGCAGCAAGAATCACAGTCACCAGCTGTTGGAAGTGATGTGACTCACCTAAATCAATTGACTGAGTCCCAAAACTTTTGGAAATGCTCGAATTAGAAAAGCTGACCCATCAAGTCAGAATTCTGTAGGGAAGAAGGGGGGGAAAGGGGGGGGAAGCTGTTGGAATTTCCTGGAATTAACTGGTACAGAAAACCTGAGAAATGGGGGATTTTTTTTTTAAAACCGAGGACGGGAGAAGTTGTTATACTGCTACCTTCCTAGGCAGGCACCACCCTAGTTTTGCAGATTCCAGAAGACCAGCCTTCATATCAAAACTTGCACATACACCAAACCTACTCATGGTAGAATTGTAAAGTTAGCACCGCAAAAATATGTCCATAACAATTTATTAGCTCTGTTAATAATTTTAAAAATGTAAATTGAACATTTTAAAATTCACATAGTGCACTAATTGTTCTGGAATAAAGTGACTTTTATTCCAAATAGAGTCCACAGGAATAGCTACAGGGAGCTATAGTGGAATATCTACCGCAGAATAGCTCATTCAGTAATATTCGTTGTGGTCAATTTCCTGGTGCATATTAGCCTTCTTTATAGATGCAGCCAGGGGGGTCAAATAACAGTTAACATGGGTTTATCCCTCTTTTGTGCCCACCCAGTTCTGGGTTCCAAAAACTAACACTGATTCATCTAGGCAGCCCTGGGGATCCACAATTATGATTGCTCAAGATGAGCTGTTTCTGTCACCAGTGCCACCCAGAATTGCCATTCACTACAGCCCTGTCCCCTCCTTGTGCTAGCATATATCCTTGGATGGTGTCGAGGATGGGAGGAAATTTATTAGTACAAAGTGCAAAGTCATACATACAGGGACTAATAAGAATTTCTGCTATAATATGGGAAATGAACAGTTGGCTACGACAGAGGAAGAGAAAGTCCTTCGTGTATTAGTTGATCATAGGATGTCTGAGCCACCATTGTGAAGCTGTTGTGAAAAAGGTAAATGTGGTCGTAGCATGTGTCAGGCAAGGTATTTCCAGTAGAGATAGGGACGTATTAATACCTTTGTACAAGGCACTAGTAAAACCTAATCTGGAATACTGTGTATAATTCTGGTTACCCATGCTCAAGAAAAATGATCTCATACTGGTACAGAGAGGCTACTCAGATGATTATGTCTTATTAAAGAAAAACTAAAGGAGCTTTACTTATTTAGCTTAGCAAAAGAAAGGCTGAGAGGGAATATGGTTGCTCTCTATAAAAACTTGGGGGAAGGGCCGGGGGGGAAGGGGTGTGGTAAACACCAGAAAAGGAAAAGAGCTATTTAAGACAAAGGATAACATTGGCACAAGCACAAATGTGTATAAAACTGGCAACAAATGCATTGGGGCAGGAAATTATAAAGTTTCTAACTATCAGAGGAGCAAGGTTCTGGAACAGCCTTTCGGTAGGTGTAGTGGGAGCCAATAACCTAGCTAGTTTTAAGCTAGAGCTTGATTAATTTATGAATGGGATTATATGACAGGATTGCCTGTGACAGCAGAGGAGTGAACTCAGTGACTCAGGAGGTCCCTTCCAGCCTGGGTGCCCTGCAGTCAGGCATTAGATGGGGCCTCACATGATATCCTGTGGCTGTATTACTCAGTTCTTGCACCAAGGGAATTCTCCCCCATGGGATTTGGGACTTTTCTAGCCCCCTTATTCTGCCACAGCATTATACAGGGACAATAGCGGGAGGAAAAGTTCCTCCCAAGGTTCCTTAGCTAGGTCACAGGTGTCGTGCCAGTGGTGGTTAGCAAATAGATTCAGTCACATTCCATTCGCTTCTAACAGTGAAAACAGAATTTGATTTTCCTTACTAATAAAGGGTTGCTTCTGTAGGCTAAGCTCACTGAACACACCAGTGGCTTCTTGCATGCCATTCCCCTTACTTCCTGTGTGCCATCCTCCCTAGCCAGCTCCATTTCAAGAACTCCCTGCAGCCCCCCACCTCCTCCATGTCAGAAGCTCTATGCATTCCCCCTCACCCCATGCCAGTGGCTCTCTGTGCCCCTCTATTTCCCCATTTTCCCCATGACAGGGTCTTTGTGTGGCTCCCATTCCCCCCTTCACTATAACCATGTCCCCCTCCCCACTATCATTGTCCCCCATTCTCCCACTTCAACGGCAGGGGATCTGTATGGTCCCCTGTTGCCATCACGACAGAAGCACTTTGTATCCCCCATTCCCTCAAGCCACATTCTTCCCACCACCTGCACCTGGGGTTCACTGTGCACCACCCCACCCCTACCCCCCGCCATTCCCTGCCATCCCCGTTCTCCCCCTATGCTTGGGGCTCTGGATGCCCCTCATTCCACCCTCCTTCCACACTAGGACCCCCCATGCTCCTACATAGCCAGAGCCTTTGTGTGCAGGCGTCCCCATTCCCCCACCATTCTGATATCTCTTTGTTTTGTCTGGGAGATAAGGCAGTCAGGGTGTCACAAGTTTAAACTGCAATGGGAGGATGGGCTGAGATGGGGGTGTTGTTATGCTGGAAGGTATGAATGGTTGCCATCAACTGGTTCTTTGACCTATATACAGTTGCAGAGGTGGTTGAAGTGGATGGCTCTGCTAAGCAGATGCAAGGGGCTACGTGTGTCCCTCATTTGCCCCTTCCATTTTCCTATTTTCATGAAAATCAGTAGGATCTGCCCCTTGACTCCTACAACAGTCCCTGAAATTTTGGAATTGATCAGATGTGGCAGTCAAAAGTTATTGCATTACAAACAGAGGAATTCTATCAGGTTGAGTGTAGGGCCTCACAGCACCGAGTCACTTAGTATGACACATGAACATCTTAGGATCCATATTTCTTACTGATATTTGGTGACACTCTCTCACATTTATATGCTTATTTCACACTATCCTCATAGTGAAAATAATCAGGCCCAAGAGGAGATGGAGAAGGATGAATAGTAGAAAATGAAAGTTAGAATGAGAAGAGAACAAATGAGTGATTTTCCCTTCCATATCATCTGCAAATTTTGCCACCTCACTGTTTACCCCATTTTTCCAGATCATTTATGAATATGTTGAATAGGACTGGTCCCAGTACAGGGGGACACCATTATTTACCTCTCTCCATTCTGAAAACTGACCATTTATTCCTACCCTTTGTTTCCTATCTTTTAACCATTTACCAATCCATGAGAGAACCTTCCCTCTTATCCCATGACAGCTTACTTTGCTTAAGAGCCTTTGGTGAAGACCTTGTCAAAGGTTTTCTGAAAATCTAAGAACACTGTATCCACTGGATCCCCCTTGTCCACATGCTTATTGATCCCCTCAAAGAATTCTAGTAGATGAGTGAGGCATGGTTTCCCTTTACAAAAACCATGTTGACTTTTCCCCAACAAATTATGTTCATCTATGTGTCTGACAATTTTGTTCTTTACTATAGTTTCAACCAGTTTGCCTGGTACTAAAGTCGGACTTACCAGCCTGTAATTGCCAGGCTCACCTCTGGAGCCCTTTTTAAAACTTGGCATCACATAAGCTATCCTCCACTCATTTGGTACAGCAGCTGATTTAAATAATAGGTTACAAACTACAGTTAGTAGTTCTGCAATTTCACATTTGAGTTCCTTCAGAACTCTTGGGTGAATACCATCTAGTCCTGGTGACTTATTACTGTTTATTTTATCAAGTTGTTCCAAAACCTCCTCTTCTAATGACACCTCAATCTGGGACAGTTCCTCAGCTTTGTCACGTAACAAGAATGACTCGGGTTTGGAAATTTCCCTCACATCCTCAGCTGTTAAGACTGATGCAAAGAATTCATTTAGTTTCTCCACAATGGCCTTATCATCCTTGAGTGCTCCTTTAGCATCGCGATTGTCCAGTGGCCCCACTGGTTGTTTAGCAGGCTTCCTGCTTCTGATGTACTTTAAAAAAAAATTGCTATTACTTTTTGAGTCTTTAGCTAGTTGTTCATCAAATTCTTTTTTTGGCCTTCCTAATTATATTTTTACACTTCATTTGCCAGAATTTGTGCTCCTTTGTATTTTCCTCACTAGGATTTAACTTCCACTTTTTAAAGGATGCCTTTTTGTCTCTGACTGCTTATTTTACTGTGCTGTTTAGCCACAGTGGCACTTTTTTTGTTCTCTTACTGTTTTTTAATTTGGGGTATACATTTAAGTTGAGCCTCTATTGTGATGTTTTTAAAAAGTTTCCCTTCCATTCAGGGATTTCACTTTTGGCACTTTACCTTTTAATTTCTGTTTCACTAACTTCCTCATTTTGTGTAGTTCCCCTTTCTGAAATTAAATGCTACAGTGTTGGACTACTGTGGTGTTTTCCCCGCCAGAGGGATGTTAAATTTAATTACATTATAGTCAGTATCTCCAAGCGGTCCAGCCATATTCACCTCTTGGACCAGATCCTGTGTTCTACTTAGGACTAACCCAAGAACTGCCTCTCCTTTTGTGGGTTTCAGGACTAGCTGCTCCAAGAAGCAGTCATTTAAGGTGTCAAGAAACTTTATCTCTACATCCTGTCTGAGGTGACATGTATCCAGACTTTTCATCTCCTCGTTCTTCAGAGATCGAGGCTTATATTTGGTCCCACAGATTATATTTAATGAAATTAAAATGTCTATATCTGTATCATTGGTCCAATCCAACTCAGGTAAAACTCCCTCTTAAACCAATAGGAATCTTGGTTGATTAGAACGGTAGGATTACACCCCATTAAAATTAGACTGCAATCCAGTACTAGTTTTATTTGTGGCTTCAAAAGCCATTGCTAGCCTGGATTAGGGGAGGGAAAAATTGTATGAGGCTGTTTAAACTGCAAATAGACGATGTTAAGATACAACTTGACATGCAACATTTTTGCCTTGATTTAAAAAAAAAAAAAACCTAGATATTTCATACACACAATTGATCACCTTTCTTAAATGTTTGTATTCTCGGAAGAAAAAACAGAGTTGCAATTACAGTGAAATGAGAACACAAAATACAGTGCCAGTGCCAATAAGGCTTCTACGAATCACAGTCCTTGTGAATCATTAAGGCTTCCCATTTACCTAAATGCACTTGAACACAGATTAATATGAAAGTTATTCAGTTTCACATTATCTAAATGAATCCCCAAAAAATGAGATTTCTTTAGTACACTAAGATCACATTAATGATAAATAACAGTGAGTTATGCTTCGAGGGAGAACTTTAATGTTTCTTGACTTTCCATTTTAGTTTGTCAACTTTAATCTTCATATAAATCACAGCTTTTTTCCATCTCTGTTTCCTATTAGGTCATGTAGCCCAACTCCACGCTAGTGGGAGATTGTTCCCGACAACTTATTTAAAGCCTGTAGAAACATTTTTCCTCTCCTTTCTGTATTATTTATATTACTATAGTGACTATGATCCATAGGCATAGCACTAGGCACTCTACAAACACAGAACAAAAGGATGGTCCCAGACAGACAGAGTGGGGGAGCATAAGGAAAGAAAAAAGACAATACCAGTCAGCATGGCAGGCTGTGGTCTCAGCACATCAGTGGCCTAACCATTATCAAGTTTTTTGTAGGCATTGCAGCAAAATAAAGTTTTAAGGAGGAATTTGAAGGAGGATAATGAGGTAGTTTGGTAGATATTTACTGGAAACTCCTCCCAAGCATGAGGGATAGTATGGGAGAAAATATGAAGGTGCCGTGTTTGAAAATTTAACAGTTTTCAAATGGAGGCAGGAATCAGCGTCATGAAGGGCCTTGAAAATGGAAATAAGTATCTTATATTTGATACAGTAAAGGAGGAGCCGGTGGAGGGATGTAAAGAGAGGTGTGACATGGTCAAAGCAACAGGCTAGGAAAATGATCTTTCCAGCAGCATTCTGAATGGACATGAGTGAGGCAATATTAGATTTGTCAAGGCCAGAGAAAAAGATGTTGCAGTAACTGAGATGGGAGATTATAAGAGCCTGGATGAGAATTTTAGCTGTGTGGATGAACAGGAGGCAATCTGAAAAATTTACACATAGCCTGGATGTGAGGACCAAAAAGGGTCCAAGTTGAAGAGGATGCCCAGGTGACATGTGTGAAAGACAGGCAGGATTGTGGTGTTGTCCCCACTGATAAAGAAAGAAGGTAGGGGGAGGGCTTGGAAAGTTGGGAGGAAAGATAAATATTTTTTTTTAATCACAATAAAGATACAAAACAAAGCAGAAGATGGTATAGAGTAAATCTCACAGAACCTTCACAATTAGAAGAACAGGACTCAGATGTGTTAAACAGAAAGGGGATTCTTGATTCAGGATGCTAGATACACACACACACAGACGCTCTAGCTCCCTGACTCTGTAATTTGCAGACTGAGGTACTCAGCTGGTAGTGTTACCAAACAAATTTTGCCTAAATTCTGGTCCGCATTATGCAGTCATAATAAAATTGCAACTACACCCCATGCAATTCCAGTCAAAGAATGCACAAGCCATTGGTTATAAGTGGCATATAATAAAACATTCATTACCACTAAAGCAAGAATACACAACAAACAGGTTTGAAGCTACTTGGTGTTACACAGAAAAACAAACAGGGCAGTTTAACTACTGTATATTTAAATAGTGCATTTTTTAAAAGGGAGCCAAATAGCAGAACAGATTCTAGGATTCAAATCAGTCAGTTTTTACATAACAAAAGTATACCACACTTTGCCACACCAGGTACTCAAATGATGGGTAGTGAAGTTCCACCACTAGTCTCTGATAAGGAGTCTGACAGCCATCACTAAGGTGGCCTGACTCTGAACTTGCGAAGGGCTGGTGGCTCCTGGAATACTCAGAGAGACCACAAATCCTACAGCAACTTGTAGGATCAGGCCTAAAACATTCCAAAGCAGCAGCATATTAATGCCTAGGCCGATAAGGCCAAGGCCTAGGCCTAGGGCAGCAAATTTGCAGGGACAGCAAATTTATAATAGCAGCCAGAGGCTGCTTCCCCCAGTGCCAGTTTGCGCCCTCTGCCCCCGGCCCTGCCCCAACGCCACCCCTTCCCCGCCCCCATTCCCCGCCCCATTGGTCCCCTTCCCCAAATCCCCGCCCCAACCTCACCTCCTCTCCTGAGCGTGCCGCGTTCCCCCCTTTCCCCCCCCTCCTTTGCGCAGCTGTTTTGCGCACACGCACTGGCGGGGAGCGGAGAGAAGCAGGACCCGGCGGCGCACTCAGGGGAGGAGGCGGAGGTGAGCTGTGCGGGGGGTGGCAATTATTTCTGGACCTAGGGGTGGCAAAATCATTAATCCGCCACTGTTCCAAAGAGTCCATTTTGCTGTCTAGCACAATGAAAGCAACAGATGCTAATCTAGTCAATATTTTCATTAATGACCTGGATGACAGAGTAGACAGTATGTTAATAAAACTTGCAGACGACACCATGCACTTAGGGGGTTACAGTGGATCACAAGTTGAATGAGTCAACAATTTGACGCAGTTGCAAAAAAAAAAAAAAAAAAAAAAAAGGCTAATAAAATTCTGGATTATTAACAGGAGTGTTGTGTGTAAGATAAGGGAGGTAACTGTCTCACTCTGCTCAGCACTGGTGAGGCCTCAGCAGGAATACTGTGTCCAATTCTGGGCACCACATTTTAGGAAAGATGTGAACAAATTGGACAGAATCCACCGGACAGCAATAAAAACAAAGGAGAAAACATAACTTATGAGGAAAGATTAAAAAACCTGGGCACATTTAGTCTTGAGAGAAGAACAACAACCTGATAATTTTCAAATATGTTAAGGGTTGTTATAAAGAGGATGGTGATCAATTGTTTTCCATGTCCACTGAAGATAGGACAAGAAGTAATACGCTTAATCTGCTGCAAGGGAGATTTAGGTTAGATATTAGGAAAAACTTTCTAATTTTAAGGATAGTTAAGTACTGGAATAGGTTACCAAGGAAGTTTGTGGAATCCCCATCACTGGAGGTTTTTAACAACAGGTTGGACAAATACTTGTCAGGGATGGTCTCGGTTTACTTGGTCCTGCCTCAGTGCAGGGGGCTGGACTTGATGACTTCTCAAAGTCCCTTCGAGCCCTACATTTCTATGAATTCACACAAGGATACCCAAACTCAGCCCAGTTAGTTTCATTAATAGCTCCCAAGAAAGTTCCACCCTACATTTTTTTAAATGTCAGCTATAGAGCTCCTCCTCCTCCAGCATTCATTAGTTTTAATATTTCCCATTTTATATAGTTTTTTGGAGTAGTAATTAAGAGCAATGAAGTGTTTGATATTGAGTATCAAGATTAGTACTAGGAGATATCTTAGAGGTTCATTTCCAAACTCTATTCCAAAACATCTTTCAGTTGCATTCAGTTATAAAATCAGCTTTCTGGGTACCAAAATCTATTTTAATGTGTGGATCTAGTCCTTGAAGTCATCTGGTATGGGTTTCAGAGCTACCACTTTTTTAAATCCAAAATACAAATTTCCTTAGCCATCTCTAAACTTGCATATACAAATAACATATCCACAGGTGCATTATTGTAACTTGTTTGCAAGAGGATTCACACAAGTATGTGTTTGCATGTGCCTAGAAAATATAATTATAGGCACATTAGGAATACAAAAGCGGAGTGAGAAGAGGGGCAGATAGGTGAGAATCATACATGAAATATTTCAGAGTAACAGCCGTGTTAGTCTGTATTCGTAAAAAGAAAAGGAGTACTTGTGGCACCTTAGAGACTAACCAGTTTATTTGAGCATGAGCTTTCGTGAGCTACAGCTCACTTCATCGGATGCATAGCATATCGTGGAAACTGCAGAAGACATTATATACACACAGAGACCATGAAACAAAACTTCCTCCCACCCCACTCTCCTGCTGGTAACAGCTTATCTAAAGTGATCATCAAGTAGGGCCATTTCCAGCACAAATCCAGGTTTTCTCACCCTTCCCCCCCGCCCCCACACACACACATACAAACTCACTCTCCTGCTGGTAATAGCCCATCCCTCTTTGAAACCTCGGGGGTGGGGGGTGAGAAAACCTGGATTAGTGCTGGAAATGACCCACCTTGATTATCATGAGCATTATAAAGAGAGGTTTCAAAGAGGGATGGGCTATTACCAGCAGGAGAGTGAGTTTGTATGTGTGTGGGGGGGGGGGGGGAGGGGGGGAAGGGTGAGAAAACCTGGATTTGTGCTGGAAATGGCCCTACTTGATGATCACTTTAGATAAGCTGTTACCAGCAGGAGAGTGGGGTGGGAGGAAGTTTTGTTTCATGGTCTCTGTGTGTATATAATGTCTTCTGCAGTTTCCACGATATGCTATGCATCCGATGAAGTGAGCTGTAGCTCATGAAAGCTCATGCTCAAATAAACTGGTTAGTCTCTAAGGTGCCACAAGTACTCCTATACATGAAATATGTAACCTCAGTTTGCACATGTGCATTCAGCTATTTGCATATTTAAGCAGGACATGTGTACATGTTCATGTGTGCTTTAATGACAGCTGCTTGGCCTATATTTGCATTAGTGCAGCCTTTTGCATTCACTTCTGTTAACAATATAAGAGCTTAAACTGTAAACTTTACATTTCCTCTTTAAGATCTATTGTTTAGAAATGCTACCCACTATCTTTAATGCCCCCGAGTTGGTCCTGAATTTTGATCTTTGTATATTTGATGCTGTCTCCATTGGTTGCTGCCTTTAGGAAGGAAAAGGAAACTTTATTCTATAACTGCATTTTGCCTCCAATTCATCCTTCCAAACTCACCGCAGATGGACCAGGGACCCTGCCAGACCAAGAAAACAGCTATAGTTTCAGCCTAAAGCTGAAAATAACCATCACTCACCAAAACTTGACTGAAATATAGACGCACCTATTCTTTTCCCTTTTTCAGGGTGCTTTGTCTGTGTTTGGTGGTGAAAGTGACTAGACAAACTATCAGTTTTGTGTGGAAGTATTTTGTTGAAACCCAATGAATATTTCCATCATTTAAGAAA